>NC_138885.1:7617876-8302876 GCF_965194825.1 Balaenoptera physalus | reverse complement strand
GATAGATTTCGTGGAATGCAGGGTATATCTGGACGGCCATAAGAAGAAACAGGCCGATGAGACCATTTCTCCATCAAACTAAGCCCCGTTGCTTCAAACCCCATCAGAGCAAACCCTCCACGGTGACATGGAGTCTCTGGCAGACCCACTGGGACCCTCGCATCAGTCCCATCTGCTCCTGGTGGGGAGAAGGGCCCAGCTCTGCTCCCATGTGGCAGGGCACCTGGGAGCCAGTACGTCACCCTCTGGTGTCACGCTTTCATCACTGAAGCCCTGATCCCTCTCATACGGCCACAGGAGCCAGGACCACGGGAGGCTGGAACATGTCCCACTCTCCAGGAAAGGAGAAAATAAATGTCATAACAAAAGGAGAAAAGCAGTGCTCTCATTTGTCTGTGAAGTCTTGTGTACAGAGAGTTTTATCAGCCATGAAATTAGCCCTTCATGCTCCCCGAGGCTGGCAGCCCAGTGAGGGCTGGGGGCACCGCCTCAGTGCCTCCTGTGAGCCACAGGGGACCCCACTCCCCAGCCCAGCCCTCCCTGATGCCCACGGGTGATTTAAAACACAGCCTGTTTCGTGGCAGCCACTACTGTGGGCCAAGCCACACACTGCAGCCTCCAGGGCACACGGCAGAGCAAGGAGGCCACAGCCCCGTCCCTGGCGTTCTGCTGGTCTGGCTCAGCAGAGGGAACTGAAACCAACTTCTGTGGTTTGTGCATCTAAACGAACAGACGCTCTCCACTTGCAAGGACTCAGCATTGTACAGACATAACTTTGAGTTTTGGACTTTGGGGACTTGGGAATGACAGTGCAAGGCAATAGGAAACACACGGGCTTTACAGAAAAATCTGGTCTGAAGTCCCCGCTGCCCAGATGAGTTCCTTTACCTGTCTGAGCCTTGCTTTCTTCACCCTTCAGTGGGGATCACAACACCCGCCCTGCAGGGGGAGAAGAGGTTCAGTGGGCCCCTCCACCGGCACTGGACACCTGCCCAGCTCGTCCCAGGAGTTGCCTGAGCCTTGGGAGGGCTGGGGATGGGCGGCCCGACCCAGGGCTGCCCTGTCGCTGAAGGGACTCACCTGCATGCTCACCCTCAGCACCCTGACCTCTGGGGTGCCCGTTTCCCTGTGGCTCACGCAGCTGGAATATTCTCTGCACGTGCCTCTCTCTGAGGTGAATTCTGGCAGCATCCACAGCCATCTGACCCAGGTATTTCAGGATGAATGAGCATCAGAAATGTTTTCCTCCATCCCTGCCCTCACCTGGCCCCGGTGTTATTCGGGTGATTGCTCCTTTAAGGAGAAAAAAAGAGACTCATTCTCAGTCTCTTTTTCGCTCTCTCCTCTTCCCTACCTCTCTCCCTCTTCAGGGAGTCCTCAGCCTAGCGTGGAGATGGGGTAACCAGGGAGGCCCCTGGGGTCACCCGGTTCCCCAGTTTCACGAGCTGTGCATCCTGCCCAGGCCAGCTGGCCCTGAGCCCTACCTTGCTCGAGGCTGCAGAGCCGAAAGTTATCTCCATTAAATGAGAATGGCAGAAAACGAGGCTTGGGTACCCATAGGCACCTTGGGCATCTAGGCATGGCAGGTGGGGCCCCAGGTCTCTCTGCACTGCCTCTCAGGAGCCAGGGGACATTCCTTTGTCGCCACTCAACCCTGGGACCTCCCCTACTGGCTACTCCTGAGTTGATCCCAGCTCAGGTTCTCTCACCAGCTCAGGTTCTTTGCAGCCCCCCGGCCTATCATCGTGGGTGGTGTCTGTGGACTGTTCCTTGCCGCTGTGAGGGGGGCGGGTGCTGAGCACAAGTCGGTGAGGCTGCCTCAGGCCCCCCACCCAGGCCTCTCCTGCCTCCTGCTGACTCCCATCCACACTGCTGGAGGCCTGCAGCCCCACCAATAGATGCCCCGAGGGCAGCAAGGGGTCCACGGAGTGGGGAGACAGGGCAGCAGCAGCTCCAAATACCCTCTGCTCTGGGACACCCCAGATTTAGCTGGGTTTCTAGCCGCCCTACTCTCCTGAGTTTTCAGCCTGCTGCCATTCACCTTTGTACTGGGCAAAGGACGCTTTATGCCTCTCCTCTCTACCTTCTACACTGTTTATGGCCTAGACTTAGCATCTTTGGGGCTGTTACCTCTTTTCAGGTATCCAAAAGCCAGGAACTGCACAACTCTCTTCTCCCTCAAAATACCAAGCACTGGTACAACCCAAGTGCTTTGGCCAGAAAGAGGATTGTCTTTAGGAGATTTTTTTTATTTTTTAAATGATAGGAGGTGTAGAGAAGAAACCAGATGGCCAAATTTCCAATTCCAACTCCTCCATCTAACTGCAGTGTGACCTTTGGCAAGTTGGTGAACCTCCCTGCAGGTCACATGGGGGACCTGGGGAGTCAGAGCAGGGTCATCTGGAAGCTTCTCTACCCAGAGGACCCAAAGGAGATCATTGGGGGAGGGGCGTCAGAGGACGCTCAGAGCCAGCGGCCATGGGAAGTGGGACATGGGTGCAGGCACTGCAGTAAGAGGTCCCCAGCCCTGGTGCTCCGTGCACAGGGGCACAGGGGGCAGACCCACAGAGTCAGCTGAACAGGACTCGTAGACCAGACCAAGGCGCCACAGTTCACCTTTCCACAGTCCACACTGGCCGGGAAGGGCCACAGCACGCATGGTTGCACGGCTGGTGTCTCCAGGACCCACTCCCCTTCAACCTCCGTAAAGATTGACCCATAGCTGGCACACGGTCACCCGTCCTCACTTCCCCTGCTCCTAGAAGCAAGCCTTCCCCCTCTTCCACGCATGTGGAAATAGCATGAGGGACGTCCAAGAAGCCTCCTTCACAGGGAGCCAACGCAGGCACTGTCCCTGATTCTGCTTTCTTTGCGTGGTTCTCTGCTGAGTCCGCGGTATTGTCACATTTCCAGCAACAAATATACTCGTGTGACTGCAGACCACTCAATGCTGCTACTCCCAGAGCAGGGCTGAGGGGCAAACGGAGAGGCCTGGGCTGGAGGAGCAGTAGGGGCAGGCCACAGTGCGCCCTGCATGGCCTCCGGAGAATGTCATTTCCTCTCTGGAGCAGGGGAGCCGCTGAAGAGTTCATGCGGTACGCGAACACAGAACAGCCACTCCAGAAACAGGTCCAAAATCAAGAGGAGACAGGCAGTCAGGACACAGGGGCAGTGTGCTCCCGGGTGTTGGCAGTGACGGCGAAGAACAGTAGACAGAATTTGCAAATATAAAAGAAAGTTCTAGAAGAGGGTTTGGTTATTGATTAGCCCTGGGTGCTAAAGGAGAAGGTGGGCCAAGAGCCAGGATCCGGTGGGTGAAATCATGGAGAAAGGGCAGGCTGGAGAGGAGGCATGGGAGGAAGGTGATGGCTCGGCGCTGAAGGGTTAAGATCGAGAAGGAAACACTCCCAGTAGACAGTTGGATGCACAAGCATGGAGTTTAGGCGGGAGTGGTCAATGTTCATAATCAAAAGCACTTACTGAGTGCTTGTGAGATGCCAGGTAGCATTCTGAGCACTTCCATGTACACTATTATTACTCCCTTTTCACCGTTGAGAAAACTGAGGCACAGAGAGGTTATGACCCCAAGCTCCTAACAGCTATGCTACACTCCCGTCTACAAGGGACCAAGGCTATAACATCAGTAAGAGGAGGACTGACAATGGCCCTTGGTCCAGGTTTCAGGGGAGAGATGAGGCCAGGTGCCAACTTCACGGATGCAGGAAAGGATGTGAGGAGAAAGAGCCCACAGCTGTGAAAGGGAGACTGGGAGGAGGGCGGGAGCTGGAGAAAGATGGGCCAGAGTAGAATTTTCTTAATATTAGCAGAATTGAGTGGATTTAAATGCTGTTGGGAAGGAACCAACACAAAGAGGTGTGAGGATATAGGATAGAGAAGGGATGAAGTCGAAGGAGTCAAATCTCCAAAGAGGCAGGAAGGGTTGGAACCCAGGACATGTGGAGGGAGTGTCTCTGAGCACTGGGTCATCCCCACTGAGAGGGGAGGGAGGAGGGAGGAGGGGAGGGGGAGGGGAGGGCCAATGGGGACACAGCTCAGCTTGTTAACTCGCTGGAGTGCAGGGAATTCCTATCTAATGAAGTCTTCCAATTACTCGCAAAAGAAGAGGTCAGCCATCAGCTGGGATGAGGGGAGTAACATGAGAAGGTTTTAAATGGTCACCGTGGCGACAGAAGGAAGTGACCAGAGCCTGCAGAGAAGGTCTTTCCTATCCTGCTTTTAGAAAGGCTGGGTTCCATGGGTGGGGGGTAGGGGTAGGAGTGGCACAGCTGTGGTTCAGGCAGGTACCATCTGATCTGGGGGTGAAGTGCTGAGTTGCCTGCTGAACTGGACATGAAAGGTTAAGTTTTCCCATAGGTGAAAGCTAACAATTAGATTACACAATAACATCGCAATAAACCATAATAAGGCAAGAAATAAGATGCTGTATTGACCTCCCTCTGCCTGACTCCTGCGTCTATTTCTCAAGGAAGAGAGAGGCTGGAATAGTGAGAGGATAAAGGGAGAACCCCCAAACTGTCATCACGGGGGGCTGACCACCTGGCCTCCTGTCTCAGAGGGGCTAGACAGCACCCCGGTGCCCGCACAGCCCTGGTCATCACTGGAGCTTGTGCTTGGAGAAATCTCTGCAGTGCTAATTACCGGGCAGAGCACTGATATTCCATAATTAAATTAATTCAATATGGCCCATAAAATAAAACTAGCATGACTGCTCACTGAGTTTCCTACACAAGGTCGCAATTGGCTCATTTCAGGAGCATTTATTCACTCCAAATTCACTCCAAATCCTTGGCACTTTCTGGCAACAGGGACGGTTAGTTCCTGTAATTTAGGTCTTTTTATCCCTTCCTAGAAAAATAAATTACCTAAACAAATTGAATAGAATAAAAGCTTGAACTGCAAATTATAAACTTGCCTAGTCCAGCAGTACAGGGGGTTGTTATTCACAGTATGTCACTTTAAGATAAGTTAATACAGAAATATAGAAGAGAATCCATTTTTGGTCATCATTAGCATATACAGTACAAAAAGCTACAGGGTATTCAATTAATTCTAGACTGTAATTATGGAACAGAAGTCTTGTGTCTAAATCAAATTCCCTTCTTTTTTCTTTTTTGTCCCCCTTGCCTTCCATGTAATAGGAAATGCCATTTCCAACCAGAGTTCAGAAGGAGGGTGAATGGCCTCTGCCCAGCCATGGGGCTCAGGGGTCCCAAGAACTTAGGTGGGAGCTTCAACCCTGAAGGTATTTCATAAAATTCTCACACCCAGAAAGTCATAATTACGGTCTCTGCAATCATTTCCCATTTCTTTCCAGGTGCCATCTGTCAAGAGACACTGGCCACTAAAGCCTCATGTACTTGTGCAGTCACTAATTAATCCCAGAAGACAGCCCAAGCTAAATGGAAATGCATTATTTTAAAAAGATGGAAGGAAGCCAGCCACCATAAGATACTACATAAGGAGCGCAATTCCCTGAGTCACTGTGAAAAAGCAAAATGAGGGAGGAAATGGTTTTCAAAATGCAAACTCAAACTCGGTCTTTAACTATATCTGCTAGAAATCACAGTCCTAGGGTGGAAAGTTTTAAATTGTGGTCTTGGGATTGCTGGTCTCTGAGGACATTTCTCAGGGTTGCATGCGGTATTTTTACAGAGTTCACATCTGGATGGTTTTAGAAAAAAATCTCAATTTTCTGTTCCTCAACCCAGTCTCTTTCTCTTCTGCCCCCAAATCCTAAGTCCCTCTTCTCTCTGAGTGTCCAGCTGATAGGAAGGACACCTGTACTCCATCAAGCTTCTCTGTTTTCCTTGAAATATGTGCTTCCCAGGTCCTGAACACATGGAAATGTCCCCAAGTCACTTGTTCCCTTCTCTGAGGATTTGGCTGTGGTTGTGAGGTTCCTGTTCCAAAGCGTGGGGCCCCCCTTGTCTGAACAGCACTTTCTCCCCCAGCCTCTGAGCACAGCTGGATCCCCAGCTGCCTTTCCCACCTATGCAGCAGACATGTGACCCGAGCTGGCCAATCAGAGTGATCACTGCTGCGGCAGGGCTGCCATATGGCCAATCAGAGCCTTCTGAGCAGGTCTCCATGGTGACTGGGTGGAGGAGTCACAGGTGCTCAGACCCCACCAGGGCTGGGGCTGTGGGGACCATCTATACCACCCACCTGGGAAAAGTACACCCAGAGGAAGCCCAAGCCACCAAGGGTGGAAAGCCTCCTGGTAACATCCTCTGAGCCTCCGGACTTGGCCATGCCTGAGCCCTCTCTCCCTGGACTTCCAGTTTTAGGATCCAATACATTCCTTTTTGAAAAATTGATATATAACGGACACATAACATTGTATTAGTTTCAGGTGTACAACAAGATTCAATATTTGCACATGTTGTGAAATGATCACCACAATGAGTTTAGTGAACATCCATCATCACACCTAGTTACAATTTCTTTTTTTCTTATAATGAGAACTTTTAAGATCTACTCAAGGCCCACATCCCCTGATTCCTGGAACAGGGCCTTTAATGCCTCCTCCTTTTTCCTAGGGCAGTTACTGAGTATCTGCTCTGTATCCAGCACTTTTCATACAATCCTTCCACAACCATACAATTAAAATATAATCGGAGGTGGGGAAAATGAGGGTCAGAGAGCCAACATGACCTTGCAGGGCCTCCTCTCAGCTGCATAAGGGTAGAACCATGAGCCTAGGCCTGCCTGACTCCACAGCTCAGCTTGGTCCTGCCTGATGTGGAGGGTTCCTGAGAATGGGACTTGTGGGAGCCAAGCCACTGCACTGGGTGAGGGGGCTTCTCTGACACCCTTCCATGAGCTCTCCACCCCACGAGCTTCTCATGGGATCTGGTCGCTGAAGTACTCATATGATAAATCATCATAAGACCTCTCACTGCAAGTCTCCCAGAACTTTCTGAAACACCCCATGCCTGACTGGGGGAGCCTGTGGCTCGGGACCATTAGCCTTCATTTCTTTCCTTGCCTGGGTTTTAATTCAAGCAGATATTTCAGGCCCAGATGATATTTTTCACAAAGTTCCTTACTGGGCAGGACCAGTAATGCCGGGACCAAATGAAAATGAGGTGGGTGGTCCAGAACTGTCCAGGCTGTGGTCAGGTACTCACCAGCCTGAGAGCGGAGGCCACCATGTCCATCACCAAGAAAACCCAGAAAAGGCAGTGCTGGGCAGCACATCAAAATAGGGCTCAGACACAACTTACGATAGCCAAGACATGGAAACAATCTAAATGTCTATCGACAAATGAATTGGATAAAGAAGATTTGAGATAGATAGATGATAGATAGATAGATAGGTAGATAGATAGATAGATAGACAATAGAATATTACTCAGCCATAAAAAAGAATGAAACAATGGCATTTGCAGCAACATGGATGAACCTGGAGATTATCAAACTAAGTGAAATAAGTCAGAAAGAGAAAGGCAAATACTATATGATATCACTATCCACATAATACCATATATCCACATATACGTGGAATCTAAAATAAGACACAAGTGAACTTATCTATGAAACAGAAATAGACTCACAGACATAGAGAGCAGACTTGTGGTTGCCAAGGGGGAGGGTTTGCGGAAGGGATGATTGAGAGTTTGGGATTAGCAGATGCAAACTATTATAGAGAATGGATAAACAACAAGGTCCTATTGTATAGCACAGGGAATTATATTCAATATCCTGTGATAAACCATGATGAAAAAGAAAAAAATAAAAATAAAATTCAAACAAATAAACAAAGGAAAATAGGGCTCAAACAACTTCTGCACCGAGAGATCCTGGGTGAGTTACCTCCTGTGTGTGAGTCACTTTGGTGTGAATCACCCAGCATGGGAGTCACCACATATGTACCACCTTAAAGTGAGTCATCCCATAGGATAGAGGAGTTTCACACACAAGTCAGCAGGGTGGATCCATAAACCACAGGTCAAGTCACAACTTTGCTCTAAGGAGCATTGTTAAAGGTTCTACCCTCTCCTGCAAACCCCCAATCTTACCCCTCCTCCTGCCACACATCGTGGCCGGGAGGGTGGTTACTGGGGCCTTTGGAAGAAGCTCATACTGCAGAGAAGGAAACATGTTGGACCTGTGAGCCAGTTTCGGCCCAAAGACAGTGGTCCTCTGTCTATGAGGACCCCTGGGCTGCCTCCTCTGGACAATGCAAACCAGCACCCACTAGCCACACCTCCTGCTCACACCCAGCTCCTCTGGTCCCTGTGTTCTGAGACTTTGTCTCCCGCGCTCCACCTCCTCTGACGTCAGTCCATCCTGGGCCCCCTCATTCATCTTTGTTTTTCGAGGGCCTTGGAGCAGGTTTCAAGAAATCCAATCATTAATCCCTTAGTCCTTCACTCATTTATTCAAGGATCACGTTTAGATCACATGCTGCAAGTGATGTCCCAGGGGCACGTTCAGGTCGGGGCCTCAGACACAAAGTCCAGGCTCCTACAGGAGGTCTCTATACCAGGCAGTGATGCGGGGCCATCAGTGCATGGAGTCCAGACTAGATGTGGCTCCTCTAGATCCAGGATCCATGAACCCCAAATAAAAGCTGTCCACCCTCCCCCACTGCACAGACACACAGTAGAGAGACAGGGATTGAAGGAACCAAAACACATGCTTCCATTAGGAAAAGGTGAGAGACACATGGCCACACCGGTCCACTGGGATTCTGAAATCCTGCTGGGGAGACTCAAGGGGAACCCCCTACCCAGGAAGGCAAATGTTCCTTAATTAGGTCGTAACTCTGTTCCAGACGTGGGGCTTCCAGGGACCCTTGGCTCTGCCCTTTGGGGAGGACCTTCCTTGTCTATTATTCTCACCGGCTGCATCCGAAGAGGGTGCTAGAGAATGTGCCTTTTTTCAGGGCTGAGCATGTGACTCTACCCATTTCTATAGAAGGTCCAAAGATCATAAAGTCTCAGTTACAAACCACTTTGGTCCAGATTTTCGTTTCTTCAGCAGTACATCACTCTCTGAAACCTAAAATCATAGTCATCTTCTGATTTAATTCTGATTTACTGATTTAATTCTAATCAACTCCATGTGCCATTGTCACACCAGAGTTCTTGAGAAATGCTTTCCCCCCACCCCTCCTTAATTTCAGATATCTAGACACTTGGTCTCTTTCCCACGAGCTATTTTGGCCACCTAAAAAGTTTTACAGATCATCATCTTAATTCCATTCAGATGTCTTAAACAATGAAGGTGATGAGCAAACCCTTATTTTGGTCCTTGCTACGAGTCTGAGTTGTAACTGCCTCTTTCGCTCAAGCGTTTCTCAATGTTAACTTTGACTGTTTGGAACTGAAAATCCATTGCCTCATCCAAGTGTACAAGGCCCCAGATTTCTTGACTCTATTCTCTTTTATTTTCAGCCAATAGCAGCCAACACACACTATTCACGTTCTGCTTTATGAGCTGTTCCCTTTAAACTAGGAGTGTTTAATTACTTGGGTAATTGTCTATTTTTGAGATATCACAGGTGGTACTATTACCAAATATTTCTTCAACACATGGCATGGGCCACCATCCTTCCAGTCTCCACTAAAAACTGTGGTATCCTTTCCTGCAGTGGTGTTAACTCATGGAGGAGAAGACTGAATGAGTGGAGAGAATAAATCGAGTCCTCTTCAATACTTGTATGGATAACTGAATCACTTTGCTGTACTCCTATAACTAACACATCATTGTTAATCAACTATACTCCAGTATAAAATAAAAATTAAAAAAAATAATAATCAGAAGATACTGTAAAAAAAAAAAAAATGAGTCCTGTTTCAGCCAAAATAATTTTGAGATGCCTGTTGGACATACACCACACATTTGGAATTCAGGGAAGGGGTTAATGATGAAAATATCAGCCAGGGAGCCATTGGTCCCTTGCTTGTTTGTATGCTGAGAAATGAAAAAATAAAATAAATGAGGGACTTCCCTGGTGGCACAGTGGTTAAGAATCCACCTGCCAGTGCAGGGGACATGGATTCGATCCCTGGTCTGGGAAGATCCCACATGCCACGGAGCAACTAAGCCCGTGCCCTACAACTATGGAGCCTGCGCTCTAGAGCTCATGAGCCACAACAAGAGAAGCCACCGCAATGAGAAGCCCGCGCACTGCAACAAAGAGTAGCCCCCACTCGCGGTAACTAGAGAAAGCCGGCGCGCAGCAACAAAGACCCAATGCAGATAAAAAATATAAATAAATAAAATAAATGATAAATTTACTCTGAATGAATTCTTTTTAATTTGAGATCTCCTAAATGGGGCATTTTTCAAATTCAACACAACAATGGAGACTTTGTTACTCGTGGGCAACCCCGTCCCCTTAGGTCACCCCCACCCTTCAACCATGAGAACCATTGCCTTCAAGAGCACTGCTACCAAGAGAAACAGTGGTATTTCTCAGTTACTCTGAAGGAGATAAAAGGAGCCAGCAGCTGCCCAGAATGATCTGAGTCCTTTTCAGGTCTAACAGTCTCTGACTGCATAACTATAGATTAAATGCACCATGCTTCTTTTATTATAGATACTCTGAAATATTAAAGAAGGTTAATAATTAAGGCCAATCTTGAACCAGTTCAGAGCTCCAGCACTAATGATTTGAGCCACTTGACTGCTTCTGAGACTTCCCCATCAAGCAAAACTTTCCTCTTCATCAGTCCTCCCATTACCCCTAAGCAGGTGGGCTCTCGAAAAGATGTTACGAGCTGTGTCACTTTAATGTATCTATAGAGACAATTCCACAAGCTCACAGAAGTTTTGCTCATCTCTCTTCACTCTTCTAGGCTCAGATAAACAATCAGAAGTGCTTGGGGTCTTTTTTTTTTCCCTTATGGACATAAATATGTCATCCATGATTACCAACAGCTTAGCAGCATGGCACTTAAATATTTCACTGCCCAGGTAAATACTTTTGATGCCTGAGTCCCAGCTTGAATTAAGTATTTATTGTGCATCTTTTTCCAAGGCCTGTTTTAAATCTTGGCATTTATCAACATGTTCAAAGAACAGCCTCAGATCCCTAGGAATGACTGGAGTTCAGTTCTAGGCCCTGGCAGATCAAAGGTGACCTACAAGCACCATAAAATTGAAAAGAAAAATGAGGCTGCCACTTTGCTTAGCTGTATGCTAACAGAGGGCTACTTCATGGTACACTGAGGATCAGAAAGGACACTAGGTCCTATCGCCCAGAGTACGCTTCCCAACTAAAAATGCAGTCCATGGCTAAAGGATGGCTATTTGAAAAAGTCACAAAAATATTGTGGGAAAAATATGCATTCACCTTCACAGGTGCCTGCTGTGAAATCGCAGATTCTGGTGGGATGTTGCTTATGTATGTTCTGAGATGGAAGTTGTGACTTTTGTCCAGTGAGAAACTGGATTATTCGGTCCCCAGGCAGACAATATTGGTACCTAGGAGTAGGCAGGACCCTCAGAGAATGTTTAGAGGAGAAATATGCTCTTTGCAGAAGTAATAGCCCAGGTGGAATCTGAGTACCTTTTAGTCCTTTACTTAATCTGAATTTTCTTGAAACTCTCTCATTCCTTCACTTCCTTGACCCCCCCGTTTTCCTGCAGGGTGCAGGGTGAGGCATGGTACTTCTCCTACCTCTTCCACCTGGCCTTCTCAACTGCCTTCCCACACCTCCTTCCTCCACACACACCCCCCCCCCACCCCCCATCATGTAGCCACAGACTTCTCCATCTTGGCAGCGTGATTCTGAGGGCTGGGAATGTTTCCTGGGAAACTGACCTAGATTCTCCTCCTACAGATCTCTGAACTATTTTGTCAGCACCCAGTTCTCTGTATGAAAACCATTTCTGCTTAAACCAGCAAGGTGGTTTCTGTTGCCTGCAACTGAACCTTTATTGAACTTTGGCATCTTTGCCAATGTGATGAATGAAAAAAAAAATTGTATTCATTATAGTTTTAATTTAATCTTGAGTGAAGTTGAAAGTCTTTTTCTATGTTTAAGAGGCATTTGTATTTCCTTTTCTGCAAACAATCTGTTCTTTTTTAAGAGGTATGACCCCCTTCATCATACTTATTCCCCTTTTATTTCTTCCATTAGCTTTATAGTTTTACTTTTCACAGTTAGGTCTTTAATGCAACTGGATTCCCCATTTGTATATGAGTTAAGGTAAGTAGCCTGTTTCCCCAATATTTTCTATTTGTTAATTTATATGTATATTTCATCAAATATCATGTATGCATGAGTTTGTCCCTGAGCCATCAAGCATTCCTATTTGCCTGTTTTACACCAGTGTCACACTGTTTTTACTATGGTAATCCTCTTCATAAGTAGTAGGATAAATCCCCCTCCTTGCTCTTCTTTCTGAAAATCATCTTAATTATTTATGAAGACGTATTCTTCTCTATAAATTTAATAGTAATTCTGTTGAAGCCCTCAGAATATCAGGCTAGAATTTTTGTTGGGATTGTATTGAATTGTTAGATTAACAGAGACAATATTAACACCTTTATAGTTATGAACTTAATTTATTCAATCATGAGTATTTATTCAGATGTTTCATGTCCTTTAAGTTTTACATTATCCTCTGTTGATACTTTGTGTAGTTTCTCTCAATTCCTAGATAATTTATAGTCTTTATAACTACTGTGAATATCTTATTTTATATTGTGTTTTGGATGGTTTTTGTTGTTGAAGGTAAATGCTATGGATTTTTATAAATTGACCTTGTATCTAGCAACCTCAATGAGTTTTCATATTAGATTTAATTATTTTCTGTTGCTTCTGTTGTGTTTTCTATGTAGAAAATCATCTATAAATAGAGTCTTATCCCATCCTTCCAATTCTTGTAACTGTTGTTCCTTTTCTTATCTGATGGTATTTTCCAGAACCTTCAGTACCATGTAAAATCTGGCAGCAAGAGAGGCCATTCTTAATTTCTTCTTGATTCTAAAAGAAATGGATCTAAAATTTCTTCATTAAGTATGATTTTTGCAGAAGGTTTTTGGTTTATAAACTCAATTAAATTGAGGAAGTCTCTTTCCTTATATTATACCTTGCTAAAATGTTTTTCATTGTTAGATGGTTGTCAGCTTACCAGAATGGCTAAATTGAAAAATTGAAAAAGACAGGGACATCAAATATTGCCCTTGTCAGGGTTGAAGGAAAGGGGTGTAGTGGTGACATTTAGGATTGTGGGTGCTGGTTGCTTTGCAGTTTATGAAAATTATTTGATCTGTACACTTATGATTTGTATACATTTTTGTAAGTACATTATTCATTAATACATTTTTTAAATTAGAAAATAATGATGTATTGAACTTTATCAGTTTTTTCCTGCCTATATTGATATAATGACATTGAGAGGTTTTGTTTTGTTTTTTAACTTTGGCCCATCCTTACACGGAAGATAAACCTTCCATGAGCATGTTGAATGAACTTGTTAATGCATATTGAATTTGATTCCAAAATCAAATAAAGGTTTCTGTTTATTCTGAAAAGTGAAATGAGCCTACAGTTTTCTTGTTTTGTACTTATGAAGTTTTGGAATTGTGGTTAAACTATGAGCTGGGTGACTTGATATCCTTTTCTACTTTCTGGAATAACTGGAATAAGATAAGAAATATCTCATCATTAATAGCTTAGTAAAACTCACAAATTATCTGGCTTTTGGTCTTTTTTGGGGAAGGGAATATTTAACTATCCTTTCTCTTTATTTAGTGTCTATTGGAATGTTAGGCTTTTCTATTTCTTCTTCCCTCTCAATGATAGCATTTTATAATTTTTTTAAAGTGTTTCCATTTTGTCAGAGTGTTCAAGTTTATTGGCATAGTTCCTTGTAATTTCATGGTTTTATTCTGTTCCGTTTAAAACTCTGACCCATCTGGAATTTATTTTGTGGTAAAGTGAGATTGTGGTTCTAACTTTATTTTTTTTTCCCACATGGCTACCCAGTTGTCCCCACATTAGTTATTCAATAATACATCTTTTCCTCAGGGAAGCTGACTGATGTCAGAGGGAGAGCTGTGAGTGACAGCTCCATTGTTCACTGGTAACATCAGCGGAGTAAGAGGCGCTGGGACAGATGGGGAAGGTGTGAGTCCCCTTGCCATTCCCCCCACAGAGAAGATAGAGCAAAAGAAGAAACAAATACTCATCCAGATAAGCATGCCCAGACAGACCCCTGCTGGCCTGTCTCCGATGGAGGGGACCCAGTGGAGAACTAGTCAGGTAGAATCAATCACACAGCAGTAAGCTCAGCTGAGGCATATATTGTAGTACTTAAGATATGAGGTTGTTAGAACAACAAAGCCAGTATTCCTCTGTTTTCTCCCTCTGCATTTTATTCTGCAATGCCATAACAAATAAGCAAGCAATTTCCCCAAAGTGTCTGTGACTTATTTTGCAGGGACTCTGCCTTTCAGCTATGTTGGAAAGAATCCCCAAGGCTCCAGATAGAAGTGATCACACCTTCTACAGCAGCAGGGAAATAACAGGTCCCATCTCAGGAGGGCTCCCTGACAAGAGTCTCACTTATGCTTTCCCCTGGCTTGTGCAAAGTAGGACATACAGTGGAACTTACATGATACAAATCCCAAACATGAATGACCTCGACTGTCTTTAGAATATTCATAGCGAGGTGTGGAGGAATAGAAGAGAAAAGATTATTCACTCTTCAAATAACTACTCCCACCGCACCCCACATATATATCTCCATAAGGAAGCATTTATCTAGAAAATACACCCCACTCAATATTCATCAGGAGGAAAGGAGAGAGAAAATGAACCTCTCACAATGGAATGAATATTCTTCCCTTCAGTCTGATTGGGCCTTTTAGGTTACCTGACTACTCCTGCTGCACCCATAACAGTCCTCAAGGAATCCCATTCACTGATTGGCTTAAACCTGTCTTCCTAAGCCAATCACAGGCAAGAGGGCAAAAGGGATGGGACCATGGTGATTGGACCACTCTTTCCCTTGTCTAGTCCTGGCTGCTGGTTATATGGATACACTCAGGAGGATTAGCCTCCTGAACCAAACTGGGCATGTACTGGGAAGAAGGAAGCAACTGACAATGTTCATGACAGAATTTTTTTTTAACTTTTTAATTGTTTAAGTCATGGTAAAATATATATAGCATAAAATTTGCCATTTTAACCATTTTTAATTATACAGTTCAGTGGCATTAATTCAATTCACAATATTGTGCAATTATCACCACTATATATTTCCAAAATTTTTTCATCATCCCAAAGAGAAACTCTGTAACCATCAGACATAACTCCCCATTCTTCCCTAACCCAAGCCCCTGCTGAATTCTAATCTACTGATTGTCACTATGAATTTGTCTATTCAAGATATTTCACGTGAGTGGAATTATACACTACTTGTCTGTTTTTGTCTGGCTCATTTCACTTAGTATAATGTTTTCAAGATTCATCTATGTCATCACATGCATTAGAACTTCATTTCTTTTATGGCTGAAAAATATTCCATTTTAGGTATATACACATTTAATTTATCTATTCTGTTGATAGACACTTGGATTGTTTCCACCTGTTGGCTATTGTGAATAATGCTGCAATGAACATTGGCATACAAGTATCTGTATGAGTTCCTGTTTTCAATTATTTGGGGTATATACCTAGGGGTATAATTGTTGAGTCATAGACGAATTCTACATATAGCTTTCTGAAGAACTGCCAAACTGTTTTCCACAGTGGCTGCACCATCTTACATTCCCACCAGCAGTGTATAAGGGTTCCAGTTTCACCAACAATTATTGTTTTCCTTTTTTTTTTTTTAATCATAGCCATCCTAGTGGGTGTGAAGTGATAACTCACTGTGATTTTGATTTGCATTTCCCTAATGACTAATGATGTTGAGAAGCTTTTCATGTGCTTATTGACCATTTATATATCTTCTTCTTTTTTTCTTTGAATTTTTTTTTTTTAATTAATTTTATTTTATTTATGGCTGTGTTGGGTCTTCGTTTCTGTGCGAGGGCTTTCTCCAGCTGTGGCAAGCGGGGGCCACTCTTCATCACGGTGCGCAGGCCTCTCACCATCGCGGCCTCTCTTGTTGTGGAGCACAGGCTCCAGACGCGCAGGCTCAGTAGTTGCGGCCCACGGGCCCAGTTGCTCCACGGCACGTGGGATCTTCCCAGACCAGGGCTCGAACCCGTGTCCCCTGCATTGGCAGGCAGACTCTCAACCACTGCGCCATCAGGGAAGCCCTTCTTTGAATTTTTGAATTTTATTGTATTTACTTTTTATACAGCAGGTTCTTATTACTCATCAATTTTATACACATCAGTGTATACACGTCAATCTCAATCTCCCAATTCATCACACCACCACCCCCACCCTCTGCCGCTTTCCCCCCTTGGTGTCCATACGTTTGTTCTCTACATCTGTGTTTCAATTTCTGCCCTGCAAACCGGTGCATCTGTACCATTTTTCTAGGTTCCACATATATGTGTTCATATACAATATTTGTTTTTCTCTTTCTGACTTACTTCACTCTGTATGACAGTCTCTAGATCCATCCACGTCTCAACAAATGACCCAGTTTCGTTCCTTTTTATAGCTGAGTAATATTCCATTGTATATATGTACCACATCTTCTTTATCCATTCGTCTGTTGATGGCCATTTAGGTTGCTTCCATGACCTGGTTATTGCAAATAGTGCTGCAATGAACACTGAGGTGCATGTGTCATTTTAAATTATGGTTTTCTCTGGCTATATGCCCAGAAGTGGGATTGCTGGATCATATGCTAATTCTATTTTTACTTTTTTAAGGAATCTCCATAGTGTTCTCCATAGTGGCTGTATCAATTTACATTCCCACCAACAGTGCAAGAGGGTTCCCTTTTCTCCACACCCTCTCCAGCATTTGTTGTTTGTAGATTTTCTGATGATGCCCATTCTAACTGGTGTGAGGTGATACCTCATTGTAGGTTTGATTTGCATTTCTCTAATAATTAGCGATGTAGAGCAGCTTTTCATGTGCTTCTTGGCCATCTGTATGTCTTCTTTGGAGAAATGTCTATTTAAGTCTTCTGCCCATTTTTGGATTGGGTTGTTTGTTTTTTTAATATTGAACTGCATGAGCTGTTTATATATTTTGGAGATTAATCCTTTGTCCATTGATTCGTTTGCAAATATTTTCTCCCATTCTGAGGGTTGTCTTTTCATCTTGTTTATGGTTTCCTTTGCTGTGCAAAAGCTTTGAAGTTTCATTAGGTCCCATTTGTTTATTTTTGTTTTTATTTCCATTACTCTAGGAGGTGGGTCAAAAAAGATCTTGCTGTGATTTATGTCAAAGAGTGTTCTTCTTATGTTTTCCTCTAAGAGTTTTATAGTGTCCAATCTTACATTTAGGTCTTTCTAATTTCATTATTTTACATGTAGCTGGCCAGTTTTTCCAACACCACTTATTGAAGAGACTGTCTTTTCTCCACTGTATATCCTTGCCTCATTTGTCATAGATTAGTTGACCATAGGTACGTGGGTTTATCTCTGGGCTTTCTCTCCTGTTCCATTGATCTATATTTCTGTTTTTGTACCGGTACCATATTGTCTTAATTACTGTAGCTTTGTAGTATAGTCTGAAGTCAGGGAGTCTGATTCCTCCAGCTCCACATTTTTCCCTCAAGACTGCTTTGGCTATTCGGGGTCTTTTGTGTCTCCATACAAATTTTAAGATTTTTTGATCTAGTTTTGTCAAAAATGCCATTGGTAATTTGATGGGGATTGCATTGAATCTGTAGATTGCTTTGGGTAGTATAGTCATTTTCACAATATGGATTTTTCCAATCCAAGAACATGGTATATCTCTCCATCTTTTGGTATCATCTTTAATTTCTTTTATCAGTGTCTTATAGTTTTCTGCATACAGGTCTTTTGTCTCCATAGGTAGGTTTATTCCTGGGTATTTTATTCTTTTTGTTGCAGTGGTAAATGGGAGTGTTTTCTTAATTTCACTTTCAGATTTTTCGTCATTAGTGTATAGAAATGCAAGAGATTTCTGTGCATTAATTTTGTATCCTGCTACTTTACCAAATTCATTGATTAGCTCTAGTAGTTTTCTGCTGGCATTTTTAGGATTCTCTATGTACAGTATCATGTCATCTGCAAACAGTGACAGTTTTACTTCTTCTTTTCCAATTTGGATTACTTTTATTTCCTTTTCTTCTCTGATTGCCATGGCTAGGACTTCCAAAACTGTTTTGAATAATAGTGGTGAGAGTGGACATCCTTGTCTTGTTCCTGATCTTAGAGGAAATGCTTTCAGTTTTTCACCATTGAGAATGATGTTTGCTGTGGATTTGTTGTATATGACCTTTATTAGGTTGAGGTAGGTTCCCTCTATGCCCACTTTCTGGATAGTTTTTATCATAAATGGGTGTTGATTTTGTCAAAAGCTTTTTCTGCATCTATTGAGATGATCACTTCAATTTGTTAATATGGTGTATCACATTGATTGATTTATGTATATTGAAAAATCCTTGCATCCCTGGGATAAATCCCACTTGATCATGGTGTATGATGCTTTTAATGTGTCCTTGGATTCTGTTTGCTAGCATTTTGTTGAGGATTTTTGCATCTATATTCATTAGTGATATTGGTCTGTAATTTTATTTTTTTGTAGTATCTTTTTCTGGTTTTGGTATCAGGGTGATAGTGGCCTCATAGAATGTGTTTGGGAGTGTTCCTTCCTCTGCAATTTTTTGGAAGAGTTTGAGAAGGATGGGTGTTAGCTCTTCTCTAAATGTTTGATAGAATTCACCTGTGAAGCCATCTGGTCCTGGACTTTTGTTTGCTGTAAGATTTTTAATCACAGTTTCAATTTTGTTACTTGTGACTGGTCTGTTCATATTTTCTATTTCTTCCTGGTTCAGTCTTGAAAGGTGATACCTTTCTAAGAATTTGTCCATTTCTTCCAGGTTGTCCATTTTATTGGCATAGAGTTGCTTGTAGTAGTCTCTTAGGATGCTTTGTACTTCTGTGGTGTCTGTTGTAACTTCTCCTTTTTCATTTCTAATTTTATTGATTTCAGTCCTCTCCCTTTTCCTTGATGAGTCTGGCTAATGGTTTATCAATTTTGTTTATCTTCTCAAAGAATCAACTTTTAGTTTTATTGATCTTTGCTCTTGTTTTCTTTGTTTCTATTTCATTTATTTCTGCTCTGATATTTATGATCTCTTTCCTTCTGCTAACTCTGGGTTTTGTTTGTTCTTCTTTCTCTAGTTCCTTTAGGTGTAAGGATAGATTGTTTATTTGAGATTTTTCTTGTTTCTTGAGGTAGGCTTGTATAGCTGTAAACTTCCCTCTTAGAACTGCTTTTGTTGCATCCCATAGGTTTTGTATCATCGTGTTTTCATTGTCATTTGTCTCTAGGTATTTTTTCATTTCCTCTTTGATTTCTTCAGTGATCTCTTGGTTATTTAGTAACGTATTGTTTAGCTTCCATGTGTTTGTGTTTTTTACGTCTTTTCCCTGTAATTCATTTCTAATGTCATAGTGTTGTGGTCAGAAAAGATGTTTGATATGATTTCAATTTTCTTAAATTTACTGAGGCTTGATTTGTGACCCAAGGTGTGATCTATCCTGGAGAATGTTCCGTGCGCACTTGAGAAGAACGTGTAATCTGCTGTTTTTGGATGGAATGTCCTATAAATATCAATTAAATCTACCTAGTCTATTGTGTCATTTAAAGCTTGTGGTTCCTTATAATTTTCTGTTTGGATGATCTGTCCATTGGTGTAAGTGAGGGGTTAAAGTGCCCCACTATGATTGTGTTACTGTCAATTTCCTCTTTTATAGCTGTTAGCAGTTGCCTTATGTATTGAGGTGCTCCTATGTTGGGTGCATATATATTTATAATTGTTATATCTTCTTCTTGGATTGATCCCTTGATCATTATGTAGTGTCCTTCCTTGTCTCTTGTAACAATCTTTATTTTAAAGTCTATTTTATCTGATATGAGTATTGCTACTCCAGCTTTCTTTTGATTTCCATTTGCATGGAATATCTATTTCCACCCCCTCACTTTCAGTCTGTATGTGTCCCTAGTTCTGAAGTGGGTCTCTTGTAGACAGCATATATATGGGTCTTGTTTTTGTATCCATTCGTCAAGCCTGTGTCTTTTGGTTGGAGCATTTAATCCGTTCACATTCAAGGTAATTATCGATATGTATGTTCCTATTACCATTTTCTTAATTGTTATGGGTTTGTTTTTGAGGACCTTTTCTTCTCTTGTGTTTCCCACTTAGAGAAGTTCCTTTAACGTTTCTTGTAGAGCTAGTTTGATGGTGCTGAATTCTCTTAGCTTTTGCTTGTCTGTAAAGCTTTTGATTGCTCCATCAAATCTGAATGAGATCCTTGCCAGGTAGAGTAACCTTGGTTGTAGGTTCTTCCCTTTCATCACTTTAAGTATATCATGCCACTCCCTTCTGGCTTGTAGAGTTTCTGCTGAGAAATCAGCTGTTAACCTTATGGGAGTTCCCTTGTATGTTATTTGTCGTTTTTCCCTTGCTGCTTTCAATAGTTTTTCTTTGTCTTTAATTTTTGCCAATTTGATTACTATGTGTCTCAGCATGTTTCTCCTTGAGTTTACCCTGTATGGGACTCGCTCTGCTTCCTGGATTTGGGTGGCTATTTCCTTTCCCACGTTAGGGAAGTTTTCAACTATAATCTCTTCAAATATTTTCTCGGGTGCTTTCTCTCTCTCTTCTCCTTCTGGGACCCCTATAATGAGAATGTTGGTGTGTTTAATGTTGTCCCAGAGGTCTCTTATGCTGTCTTCATTTCTTTTCATTCTTTTTTCTTTATTCTGTGCTGCAGCAGTGAATTCCACCATTCTGTCTTCCAGGTCACTTATCAGTTCTTCTGCCTCAGTTATTCTGCTATTGATTCCTTCTAGTGTAGTTGTCATTTCAGTTATTGTATAGTTCACCTCTGTTTGTTTGTTCTTTAATTCTTCTAGGTCTTTGTTAAACATTTCTTGCATCTTCTCGATCTTTGCCTCCATTCTTTTTTCCGAGGTCCTGGATCATCTTCACTATCATTATTCTGAATTCTTTTTCTGGAAGGTTGCCTATCTCCACTTCATTTAGTTGTTTTTCTGGGGTTTTATCTTGTTCCTTCATCTGGTACATAGCCCTCTGCCTTTTCATCTTGTCTATCTTTCTGTGAATGTCGTTTTTGTTCCACAGGCTGAAGGATTGTAGTTCTTCTTGCTTCTGCTGTCTGCCCTCTGGTGGATGAGGCTATCTAAGAGGTTTATGCAAGTTTCCTGATGGGACAGACTGGTGGTGGGTAGAGCTGGCTGTTGCTCTGGTGGACAGAGCTCAGTAAAACTTTAATCCACTTGACTGCTGATGGGTGGGGCTGGGTTCCCTCCCTGTTGGCTGTTTGGCCTGATGCAACCCAACACTGGAGCCTACCTGGGCTCTTTGGTAGGGCCAATGGTGGGCTCTGGGAGGGCTCACCCCAACGAGTACTTCCCAGAACTTCTGCTGCCAGTGTCCTTGTCCTCATAGTGAGACAGAGCCACCCCCCGACCTCTGCAGGAGACTCTCCAACACTAGCAGTCTCCCCTGGGGTCACTGCACCTTCCCCTGTGTCCCAATGTGCACACTACTTTGTGTGTGCTCTCCAAGAGTGGAGTCTCTGTTTCCCCCAGTCTTGTCAATGTCCTGCAATCAAATCCCACTAGGCTTCAAAGTCAGATTCTCTAGGAATTCCTCCTCCCATTGTCGGACCCCCAGGTTGGGAAGCCTGACGTGGGGCTCAGAACCTTCACTCCAGTGGGTGGACTTCTGTGGTATAAGTGTTCTCCCGTTTGTGAGTCACACACTCAGCAGTTATGGGGTTTGATTTTATTGTGATTGCGCCCCTCCTACCGTCTCATTGTGGCTTCTCCTGTGTCTTTGGATGTGGGGTATCTTTTTTGGTGAGTTCCAGTGTCTTTCTCTCAATGATTGTTCAGCCGTTAGCTGTGATTCTGGTGTTCTCGAAAAAGGGAGTGAGAGCACGTCCTTCTAGTCTGCCATCTTGAAAAAATCTCCTATATATCTTCTTTTAAGACATGTCTCAGCAAATCATTTACTCATGTTTCCCAATTGTTTTTACATACAACTAGGGTTATTTGCCTAGTTGTTGAGTTGTAAGTGTTCTTTATAAATTCTAGACAGTAAACAGTTGTCTGAATCTTAACTACTTTCTCCCATTCTGTAATTTGTCATTTTACTTTCTTGATAATATCCTTTGACAAACAAACACTATTTCTTCAAATATTCTATCTGTTCCTTTCTCTATGTTTTTCCCTTCTGGGACTTCTATAACACATATATTGGTGTCCCTGATGGTGTCCCACATATCCCTTAAGCTCTGTTCATATATCTTTACTCTTTTTCTTTTTGCTCCCCATACTTGATGATTTCAATTGTCCTATCTTCAAGTTCACTGATACTTTCTTCTGCCTGCTAAAATCTGCTGCTGAATCCTTTTAACTTATTTTTCTTTTCAGTCATTCTACGTTTCACCTCCAGAATTTGTTTTTTTTTTTACTAGATTATATCTCTTTATTGATATTCTCATTTTTTCTTACTTCATTTTTTGATTTCCTTTGGTTCTTTGTCCATGTTTTTCTTTTACTCTTTGAGATTATGTTTAAGGTAATTATTGATATGTTGTTCCTATTACCATTTTCTTAATTGTTTGGTGTTTGTTATTGTAAGTCTTTTCCTTCTCTTGTGTTTCCTGCCTAGAGTAGTTCCTTTAGCATTTGTTGTAAAGCTGGTTTGGTGGTGCTGAATTCTCGTAGCTTTTGCTTGCCTGTAAATGTTTTGATTTCTCTGTCAAATCTGAATGTGATCCTTGCTGGGTAGAGTAATCTTGGGTGTAGGTTTTTCCCTTTCATCACTTTAAATATGTCCTGCCACTCCCTTCTGGCTTGCAGAGTTTCTGCTGAAAAATTAGCTGTTAACCTTCTGGGGATTCCCTTGTATGTTATTTCTTGCTTTTCCCTTGCTGCTTTTACTTTTTTTCTTTGAATTTAATTTTTGTTAGTTTCATTAATATGTGTCTTGATGTGTTTCTCCTTGGATTTTTCCTGTATGGTACTCTTTGTGCTTCCTGGACTTACTGACTATTTCTTTTCCCGTATTAGGGAAGTTTTCAACTACAGTCTCCTCAAATATTTTCTCAGTCCCATTGTTTTTCTTTTCTTCTTTTGGGACCCCTATAATTTAAATGTTGATGAGTTTAATGTTGTCCCAGAGGTCTCTGAGACTGTCCTCAATTCTTTTCATTCTTTTTTCTTTATTCTGCTCTGCGGTAGTTATTTCCACTATTTTAGCTTCCAGGTCACTTATCTGTTCTTCTACCTCAATTATTCTGCTATTGATTCCTTCTAGAGAATTTTTAATTTCACTTATTGTGTTGTTCCTCATTGTTTATTTACTCTTTAGTTCTTCTAGGTCCTTCTTTAACGTTTATTGTATTTTCGCCATTCTGTTTCCAAGATTTTGGATCATCTTTACTATCATTACTCTGAATTCTTTTTCATGTAGACTGCCTAGTTCCTCTTCATTTGTTTGGTCTGGTGTGTTTTTACTTTGCTCCTTCATCTGCTGTGTATTTCTCTGTCTTCTCATTTTGCCTAACTTATTGTGTTTGGGGTCTCCTTTTCAAAGGCTGCAGGTTCATATTTCCCATTTCTTTTGGTGTCTTCACTCAGTGGGTAATTTTGGTTCAGTGGCTTGTGTAGGCTTCCTGGTGGAGGAGACTGGTGCCTGTGTTCTGGTGGATGACGCGGGATCTTGTCTTTCTGGTGGGCAGGACTGCATCCAGTGGTGTGTTTTCGGGTGTCTGTGAACTTAGTATGATTTTAGGTAGCCTCTTTGCTAATGGGTGGGTTTGTGTTCCTGTCTTGGTAGTTGTTTGGCATGGGGTGTCCAGCACTGGAGCTTGCTGGTCGTTGAGCGGAGCTGGGTCTTAAAGTTGAGATTGAGATTTCTGGAAGAGCTCTCACCAATTGATATTATGTGTGTCTGGGAGGTCTCTAGTTGAGGTCTCAGTCTTAAATTCAGCTCTCCCACCTCAGAGGCTCAGGCCTGACACCTGGCCAGAGCACCAAGACCCTGTCAGCCACACAGCTCAGAAGAAAAGGGAGGGGAAAAAAAGAAAGAGGGAAAGAAAGAAAGAAAGAAGAAAGAAAGAAAGAAAGAAAGAAAGAAAGAAAGAAAGAAAGAAAGAAAGAAAGAAAGAAAGAAAGAAAGGAAGGAAGGAAGAGGGAAAGAAAAGAAAGAAACGAAGGAAGGAAGGAAGAAAGGAAGGAAGAAAGAAAGGAAAATGAAGTTATTAAAGTAAAAAATTTTTTAAATATTATTTTAAAAAATTAAAATGTAATTAAAAAAAGAAAGAAATGAGTAACCAAACCAATAAAGAAATCCACCATGATAACAAGTGCTAAAAACTATACTTAAAAAAAAAAAAAAAAAAATGACGGACTGAACCCTAGGACAAATGGTAAAAGCAAACCTATACAGACAAAATCACACAAAGAAGCACACACATACACACTCACAAAAAGGGAAAAAGGAAAAAATATATGTATATATATAAAGAAAAAAAAGGAAGAGAGTAACCAAATCAATAAACAAATCTACCAGTGATAATAAGCTCTAAATACTAAACTAAGATCAACATAAAACCAGAAACAAATTAGATGCAGAAAGCAAACCCCAAGTCTACAGTTGCTCCCAAAGTCCACTGCCTCAATTTTGGGATGATTCATTGTCTATTCATGTATTCCACAGATGCAGGTACATCAAGTTGGCTGTGGGGATTTAATCAACTGCTCCTGAGGCTACTGGGAGAGATTTCCCTTTCTCTTATTTGTTCGCACAGCTCCTGGGGTTCAGCTTTGGATTTGGCCCCGCCTCTGCATGTAAGTCGCCCTCTGGTGTCTGTTCTTCGCCCAGACAGGAGGGAGTTAAAGGAGAGGCTGATTAGGGTACTCTGGCTCACTCAGTCTAGGGGGAGGGAGGGGTACGGAATGCAGGGTGAGCCTGCGGCGGCAGAGTCCAGCATGACATTGCAACAGCCTGAGGCATGCCATGTGTTCCCCTGGGGAAGTTGTCCCTGGATCATGGGACCATGGCAGTGGCGGGCTGCACAGGTTCCTGGGAGGCGAGGTGTGGATAGTGACCCCTGTTTGCACACAGGCTTCTTGTTGGCTGCAGCAGCAGCCTTAGCATTTCACACCTGTCTCTGGTATCCGCACTGATAGCCGCGGCTCACGACTGTCTGTGGAGCTCGTTTAGGCGGTGCTCTGAATCCCCTCTCCTCGCGCACCCTGAAACAATGGTCTCTTGCGTCTTAGGCAGGTCCAGACTTTTTCCCGGACTCCTTCCCAGCTAGCTGTGGTGCACTAACCCCTTCAGGCTGTGTTCACGCAGTCAACCCCAGTCCTCTCCCTGGGATCCAACTGAAGCCCGAGCCTCAGCTCCCAGCCCCGGCAGGTGAGCAGACAAGCCTCTCGGGCTGGTGAGTGCTGGTCGGCACCGATCCTCTGTGCGGGAATCTCTCTGCTTTGCCCTCTGCACCCATTTTGCTGCGCTCTCCTCGGTGGCTCTGAAGCTTCCCCCCCACCCGCCCCTCCCAGTCCCCGCCAGTGAAGGGGTTTCCTAGTGTGTGGAAACTTATCCTCCTTCACAGCTCCCTCCCAGAGGGGCAGGTCCCGTCGCTATTCTTTTGTCTCTGTTTTTTTCTTTTGCCCTACCCAGGTACATGGGGAGTTTCTTGCCTTTTGGGAAGTCTGAAGTTTTCTGCCAGCATTCAGTAGGTGTTCTGTAGGAGTTGTTCCACATATAGATGTATTTTGTATGCATTTGTGGGGAGGAAGGCAATCTCCATGTCTTACTCCTCCACCACCTTGAAGGTCCCCCATCCATTCCTTATTTTTAATCCACAAGCAGCAAATGGGACTCGTTCATAGAACTGGCAGGTGAAAAGGAGTGGACAGTCACACTGGAAGGAGAAGGCGCCCCCTGGAGGAGGACAGTCAGAAAGATTGCTTTCTTGATCTGCCCTAACCTTGTGGCTGAAGGAGGAGCTAAGCCTAGGAGGAGGGAGGAGTTGGAGGCCACTTTGGTCAGCAAAGTTGACACCCACAAGATCATTTGTAGAATCCCTGTCCAAGGAGGAGAGATAAAGGATGGAGTTCGGAAATGGATACCCATCTTAGAAACTGCATGGTGGATCACACCAGCAAAGAGAGGTTGGTTACAGTGGCAGGTGAGAAAATGAAGCAAGGAGTTAGATATGGGGATAACAAGAAGATAACTCCAAAAAGTCTGGGCTTCCCTTTGGTAACCCTTCTCTGTGAGGATGGGTTTGAATCAGTGCCAAACATATGCAGACCTTTCTGTTTGCCACAGCAGCTCCACCCGCATGAAGGAACTGGAGAACTGCATTGTGGGTGTCTTCAGGGACCTCTCAGGATCCAGCCATGTGTGCAGGTTGGATCAGAGTCAGAGAGCTGCTTAGAGGAATGAGTTGAGTTGCATTGCAATTGACTAGCTGACACGATATTATGCAATTTAATTAAATGTTTGTTTATTTCTAATTTGCAATTTTATTTTGGGAGCCAATAGTTTTTTTCTCATATCTCGAACATTTTCTCAGGCTTTTGTAAAGCCCAGATAAGAAGAGTGAAGGGAAGTGTCTGGGAGACAGCTGTGTAGGTGGCCTGCAGCAACCTGTCCAGATGGATGTTTGAGAGTGGAGGGCTCCAAGAGGGAAGTTGCCAAGAACTAACAGAGTACCTAATTGCCAGACCAGATTGAGAGGGGCTTGCAGATAGCTCACAGGTAGGGGGAGAATTAGTCACAAATACATAGAAAACTAATCAATTTTTAAGTCAGTAATTAACTCCTAGAAAAGTTAAACACTGCACAAGAAATGAAATGTAATTATAGAACATAAGTAAGATCACCTATGAGCAATATTTACATAATCATAGTAGTAAACAAGGGAATACTGACTGAACCCAAAATAATGATTTAACTGTATTGAGATGGTGGGAGAGGGGAAATAGATGCAGGGACTGATGTTTGAATACTAAAGGCTTACCTTCCATAGTGGGAAATAAATAAATACTAGATAAATTAATAAACAACAGTGGGGTTCAGCCTATTATTTAGAGCTATGGACGCCAACAGCAAAAGAAACTCAGGAGATGAGTCCGCCAAGCACAGGCTAACATCTAACTTGCGAATAACAAGAGGTAAAGAGAGGTATCAACGTGTGGGCCCCCAAACCTGGCCATCTGGGGGAAGCCACAAGATGGCAATCCCTGGATACCAGCAAGTTTTCTTCCAGCAACTTCCACTGCAGTTGCTTTTCTTTATGACAGACTTATCCTTTCACTGGATATTTACAAAATTAAAGGGACAATCTCACTGGGAACCAGAGCAGTGTGTGCCTTCCCTCACACCTCCATCTTCTGCCCCAACTCCCGTGAGAGTACACAGGAGACACTCAGGAACCCTAACCAACACAGCTCTGCCACATTCACTTCAGGCTCCACTGTCACCGCAGTGGGTGCTGAGGACGCCCCCAGATCCCCCTCAGGGCCTGAGTGCTGACGAGTGTCTTCTTTTAAGGGGGGCTCACAGCCAAGATGCTCTCGGGGTATTGCCAAAAGGTTCTGCCTCCCCTGAGGCAATACCCTCCCTGGAGAAAGCCCACATCACATCCAACGACTTGGGGTACAAAGGCCCCCTTTCCTCAATTTGGGGCATTTCTAAAGGGCCAGCCCAGCTTCAGAGTGGCCCCAGGGGATCTGCTGAGGCCTCTGTTGGAGCTGAACTCAGTTGAAAGAGGCTTTTCCTCTTTCTGAGTTTCCTCTGACCTTTTTTTTCTGTTTTCTTTGATTTCTTCTCCCCTCCTTGGCTTTCTGCTTGTGCCCTTCTCTTTTTGTCACATAGACACATCACTGTGTGTGTTTCTATTTTTTCCTCCCTTTCGCCCACACTTAAAGAAGGGAAGTGGGGATAAATCCTCTTCTGGAAAAGAAAAGACTCTAAAGAACCAGCAGCCCCTCCCACCCCCACCTGCAAATGAGAAAAAAAAAACCCACACTAGGACACTTACCACCCATGGACCTCCATCTCCATCTGTTTCCAGGGAACCCGACCTAAGAAGGCACCTGTGGGGTCACCTCCATTCCGCCTGCCAGGAAGGGGAAAGGGCGTGGGAGGTCTGGGGTGCTGAGTCCTGGAGGTGACACCATCGCTTCCATTGCTTGGAACTCACTCACATGGCCACACCCCACATCTATGGAGGTGGGTGAGTGGAATCTAGCAGTGTCTTCTGGAAACTGTGGAGCATTAGTTGTCTCTGCCACTTGCCCCTCCCTCTACACACATACACACACACACACAGATACCCCAGGGGAAAACACATCTACAGCATCCAAAGAATTAAAATTTGAGGCAACTCAGTCCCATGTCTAGGTGGAAAAAGAGACACACTTTGTCAGTGCCAAGATCCCTGAACTCTCCTATTACGAACTTCTTCTATTAAAGACCCTTGTCATAGGTCTGTTCGGTTAAATCACTGATGCTTCTTCTGCCTTCAGAAGCAACTTGCTTTTCAGAGGAACAAAATGATTTCTGAAGAGTATAGGAAAGGATTAATAGAGAGTTTACTCTTGGCCATAAATTCCAATGTTTCAAACAAGCCAAAGAAACCCTGTGCCCTCGTCATTTCTGCCTAAGGCCAGCAGAGTCCCCCGTTGGACATATAAAGGAAGGAAGGCTTTACCAACAGCTGCCCGATGCCTTAGGATGCAGGGTCAGCCCAGGGAGGGGTATGCAGACCTGCCTCAGGATCCTGGACACCAGCCGCAGAACAGGGGACCAAGGCAATGTTCACAACAGGACAATTCAATCTTCATGGAATTGGGGATCCAGCAAGTTTTATTGCATAATAATAGAACTGTTTGTTTTATAACTAAAAGCATTTCCCAAAATATAAGAGAGCTGGAAACCTCTCATGGAGATGCTCCAAGCCCTGGGAATGGTCTACATTAGGAAGAGAAGGTGGGTGGGTCTGGGTGCCCTGTGCATCCCCTCCACTGTCCAGGAACAGTCCACCACCTGTCAGCCAAGAGGACCCAGTTCCACCGAATGGCAAGTATCCACTCTCCATTCACTAGTTCTGGGGAAGAGCATAGCTGGTGAGCCGCTAGGGAGTGGCTACAACTGGGGAAGATGCCCTCCATCCCCTTTCAGGATCCAGTGTATGCAGGTGGCGAAGCGGTTCCAGAAGACCAGAGCTGGGGCCCCTCCCATCACTCCCCCGGGACCCAAGCTAATACCACTCTGGTGGCAATGCCAGGGAAGGTGTCTCTTTTCTTCTATCTCACTTTGCTCCTGGCCCTACACCTTCGTTCACCTGCCCTTGCCCCGGGTGCAGGGTTCCTGTGCTGGCTTTCCCTCCCCCACCCTCTCTCCCATCCTCACCGTCTCTGTCTGCCCAGCTCCCCCTGACCCTCACCATCCCCACTGGTCCATACACACACTGACTTTCCTCACTCACCCTGATGAGATGGAAAAAGCTCATCCTTTCAACAGCCTGACCCTGAGGGTAGCTTTTCCTCTTTCTGCTACTTTCCTCTGGCTTTTTTTTTGTTTGTTTTCTGTTTTCTTAGATTTCTTCTCCCCTCCTTGGCTTTCTGCTTGTGCCCTTCTCTTTTCGTCACATAGACACATCACTGTGTGTGTTTCTATTTTTTCCTCCCTTTCGCCCACACTTAAGGAAGGGAAGTGGGGATAAATCCTCTTCTGGAAATGAAAAGACTCTAAAGAACCAGCAGCCCTTCCCCACACCCACCTGCAAATGAGAAAAATAAAACCCACACTTGGACACTTACCATTTGGGGGGTGCAACTATATTAAACCTTTGTTGTCTCGGTCCACTTTAAATATTTGAGGGATCTCCCAAGACTTTGGAGGGGAAGCACAGGCTTTGGCCTTGGACTGGGAAACCCAACTCATCTGGTATCTTGCACTAAGCTCCGAAAGCCACTGGAAATGAGCTCTTGTTGCAGCGGGCATAACCTGAGGGGATGCGCTCACCGCCACCCTGTGGGGACCACGTTCTCCCAACCGACCCAACCCTTCACGACCTACACACACGTACCCCTGCCCCAGTTAGTCAAAATGACAAGAAAATGCATTTTGTTTCATTTTGTTCTGTTTATAACATGGTACTCTAATTTCTAAGTTAGATGTAAAATCTTCCCTATCTCTGGAGAGTGAGTTATCCTCTGGGCTGATGTGGGGAGAAGGAACCCACAGGCTCCCACCTGCAGTCAAATCTCAAGTGTTGAGAAGACAGGAGGCCTGGCATTTTGTGAGTGCATTCCCATCCATCTCCCATGTGATCCTGCAACAGCACTAGCGATGGGAACCGGAAGCTGGGCCGCCTCAAGTCTCCCCAGAGAGGCCTCATATAGAGGGTTAAGTAGAGCAGAGATGGCCACCTTCTTCAGGCCCTGTGTTTTGCTTGAGGCTGCAGCCACCCACCAGCCCTGGAAGAGTGGCCAGTCCTGGGGGAAGCTGTGCTCTTACCCGGCAGGTGAAGCGCTCAAAGCCTTGCTGGCCATTCAGAGTCACAAATGTGGCTGAAGTTCTGCCATGGCCTGGTGCCACCTATTCCTTCTGCCTTTTCTTCTCAAGTTACTTTGCTCCTAATCAATCCCAAAGTGTTCTGATGGGGGAAAGATGTATTTACCTCTAAGAGAACAGATAACACAGAGAAAGAAACATACATCTGATCCAGTGAGGTTGCCTTTTTGGAAAAATCTGACCTCTACCCAACTCTAGCACAACCTCTGCCAAAATTCACAGCAGTAAGCAAAAATCATCTCCACTTTACATAAGAGGAAACTGAGGCTCAGAGGGATAAAATGTCTTGCCCAAGGTCACGCAGCTGTTGATAAGCACAGAGCCATGTTTAGAGCAGATCTGCTCATTCCTCCTTAACCCTCCCCTCAGCTGACCCCACACCAACTGCTGTAATGACAGCATGATCCCAAAGGCACAAGACATGCAAATAAATCCCTGGGATTAAACTTCGTGATTTAGGGCAGGTTTGATTCAGGAAATGATGATTTTCTTTCCTAATAATGTTCAATCTAGGCTTTTAGGGGGAAGGTTGGTGGGGTTTTTTTTCGTGAATTTGGATAGAGGAACAGTGCTATAAAGGTAACATAGAAAATGATACTTAAATCTATGGAGCATCGACTAGACACTGATTACTAGAACATGCATTCACCGACATTATCTTAGGAATCACAAGAACAATATAAAGGGCATGTATACATTTATCATAAGGAAAACTAAGGTTCTGAGCATTTAATGCACTTGGCCAAGATCCAGTCACTCCGATCAATGCCCTGCCCAAGCCACAGCCACGCCCATCCACTACAGCACACACAACACACACGTGAAAGGGCTTTTGACAGCTGCACATGGACTTTGGGTCCCCTGCAGAGCCACAGTGCAAACCAGGTACTGGTAGGTCCCCAAGGACACACCTCCTCAGTCTGAATGAGCAGTTCCTGCCCTCAAACTCCTACACACACAAAGCCCCTTCTGAGCTCACCAACACCAGAAAGTTCCACTGGCAGAAGCCACACAGGCAGGCCCTGTATATGTTTCAGTGCAATGCATCCCACAACCAGCACAGGGCCTGCGCATAGGAGGCATTCAATGTGCATTTGATGGAGGAGTGAGCAGAATGTGGGCAGAACAGCAGCCCCACTCATCCCTTCTGTCCAGGCTTTGAGAGATCAGAAGTTCCCGGAACGGGTAGACCAGTTCGCCAAATCTTAGTTCCGTACGTTCTTTCTTGGAATTTGTGAGAGAAGCCACCTAGGATTTTGGAACCTAATTTTAAAAACATTGTTTGCCCATCAAGAAGTGAATTCCTAGGACCTTCTCCCTCAAGAGGTGAGGCAGGCTGAGCTGTCAGCAAACCCGGGAAAGGTCCTGACCACCTGGTGAAGGGTTGAACTAAATGGTTGTTAATGGGAGCCAGAGTGTGTAGGGTTCACGACCCAGTTCTGTCAACAATGTCTTGTGTGACCTTGGTTGAGACACCTATATTGACTAGGAGGTTTGGGTTGCAAATAACAGAAAATTTATGATTCATGTGTCTGAAGAAGCCCAGAGTTAATTTGGACAGTTTGATCAGGAATACAGCCCTCTTCTATGTGATTATCTGCTTCCTCTGGGTCAACTTTACTCCCAAGACCCCTTTGCTTATGAGAGCAAAGTGGCTGTAGCAATCCCTTTACTTACATATAGTCCATAGGAAGATAAAATAAATATATGTCCGAGAATTCATCATTCCAAATTGGGGATTCACTCTGATTGGACCGCTGGGTCACATGTTCATGCCTGAACCAATCAGAGCAGCCCCTGAGATCCAATGCGCTGGTCAACCTTCCTGGGCCCTTGGTCCTGGGGAAGGGCCTGTTTTCATGGAAGCACAAGGAACTCCAATGGGAATTTGGAGCTCTTGGGAAGGGAAAAAGGGAAAGATGATGGAGAAGCTACCCACAAGAGTCCAGAGTCCACCATGGTCCTGGGTCCCTAAGACCATTATTTCAACTGTCAAATGTGAATAATAATAATAACAGCTCAACTTATCAAGTGGGGCTCATGTGGGTTCAAGTGAGATAATGAGCAGTTACACTTTGTAAAGTCTAAAGCTCTACATTGATAGTTCTTTATCTTTTTCAGGTTATGGACTCTTTCGAGAGTCTGATAAATCTAAGAAATCTTCATTCCAGAAAAAGAGAACAAATACGCTAACTTTTAAATGTAGTTTCAGAAGCCCACTCGTGGGCCCTGCCCATGGACCCTGAGCTGGGCCCCGTTTGTCCATGTGCTTTCTCTCCCACAGATTTACCATTTCCTAGGTGCGGCCTAGGTCCCAGGTCCTGGCTAGGATGCTTTATAAAGGCAATCTCATTTAATCCTGATGACAAGTGTGGCATTATCATGTCCGTTGTACAGATAAAGAAACCAAGGCTCAGAGAGGTTAAGTGACTTGAACAAGTTCACACAGCTAGTGAACTGTGGAGACAAGACTCGAACCAGATCTCCTGGTTCCAAGTCCAGTGCATTTTCATGTCACTCACCTGGAATGCCTTTCCTCTTTGCTGCCTCCATGCAAATCCTACCTGTCCTTCAAGGCGAAGCTCAGGGCTTCCTCTTCTAAGAAGCCGTAATTAGATATCACCTTATATGAATCCTCTTCACATGGCTGTGTCCTGCTTCACCAGGATGATGGGAAGGCCTCTGGCCCAGGCCTCCACACACAGGTCTATCAGATCATTGGTGGATCAGCACCAGGTAATGGGTGAGCTCCTGCCTGTCCAGGAAAGGCCAACCAAAGATTTATCTTCCTTTTGGCTTCACCATCACCAGCTGGGGGCACAAGGTCCGTAGTTCCCAGAAATCCGTGGAAGCATAGCGCCCACACCAACAAACACCCAAAGCTGGAGCGCAGAGCCTGCAGCATGGTCTAGAGACTCACCTTGGCATTGGGTGCAGACCTTCTCCTCTTCTCCTGTGTCTCCCAGGGCCTTGAGCTGCATGCTCAGAGACACTGTGCATCTCTGTTGTCATGGTGACTGTGGCTATCCCACCCAAGATAACCGGCAATGACACATAGTCACTCTTGGGTGTGTTCAGCAAACCTCTGCTGATGGCAACCACCATTACTGAGCACCTGCCCTGAGCCAGGCTCACACATGCTCTCACTGTGTTCTCAGAACAACTGGAGAGAGAAGATGAGTTTCTATCTGATAGTGAGGGCATGAAGAGCTGCCTCGGGTCATGGTCAGACCCCAGAGCCTGTGCTGACCATTACACCTCCCTGCTCCTTTCACTATCCCATGAGTATCCAGGTGCTCTCTTTAATCCATGACATCTACCTTCATGGGTCTCCACTAGTATCATTGCTTATTGTTCTGTGCAGAGATCGGGGACCACATGTGCACACCAGGGGCCTAGAGGTGCTTCCCCAGACAGCAAGGCATGGGTGCACACCACAGCCTAACAGAGTCTTGCTCCTGGGGATGCCGATTATAACAGTGACGCAGCCTCCCTCTCTGACCTCCGCCCACACAACCCAGCCCTCTGGCAGGATGCGGCCTGGTCCTCTATCGACCACTCATAGATGGCCTGGCAATGCTGCTTAACCCTTTCCTTGCAAATTTCTTGCAGACAAGGACTGTGCCATCCCCACCATTTACCCCACAGTGCCTATCTTTGAACATACAAAACACTTGAAAGTTCTTATTGTGAGGATCAAAGGAGAAAGTAACTGCAAAATTGCAACTCAAAGCACGTTCCTGTGTGTGGGCACCTCCTCTGTCGACATCATCTTCCTCTGGCCAGCCTTCACTCCACACGCAGGGCTGGGCAACACCCACCAAGCAGGTGAGCTTGGGTCTGCCTTCCCCGGATGCTGCGTGCAGGAAACTGCAGCCGCTCTTCCCAGTGAAGCATAGGACTCCTGGCGCCCTGCAGCCCTTTCTAATCAGCTCCAAAGGCTTGAGGCTGATGAGCTGAGGAAGGGCGACACTGGGCCAGCTTAATTATCGTGGGCAGAGCAAACCCAGCAGGTCCTGGTTTCTCACTGCACAGAAACGGGGTGGAGGGAAGCCAGCCTGGGTTTGTTAATAAGGATGGAATCTCAGGCCCAGGAGGAGCTAAACTGGCAGAGTTCAAAACTCTGGAGCATATTGTACAAAATGCTGTTTTCCCTAGAAACTGAATTAGCATCTTATTATTATTATTATTCTTTTTACTACTCTAAGGTTTTTATCCCCTCCCCTCAACTCTCCTTTCCCAACTAAACCACACAGGCACATTTGCTGATTCACAGCTGGCTTCTAGGTATTATCCTAAAAAGACTTGTCTTCTTTAAGTTCATAAATATGTCATCAAAAAAGGACATGAAGCCAACTTGAGGGAGCTCCCACTAGCCAAAGATGGGGCAATCAGAGCCTCAAAAAGCAATAAACTCTGGAATGGATTAAAATACATGAAATACATAAAATCCAAGAGCTTTGAAACATCCATCACAGAATGTAAGGTGTATGAGAATTCTCTGTACTGTCTTTGCCACTTTTCTGTAAATTGAAAACTATTCTCAAATAGTTTATTTAAAAAAGAAAAGTCAGACATGAAAGACCACATACTGTATGATTCTATATACGGGAAATGTCCAGAAAAGACAAATCACACAGACAGAAAGCAGAGTTGTGGTCACTTGGGGCTGGCAGGAGGGGGAGTAAAGAGTCATGGTTTAACGTGCATGGGGTTTCCATTTAAGACGACAAAAGAAACGCTGGAACTAAATAGTGATGATGGTTTCACAGCAACATGAGTGCACTAAATGTCACTGAGTCGTACACTTTAAAATGGGAAATTTTATGTTAAGCGTATTTCCACACTTGTTTTTTGAAACGGCATTTGATGGCTCAGATTCCTGGAAGAGACAAATGCTGTAATGCTGGGTCTGTGCCAACTGTTTCCTTGTATCCTCTCCCTAATAATTAGTGAATTTTGGTGTTAAGATTTTTTTTTAAATCTGAGTTCATCAGGATATTTATAAAAACAAAGATGCCTCATTGATCCCCGTAGGAGGTTGCTAGGGAATCAACTCATTTTTCTAAAAATTGATAAAGGCTAAGAACCAAGAATCTTTCTGTCCTTACTGTACAAACTGCATTTTAGAGTAATTAATATTTCATAAGGGAAACCTCTCTTTATTAAAGAACTCCAGCTGGTAAATGCAAAAGGCCTCAGAGAATTTTAAAAGCACCATTTTGCAACTCCTAATGATGTAATGGATCTAGATAATGGCTATGAATGGAAGCTGAGATCATTAGGTAAAGATATGGTAAGGAACATTATAAAGGTGGTTCAGGCTGATAACACAAATCCACCATCAGGAAAGACAGAACAACTGGACAGTATACACCACTTGATGTGATACAATAGGAAGTCCCCCAAGACCCATCACCACCGTGCAAAGACAGCAACCCAAGCCCAGTGGAGCCCCTAGATCTGACTGCATGTTTACAAGAAATAAGGGTGATGGAGTAACATCTCAGAGAACACCAGGCTGGAGCAATGAGCCAAATCCTGAGTATGGACTTCCTCCAGGACAAATGATCAGGTTTCTTACACTCCACAGAGAGGAGGAGGTGCCCAGCTAAGCCCGGCCAGTCCCCCACCCTACACCCCACACCCTCCCATACACCAGGCATGTAAGTGAAGCCTTCCTGGGACCTTGAGCTGCCAGCTGAATCCCACCAGCCATGCCTCATGGAGCAGAAGAATCACCCTGCTGAGCCCTGTCCAAGCTCCTGACCCTCAGGTCATGAGCAGAGTAAAATGCATGCTGCTTTAAGCCCCTAGGTTGGGGTAGTTTCTATTACAATAGTAGATCATTGGAACAGTGGGTGTTCTCTAAGCAGGTGACATAGAGATGGTGACTCCCCGCTCCCATCCTTGGGCAGTGGTGCTGTGTGCACAGAGCCTGCCTTGTTTCCCACCTGGCTCCACCGTGTGACCTGGTGGCTGGACCAAGGGAAGGGGAATCAGGGGCAGGGAGCAGAGCAAGGGCAACAGCCCACCTGGGCTACTGAACCACGGTCCTGAGGCCTGATGTGAGAAGCCACACATGTCAGACAGGGTCTCTCTCATTTGCTTGCTTGCCAGGAGACTGGAAGACAAAGGAAAACCCCAAAGAAAGGAAAACAGATAGAGGAAAGGACACACATGCATCTCCCCCACACCCAGGGAGAAGGACAAGGAGCCCTGGGACTTTGGGGGAAGTGGGTGGGACATGCACACTATCCCTTATTCTCAAGACATCACATATTATTATCCCCACATCACAGATGCAGAAAGAGAGGTTCAGAGACACTAAAGAATTCACGGGAGCTGGTATTGGTACACAGGTCTTTCTGACTCCAGAGCCCCTATTCTTTCTCTACTTTCAGAGGCTCTGTGCCCATCAGTACAACTATCACCATCATCATAACCATCCCCACCACCCACATGGTCATGATCACCAACAATACCACCATCACCACCACCAGCATCATAACCGCCACCACCATCACAACCATCAACAGCAATATCACCATGACCATTACCACCAACACCACTAACACTACCATGATCACCACTAGTGACACCATCATCACTGTTACTCCACCACCACCTGCACCTGCACCAACACTGCTACCCCCTCCACCACCACTAACAACAATGACACAAACATCAGCGTTAATATCACTACTAGCATCAGAGAGACTAAGATTTGTCTCAAAGAGCCACACCACTTTGAAGGATAGTGGAAAGGGTAAGGGAGCCTAAGAGAAAATTGAAAAGTGAGAGAAGAATGGGCAATTAAGTTGAAAAGAAGAGCATGATAACAAAATCCCAGCCTCAAACTGAGGACTCATTGTCAGTAGTATTCAAAGTTAGTCCAAGCCAAGTAGAAGTCAGGCTAAAGAATGCAATTCCCTTTGACCAGGAGGGGCCCCAGGTAGCCCTGGAGTTACCTGTAGGAAGATCCTGAGCTTTCTTTCCCCTTCACTCACTCTTTTTGCTCTCCTAGCCCCTTTCCCATCTCCCTCCCAGGCCTGAACTCTCCTACCCCAGGCCCAGCTTAGCCCAGCCGGTTTGAAACCAAGTCGGTTTGGCATCACACCTGCCTCATGTCACACTGAGCCCCAGACAGGGACTCCAGAGACCCAGGTCCTAGCTACAAGGCTCTGCCATGAACCCAGGGGGACCCAAGCTTGATTCAACACTGTGCCGGATGATGATCACAGGTGAGACAGCTGAGACAGGGGAAGTGCAGCCCCACACACAGAGCCAGGAAGTGCCTGTGGACAGACCAGAAAGTGAGTTCCAGGGGAGAGCGACCATGTCTCTTACCAGCTGAAGATAACTCATTGACCTAATGATGCTGCAGCAGAGGGAGGTTGACCAAGAAATATAAAGATGGTCTCAGAGAGGAACAGAACTGGTTTCTTCTTACTCCTTCACTGGTCCCTCAGGTGTTAGCTCAGGTCAGCCACTGACACCCAACGAGACTCATTCAGCGTCTTCATCAGCAATGAAGGATGCAAGGAGAGGAGGCCCACCTGGAAGGGATATGAAACACACAGGAGGTCCAGCACCAGTGCATGATGTGGAATGAATGAATGAGAGAAGAAATGCATGACTCTGCCCTCAGGACGGGCTGTCCCCCACTCAAGTGGCCTGGGAACTGCTGAGGTGCCATTGCTCATGGCTGTCACAACCCCGAGGCACACTTGGCTACCCCCGCCTGCCTACAGAATCCACTGGACAGTATGGAAGCCAGATTCATGTCCCCAGCCACCCCAAGGATTCTCCTGAACATGGGAGCTTCTGTTCACTTCAGCCAGATACTGCCTTAAATGTATGCTGCCAGACTTCATTAGGGCCCAGGTCTGCCAGAACCATTAAAGGTGGGGAACGAAAGAGAGGGTGCTTTGGAAATGGAGTGTGAAATAAGGTAAGAAAAAGTTTAATGGGGCCAGAATCAAATCGGCAAAGCACCTTATTAATAGTTCTTTTATTCCTTATCACACTGCATATTAACTGCCTCCTGACTCCGATGTCTCTGAGTTGCTGCCTGCAGCCTAGTGGCTCCTATCCTGCAGCAGGGGTTCTGTCTGCAGATTGATGCCGGTTCTGGGGCACTCTCGTGCGTACTTCTACTTTGACCTGGGGCCTCTGGTTCACCAGGAAGGTATGGACGGTGAGCTCTCGACCAGGTCCTCACCACAATGGGTAGAGGGGCCCCACTAAGCATGCAGGACCTTGTGTGGAATATGGAGAGAAACTCAAAGAGCAAACTTCATCCCCAAAACAACCAAGCCTGGAGGTGAGGGTAAGGAATGGTGCATGAGCTGTCACTCAGGTGTCAGCAGAAGCGCTAGGATCCCGACAGAGCCTGTGAATTAAGGAGTACAAGAAGGAGATGCCTGGGTTTCCCTCCAGGAGGGAGGCATGGGGTGCCCGGCACACAGCACATGTCTTTCTCGGCTGGTCAGGCCCATCCCAAGGTGAGCGGGGTCATGGCCAGATGTGCTGCTGGGAGGACCACACCACTGGCCCGTCCTCATGCAGCAAAGGCTTATTGAACCCTGACTTTCTGGGCCCCAGATGGATTCAGACCCTCCCCAGCCCAGGGGGTGTTCACAGCCATCCATCCCAACTCTCCAGCCCACTTCCTGCTTATGATGCCAGTGTGAGGGCTCTGTTCCACAGTGGAGAGTTGGCAACCGGCTGAAATCTACAAGCTGGGAAGATTGGTGAGTGGGGGCCAGCCTCCCTGAGCGCGGCCACTAAATGGAGGCTCAAAACCTGCAGGGTGAGGACCAGACAGGGCACCACTCACTCCAGGCTCTGTCCGCAGAGACAGCCAGCGGGGGTGGCAGCTCTCCTGGCCCTGGGCTGCACACACACAAAAATGTCTCAAGTAGACTGAGTTTCCAAAAAGCAGACCTGGGGGTGGGTAGTTCTGGCTTATCACTCATCAACCAGTCGCCTCAGGCACTGAGGACCTTTGTGCCCTTCTGATGCCCACTATTAACGAATGTCCAGTTAGAGGGAGAGGGACCAGGCCCTATCACAGAATGGCGGGGCTGAAAGTCTCCTTAAAGATCCCAGGACCAGGAATGATGTTCTTCTCACAGCCTCCTGCTACAGCGACAGTCATAATACCGAACACTTGCATATTGCTTCCCAGGTCACAGGCATCTTGCAACATTAACCCATGAGACAGGTGCTGTTGCTGAGCCCACATTACAGGTGAGGAAACTGAGGCACAGCTATGAAGTGGCAGACCTGGGATTTGAACCCAGACTCAGAATCTAGTCTAGAACTTTGGCTGACAACTGGCTGCCCTTAGGCATTGCAAAACCGGCTACAGAGCAGCGTTGAGATGGGTCAGATGTGGAGGGTGTGGGGATGCCCAAGACAAATGTCCTTGAGGGTCATGCCTGCCCGGTGGCTTTGGCCTGATGCCTCTTAGCTCATAGGAGACTTTATGTACCACCCTCCCCCTGGAGACAAGGTGGCTATTGGGGCACCACAGCATCTCTACATCCTCAGCCCACAATCCTGACATTGACCCCCACGTGTTAAAGGGCACCCCCGGGTTCTCCATGTGACACACATTCCTTCTAAAGGTAAGAGAGACTTAATATTGCTTCCAGCAGACCCACGTTCTTAGCCCAGTCTGCCCCCTTGTTAGCTGTGTCATAAAACAGCAACAGTGTAGATGGAACACCCGCTGTATGAGGGGCTATGCTTGGCCTTTCCACACATCCCTCCTCTCTTTTATCTTCACAGCAGCCTGTGACTCAGCCTCACACTCTGGTTTTCACATGGGGTCCAGGAAATATCCGTCATGTACCCAGTACAGGAGAAGCTGGGATTGACAACGAAGCCAGAATGACTCCAAAGCCCGTACCTTTTCGGCTCCACAAAGCTGTATTAATAGTGAGTTATTTACTATTATACTTTGCTGATGAATTTCACCTTCCAGAATATTCTCGCATTCATATCCCACTTGGCTATGCCACTCGCTCTTAGTTCCTTGCCCTTTCTGAGTCACCGTTCTCTCACGAGCAAGACAGTGAGATCCAACCTCAGTGTCTGTTCATCTAACACTTTATAATCAATAACCAGCCGAGAGAGAGGCAAGCCAGCAATAACAATCAATCACCACTTCATGAAGGAAGAAGCTGAAGTGTGGAGAGCTCAGTTGACTGATCAACCAACGTATTGTGGAGACCTACAAGGAACAGACAATAATAATAAAAATAACAGCAACAACGATAATAATAGCAACAGCTTGAATTATTGAACCGTTACCATTTGCCAAGCACGGTACCAAGCATATTATGTGTTATCTCATTTATTCCTCACAGCAGCTCTGTTTTTTAGAGAAGGAACCTAAGGTCAGGACTCAAACCAGATTCCTAATCACTATATATAGGATGGTATCTAGTTCATTCATTTATTCATTCACCCCCACACCTCTTTGAAGACCTATTATACCCCGAGCATGGCACTCAGCCCGGGGAATGTAGTGGTAAACAAGAGAGACAAGACCCTGCCCCAAAGCAGCTTTCAGACCAGAGTCTCAGGCAATAGCTGTAGCCCCTAAAATCCTGGCAATCCCTAGGTCAGGGGCTAGCCCGGGATGGGTGGAGACCCAAGTTCTCCAACACCTGGCTTTTTCCAGGTCTCCAGCAGGATGTGTTGCTTAGCAAGGCTCACCAAAGGATCCACTTGACCTCATAACAAGAATGTCTTGTTTTCTTGATATGTCATTTTTTTTTTAAACTCACAGCCAGCCTTATTTTAATCTATACCCCAAGGCACAAGGAAAATAGCACACTTTTAATGAAGAAGACGACGAGAAGGTGCAAAGTAGCTTACTAAATTTCAGGCTGGCATTTAAACTTACTCATGTGATTCAAGCTTACTTACTTCTCTTGCAGTTGGGTGACAAGAACATATATTTCCCTAGAAATGTAGCACACTAAAGCCACTGTAAATAAGGGCCTGAAAAATTGCTCTTTTATCTACATGATGATTTATGGGATTCCCCATTTTCTCTGGCTGACTGAATCCAAAGGTCTGGACAGGGCTAGTCATGTTGAAGCTCCAAACTTTAACTGTATGATGTGAATTCCCAAATTCATCCCTCTGAAATCCAGCCCTGTGAGTACATCTGTCCTCTGGGCTTCTTCAACTGGTTGGGCCCCGGCACCCAGTTCAACATGATGACAATGGAAGCATCATTTCTTTCCTCCTAAACTTCTTACTTCTCCTGGATCTTAAAGAATGACACTAAGATCCCCTGAGACCCCACACAGAGGTCCAGGAATCTTCTGAGGCATCTTGTTCTCATGCACCTTTGTCCTCCTCCTGTCAGTCATGTGATACTTAAATTATACTTGCCCAGATTCCCTCAAATCCATCCTTCTTTTCAGCCCAAGACCAGAGTACCCCCACCCCAACATCCTCCTCACCTATCTCCCTGCTTCCAGACTGGCCCCCACCAATTGTTTCTATTGTGTCTACATTGTTTTTTTAAAAAACCACAATCTGATTATAAAGGTCAGGTTTCTCCATCCTCTTCTTCAGTCTCCACATTCCCCTCTCACACTTGTGCATGGCCCCCTAAACTCCTTTCTCCCTCTTGCTTCTATGCTATTCAGGTACCACTCTGTTTTTGTACAACATACTTTCCCCATCTTCTCTGCCTAATAATACCTTGTTATGAACTACACGTTTGTGTCCCCTTAAAATTCATATGTTGAAACACTAAACCCATAAAAGCTGGGACATTTGGGAAGTAATTAATTTTAGATGAGGTCATGAGGGTGGAACCCCCATGATGGGATTAGTGCCCTTATAAGAGTAGAAAGAGACTAGAGCTCACTGTCCTTAACATGTGAGGATACAACAAACCAGGAAGAGGGCCCTCACCAGACACAGGATCTGATGGCACCCTGATCTCAGACTTCCAAGCCTCCAGAACGGTGAGAAATAAATTCCTGTTGTTTAAGCCATCACTCTATCATATCTTGTTATAGCAGCCTAAATTGACTAAGACATACCAATTTAACCTTCAAGACTTATTATAGGCACTACCTCTTCCTGAAAGTCTTTCAAGACTCCCATCCAGGATTGCTTAGGCACTTCTACAATGCTTGTACCATAGGATTCATCACACTATAATGCTAATGTCTCTCTGCTTGGCTGTCTGCCATCTGAACTGTGAATTTCCTTAGGGAAGGTGTCATTTCTTCTTAGGGAAGGTGGAGGAAGGATAAAGTGGAAGATTGCACATATACACACTACTATATATAAAATAGATAACTAATAAGGACCTACTGTATAGCATGGGGAACTATACTCAATACTGTGTAATGACCTGTATGGAAAAAGAATCTAAAAAAGAGTGGATATATGTATATGTATAACTGATTCACTTTGCTGTACACCTGAAACTAGCAGAACATTGTAAATCAACTATAGTCCAAAAAAATTAAAAATAATAATAATAATAAATTTTAAAAAAATTAAAATTAAAAAAAAAAGAGAAATCATGTGGCTCATTTATTGAGGAATGAAAAAAGCAAGCCACACACCATGTACCATACAATCCCATGCTGGCAAAATATAACTTGTAAAAAAAATAAAGAAAAAGAAAAAGAAAAAAGAAACAAATGGAAATTTTAGAACAGAAATTTATTGGATGAACTTAACAGATGATTGGAGACTGTCAATAAAGGAATAAGTAAATTTGAAGACAGATCAATAAAAATCATCCAATCTTAATAACAGAGAAAAATATTGAAAAATAATAATAAACACATCCTCAATGACCTATGGGAAAATATCAAGCAATTTAACATATATGCAATTAGAGTCCCAAAAGGAGAGAGATATGGGGCTGAAAAGAAGATTTGAACATCAATCTGGGTATCCAAGAAGCTTAGTGAACCTGACAAGGATGAAGACAAAAGAAACTTTACCTAGATACATCAGAGGTAAACTACTGAAAACTAAGAATTAGGAGAGAATGTTAAAAAGCTACCAAGGAAAATAAAATCCACATTACATACAAGGGAACAGTGACATGAATGACAACTGCCTTCTTTCCAGAAACAATGAAAGGAAGCGTAAAGAAATGGGATGACATTTTAATAAAGTTGGGGGAAAAAAACTTTCAACCAGTGTTTTATACTCATTAAAATTATCCTTGAAAAGCTAAGATTTTTTTAACTTCAGATAAACAAAAGTTGAGAGACTACATTGCCATCAGAGAAATACTATAACTCTTTAGTATTTCATTTTTAGAAATACTTATACTCTTTAGGATGAAGGGAAAACAGATGGAAACTTGCATCTACAGGAAGCAATAAAGAGCACCAGAAGTGATGAGTGTCTTATTTTTTCTCTTTTTTCTTTAAAAGATTTATGACTATTTAAATAAAAAATAATATTTTGCTGTGGAGGTTAAAACCTGTAGAGATAAAATTCATAACAAAACTAGCACAAAAGATGGGGTAAGTAGAAATATATCATTGTAAATTTCTTATATTTTGGAAATAATATGTGATAAGTTAAGTAGACTGTGGTATATTAAAGATGCATATTATAATCCCTAGGTTAACCACTAAAAAAATACAACATGGATATAGCAGAAATTCCAAAAGAGGAAATAAAGTGGAATGCTGAAAGTATCTCCAGTTAATCTTTTAAAAGTTAGGAAAAAAGGAATATTGGTGAGGAAGAAAAAAATGAAAAACAAATAGAAAAATAGCAGACTAAAACTCAACCACACCAAAGACTACATTAACCTTAAATGGCTGAATACTCCAATTAGATGGTAGAGATGATTAGACTGGATTAATAATATCAATACTCAACAACATCTTATCTATAGAAGGTGTAGTTTAACATAAGAAGCAGGTTAAAATAAGATGATGGAAAAATAGACTGTGCAAAGAATAAGAATAAGAAAACTGGTAAGGCTATAATAATATCATACAAAATAGACCTCAAGACAAGTATCACTGCCAAAGTTAAATAGTGACTTTTCATAAGTTCATTAAGGAGTTAATTAGACAGTTCTTTAGGGAGACATGAAAATTTTAAATGTTGTAGGTTCCTAATAATAGAGTTTCAAAATACATAAAGCAAAATCTGACAGAACTAGTGAAAAAATAAATAAATCTACAATCATAGTTGTAAGTTGTAATATTGTTTTTCAGTAATTGATTTTAAAAAAAGAGCAAAAAAATAAGAATACAAAAAATTTAAACAACGCTGTCAACCAACTTGACCTAACTGACATTTAAAGAAGACTATACTCAATCACTATAGAATCCACATTATTTTTCAGGGCACAAGAAACATTCACCAAGATGGACCACATCTTGGACAATAAAATGTATCTTAATAAATGTCAAAATATTCAAGTCTTACAGAATATGTCTTATGTCCACAGTATGATTAATTTGGAAATCAATAGCAATAAAATACCTATAAATTCCAAAGATTTGAAAATAAACAGCCCATGTGTAAAAAATTCATGAGTGAAATTTAATTAAATGATAATAAAAACACAACATATGAGCTAACATTTGTGGAATACAACTGAAGTGGTGCTTAGAGAGAAATTTAGAGTTTTAAATGCTTATATTAGAAAATAAGAAAAGTATCATTTCAGTGTTCTAAGCTTCAACCTTAAGAAACTCAAAACAGAGAAGCAAATTAAAAACAAAGTGAATAGAAGAAGATTTAAAGGTAAACATGGAAATCAATAAAATAGAAAATAGACAAAACAGAAAAATAATAATGAAACCAAAAGCTAGTTTTTAAAAAGATTAATAAAATTGAGAAAGGTCTAAATGCTATCAGAAAAAGAGAAAACACAAGTTTGTAAAAGTCAAAAATGAAAGAAGGGATACCAATACAGATCCTACAGACATTAAAAGGAAAACAACAAAATATTATGAACAATTTTTTGCCAAATTTGACAACTTTATGGAGATAGGCAAATTCCTTGAAAAACACGAATTATCAAAACTGACAAAAAAATGAAAAATCTGAATAGCTCTATTGTATTACTATCTATTTCTACATAATAAAAGTTATCCCAAAATTTACGAGATTAAAGCAAAAAATGAATTTATCTCACAAATTTCTGGGGGTGAAGAACTCAGGTGTAACCTAACTGGGTGGTTCTCACTCAGGACCTCTCACAAGGTTACAGTCAAGTTGTCAGGCAGGGCTGCGATCATCTGAAGGCTTGACTATGCTGGAGAATCTGCTTCTAAACTCACTCACATGGTTGTTGGCAGGCCTGTTTCTCACTGGCTGTTGGCAGGAAACCTCTATTCCTTGCCACCTGGGCCTCTCCGCAACTGCTTGAGTGTCCTCACAACACAGTTCCTGGCTTTTCCCAGGGTGAATGATAAACAGAAACTACAGTGCTTTAGAGTCTCTTCATAAGTAACATACCATCAAATCTGCTGTATGCTATTGGTCACACAGACCCATTCTAGTAAAATGCTGGAGGGGACTACACAAAGCTTTGTACACCAGGAGGTGAAGATCACTGACGGCCATCTTGGAGGCTGGTAACCACACCTATATTTATTAAAGGAATTTAATTCATAATCAAAAAATTCCCAAAAGATAATTCCAAATCCATATAATTTTATGATGATTTTTCCAGTGCAATAAGGCAAGGAAAAGAAATTAAATATCATAAAAATTGAAAAGAAGAAACAAAACTCTGTATTTTCAGAAGACATGATTGTTAGAAGGAAATCCTAAGCAATCTACAAAATACTTGAATAAGAAAACTTATCAATCACAAGGTATAAAGTCAATATCAGAATTAATGCATTTCTATATATTGGCAGCAGACAATTGAAAAATAAAGTTTCAGAAAAATAACATTTAAAAGAAAATCAAAAAATTAAAATATTTAGGAATATATATAACAATGGACACCCAAGACCTCAACAATTAAAACTATAAAACATTGCTGGGAAAAATTAAAACTAAATATATGGTAAAATATATCATGTCATGATTTGGAAGAGTCAATATTGTTAAAATGTTAATTCCCCTTAACTGATCAATAGATTCAATGTAATTTAAATTAAAAATTCAACATGATTTTTGGTAGAAATTGGCATCTTTATTTTAAAATTTATTTGGAAATGTAAAGGACCTGGAGTCACCAAATCAGTCTTGAAACAAAAGACCAAGATTGGATGACTCACATCACCTGATTTCAAGACTTACTATAAAACTACAGTAATTAAGACAGTATAGTATTCATGTAAGGATAGATCGGTGGAACAGAATAGAGAGTATAGATACAGAATTACACAATGATAGTCGATTGACTTTTGACATAGATGCCAAGAGAGCTTAATGGAAAATTCTTTTCAAAAGTTAGTGCTGGACAGGGAGATCAGCTCAGTGCTTTGTGACCACCTAGAGGGGTGTGATAGGGAGAGTGGGAGGCAGATGCAAGAGGGAGGAGATATGGGGATATATGTATATGTACAGCTGACTCACTTTGTTATATAGCAGAAACTAACACACCATTGTAAAGCAATTATATTCTGATAAAGATGTTAAAAAAATAAAAATAAATAAAAGTTAGTGCTGGAACTGGATAAATATATGGGAAAAAATTAACCTCAGTCTCTACTTCACACCACACACGTATACACCCACACACATTAATTGAAGATGGATTACAGACTTAACCAAATAGTTTAAACTATAACATGTTTAGGAAGAAAATAGGAAAATATCTTCCCAGCTTTGGGATATGCAAAAATTTCTTAGAAAAGACACAAATTTTACTAAACAAACAGAAGAAAAATAATAAGTTGAGACTTCATCAAAATTTTTAAATTTTTGTTCATCCAAAGACACTATTCAGAAAATGAAAAAGCAAGCCATAGACTGGGAAAAATATTCACAAGACATATATGACAAAGGGTTTGTGTTCAGAATACATTTTTAAAGCTCTACAAATCAATAATAAAAAGCTAACTAAAAAAGTAGCCAAAGACTTGAGCAGATAGTTCACAGAGGAAGATATTCAAATGGAAATAAACACATAAAAATATTAAGATCATTTATTCAAGGAAATGAAAGTTAAAACCACAATGGGACACCACTTTATATCCATTACAATGGCAAAAATTAAAGAACTGACAACACTATAGGTTGGTGAGGTCGTAGACAACTGAAATGTTCACATGTTGTAGGTGGGACTATACAGTGGTATAACCACTTTGTAGAACACCCTGGTTCCAAAATATCAGACTGTTGGAGTCTGTGGACTACTACTTAGTGCCTTCAGTGCTGTCTCCCCCTGTCCTCCTCCACGCATACACAAACTTTGGTCCAGCTGGCCCACCTGAAAGCAGAAAGGAAACATCAGACAGCCTACTGAGGAGTCCTTTATGCTCACAGTGAATGATCCCAGATGGCTGAGAATCAGCTAATCATGTTCCTGGCAGGTTTGCAAAAGCCAGATCCTCCACCCCTAATTTAATGTTAGAAGTACCAAAGGCAGAGGATAGAAAAGATCTGGGGATGAGGCTGGTTGAGACCCAGGAGAAGCCAGAGGACTGGGATAAGGCTGACTTCCAGGTCCCCTGCACCCACTTGAGCCTCTTCCCACTTCCCATCCTCACCATTTTTTTAAAATTTTTTGTTGGAGTATAGTTGATTTACAATTAATTTCAGGTGTACAGCAAAATGAATCAGTTATACGTATACATATATCCACTCATTTTTTTTTAGATTCTTTTCCCATATAGACCATTACAGAGTATTGAGTAGAGTTCCCTGTGCTATACAGCATGTTCTTATTAGCTATCTATTTTATATATAGTAGTGTGTATATGTCCATCCCAGTCTTCCAGTTTATCCTTCCCCCCACTCCCCCATATCCCCTGGTAACCATAAGTTTGTTTTCTACATCAGTGACCCTACTTCTATTTTGTAAATAAGTTAATTTGGACACTTTTTTTTTAGATTCCACATATAAGCGATATCATATGATATTTGTCTTTTTGTGTCTGACTTACTTCACTCAGTATGGTAATCTCTAGGTCCATCCATGCTGCTGCAAATAGCATTATCTTGTTCTTTTTATGGCTGAGTAATATTCCATTGTATATACGTACCACATCTTCTTTATCCATTCCTCAGACTGTACGCACCATTTCTATTGACCCCTTTGTAGAGAACCAGCCAGAGGAGCAAGCCTAGGATCCAGACGGGGGTCCATCTGGCACAGCATTGTCAAGGTAGAAGCAGTAATTTGGGGACCAAGGGGCTGGGCACAACAAAAGTACTAAGGCTGGATCCAGGATCAAGGACCATGGCAACAAGTTTCTCTGTGTTGATTACCAGGCCACCGTGCTTGCATAATTGTAACAAACTGGCAGCCAATCAAAGTCATATAACAGGATCATATTGCCAAGGAGACCCCAGTTCCCTCAAATAGGAGCCTGTGATTACTCAAGCCTTGGGGCAAACTGGAGGTTGCAGGACACATAGCAGTGAGAATCAGGGGCCTAAGACAATGCAGCACTCGACAGGGAAGTCCTCCCCAAGTCCTTTCCCCATGGGCTGAATGGTGACTCCCCAAAAGATATGTCCATGTTCTAATTCCCAGAACCTCTGAGTGTTACCTTATTTGGAGAAAGGCCTTTGCAAATGCAGTTGAGTTAAGGATCTTGAGATAAAGACATATCCTGGATTATCTGGGAAAGCCTTAAATCCAGTGACAAGTATCCTAATAAGCGGCACACAAGGGAGACAGACACAGAGGAGAAGGCAACAGGAAGACTGGCTCAGAGGCTGGAGTGCTGCAGCCACAAACCAAGGAAGCTGAAGAATACTGACAGCCACCAAGAGCCAGAGGAGGCAAGGAAGGCTTCTACCCTAGAGCTTCCAGAGGGAGTGACGTCCTCCCACACCTTGAGTTTGGACTTCTGGGCTCCAATACTGTGAGAGACTAGATTTCTGTCCTTTTAAGCCTCTCATCTTATGGTAACTTTATTACAGCAGCCCTAGGAATCTAATCGGTTCTCCTGAAGAAACGGACAAGGAAGATTCTCCTGCAGAGCAAGGTGAAGCAGCTAATGGCCAACGAAGGCACTCATTCCAGGGCCAAGGGCAGGAGGTCTTGCTGGGACTGTCCTGCTGGGACTGTCCTGCTGTGTTCTGTGTTCCCCTGCTGGGCCGAGAATGTCCAGGAATGTCACGTGTATCTCACTCCCAGCTCAGGCTCTTCTCTCCCTGGGGAGAGGCAAGCACCACTCGGTGTGTCCAGCTCCATCCCTCACCATCACCTGCAGAGCTTGCACAGAGCTTTGAAAGCAGAGCCACGGGCACTAGTGCCCTGTGATTAAGCACAGATTCCTGGGTAAATCATTTATTAAAATAATTTTTTAAGTCTACAAATAATAAATGCTGGAGAGGGTGTGGAGAAAAGGGAACCCTCCTACACTATTGGTGGGAATATAAATTGGTGCAGCCACTATGGAAAACAGTATGGAGGTTCCTTACAAAACTAAAAACAGAGCTGCCATATGATCCAGCAATCCCACTCCTGGGCATATATCCAAAGAAAAGATACATGCACCCCTATGTTCATAGCAGCACTATTCACAATAGCCAAGACATGGAAACAACCTAAATGTCCACCAACAGATAAATGGATAAAGAAAACATAATATATATATATATATATATATATACACACACACACACACACACACACACATATATATAATGGAATACTACTCAGCCATAAAAAGAATGAAATAATGTCACTTGCTGCAACATGGATGGACCTAGAGATTATCATGCTAAGTGAAGTCAGAAAGAGAAAGACAAAAACTATATGATATCACTTATATGTGGAATCTAAAATATGACACAAATGAACTTATCTATGAAACAGAAACAGACTCACAGACATGGAAAACAGACTTGTGGTTGCTAAGGGGGAGGGGTGGCGGGGGAAGGATGGATTGGGAGTTTGGGACTAGCAGATACAAACTATTATATACAGAATGGATAAAGAATGTCCTATTGTATAGCACGGGGAACTATATTCAATATCCAGTAATAAACCATAATGTAAAATAATATTAAAAATAATAATAATAATTTTTTAAGTGCAGAGAATATTCCAGAAATATATGCACCTAATCTTTACAGACCCTGCCCTGATTCTGTTGTGAGTACACTTTCTACGGCATCTGAGTTAAATTCTTCAGTCATAGAAAGGGCTCTGGAGAGAAAGCCAGGAGACCTGGGACTCAGTGTCCATCTGCTGGCTTTCATTGTGCAACTACTGGCAATGACCTTGCCCTCTCTGGGTCTCAGTCTCATCAAGTACAGAACGAAGGGTGTGGATTAGATGTTCTCCACGTTCTGGCTTCTGCTGCCTTCTGCAATGATGCGTCTGGGCGATCTCTCCATGTCTCTGGACTCCAGCTCTGCATCTTCACAAAAGTGGGAATGAAAACACAAGCTCCCAAGGGATGGAGGGAGAACCTAGTAGAAAAATGCAAATAAAAAAGCTTGGGCAAACAGGGGGAGCTCTGATCAGAAGACATCACTATTGCTAAGGAAAGGAGAAAGGAGGAGATAGTTTGGGGGTCTTCTCCCCTCTGTGGTTGGAAGTGGGGGAGAGGGAAGACAGGGAGGAAACCACCTTTGCTTTTGCTAGTCCCTGTAGAAGCACTGGGGACCGCAGCTGGCCTGGGGGCCGGTTACACTTAATAAGGGAGCAGGTACAGGTGAGGCTGTGTGTGTGGTCAGGTGATAAGTGGATAGGCTCAGGGTCTGCATCAGAGTTGCTTGAAGGGCTTTTAAAAACACTTATGGCTGGGCCTCACCCCTAGAGTTTCTGATCCACTAGGTCTGGGATGGGGCCCAAGAGACTGCATTTTTAACGGATTCCCAGGGGATGCCAATGTTGTTGGTCCAGTGACCACACGGTAAGAATCACTGCCCGGGATTGCCATTCAACCAGCATCTATTAGGCACCAGTTAAGCACAAGTTCTGTGAAAGTGGAGGGATCAGAATTGAAGCTTGTGTTCTGAGACCCAAGTCTGCTATTAATTCATTGTGGAAACTAGACCCCAGTTTTCTCATCTGCAAAATGGCTACGTCTGAAGCTTTTATGAGAAAATCTCTGAAGAGGCAAAGGCACCGTGCAAGGGTAGTGTCCAACTTTGTGTCCTTTCTACTCTTTCCCAGTGGATTCTCCAGGACTGATATTTAAGAGAACATGTGAGGAAGACAGAGAATAAACATCTATGTGCCCCGTGTCAGGGATTTTACATCCAGGTACCACCATACTGGGCATCGTCCACTGCGTCCTCCAACATTCTGTGAGCTCTGTACTATGGTCCCATCTAAGAGATAGGGAAACTGAGGCATGGAGAGGTTAATTTTCTTGCTTCCTAGCTAGGAAATGATAAGATTGTGGTTTCATCGGATCCAAACCCCAAATTCCTACAGCTTCTCCATACCCCATTTCATCTCTAAAATGTGGAGAGAGTGGTCATCAGATTTAAATAAAATATTGATAGGATGCAAAATTCTCTGGGGCTTTCTGGGGGTTCCCTGGGAGCCCTCCCCACCCCATCTCCTCTCTCCAGCACTCTCTGGGCACTCAGGTGATCCCCACAGATGGCGATGCCACCATGGTGTCCAGAGCTGAAAGAGGCCCTTCTGCTCAACAGAAGATGACTGGATCCTGGGTACCCAAGCCCAAGATGCATTCCAGTGTGGTGAGTGCCCAGTGGGCAGGGCAGACCATGAGGAAGTGCTCCAGGCATTCATAAGGGACTGATTCCTGAAGAGTGAGTGGGGCTGGACCCTGCTGGAGAGGTAGAAGTTAAACAGTCCATCTTGCAGGGGCCTGGGGAAAACAAAAAACAAAGGAAAGAACCAGAAGCTCATAAGAGGAGCCTGGGATGGAGGTGTAACAGGATGTAAAAAGTCACAACTTAGATGCAATATAGATTGCAACTAACTTCTTCACAAATCTCAGGCTTAGACTTCATGACTGCCGCTTCCTGATTTCTTTTGGTTTTGTCTGGTTTTTATTACCAGGGCAAGAGGTAGCAAAGCAGAGACCCCTCTGGGAGACAAAGCCCCAGGGATACAGGAGCAGACGCTGGCCCCTGCAGACCCCAGGGTCAGACAGAGAGCAGCTTCCACCCCACAGCCTCTCTGTAGGCTGAGTCAGTGTAATTGGTGATAGGGAATCAGGAACCATCTCTCTGTTGTACCCCACAACTTTAAAGATCCTCCCAAAGTGAGAAACCCTGTTTAGCATAAACAGAGTTCAAGTAACAGAAGCAAAGTGAGGCAGCAGCACCGAGGTAGGTGCACCAGGCTCAGACAGCACTGCACTGCAGATTCTGCAACCCTACAGCTGGGTCCCTTGAAGCTGATGCTGAGATAGAAGATACGCCCATGTCATGGTGGGAGGAGGGTGGGGAGATGTTTTCAAGCACTGGGCTCCTGCTGGAGCCCACAGGCAGGTCTAGCTGGTTTCCCTCTTTCCCTCATGAGCCCAAAGGACAGACCTGAGACTGATCCACCTCTGGGCCCCCTGAACCCCTCCCAAGTGCCTGTCTCAAGGTAGAGGAGAGAGAGATGGCAGAGGCAATCAATTTTGCCCCAGCACAGATGGAGCTGTGGTTGTGCAGCTTGATTTCAAGGGCTCCAGACCTGGAACCACCTTGGAAGACAAGAAGGATGGGGTTGCAGACAGAGAGAGACAGAGAGAGAGAATTCCAGAACGGGGTGGTAAACGCAGCACACAGCCGTACGCAGAACTGACGGAGCGTGACAGCCCATTTATACACCAATGACAGGCAGCCTCCGGGGAAGGACTGTGTTTTGTGTGGTGATTGGTGCTTTGCTGAGGCAGCAGAGATCACGGCTGGCTCCCGGGGCAGTGCTGCTGGGGTCTCCCTGAGTGCAGAGCCGACAGGCCTGCTGGGTGGGGCAGAGGCCACCTCAGGCCCTTCTGGGAGAATCAGCAGAGGGCACAGGGCCCCCCGAGTCTTCTCACAGGACAGGAGGGAGTGGGTGGAGTTATTCAGAGAGAACCCTGGGCATCTGGATCCTTTAGAGAGAGTCTCTCCTGCTTGTGAGTCGCCGAGGAAATGCACACGTTTGTCATGAACCCTGGCGAGAACATTACCCACTATGCGATACAGGGCTCCACACATGTGCTCCAAGCTGAAACATCAGCCCTCTGCTTCAGGCAGAAACACGGCTGTCCCCGTTTACAGGTCATCAGTGTCCTGCTAAACAAGTACCATGACTCATTTCAAAATATGTTACAGCACCTCTTTCTAATTACTTCCTTGAAGTTTGCTAATCCCAAGCCTGCAATTTTTCTTTGTTTAGGATGGTGTTGTGTTAGCCCTTGGGGCTAGGTGGTGGGCATCTTTTTCTCTTTCTTGCAATGCAGTTCTCATAATAGCATGAGTCTTAATTTTTTATAGGGGTCTTTTTCCCCGCAGTTCCCCATCTGGCTCTCAGATCCCTTCTGGCCACCATGTCCATCCTCCAAGAAAGGATTCCTCCAGCTGGCTGCTCATGGTTTCACTGTAGGACCCTCTCACCATTCCCCGGAGATCCATTTCCCCATCCACCCTGATGTGTTGAACCCATCTTGCCCCTGAGCCTTAACCCAACCAGCACATCCAACCTTGCTGAGCTCCCATGCCATGAAGCAACACCCAGGATGAAGAGCCCTCTGCCTACTTCCACCTGCCCCAATCCTGACACGCCCTGAGCCTGTTCACGTCCTCCATATTTGCTTTTGTTTTTTCCAAATGGTCTTATTCTCCCAAGCTCTAGATCCTGGATTCAACTCCAGGCCATGGTCTGGCACTTGGTTCATCACTTGGCCCTGCCCCAAAGACAGCCAGGTCCTTGTCAACACTTATCCCTCTGGCTGCATCTGCTTGTGGCCACCCCAAGAAGCACCCCAGACCCAGGTGCCCAGCCCAGCCCTGCTCTTGCAACACATGAGATCCCAGACACTGTGCCTTTTTGCTTGGAACTCCCTCCCTCACCCAGGCACCACCTGCACCCCCAGGCTTGGACTCCCCTTCCCAGAGTGGGAGGTGGGTAAAATCAAAAGTCACATTTTGAGCATGTTAAGTTTGGAGCGCCTATCAAATGTTAAATAGAGAGAAAGTACAGGTCCACAGAGACTTACCTGCAATTCTGAAATCCAAAAAGCTCAGAAATCCAAAAGGTGCTTCATAATTCATTTACTAACAAATTCTGATGTGATATGAAATGAGGAGATTTACAGATTTTTTTATGCCACTTAGGATAAATATTCATGTTTCTCTGCAGAAATATCAATATGTTTGATTACAGGATGTTGCTATCGATCTTGCTGGAGACATTACCTTTCTACAACTTAGAGATTCTGGATTCTAAAACATACCCAGTGCCAAGTGCAGGATAAGGAATTATGAACCTGAATGTAGTTGGAAATATAAGTCTAAAGCTCGAGGACGAGGCCAGGGACTCAGGGCTGAAGATACAAATTGGAGGACCATAAGTCAGAGCTTTGAGACCAGACTTCACCTTGGGAGAGACTATAAATAGAGAAATGGCCAAGGATGAGCTCTGGGACGCACTAACAGTTAGAAGTCATTCAGAAGAAGGACAGACTTTTATCCCAAATTTACAGAAACGGACACTGAGACTCACAGAAGGCAAGTGGTTTGCAGGAGGCTGCATAGCTGTGATGCAATGAACAGGAAGCAGCAAGGCGCAAGTTCCGGGCCCTCCCCCTGGATTATGAGATGTTAGGGGGTTGGCATGGGATACAGACTACGGCACTGAAACGCAGCAGAGTCAGCCCCCACTCTGAGCTGAGCCCGCTGTGTCTGGGCCCATCAGCTCTACATTCTAAATTCTGAAACGCCCCAGCCCCTGCATGACCCTGAGTGTGGTGGCCCCTGCTGTCCAATCACTGTCACTCCCTCCTTATGGACATCGTGCATCACATAGAGTTGTAATTAGCTATTTGTGGTTTGTTACTCCTACCAGTGGTGAGCTCCTTGGTGGGATGACATTGTATCTTAATCATTGTTGCATTTCTTCATGCCAGGCACATAGTAGGACCACGGTAAATATGTGTTGAAGTGTCCTGAAATCCTGAAACAAGCATTTTATAGTAACTTTAAATGGAGTATAATCTATAAAAATATCGAATCACTGTGGGGTACCCCTGAAACTAATATAATGTGGTAAATCAACTATACTTCAATTAAAAAATAAATACATAGTAAATAAATGTAGGGATTCCCTGGACCACATCACGGTAGCCTGCAGAACAATCAAGAACAGGAACAGACGATGCAGACCCCCACTGAGCCCTTCCCTCCCCCAAGTGTTATCTAAATGAGCCAAAGATAGCTTCTGTATCTTGGCCCCTGTGTTATTTACTTCTTCACAGCACTCTGAGACCCCTTAGCTCAAAAGCCCACCAGAGCCAAACTCACATTTTTGTACATCCAATTGTTTTAAGCATGGTCCCAGTGAGCAGAGTGTTAGCCATTTAGAGTCTGACTCCTTTGCACACTAGGTGAAACTGCACTTACCATCAGCTAGCCATGAATAAGATCAACCCCAAAGCTGTAACCACCCCCAAGATCCTGCCACCCTTTGGAGCACTGTGCTTTCCAGACTGCTCAGCAACATCGCCTGGACACATAAACTCCCTCCCATCTCCCTCTCAGGAATTCCCTTGCCCCCTTCCTCTTCTGGGTGGTGATCCTGAGCCATAGACACTCAGGGAGTCTCCTGCTGTGAGAGACATCCTCAAATGCAAACCTGTCACTATCTTCCAAGTCAAGCTTGCGTGTGCTACTGCCACCTCGTGGTCATAACTTTTCCTTTGACCAGCCCTGAAATTTCTCGAACCCCCTACACTAAGGCTGTAGAAAGCCTTAGTGTAAACCCAGCCTTCTTCCCTTTACAAAAGCTGTCAGCCAGGAGCTCTGCTGGGACCAGAAACCAAGAGATTATTATACTCACTCTATAGATGACCATTGTTAGGTCTACCCAATACACATGTTTAGAGTACCTACTACATGCCAAGCTCTGACTTAAGGCCTTGAGGAGCCCCAGCCCAACAGGGGAGACTGACATTGAAACAAATTCTTTGAGTGCATGAGGCTTGGGTGAAATAGCCAGAAAATAAGATGTCTGAACAGAGTTTGGGAGTAGAAATAAGTATGTGACGGGCAGATATGAGAAGGAAGGGCATGCCAATATGTGGCCAGATGCAGCCTGGCAGGTCTGGGAAGCTCTGAGTGGTTTGGACAGAGTGGAGTCGGGCACAGCGTGGGAGCATGTGGGGGTGACGACCCCATGCATGACAGCACCCAAGTCAAGGAGCGCGTCACCAGCCGGTTCAGGGTCTGGAGCTTCTGAAGGTTTCCAGCCCAGGAGACGAGGATCAGACGTGTGCTTAAGTCTGGGGGATGCGCCTCAGGAAGCTCACTCTGGGACCCCATTTACACAGCAAAGTCGCGTCCATCATCTCTTCAAGGCCTGGGAGAGGGCCAGGCCAGACCCCTGCAGCTCTAGGGCACTCTGCACATGACCACCTTATGAGGTGGCTAAAAACAGTCCAGCCCTGGACACTGTCACTGTTGAGGGGAGTTGGGAGGGGCATCTACTCTATACAGAGTAGATGAGCTTGGGGAGCCCTCAGGTCCCAGCTGTGCAAGCATGACCCAATTTTCTAGGCATGTAATTTCCGTGGAAGGTGGCTTCCTGGCGTTCGGGGACCAACGCTTGACCTACTTCTCCCCCCAACCCCTCCCACAAAATGCGGATCTTTCAGTTGGGAGAACTCTTCTCTTCCCACGATTTTATTAAAACAATTACTTGCACACCTTGCCACTGGTCTGTCTTCTCAGGTCCCTGGCCTTTGGGCCACACCTGTGCCCTGTCCTGGCTGAATACAGAGGCCAGGTCACCCAACCAATCATGGGTCACTTTTGTGGGCTGACCCTCCCCCGACTCTGTGTAAGGAGATAACTGGAGGAAGGGAAGAAGGCAGTAGGGTACATTGTAGTAATCAAGATAAACAGGGGTCATGGAGGGACACAGTGCCCACAGCCACTGCCCACATCCCCAGAAAAGCTAAGAAGTGAAGGGGGGTTTCCAAGAGAACCCCTCCCAGACTGAAGCCACCCCTAGAGAGAGAGCCTGGCACCTGACTGGCTAGAAACTGGGTGAGGCAGAAGCTTAGGGGCCCCTCTAGAGCTAGCCCTGAAAAGACAGGGTCCTAGGAAACAGTTCTGGGGGAGCTTGATGAGTGCCCCAGAGTTTGGGGTTGAATGTGGACATAGAAACTAGGGCTGACTTCTCACTTGAAGATTTTTTTATATATGTAATTTAATTTAATTTTCTTTTTTGGCCATGCCATATGGCTTGCGGGACCTTAGTTCACCGACCAGGGATTGAACTCACGCCCCCTGCAGTGGAAGCACTGGAGTCTTAACCACTGGACCACCGGGGAGGTCCCCACTTGAAGATTTCCGAAGGGAAGATACTCACGGAAGCTTATGATGGGGGTAAAGGGATCTGAAAAGAACTCATTGAATCATTTGTATCATTTTTTAGATTCTGCATATAAGCAATATCATACGATATTTCTCTTTCTCTGTCTGACTTACCTCACTCAGTGTGAAAATCACTAGGTCCATCCATGTTGCTGCAAATGGCATTATTTCATTCTTTTTAGTGGCCAAGTATTATCCCATTGTATATATGTACCACATCTTCTTTATCCATTCCTCTGTTGATGGACATTTAGGTTGCTTCCATGTCTTGGTTATTGTAAACAGTGCTGCAGTGAACATTGGGGTGCATGTATGATACAAATGAACTTATTTACAAAACAGAAACAGACTCATGGATTAAGAGAGCGAACTTACGGTTACCAGGCGGGAAGGGTTGGGGGAAGGGCTAGTTAGGGAGTTTGGGGTTGACATGCACACACTGTTATATTTTAAATAGATAACCAACAAGGACCTACTGTATAGCACCAGGAACTCTGCTCAATATTATGTAACAACCTAAATGGGAAAATGTATAACTGAATCACTTTGTTGTACAACTGAAACTATCACTACATTGTTAATCAACTATACTCCGATATAAAATTAAAAGTTTAAAAACAAAAAAAAAACACGTTGAGAGTACAATTACCCCCCAACCCCGTTCCAGGTCTCTGTGTTTCTTGGGAGGCAGAAAAGAAGATTCTGGCAAGCTCCCAGACTTCATGCAGTGGGGAGCAGGGGTTAGAGGAGAGGAGGCCAGGGCTGTGAAGAATCCCAGGTGGCCGCTGGGCCAGGCAGGTGAAGCTCCATCCAGGGAGGGGTTGGGATGTGGACCCTGGCTGTCCTCTCTCAGGGAGTCCCAGAGACAGAGAGGGCCAGGGCCAGGCAGATGCGTTCCCTAGGAAACCCCACACACCATGGACGTAAAGCCCGCCACAGCTGTGCAGCCCACAAGCGAAACCAGACCCAGCCAGGGCCAGGCGACCCATCCTGGAACAGTTCTCTGGCCATCCCTCTGCTGCAATACAAGAGATCCACAGTGGATCATATTTCAGCCTGTCTAGAAAGTGAAGTGCTCTCTGGCTCTTTTGTTCTAGGCTATATTTTCAAGGATGTTTAGATGCAGAACAGCCTTGAAAGATAAAGATAACAGTCCTCCAAAGCAAAGGCAGGCATTCTTATGGTCCAGTAAGATAGAGAATGTCTCACTCTGGAGCAGGGGGCAGGCACGTTTACTGCCCATAAGCCCAGGGTTCCTCTCCTGTAATGCAACCCACTGTACACACAGGGGCCACCTGGTCCTCTTCATAGTGTCCTGTGAGAACTGGGGCTCAGGGAACAGGCACAAAAGTGCTGATTCTCTGGCTATTGCCATTGCTGTGAGTAATAACCTGTCCTTTATCTCTGACCCAGGAGTCTCATGTCTTTTACTGACATCCACTTAACGGACAAACTAACATGTTAGCTTGTGATTAGGACAAAAACTGAAATCCTTCACAATCCTTGACACTCTCCCCCACCTCACCCCCAAAGGTGTTCCTGAGGGAGGAGCCGTCCCAGAATCAGACTCCCTGTGCGGTGACGGAGGGGGAAGAGGAACAAACGAACAGAGCTGCCTGCCCCAACGTCTGCCTCCACGCGGGCACTCAGGCCTGGCTCCTGCGAGACGGCAGAGGAGGGGACCTCAGTCAGACTCAGACTGGAGTTTCCACTGCTCTCACTGGTTGTGAATCATTGAGTTGACCAGAAATCTAAATGGTCCGCGTGAGATGTCATTAAGGGACAGAAAGGAGTCTGGGAGTGCACGGCTAAACGTGGCGATGGAAGGAGAAAGAAATCTTACCTGAGCCGAAATGTTGCATTCACAGCCTGTCATCAGGCCCCAGTCCAAAGCTTTCACTTCTAAAGAAACCTCGGAGATCCAGGATGTCTCCATGGGCCCTTTCAGCCATGTTCTAGAAGAGCCCCTGATAGTCAGCCCCAGCTGTTTTCTTTGCCCCTCTTCCTGCACCCCTGAAAATGCTCTGCTCTGCTCTGTTTCTCCATGAAGCCCCCTGTGCAATGATGAAGCCCGCCCCCTCCCTCCCTCCAGGTGAAGCTGAAAGTTCATCACTCAGAGCAGGCCAGAGGTAGGCCCATCAGGTCAGGGTTCCCCCCCCCCCCAGTGAAGAGCAGTGACCCCACCCTGTCATGCTCACACAGCCTCCCCCTGCAGAACCTGCAGCCTGGCCCAAGCTGCCCACACCCAGCCAGCTTCCCCAGCCCCAGAGTGGGAACTGGCAGGAAGCCGACTCCTGTTCCTGCATCCTTCTCTCTGCTCCAGCCTGGTCACAGGCCAGGCCTCAGGATGAGGTCACTGGGCTTCAGTCTCCTAAAGGCACCACCACGTTCTTGAACGACAACAGCGAACACTTGAGGAAATTCTACCCTATACCAAGCTCTCCTCTAAGGGCTTTACTCTTAACTCTTTTGTCCTCACAAAAACTCTCGAAAGTGCAGACTATCATTAGCCCCATATTGCAGATAAGGAAACAGAGACACCAGCAAGTGGAGTGATTTGACTGCGGCACACAACTTGGATGTGCCAGAGCACACTTAGGTATCTGAGGCATATCCCCTTAACCACAGCACCACACTGGTTCCCCAGGATGACTGGAATGCCTAGCTGTGGCTGGGCCACTGATAGAACCCCACTCTTGACGATTTTTTCTGAGTCTAATTTCCCCAGTGAAGTGGACACACAAGTCATTGCTCACAGTATCTGGATTCCCTACAATACACACTCTCATTTTTTACCAATTGAACAGGAGGACATCATGGTCCCCAATCATGTGACCTCTGGGACAAATCTCTCAGGTGCCTGCCCTCTGCCCACTCCAGTGTTGCAGACTCTCTACCTGTTCTGCCACCCCGCCCGACACACACACACAAGTTCTCACTCTTGCCACTTCAGGGCCTCCTGGCCAATCCCAGCTGCCAGCATCTGCATCCCTTTGTCTGGGGGCTTTCTCTCACTGCCAGAGCACAAGGGTGTTGGGGAATGAATGACCCCTGGAGGGCAGCCGTCAGCCTACTACCAACGACAGGAGTTGGTGTCTACACACTACAGCTCCTTTGCCCCTGGGGCAGGGTAGTTCTGAGGAGTGCATTCTGCACAGGGAACAGAGCTCTCCAGTAAGAACAAATCCAACCACCCACAGAGCTAACTTGTTTGATAACCAAGGCTCCCTCCCCTTCCCGGTCTCAGTTCCCTACTTCCGACCAGTGTCGCTTGGACTCACCTCCCAAAGAAACAAAACTTTGTCTCAGGGTCTGCTTCTGTGGAACCCAAACAAAGGCAATCTGCCCTCCTGCTCCAGCCCGAACAGAAGACCTGTGGGTACCGCCTCCTCTGCCCTCTAGAGTTCCTTTCTCCCCTGCCTCCACCTCCATGGAGAGGTCCCACTGGCAGCCCACACTCACCTTCCCTCCTGCCACACAGCCTTCGTTGGACAGATGAGAAAACTAAGACACAGAAAGATTTAACAGCCATGTAAGGTCAGAACCAGGCTCTGTGTGTCAGCCAGAGCCATCCCTACTGCACCGCGATCTGTCCCTCTCCCCAGACCATGTAGGCAGAAAGATTAGTTCGGACTTCTGAAATCTGAATATATTTTCATTGCCTTGGACAATCACCTCCCCACCAGCACCCTTGAGTTCTTGGCTAACATGTGCAATCTTCCTCCCTCTGCTCTGCCTGCCTGTTTCATCCGCCCAGGCTCAGGAGGGTACACGGGGGTCTCCAGGTGCCCATCCCTGAGAAAGCACAGAGCATGCCCAGGGCTGCTGTGGTGTCTGTCCTTCCTACCCATAATAATGCCTGGCTGGCATTTGTGGGCACAAATCAAGACTTGGATAAGATTCTCCCCCTGCTTCTATCACCTCTGGCACCTTATAAGTCTCTCAACTCTTTGTTTTCAAGCTTGAATTTCACTTCATTGTTTTCAGCCCATTTTTATAACCTCTGAGAGCCCACTGAATTCTTTCCTTTGTTCTCGCTGGTGTTTAGGCTCCCTCCCAACTTAATATGCTCTCTGAATTTAATTAGCATCTTATTTATTCAAAGCATTAGAAAGGTGGCTAGCAAGAGCTCACAGTGGAGGCCGCAGCTCCCACCTCTCCCCACCCACACCCCACACACATCACCCAGTGCCTCACTCACATCTCACTGCAGACAGCTCCAGACACCTAGAGCCCAGGTAAGCAGAGTGTCTGCGGTGTGTTCCTCCCCACCTCTGCACACACGGCTTAACCTTTGAACCTCCAGCTTCTCAGCCATGAAATAAGGGCAATGGTAGCTGCTTCTCAGCTGTGTGTGTGTGTGTGTGTGTGTGTGTGTGTGTGTGTGTGTGTGTAGGAAGAGGCAGGGATGGGATGAGAGAACAAGTAGCCTGGAGCCTGGTACAGAGCGGAGACTCAACAAAAGTTCACACTTTCTCTCCATTCCCCTGAATCAAGAGCAAAGATGTCCTGTGGGCTTGGGCATGTGTTTTCACTTCTGCTATGGCAAATGCAGTGGAAAGGAGATTATTGGAAGGACATGATTTTGTCCCATCCTTTCCAAAACAGTAGCTTTGTGAATGTCCATTTCTGGGTACAAGGTAAGAAGCAGACCCTGACCAGGCCCACGTACAGGGACATGGAATTCTTGGGGTAATTTCTAAAATGGATAGTTCTAATTGGTGCTCCAGGAAAGGACTCATCTGGTTTTGCCCAGTCAAGGATCTCCAGGAACTGCTCAATGTCTGGCACATACTGAGTGTGGAACTGACTGGCTTTAAATCAATATACATAATCCCCTTCTTCTTGAATAGCAGAACCTCTAAATTTTAGCTGGTCCCCTGCTTTTCTTGCAGTTAGCTGTGGTCATGGAAGCAAGGTCTAGCCAATGTAACAATGCAACTTTCAGGTTATGTCTTAAAAAGAAGGATATGTCCTACCCTTCCCCCTTCCCACCTTTCCCACTGGCCAGAACGTGGACCTGGGGGCTGGAGCTGGACCAGTTATCTTGGGCCATATGATGAAAGCTACAAGTTGAAGATATTAGAGCACAAAGAGAAGAGTCTAGATCCTGGCATTGTTAAGCAGCGTACCAGCTCTGGACCATGGACATGAGACATATAGAATATAAAAAGTAAAATAGCAGACATAAATCCAACCACTTCAATAATAACTTACATGTGCAATAATTAAATACTCTAAACAAAATACCACAACTGCCTGGCTTAAACAACAGGCATTTATTCACAGTTCTGGAGGTTAGAAGTCCATGATCAAGATGCTCGCAGATTCAGTTTCTGGTGAGGGCGGCTTCTCTTCCTGGTTTCAGATGCCTGTCTTCTCACTGTGCCCTCACATGGCCTCTCCTCTGTGTGCAGAGAGAGAGAGACAGAGATCTTTGGTGTCCCTTTCTGTTCTTATAAGAACACCAATGCTGTTGGAGTATGGCCTTATTTAACTTTAATTACTTCCTTAAAGGCCCTATATCCAAATACAGTCACATGGCGGGGGGGTGGCGGGTAGGACTTCAACACATGAATTGGGCGGAGGTGGAGACGAAGACAATTCAGTTCATAACAATATTCATATGAAAATACAAAGGATCCAGATTAAGCAAAACAATCTTGAAAAAGAAGAGCAAAGTTGAAATATTCACACTTCTTGATTTCAAAACTTACTAAAATGTTATAATAATCAAGACGGTGGGTTACTGGCATAAGGACAGACATGTAGATCAATGGAATAAAAATGAGAGTTCATAAATAAATCCTCTATTTATGGTATGGTGAAGTGATTTTCAACAAGGATGCCAAGACAGTTCAACTGGAAAAGTATAGTCTTCAACAAACAGTGTACATGAAAAAGAATAAATTTGAACCCCTTCATCATACAAAAAAATTAAATCAAAATCTATCATAAACCTAAGTGTAAAAGTTAAAATTATAAAACCCTTTTAAAAAACATACGTGCAAGTCTTCATAACCTTGGATTAGGCAATGTTTTTTTTCGATATGGCACAGGAAAACACAAGCAACAAAAGAAAAAATAGATAAATTGTACTGTATCAAAATTAAAAGTTTTTTGCTGCAAATGATGCCATCAAAAAAGTAAAAAAAAAAAAAAAAAAAAAACACAGAATGGGAGAAAATATTTGCAAATTAAATATACCTGATAAGGTACTAGTACCTAGAATATATAAAGAACTCTAACAACTGAATAATAAAAAGACAAATACCCGAATTTTAAATATGGACAAAAGATTTGAATAGACATTTCTCCAAAGAAGATATACAAAATGACCAATAATCAAATAAATATGTGATTTATGTGATAAGAGCTCAACATCATTAGTCATTAGGGAAATGCAAATCAAAACCATAGTGAGGTATCACTTCATACCCATTAGGTTGGTTATATTCAAAAAGACAGACAATAGCAAGTGTTGGTAAGGATATGGAGAAATTGGAACCGTCCTACGTTGTTGGTGGGAATGTAAAATGGTACAGTTTCTTTGAAAAACAGTTTGGCAGTTCCTCAGTAAACTCTTAGTTAAGAGGAATGAAAACATACACCACACAGAAACTTTTACATAAATGTTCATAATAGCCAACAAGTAGCAACAACTCAAATGTCTATCAACTGCTGAATGGATAAATAAAATGTGGCATATTCATACAATGGAGCATTATTTGGCAATAAGAAGGAATAATACATGCTACAACATGTATGAACTTTAAAAGCATCATGATATTTTTGGATTGCTTTTTCTTTTTTCTGTGTATGTCAATTATATGTTTTTGGCTTGTGGTTACCATAAGGTTTTTCTACTGCAGTATATATATATATATGTGTGTGTGTGTATATATATATGATTAAGTTGCTGATCTCTTCATTTCAAATGCATTTTAGATACCTTGCATTTGTTTTCTCCTCCCCTTATGATTACTGTTTTTGATACCATATTTTACATCTAATTGTTTTGTGAATCCCTTAACTGCTTATTCTGGGTACAGATGATTTTACTACTTTTGTCTTTTAACCTCCCTACTAGCTTTGTGTATAGATGATTTCCTACCTTTACTGTATGTTTGCCTTTACTGGTGAGTTTTTTCATTCCAAAATTTTCTTATTTCTAGTTGTGGCTTTTTCTTTTTCACCTATAAATTTCCTTTAACATCTGTTGTAAAGCTGGCTAGGTGGTACAGGATTCCTTTATCTTTTACTTGTCTGTAAAGTTTTTGATCTCTCCTTGAAATCTGAATGATTTGGGTAGAGTATTCTTGGTTGTAGGTTTTTCCCTTTCATCACTTTAAATATATCATGCCACTCCCTTCTGGCTTGCAGAGTTTCTGCTGAAAAATCAGCTGATAACCTTATGGGAGTTCCCTTATACGTTATTTGCTGCTTTGTTATTTGTTGCTTTTCCCTTGCTGCTTTTAATATTTTCTCTTTAATTTTTGTCATTTTTATTACACTGTGTCCCCATGTGTTCCTCTTTAGATTCATCCTGTATGGGAATCTCTGAGCTTCCTGGACTTGGGTGACTGTTTCTTTTCCCAGGTTAGGGATGTTTTCAGCTATTATGTCTTCAAATATTTTCTCAGTCCCTTTCTCTCTCTCTTCTCCTTCTGGGACCCCTATAAGGTGAATATTAGTGTATTTCATGTTGTCCTAGAGGTCTCTTAAACTGTCTTCATTTCTTTTCATTCTTTTTTCTTTCTTCTGTTCAGTGGCAGTGATTTCCACTACTCTGTTTTCCAAATCACTGATCCATTCTTCTGAATCATTTAGTCTACTATTGATTCCTTCTAGTGTATTTTTCATTTCAGTTATTGTATTCTTCATCTCTGTTTGGTTGTTCTTTATATTTTCTCTTTGTTCAAAACTTCTAACTTCTTGCTCTGTGCATCCGTTCTCTTCCTGAGATCTTTGATCATCTTTACAATCATTACTCTGAACTCTTTTTTGGGTAGATTGCCTATCTCCACTTCACTTAGTTCTTCTTCTGGGGTTTTATTTTGTTCCTTCATCTGGAACATATTCCTCTGCTGCCTAATTTTGTCTAAGTTTCTATTTGTAATTTTAGGTATTTGGTAGGTTAGTTACGTTTTTCAGCTTTGGATAAGTGGCCCTCTGTAGGAGACATGCTATGCATCCCAGCGGTGCACTCTCTTCTCGTCACCCAAGCTGTATGCTCTAGGGGTTCCCCTTAAGGCTGACTATGTGGGTTGTCTGGTGGGCTTGGTTGGTCCCTAGCCCGGTTGGTTGCCAGGTCCTGCCTTGTGCAGAGCCTGCTGGGTGCTGTTTAGTGTGGCCTGGTCACAGGTGGCTGGTTGAGGAATCCTAGGGGGCCCTGGGGCTAGTGCTGGCTCACTGGTGGGCAGAGTCAGGGTCCCATAGACTCTGGGGCTATTGTCCACACTCTGTTGCCAGATCCTGTGGTTAGTGCTGGACTACTGGCAGGCAGAGCTGGTTCCTGAGTCTGGCTGCAGGGCCCAGGGATCCCAGAACTCGTTTCAGATTGTTTTGGGGGGGCTAGTTTCTGACACAGTAGAGTATGGGGTCTGAGGTGTCCTGAAAGTTGTTTGGCCTGCTAGTGGGCAGGCCAGTGCCTACCTGGTCCCAGGGTAGGGTCTGGCCTGCATTGTGGGATCATAGTCTTCTTGCTTCTGGTGTCTGCTCCCTGGTGGGTGAGGCTGGTCTAGAGGCTTGTGCAGGCTTCCTGGCAGGAGGGGCCTGGTGCTTGCCCACTGGTGGGTGGAGCTAGTTCTCAGCCCTCTGGTGGGCTGGGCCATGTCTAGACATGTGTCCAGAGGCGGCTATGGGCTCTTCAGTCTTTAGGCAACCTGTCTACTGATGGGTGGGGCTGTGTCCCTGCCCAGTTAGCTGTTTGGCCTGAGGTGTCCCAGCATTGGCACCTATAGTCAGTTGGGTTGTGCCATGTCTTGGCGCTAATGAGCCAAGACATCAGCCGCCAGCAGCATCAGTGTTCACACGGCTGAATGTTCCCCAGTATGTCTGCCACCAGTGTCTATGCCCCCAGGGTGAGCCACAGCCACCTCCAGCCTTCCCAGGAGACTCTCCAAGACCAGCAGCTCTGGCCCAGGTGCCTATCAAATTACTACTTTTACCCTGGATCCCAGTGTGCATGAGATTTTGGTGTGCCCTTTTAGAACAAAGTCTCTATTTCCCCCAGCCCTATGGGGCTCCTGCAATTAAGCCCCACTGCCCTTCAAAGCCAAATGTTCTGGGGGCTCATCTTCCCAGTGCTGGACCCCCAGGCTGGGGATCCCGATATGAGGTTCAGAACTCTCACTCCTATGGGAGAACCTCTGCAATATAATTATTCTACAGGTTGTGGAACACCCACCTGAGGGTTATGGGATTTGATTATATCGTGAGTCCGCCACTCCTACCCATCTTGATGTGGTTCCTTCTTTATGTCTTTAGTAGTAGAAGATATTTTCTGGTAGATTCCAGTCCTTTTCATCGATGGTTGTTCTGCAGACAGTTGTGATTTCGGTGTGCTCGTGAGAGGAGATGAGCTCAGGGTCTCTCTACCCTGCCATCTTGGCTGCTCTCTCATGCAAACATCATGATAAATTTAAAAAGCCAGTCACCAAAAAGCACATATTGTGTAATTCCATTTATATGACAAGTTTAGAATAGAAAAATTTATGACAGTACGTAGATTAGTGGTTGCCCAGGGCTGGGCAGGAGAGGGAAGAAAGAGGACTTCCTCCTACAGAGTGGCCCTGGAAAGATGATTCCCATGGCCTCCCTTGGCTGAACACATAGTATATTCCCAGCTGTTTCCCATAACACTCTTACTGGAATCTTACAAAATCCCTGCCATGTAAGTATCATTACCACCCTCATTTATATATGGAAAATTGTTGCTTGGATATGTTAAGAAACCTGTCCTTGTCACACATCCCATAAGGGGTGCACCTTGATTCAGACCCACTTCTAAATCCACATTTTCCAACACAATTCCTCTCCACGGAACAAATCAGCCCTGCCTGTTGTCCTCCCGTGAGCCTTCACCTCCACAGCCAGAGCAAGGAACAGCATGCCCAGAGTCAGTGCATGCCTCAAGTTTCAATAGGGTAGCCTTTGGGAATAGTCTATAATTCTCACATATTCAAGATACGCTTGACGCTTTAAAAAACAACAACAATTAAGGTTGGAGGGGTTTCCTGGTGCTGATCTCAAGAGAACAAGGGTATCAGTGCCCCCAGAAGTTTCCCCGCCCTCTCATTAAGGCAGGCCAAAGATCACCTCTCTGCAAATCAGAATTCCATGGACACATCAGCCATGGGAAACTTTAAAAGAGGAAGCCAGGCTTGGCTGGATTAAATGGCCCAATGTTAAGCAGGAAAGCTCTCTGGTGGTTGACATTCAGCCACCATTCCAATCATTATGTTGGCCTAGATATTTGTCAGGATCCCTGATACAATAGATCTGTACATTTCACTGGTAGTGCTAAGAAGGGGTTGCAATACCACCGCCCTCAACCTCCTTGTGGGGGTGGCAGAGAATAGGGCTTCGTTGGCAGAAAGAGGCATTTGATGACTGTGCACTCTGGGCTAGTCTTGCGCTAGGTCCTAAGGGTACAGGGGGATAAAGGAAAAGTGATCTTGTCCTCAAGTAGTGCTCATTCTAATGGAGGAAGCAGAGGATAAATCTACAGTGGTAGTTCATCGGGTTGAGTCTCACAACAGAAGTAAGAGCACAGGGGGTGAAAGCACTCACCTCAGCAGGTGTAGGGGGAAGAGGAGAACACCCGGAGGGCTTCCTGGAAGAGATGGTGCTGGAACAGAATTCAAGCACAAGGGCTTACCAGGTGGAGGGTGGTGTGAGGGAGGAGAGGTAAGGCCATTCCATAGAGAGGGACCAGCAGGAACAAGGGCACAGAGGTGATCATGGGACGAGCTGTGCAGAGAAGCACACCTGGCTCTCTGGATGTTGCCAGAGCATCCAGAGATGAGGATGGACAGGCAGTCAGGAGCTGGACCACCGTGTGGACACTTCACCTTGTGATCAAGCCAAGAGTTTGAAGCCAAGGTCAGAACTGCCCTTTAGAAAGAGGTTGGTGGGGGCAGGGAGGTGGGGCCAGGTCAGGAAACTAGTGCTTCAGGTAAAGTGAGAGACCCAAGACCACTAGCTGGACACTGAGAGGAAAGAGGGATGTGCAGGAGTGTGGTTCAGAGGACACTCGAGTCCAGTGGGCTGGGGGGAGAAGCACAGGAGAGAGGTGTGAGGTCACACCTCCACCTGGGGGGTCCTGGGCCAGTCAGTAAATAACACTCATTCCAGGTGAGCACTCTGGTGTGGCTGAAACTGGTTCTCCTCCTGCCCTGCCATGGGGGCCTCTTCACAGGGCACCTCACAGGCGGGAGCCTCAGCACCAGCTGGCCCCCCTCCAGCAAAGAACGGAGCAAAGCAGGACTGGACTAAGCCTCCCATGGGAGACTTGTCTCCACTACCATTGATGTGTTCCTTGGTGCATTCATCTGCTACACTTAACAAGACTCCTCTAACTCCTTCAACTGGCAAGGAATAGCTTGATCATATTAAGCACATAGGTTTTTGTCAGCAAGGCTCTGGAGCCCACCCAAGGTAGTAACCTCCTATGAGGTGCCTGGGATCGGAAGAATCTACAAAGCCCTAGATCCACTGTGATTTTTCCACTGGGGTCATCACTGTGGAGAGTGGGCTCTTAATCTCCTTTCGGCTGTCCATCCTTTCCTCCAGAACTTGATGCCAGAAGAAGGCCATTCCTCTGTTAAGAGCTTCCAGGCAAGCCAGTGCTGTGGAAATGCACAGATAGGACCCCCTGGCATTTGAACGGCTCTCTGCATTGGGGGAGGGATGAGATCTGTACATCAGACTCTGCTGCCCTAAAGTGGAAGGAAACCTTCCATGATTCCAGCAGGCTTGCTCTGCTCCCCAGTGAGGTCTCGAGACCCTAGGCTGCAGATCCCCTGTTGACAGAGAGGTCAGGGATGCAGAGCCAGGCACACACCAATGGTCACGTCAGTCTTCAACCATCAAACCAGCCTAAGAACTCTAGGTTCTGAAGGCATGAGCCCCACAATTTCCATGAGATGGCAGTGGGCTGTCCAGGTTGGTCACCGTCCTCCAACAGGTGTCCTGAGGCAGCTCTGTCCAGGCCACCCTAGCCACACGCTCTCCCAGGCTTCATCTTGCCTGCCCTCACATAGGACTCTGCACACTTGGGTTTGGATTCCATTCAGATTGGAGATGGGGTGGGCATGGGGAGGGTAAGAGAGATAGTGAAGGAGAAGATGTAGATGAAGACAGAGATGGGGAGGGGGTGGAGCTGGGAGGTAGGGAAAGGTGGGCAGGTGTGGGAACGAGACAGTGAGGGAAGACCTGCCTGCTGGAATCATTTGGCAAAACTAGAGCCAGGACCACGGTGAGGTGAGTGAGCCACTTGCGCTGGGAGCAAAATTTAGGGGTGCCGAAAAACTCAGTAATCAAGATAAATGATATCTGAACACAATAATTTTTTATCTAAATTAATGCAAAAAAACCCCATGATGAGCAAAATATCAAAATTTTGAACGAAGATGGGATCCATATTCCTAACCATACATGAGGCGAGTTTGGGCCTCCAGAAGATCATTTGATGTCCACTTACACAGTCCAAAGGAAACAAAGGAAGGTGGAATTGGCAACATTCTAATGAAGAACTCAGCCCCAGAAAGGACGAGGCCAGGATGTTTCCAAATACTCACATCCCCAGCTTATGTTCATAAGAGGGAAACTTCTTCGGGACACTGAGTCATCTCCATGTGGATCGGTGTGTGTAATCCTCATAACAACACCAGGCGTTTGGTGCTTTCAATGCCCCCATTTTACAGGTAAGAAAACTAAGGCCCTAAGCGTGAAGTAACATTCCCAGAGCCACACAGCCAGCAAGGGGTGGGCCAGGACTAAATCCTGACTCCTGCTATCAGCTTCCACACCACACTGCCCCCTCATCATGACCACAGTCCTGCACTCCATGGGGCTACTCCATGGCCAGCCTCCACACCTGGGCACTGCCTGACACCATCTGCACCTGGGCCTTGGGTGCTGGGTTCCTTTCATCTACCTCCCAGACCTGGGCCTGATGCATGATCAGAACTGATTAGGATAGGGAGCAGCCCTTGAAGGGGTCTGAAAAGCAAGTGCCATCCCATTTGACCAAGGAACCAATGTTGGAATGAGATCTACTGAGTCTGAGTAGCTACAGGGACACTGAGGATGAGAAGGTCCCCAAAACTCTTGAGCTGGATGCAGTTGTCTTCCGTGCTGAATAGTTCCTGGCCATCACTGGTACCCAATCAATGTTTGTTGACCCTTCAGTGAATTAATGCAGTTTCCCAATCTTGGCCCTGTTGACAATCTGGGCCAGATAATTCTTTGTTGGAGGGGCTGTTCGGATGTTTAGCAGCATCTCTGGCCTCTGCTCTTTAGATGCCAGTAGCACCTTCCAGCTGTGACAGTCAAAACTGTCTCCATGGCTTCCCTGGTGGCGCAGTGGTTGAGAATCTGCCTGCTAATGCAGGAGACCCAGGTTCGAGCCCTGGTCTGGGAAGATCCCACATGCCGCGGAGCAACTGGGCCCGTGAGCCACAGCTACTGAGCCTGCGCATCTGGAGCCTGTGCTCCGCAACAAGAGAGGCCGCAATAGTGAGAGGCCCGCGCACCGCGATGAAGAGTGGCCCCCGCTCGCCGCAACTAGAGAAAGCCCTCGCACAGAAACGAAGACCCAACACAGCCAATTAATTAATTAATTAATTAATTAATTAATTAAAAAAAAAAAAAAACTGTCTCCAGACATTGCCAAATGTCCCCTGGTGGGAAAAATCACCCAGCTGGGAACCACTGTGCTAATAAATCAGACAATGAGAGAATGACTGAACAGCTATTGGCCATCTTAAAAGAGAAGTGGGCCCACTGTGACGCTGATCTGACCCAGATGAGTCAGCTCGCAGCCAGAAGGCCCTGGGAACATCTTCGTTAGGAAGCCAAGATGAATGCACCATGACTGCTTTTCTCCACTTGTCAAATGGCCTGTCCATAGCATACTTGCAAAGTGTGACACTTTCAGCAGAAACAAATGACCGATGAGGGATCCAGCCCAAGGCTGCGTGCTCTGTCGCTGTTCCAAGAGGCTGCCTAACTTAGATCCAGGCCAGAAACAATTCACTACTTCTCCTTAAAAGAGCAATTTCCCCTCAATGTGATGGATGGCCTGTCACTCAACAGCCACAAACCAACCCTACTTCTCACCCTTCACACAGCTGCGCCACTCCAGGGTTTTACAGTAAATTAAACAACAATCAAGAACAGATTGTGAAGGATGTAAGGTGCGGAGAACAAATATCCGAATTCAAAGAGACAAGGCCAATCAAATTTTGTCCCCAGCCTCTGCCCCCTCTCCCATGACCCAGTGCTAGCTGCTGTCCATTTAAGAAAGGTAGAGACAGAGGTGTAGTCAGATGGTAGAGTAGGAAGACCCTGAGCTCACCTTCTCCCATGCACAGAGCAAACTACAGCTATTCACAGAGCAACCATCCGTAAGAATGACCAGAAGACAAGCAGAAAAGATTTTCCACAATTAAAGATATAAAGAAGGAACCACAATGAGACGGGAAGGAGGAACAGAATGCAGTACAGTCAAGACCCACAACCCCACGTGGGCAACCCTCAAACAGGAGGATAATTACAATTGCAGAGATTCTCCCCAAGGAATGAGTGGTTTGAGCCCCACATTGGGCTCCCTAGCCAAAAGGTCCTGCACTGGGCAGATGTGCCCCCAGAACATCTTCTTTGAAGGTCTTGGGGTTTGTATATGGGAGAGTGAGAGGGATGTAGGAAACAGACTCTTAAATGCTGCACACAAAATCTCACATGCTCTGAGACCCAGCATAGAGGCAGTAGTTTGAAAGGAGCCTGAGATAGACCCACTTGCTGATCTTGGAGAGTCTCCCATAGAGGCAGAATGTCACTGGGGCTCCCTCTGGGGACATGAAGGCTGATGGCAAACATTTTTGGGAGCCCATTCTACCACAAGGAAACTGATACTTGCAAGCATCCTTTTGGAGTTCTCCCTCCAGCCTATTAGGGCCGAGGACTTACCTGCCCACCAGCAGGCCCCCACCAGTCCCAGGACACCCAGGATGTGCAGCCAACCAAGCAGGGACTTGGTCTCACCCACTAGTGAGCCAGCACCAGACCTGGACCTCCTGGCTGCCAAGGCCAGTTGCCCCAGGACTGGCCCTGCTGACCAACAAGCCAGCAGGCACCACACGAGGCAGGACATGAAAGCAAATGAGGCTAAGGACCAGCCCTCCCTACCAGCACACCCACAGTAGTTGGCCCTACCACAACAGAAGGACCCATGCATCCCATATAGGGGGCACCCCTAGAGTATATAGTGCTGGTGACCAGAGGAGAGAGTGCTGCTATACCCTATAGAATGTCTTGTATGCAAGGCCCTTCTCCAAGACTGGGAAACATAACCAACCTAATAATACATACAAATAAATGCAGAGAATTAAGCAAAATGAGGAGACAGAGGAGTATGTTCTAAACAAAGGACTAAGACATAACCTAAAAAAAAAAAAAAAAAAAGAGAGAGAGAGAGAGAACTCAGTGAAGTGGAGATAAGCAATCTACCCAATAAAGACTGCAAGGAAATGATCATAAAGTTGTTCAGTGAACTCAGGAGAAGAATGGATGAACACAGTGAGAATTTTTTAACAAAGACTTAAAAAATATAAAGAACCAAACAGAGACAAAGAATACAATAACTGAAATAAAAAATACACTAGAAGGAATCAACAGTAAATGAGATGATTCAGAGGAATGGATTAGCAAACTGGAAGAGAGAGTATTGGAAATTACCCAAGCTGAGCAGAAACAAGAAAAATCTGTACTTGGAAAACTATGAGACATTGATGAAAGAAACTGAAGATGACACAGAGAGATGGAAAGATACCCTGTTCTCATGGATTGGAAGAATTAATATTGTTAAAAATGACCATACGACCCAAGGCAATCTACAGATTCAACACAATCCCTATCAAAATACCAATGGCATTTTTTTCACAAAACTAGAACAAATAATTCTAAAATTTATTGTCTAAAAACACAAAAGACCCTAAATAGCAAAAACAATCTTGAGAAAGAACAAAGTTGGAGGTATCATGATTCCTGACTTCAAACTATACTACAGAATTACAGTAATCAAAACAGCATGACACAGGAACAGATACATAGATCAATGGAACAGAATAGAGAGCCCAGAAATGAACCTACACTTATACAATCAATTAATCTATGACAAAGGAGGCAAGAATATACCAGGGGGGAAAGACAGCCTCTTCAATAAGTGCTGTTGGGAAAACTGAACAGCTACCTACAAAGAATCAAATTAGACTATTCTCTCAGACCCTATACAAAAATAAACTCAAAATGAATAAAAGACTTAAAAGCAAGACCTGAAATCATTAAACTTCTAGAAAACATAGGCCGTACTCTCTTTGACATCAGTCTTAGCAATTTTTTTTGGATATGTCTCCTCTGGCAAAGGAAACAAAAGCAAAGATAAACAAATGGAACAGCACAGCAAAAGAAACTATCAACAAAACAAAAAGGCAGCCTACTGAATAGGAGAAGATATTTGCAAACAATATATCCAATAAGAGTTAATATCCAAAATAAACAAAGAATTCATACAAAAAAACCCCATACAACCCACTTAAAAATGGGCAGAGGACCTGAATAAACACTTTCCAAAGAAGACATATGGATGGCCAACAGACACATGAAAAGATGTGCAACATCATTAACCATCAGGGAAATGCAAATCAAAACCACAATGAGATACCATCTCACACCTGACAGAATGGCTATCACCCAAAAGAAAACAATAAGTGTTGGAAAGGATGTGGAGAAAAAAGGACCCCTGTGCACTGTTGGTGGGAATGTAAAATCATGCAGCCACTATGGAAAACAGTGTGGAGGCTCCAGCAATTTCACTTCTGGGTTTTTACCTGAAGAAAACAAAAGCACGAATTTGAAAAGATATACACAATCCAATGTTCATTGCAGCATTATTTACAATAGCCAAAATAGGGAAGCAACCTAAGTGTCCATCAACAGATGAATGAATAAAGAAGATGTGGCATACACACACACACACACACAATGGTGTAGTAGCTGCAAAAAAATGAAATCTTGCCATTTGCAACAACATGAATGGATCTAGAGAGTATTAGGCTATGTGAAATAAGTCAGAGAAAGACAAATATTGTATGATCTCACATGTGGAATTTAAAAAGAAAAACGAACAAACAAAGCAAAACAAAATCAGTCAGAGATACAGAGAACAAATGGGTGGTTGCCTGAAGGGAGGGGGTGGGAGATTAGCAAAACAGGTGAAGAGGATTAAGAGGTACAAACCTCCAGTTATATAATAAATAAGTACAGGGATGTAATATACAGCATAAAGAATATGGTCAATAACTTTGCATTGTAATAACTTTGTATGGGGACAGATGGTTACCAAACTTATGGTGGTCATCTCATAATGTATATAAATGTCAAATCATTATGTAGTGCACCTCAAACTAACATAATATTGGAGATCACCTATACATTTGACCCTTGAACAACACCAGGGTTAGGGTACCTATCCCATGAAATTGAAAATCTGCATATAACTTTACAGTCTGCCCTCCATATCCATGGTTCCACATCCGTAGATTCAACCAACCACAGATTGCATAGTACTATAGTATGAATTTATTGAAAAACTTCCACATATAAGTGGACCCGTGCAGTTCAAACCCATGTTGTTCAAGGGTAAACTGTATTTCAACAAAAAAATAAACAAATAATAAATTTAAAAGAAATGTAGAGACATACTGGCCTCATGAATTTAGGACTTGGAGTCATAAGGACATGTTCCCAAGTGGAGTTGGCCTTTATGCTGGTCCTTGAAGATTCCTGTAAGAAAAGAGTATGGAAATCCCAATAGGACATCAGATTGGCAATAATGAAGAAGTCTGACAATACAGAAGTTGAGAATATGGAGCAACATGAGTTTTTGTTCACTGCTGGGGGCTGGAGCAGGGAGAGGGGCAGATGTAGGCTGGTAGAAGGACTGTGGAAAACAGTTTGTCACTGTCCTGGACCTGAATGCCATGTGCTGTATGACACAGCCATTCTATTCCTAGATATGAAGTGTTAACCAACAGAAACATGTGCATAGGTGCACAGATCAGGAGGCACACAGAAAAATACAACAGCATGGTTCAGAGAGCGCAAAAAGGGGAACAACCCAAATATCCACCAAGAGTAGAATGAATAAGAAGAATATTATTTCAAATATAGATAAACTTCATAAATGTAGTATTAAATGCAAAAAGCAGGCCAAAGGAAATATGTACAGAATCATTCTACTTAAGATTAAGCTCAAAAACCTGCAAAACTAAACATCATGGTATTTAGAGATATATTCACATGTGATAAAACTATTTTAAAAATGAGCAAAAGATAACATAATGTTGTACATCAACTGTACTTTAATTTAAAAATAAAATAATAGTGAAAGAGTAAAGGATCAATAAACTCAATTTCAAAATAGTAATTGCAGTTGAAAAAGAGGTACCCAGGAGGCTGCAGAGTTATTGGTAGTGTTCTATTTCTCAATCGATATACAGGTATCTATTGGTGAGTGATGGATACAAAGTTGTTCACTGTATTACTGGTACTACTTAAATTATATGTGCAGATATTACCATATATTCACTCATAGGATTGAAATATACTTCCTAGCAAGAAAATTAATAGGTATGACTGAAGTGTCAGGAGGAATGTTTAACCTGTTCAGAGATGTTCCAGATGAGGTCAGAACCCTCCCAAAAGAGATGTGTCTCATAAAAGCCAGGCATGTCCTCCGTACAACAAAGACCCAATGACTGCTCTTGTACAGGATCATTGATTCAACCAGGGGAGCACCCTCAGAAGGCCAAAAAACATCTGAAGCAAAAGGAAATGGGCAGGGGGCCACTTTGAGTCACTCCGCTGCTTCCAGACCTCCTTCATGGAACGTTTAGGGCTTCATAGCCCCACGGACCAGGAACTACGTGTCAAGCAGTTACCATGAGTTGTTTAATTCCTCACAACAACCATGCAAGAGAATCTTCATTATTCCCATTTTACAGATGAGGAAACTGAGCCCTGAAAAGTTGAAGTTACTGGCTCAAGATTAGATACTACTAAAAAGTGTAGACAAATTTCAAACTCAAGTCTGTCTGATGCCAGAACTTGATCTCTCTTCAATATGCCAGGATGACTTGAGTGTCATCATTTATAAACTCCCTTCTCCATCCACCACAGATATGCCTTTGGAGAAACAAACAAAAATACCTCTTCCCCTCAGGCTATTTCATATAAGCTCAAATTTAATAAGGAGCAATTTTAATTTGCCCAGCCCAGCTGCCAGACCAATAGCATAACTGGGCAGTAATCAGTGCTGTAATTAGCGAGAAGTGATAACAGAGGAAGGATGCAGGGGACTTGGACCCTGTTTCTAGTCAGTGAAATGAAATGTTCTTTTTCCTTTGCAAGAAGAGGCATGAAAGGAGGAAAGCCTCCTAGGAGCTATGGCAACCACCCTGAGAATGACACTGTTGGACGCTTCTTATGGGCCAGAGCACAGTCTCAACCACAATGTCATAATCACCAGGTGACCTGAGAGCATCCAAATGAGATCCACCCCCAGAGACACTGCTCCAGTTGGCCTCCCTGACAATGCTCTCCACCTTTCCAACCATCACCAGTCCACACTGATAATCCCAGACACAGCCACCCACCACACTAGCCTTGCTAAATAGGAAGCAAGGTCATGTTTGGCTGCCTAGGGTCTTCATTTGTGACTTCTTAATATGGCAGAGAAGGTCCTCCATGATCTCTCTCATCTCAGTTCCCGCCCCGTAGATGTCCAGGGGAAAGGATTGTAAGCAGAGGAAACAGTAGCTGCTCCCCAACACATCTGAGAAACAGAAAGAGGGGCACTGTGACGAGAGTGAGAGACCAGGAGAAGAGTAGTGGGAGATGAGGTCATGACAGGTAATACAGAGCCAGACTGTGGGGTTTTGCTTTTACTCTAAATAACATGGGAAAGCCATTGTATGGCTTAATCAGTAGAGTCCTATGGTCTGGTGTACATTTTATTTTTTTATATTTTTTTTAGATTGGGTTGTTTGCCATTTTATTTTTGGTTTATAGAAGTACGTTATATATTCTGGACATAAGACCCCTGTCAGATGTGTGTATTGTGTATTTCTCCCAGCCTATGGCTTGCCTTTTCAATTTTCTTCTATTTATTTATTTATGTATTTATTTTTGGCTGCATTGAGTCTTCATTGCTTCACACAAGATTTCTCTAGTTGCAGCGAGTGGGAGCTACTCTTTGCTGCGGTGCACGGGCTTCTCATTGCAGTGGCTTCTCTTGTTGCAGAACACGAGATCTAGGCACATGGGTTTCAGTAGTTGTGGCTCACAGGCCCTAGAGCGCAGGCTCAGTAGTTGTGGCACATGGGCTTAGTTGTTCCACAGCATGTGGGATCTTCCCGGACCAGGGATCTAACCTGTGTCCCCTGCATTGGCAGGCAGACTCTTAACCACTGCGCCACCAGGGAAGACCCTGGCGTATTTTAAAATATCACTCTGACTGCTGTGAAAAGATGGTCTGCAGAGGGACAAAGGTGGAGACAGAGATAAGTCGGAGGCTGTGCAGTAAGTGAGATGAGAGCCATGGTGGACAGGCCCCAGGGGTAGCAGTGGATACTGGATTTATTTTGAAAGTAGAGTCAATAGGATTTCTTCATAGATTTGAGGAGGAATGTAAAAGAAAGAATGGAGTCAAGGATGATTCCAAAATTCTGACCTAAGCAACTGGAAAAGGGGAGTTGCCACTCACTGAATGGGAAGGCTGTGAGTTGAGCAGGTCATCTGGAGTGTTGGGGGACAGGCAAAAATTGGAGTTCAGTTTTAGACATGTTGAATTTGAGATATCTATTAAACATCCAGGAAGAAATGTGGAGTACACAGGGGTTGAAGATACAAAAATAAACTCCAAGAGACAAGTCAAAGCTGAGTTATAAATTTGGGAGCTGTCAGCATGTGTATTAAATTCATGAGACTGAATGCAATCACCAAGGAAGAAAGCATAAATAGAGCAGAGAAGAGGACCAAGAACTGAGCAGTGGGATCCTCTAACATTAAGAGTTCTGGAGTAAAGAGGAGGAAACAACACAGGATCAAGATGATCCAACAGTAATTCAACTGTACATGCATACATGCATACATCCATACACATATGTGTACACACATGCATGCACACATGTGATACACATATGTGCATGTGAGCATGCATACACATATACACATATATCACATGTACATAAAGTTCCACGACCTCCAGAGAAAGATAACATAATTCAGACTCTGTAAAGTATCATTCACGGTATTCATCATACAACAACAACAAAAAATACTACAGATTCAAAGAAGCAGGAAAATATACCCCAAATTAAGAGGAAACATGTCAATGATGTAGACCCACAGATGACCCAAATTTTGGAATTAGAAGACAATGATGTTTTTTGAAATTTATTTTAAGTATATTAAAGCATTGAGAGGAAAAAATGAATAGAATTGGTGAGGAGATGAAGAATTTCAGGAGGGGAATTTAAACTATAAAAGAAGAATGAAATTGAAATTCTAGAACTGAAAAACAATATCTAAATGAAAAATGTATTAGATAAGTTAGGATCACACTAAAGAGAAAGAAAAAGGGTCAGTGGGTTCAGGGCATGTTAAAGGAAATTATCCAAGCTAAAATCCCCAAAGATAATATTTTTTAAAAACACAGACTGGGACTTCCCTGATGGCACAGTGGTTAAGAATCCGCCTGCCAATGCAGGGGACACGGGTTCGAGCCCTGGTCTGGGAAGATCCCACATGCCACGGAGCAACTAAACCCATGTGCTACAACTACTGAGCCTGCACTCTAGAGCCCACGAGCCACAACTACTGAGCCCACATGCCACAACTACTGAAGCCCGCATGCCTAGAGCCCGTGCTCTGCAACAAGAGAAGGCACCACAATGAGAAGCCTGCACACCACAACAAAGAGTAACCCCCACTTGCTGCAACTAGAGAAAGCTCGTGCACAGCAACAAAGATCCAATGCAGCCAAAAATAAATAAATAAATAAATTTATTAAAAAAAAAAAAAAAACACAGAATGTTTGACACATGTGAGAAAATATCAAATGGTCTAACATGGGGGTTCCAGAAAGAAAGAAGAAAGATAAATGGAGCAGAAGAAATATTAAAGAGAAAATGGCCAAATTTTTTCCAAAAATTGATTACAGACCTAAACCAGAGATCCAAGAATGCTAAATAGGAGAAATACAAAGAAGACCACAGTTGGACACATCATAAGCAAAGTGCTGAAAATAAAAACTAAAGAGAAAATCTTAAAAGACCCAGAGACAAAGGAAACTTTACATTTAGGGGAACAACCACATTTCAAGCAGAAAAAAAAAAAAAAAATGGAAACAAGAAAACAAGGACATAATCTCTAAAGTGCCAAGAGGATTAAAAAAAAAAGTAACAATGAAACATACTTTTCTGTAAGAATGAAAAAACGCTTTTAAAAATATCAAAGCTAAAAAGATACAGTTTTCAGACAAAAAAATAAAATGAGAGAATTTTTTACTAGCAGACATAAACTACAAAAAATGCTAATGGAAGTCCATCAGACTAAATAGAAATGATGCCAGATGAAACCCAGATCTGCAGGAAGAATTAAAAAACACCAGAAATGGTAAATATAAGTGTAAATATAAAATGATATCGTTCTTAATAAATTTTTTGAATTATGAATGTTTATAGTAAAAATAATAGAAATGAATAATAAATATGTGGGACTTATATGCAGAAGTAAAATATAGGGCAGGAATAGCCAAAAAGGCTGAAGGAAAGGAAAATTACTTTATACATTAAGTAGTATAATAATAATTTAAGGTAGATCATGATAGATCAAAAAAATTAATAGTAACACAAATAGGTATAGCTAAATAACCAAGAGGAAATAAAATGGAAATTTTTTAAATGCTTGATTACTCCAAAAGAAGGCAGGAAAATAGAAACAAAAGAACAAACAAACAAAAAAAGATGGAACCAATATAAAATAAAGTAAAATAGCAAGATGATAGACTCAAACCTAAAAAATTCAAAAATTTCATTAAATATAAATTGACTAAGTACTCAACATAAAAGGTAGAAATGATCAAACTGGATTTAAGGTAAAAAATTGTTTTTTTAGAGTAGAATTCTATTCTATAAAAGACAAAGTTTACGTCTAATAATCACTATAAGTTGAAAGCAAGAGGTTGGAGAAATATATACTTTGCAGACACTAATAACAAGAAAGCAGGTGTGGCTACAATGATAATAGAAAGAGTAAACTTCAAAACATTGCAGGAGATAGAGGGACGTTTCAGAATGTTAAAAGGATTAATTCTCCAGGGGGACGCAACAATCAGCTCCAAAATACATGAAGCAAAATTTAACAGATTACACAGAAGTAGACAAATTCACAACTAGAGTTGGAGGTCTAAGCATTCTTCTCTCAGTGATTTATAGAAAGAGCCAATTTTTAAAATCAGCACAATATAAATGAACAGAATAACACAATTCACCAATTTGATCAAACTGACATCTACAGAACACTATCCTCAGGAAGTTCAAATACACATTCCTTTTAAGTGCACATTGAACATTCATCAAAATAGATCATGTGTTGGTATGTAAAATATATCCCAAAGGACTGAAATTTTGGAGTATGTTCTTACATACTCTGGAATTAAATTATAAATAAATAAATAAATAAATAAGGAATTATTTCAAAAATTAGCAAATCTCCCAAATCTCTTGAAATGAAGTAATTGACTTCTATATAACCCATGTTTCAAAGAAAAACTCAAAAGGAAATTATGAAATATTTTTACTTAAATGACAATGAAAATGCAACATTTCAAAATGTGTGAAAAGTAGCTAAAGCAGTGCTTAGAGGAAAATATATTATTTTAATTCTATATATTAGAAAACAAGAAAGTTTTAAATCAGCTACCACCTCAGAAGGTAGCAAAGAAAAGCAGTTTAAGTCCATAGCAAATAGAAAAATAAAAGAATAATAAAGATGAGAGGGTAAAAAAAAAAAAAGTCAACAGAATAGAAAACAGACTAGCCATGAAGAAAATCAGCAAGGCAAAAAATTTATTCTTTGAAAATAATAATAGAATGAATTATCAAGAAAATAAAACACAAATTATCAATATCAGGAATGAAATGAAATCGGATATGTCCTACAGATGTTAAAAGGATACAAAAAGAATATTATGAACAACTTTATGTCAATGAATTCAATAACTTAGACGATGGAAAATTTCCTTTCAAAATACAACTTTCCAAAACTGTCACAAGAAGAAATAGAAAAATCTGAGTAGCCTTCTAACTAATATTTAAATGGAAACCATCTTTAAAAATCTTCTCACTTAAAAAACAAAGAAACAAAACCAAAAGTGAGCAAACAAGACTCCAGACACAAATAGCTTTATTAGTGAATTCTACCAAGCATTTCAGAAAGAAATAATACAATATTTACACAAACTCTATAAAAGAAGCAAGAAGGAAACATCCCCAATTCATTTTATGAAACTAGCAAAACCCTAATACAAAAACCTAACAATAGTATTACAAAAAAAAAAAAGAAAATAACAAACCAATACCCCTCACAGAGACATAAAAATCCTTAACAAGATATTAGCAAATTAATCCCAGAGGTATATTTAAAAAAATAAGATACTGTGATCAAATGGTATATATCATAGTAATGCAAGGTTTGCTCAGCATTCAAAAATCAATCAATGTAATTCAACACATTAATAGAACAAAGGAGCAAAACCATGTGATATTCTCAGTAGATTCAGAGAAAGGATTTGGTGAAATTTAACAGTTGTTCCTAACAAAAACTCTCAGCAAACAAGGAATAAAAGAAAATTTTCTCAGTCTGAAAAACAGTATCCATAAAAAAAAAAAACACAGCTAACATCATACATATGATGAAATATTAAATATTTTGCTCCTTAATACTGTAACCAAGACAAAGCTATCCAGTCTCATCACTGCTATAAAATATTGTACTGAAGGTTTAATAGTCCACTGAAGAAAGAAAAAGAAAAAAAATAAGGTTTGGAAGGAAGAAGTAAGGATATCTTTATTTGCCGATGACATGATTATAGAAAAATCCAAAGAAATCTACAAAATACTTAAATATTTATTGGCTTTAACAAGGTTGTAGGATAAAAAGTCAATATAAAATAATCAACATTGTTTCTAAACACCAGCAACAAACAAATGGAAAATAGTTTTTTTTAAATATACCATTTCAAATATCATTCTAAAAATCAAATACATGAGAATAAATTTAACCCAAAATTATGCAAGACTTACATACAGAAAAGAATTTAGCATTTCTAAAAGAAATTAAAGATGACCTAAAAAAATAGAAAGACATCTTGTGTTCATAAATTGAAAGACTACTGTACAGATGCCAATTGTCATGCAAATTGATTGATAGATTCATTGAAATCCCAGTCAAAATCCCAGCAGGATTTGTTGTAGAAACTGACAAGCTGATTCTAGAATTTACATGGAAATGCAAAGGACCTAGACTAGCCCAAGCAATCTAGAAGAACAAAATTGACAAACTTACAGTACCTGATTTCAAGACTTAATATAAAACTACAGTTATTAAGACAGTGTGCTATTAGCTTAAGGATAGAAAGTAGATCAAAAGAACAGAAAAAAGAATTCAGAAATAGACCTATACAAACTAACTGGAAAAAATTAACTGTGGCTTTTACTTCATACCATTCCCAAAACTTTATTCAAGATGAAACATAGACTAAAAAATAAAACTAAGAATATTCTAAAAGGAAAAATAGGATAATATTTTCTCAACCTTAGGATGTATAAGACAGATCACAAAAGCTTTAATCATAAAAGAAAAAAATGATAAATTGGATTTCATCGAAAGTTAAATCTTGTAGTCATCAAAAGACACTATTACAGAAAAAGAAAAGATAAGCCATAGACTGAGAGATACTAATTGGGCTACCTATATCAGACAAAAGTTTATCTCTAAAATGTATTTTAAAACTTATACAAATCAATAAGAAAAAGACAGACGAGCAATTATATTATTGCTATGAACGTCCCTCTAAGGACTGCTTTTGCTGCATCCCATAGATTTCATATGGTTGTGTTTCCATTGTCATTTGTCTTAAGGTATTTTTTAATTTCCTCTTTGATTTCATCATTGACCCATTGGTTTTTTAGTAGCATGTTGTTTAGTCTCCATGTAATCAGTTTTTTCTTGTTTCTCTCAGACAAGCAATTACTTTATATGAGAAAAAGAACACATACAAACAGCCAATAAGCACATGAACAAGTGATCAACATCATCCTTAGGGAAATGCAATGATGCCTCCACACACCTGCCAAAAGGGCTAAAATTTAAAAGACTGGCAAATCCAAGTGCTGACGAGGATGTGGAGCAACTGAAACTCTTTACTTTGTGGTAGAAGGATAAATGGCACCAAACACTTTGATAAGTTTTTTTGAACATAAGCACATACCTACCTACACCTAAAAATTTAACCAAGAGAAATTAGGTTGTGGGTCCACAAGAAAACTTTCACAAGAATCTTCATAGCAGCTTTATTGATAATAGCCCAGAACTGAAAAGAAAAATGTTTGTCAACAGGAGAATGGATAAATAAATTGGATGTATTTAAATAAGGGAATTCTCAGGAAAATAAAAGGATGAACCACTAAAAGGATGAATCACATAGATGAATCCAGTCTCAAAAACATCATTTAAACAAAAGAAACCAGACACATCTCTAAACAGGATGTTCAAGAGCACGCAAAACTAATCTACTCTAGCGATAGAAATCAAAACAGTTACCTTTGCTGATAAAGGTTAAAGGTAACTTTCAGGAATGATGGAAATAGTCTATATCTTGATTGGGTGGATGTTAGCAGGAGGACACATCTGTCAAAACTACTGAACTGTACACTGAAGATCTGTTTATTTTACTCCATGTAAAATCTGCCTCAATTTAAAGATAAACAGTAAAAACCATTTTAAAGAGAGAGAATGACAAGTAACACCAGAAGCAGGGTCTAGAGAAAAGTAGACCACCTCCTACAGCAGGAGTCAGTCAACGACAGCCCTCAGGCCATAACCTGCCCACTGCCTGTGCTTATATGGCCCCAGGACTAAGAATGGATTTTACATTTTTAAATGGTTAGGGATAAAAATCAAATGAAAAATAATATTTTGTAGTACATGAAAATTACATGAAATTTAAATTTCTGTTTCCACGAATAAAGTTTTATTGGAACACAGCCACATTTGTTCATTCAGGCATTGTCTATGGCTGCTTTCACAAGACTATGCAGAGTTGAGTGATTGCAGCAGAGCCCACACAGCCCACTAAGCCTATAATATTTACCATTTGAAACTTTATAGCGGAAAAAAATACAACCACTGGGCAGAAGTAAGCACTCCCCTGAAGACTGTGGTCCTGAATGTAAAATGAGACATATCAATGTAGTTGTATGTTCTTCCTTATCTGTAATGCAACAATTATCAGGCCCCTAATTAGGTCACAATTTGGTTGTTGGTTGAATTAAATGAGATCATATGTAGAGTGTCCAGCACAAAGTGAGTACTTGTCCAACATGAAAACCCCAGCCCTGCCCCCCCAGCACTACCTCCTCCTGGGACTAAAAGGCATGGATGATGTGAAGTACAGAAATTTAAAGTAGGATTCTGGGCAGAACGGGCTGCTTCCTGAACCACAGCTCTTGAAGAAATCTCTCCTCTATAAACTGGATTTTTGCTTCACATACTCCCAGAGCAATTCTGAACAAATGTTCTTACTCTGTGATGAGAGGCAAAGCTGTGATCCAGCATCTGTGGGCTCCAGAGCCAAAGGGTCAGGACCCCACCCAGTAGGAGCATTTTGAAGGAACTCCCTCTCTCCCACTGCTCCTCTAACCCCACCACAGATATTCTTTCACAAATACAGCTTGGTCAAACAAACATGAGAAAGAGCTTAGGGAGATTGTTGTGTAACTGTGATTTCCCATAAATGAAGATTGCCATTGCCTTTTAAAGACATTTTAGAAATTTTAATCCAATGGCAAAAAATTCATTATTTTCTTAAATTTAATTAATTTACTAAACTCCTCATGGTTCACTGGCTTCAATGCAGTATCTGTGATCTTTCTGAGTCCATTACACTCATGGGATTCAACTTCATCTCTTCTAACTCATAAAAATCTCATCAAAATGGAAATAAAATGCAATTTTGAACTTTCTAATGAAGGCACCCGTCTTGGCTCCCCAGCACTCTAAAATTAATGGCCTTTCTCCCCCACCCTCTTTTATATTTCAGTTCTGTGCCTACGGGACACAAATGGAAGATGGCTTTGTTGTGAGCCTTTGCTGTGAACAGTCGCTAGGTTGCCCCAGCAAAAGCATCACCCAGGAGAGACCCTGAGGAGAGAGGTGTGCCATCCACAAAGCCGCTGCCAGCACCAACCAGCTCCCTGATGGGATTTTCTTTTTAATGAAAGGAAAGGAAATTAAGGAATTAATTTCCAATTAAGAAAAAGTGTAAAACCGATTTTGCCTTGGCACTGGCACACCCCCAGGGCTGCCCCACACCCGCCCCTTCTTGTGTTCCTCCCATACACCATGCACCTTCCCTGGACCACTGAGCACCTACCCACACAGGCCTTGTAAACCTACCACAACTCTGGAATGAAGGTATAATTCTCTCCATTTTTCAAATGAGAAAACTGAGGACTGAAAGAAGAATGTAGCAACTGTCCACACTGGCACGGCTGGCAAAAGACAGAGCAGGGCTGTTTATGACCTAACGTGGTGTGACGGTTGGAGCACAGTTTGATGCAGAACAGCTAACATCATGGTGAACATCTGCTTTGGCCAGGCCTGGTGCTCAGGGCAGGCCAGGCACAATCTCATGCCGTCTTCACAGCTCCTCAAATGCTGGGGACGTTCATCAGCCCCAGTTAACAGATGGGCAAATAAGGTGGAGAGGTGACGTAGCTTCCCAAAGCCACAGGGCTAGACGGTGGCTGACCTGTCCAGGAGCCCCAAGAACTGTGGGCTCCCAATCCTCGCAACCCACAGTGCCCTCCCTTATCACACCTACGCCTGCCCTGTGCGGACATCCTCAGAACTAAAGTGAAAAAGGGACTCTCTCCGCTTAGAATATGCAAAAAAGATTGGTATTTTTCATACTGACATTTTTTTAATCCAGGTGCCTCAAAGCATATCTAAACCTCCATCCAATGAACAGAGATGGACAGCATACACAAGGCTAGTGGAATATTCAGCCTTTCCAAACTGTGCTTCCCAACCGGATCCCTGGCCCAGTTCACAGACGTCGAGAGGAAATAAGATCCCTCTAACTGGCTTCAGTGACTCACATCCCCAGGGGTAGGTCATCTATCAGGCCATTCACAGTATTCGCTCCCCACTACCTATGAAAGGACTGTGCTACCCAACCCCTCTGAATTAGATGAGGCTACATCATTTGTTCTGAAGAATAAAAAGTGAGAGGGCTTCCCTGGTGGCGCAGTGGTTGAGAATCTGCCTGCCAATGCAGGGGACACGGGTTCGAGCCCTGGTCTGGGAAGATCCCACATGCCGTGGAGCAACTGGGCCCGTGAGCCAAAATTGCTGAGCCTGCGCGTCTGGAGCTTGTGCTCCGCAACAAGAGAGGCCGCGATAGTGAGAGGCCCGCACGCCGCGATAGTGAGAGGCCCGCGCACCGCGATGAAGAGTGGCCCCCGCTTGCCGCAACTAGAGAAAGCCCTCGCACAGAAACGAAGACCCAACACAGCCAAAAATAAATAAATAAATAAATAATTTTTTTTTAAAAAAGTGAGATAATATCATGGGTGTCCCTTCTGGGTAGAAGTGCATAATTTACCACATTTCTCTCCATGTCTCGGTGATAAAGGAACTCATGCCAAGATACGGCCTCCATTAGCCTGGGGTCCTGGGTGAATATGAAGAGTGGAGACCCTGTCAACCTTCATGAAATGAGCACTGAATTCCTGTGGAGTGAAGAAAGCCACTGACAGATGGGAGGTTGTTAATGCAGCATAATCTAGCCACACACATACAACACACACTCCTACTACCCCCCACACACTCCTGTAACCCCACAGACACACACTCTCACTCTCACAAACCCCACAGACATACACTCCTACAAGCCCCCCACGCACACGCCTATAACCACACACGCTCCTATAACCATACACAGGCCCCACCCACACTCCTATAACCCCTCACCCACTCCTATAACCCACTCTAGGATCTGTTTCTTTACTCACAACACTTCTTAACACCAAACATCTAGGTTTTCCACACCAATAAATTCTCCAATTCTCTGCAGACACCAACTAGATGCCCTACAATTTAATTCACCTCTGACACTAACTCCCTGGAATTAGAACAGACCCTACAGGTTAAGGGCTCAGTCCCATAAGACTGCTCCCACTCCAGGCACCAATCACAAGCAGTGGGTCCCCAGATTACCCACACATCTGACTTGGCTACATAGCATGGGTTTCCTTGACCCCCTCCTCAGGTCTGATAATTTCCTATAGCAGCTCATAGAACTCAGTTAATTTTCTTTACTATTAACTGTTTATTATGAAGGGTACAAATGAACTGCCAGATGAAGAGGTACATAGAATGAGGACCAGAAGGGTCCTAAGCACAGGAGCTTCTTCCTCTGTGGAGTTTGGGGTGGGCCACCCTCCCAGCATGTGGATTCGTTCACCAACCCGGAAGTGCTCCAAACTCCATTGTTTTAGGGGTTTATGAAGGTTCCATTACACAGGTATGATTGATTAGGTCATTGGCCATTGGTGTCTATCTTGATCCTCAGCCCCTCCCCTCTCCCTATAAGTCAAGGGATAAGGCTGAAAATTCCAACCTTCTAATCACATGGTTGGTCCCTCTGGCCATCAGCTCCCACCCTCCAAGTGTCATCTTATTAGCATAAACTCAGGTAAGGTTGAAAGGGGCTTTTTTAAATTGAAGTATAGTTGATTGATAATATTGTGTTAGTTTCAGCTATAAAGCAAAATAATACAGTTATCTATTTTTCCAGATTATATTCCATTATAGGTTATTATAAGATATTGAATATAGTTCCCCATGCTATACAGTCAGTCTTGGTTATTTATATATTTTATATATAGTAGTTTGTATCTCTTAGTCCCATACTCCTAAATTGTCCCTCTTTTCCTCCCTCTCCCCTTTGATAAGCATAAGTTTGTTTTCTATGTCTATGAGTCTGTTTCTGATTTGTATACAGATTCATTTGTATTAATTTTTAGATTCCTCATATAAGTGACATAATATTTGTCTTCTCTGTCTGACTTACTTCACTAAGTATAATATTCTCTAGGTCCATCCATGTTGCTGCAAATGGCAATATTTCATTCTTTTCATGGCTGAGTAATATTCCTGTGTCTGTGTGTGTGTCTGTGTGTGTGTGTGTGTGTGTGTGTGTGTGTGTGTGTGTATCTTCTTAAGCCAGTCATCATTTGGGTTGTTTCCATGTCTTGGCTATTGTAAACAGTGCTGCTATGGACATTGGGGTGTATGTATCTTTTCGAATTAGATTTTTTGTTTTTTCTGCATGTATACCCAGGAGTGGGATTGCTGGATCATACGGTAGCTCTATTTTTAGTTTTTTAAGGAAACTCCATATTGTTTTCCACAGTGGCTCACCAATTTACATTCCTAACAACAGTGTAGAAGGGAACCTTTTTCTCTAAGCTCTGTCCAGCATTTATTGTTTGCAGACTTTTTGATGATGGCCATTCTGACCAGTGTGAGGTGCTACCTAACTGTGGTTTTGATTTGCATTTCTCTAATAATTAGCAATGTTGAGAATCTTTTCATGTGCCTGTTGATATACTCAAAATAGTTTAAAGACCTAATATAAGACATGGTACCATAATACTCCTAGAAGAGAACATGGCAAAACATTCTCTGACATAAATCGTAGCAATATTTTCTTAGATCAGTCTCCCAAGGCAAAAGAAATAAAAGCAAATATAAACAAATGGGACCTAATCAAACTTAAAAGCATTTGCCAAGCAAAGGAAACCATCAACACAATGGAAAGACAACCTAAGAAATGGGAGAATATATTTGCAAATGATGCAACCAACAAGGGATCAATATCCAAAATATACAAACAGATCATACACCTCAATATTGAAAAAACAAACAACCCCGTCAAAAAATGGGCAGGAGACCTAAATAGACAGTTTTCCAAAGAAGGCATACTGATGGCCAACAGGCACGTGAAAGGGGTTTTTTATGAATAACAAAAGAGCTCCTATCACCCCTGATAACTTCTACCACTCTGGAAATTACAAGGGTTTTAGGAGCTCTTATGCCAGGATACCACCTCACACCCATTAGAATGGCTACTATTTAAAAAAGAGAGAGAGAGCAGAAGACTAGAAGATTAAATAGAACACTATCTGTGCTCTCATGGAGTACACGTACTTAATGGATTACAGTAGACCATAGGGTAAGGACCAAAATAGAGTTTAAAAATGCTCCTTGAACAGATGATGGCACAATTAATTCTGGGTTTTGAAAATTTTACTTATATAATTATAAAAAATGTGAGTATTTCTTGGTGTCTAGAGATTATAAGGGCATGTGCATCAAAATCCACTGTGAAGGTTTAAGTATTTTATCATGAAATATTACAGACATAAAGAAAGCTACAAATATAAAGAGCACCTATGTACCCCCTACTCAGCTTAAGAAATAAAATATTAAAACCCTCTGAGTGCTCCTCCCTATTCTTAACCCCTCTCACTCTACCAAAGGCAGCCTCTACCCTGAAATGAATGATTATCATTCCCATGTACGTCTTTATATTTTTATAACATGCATATATGCCTCTAAAGAATAATTGCCATGGTTTTAAGTTGTAAATAATTTATATAAATAAAATAATTTTCTCGTATTTTTCTAAAAATAAAAGAGAGAGAGAGAGAGAAAATAACAACTATTAGTGAGGACGTGGAGAAATTAGAACCCTCGTGCACCATTACCTGGAATGTAAAATGGTACAGCCTCTATGGAAAACATTGTGGAGGTTCCTCAGAAACTTAAAAATAGAATTACCATTTGACCCAGCAATTCCACTTCTGGGTATATATCCAAAAGAATTGAAAGCAGTCTTGAAGAGATATTTGCACACCCATGTTCATAGCAGCATTGTTTACAACAGCCAAAGGGAAGCAACCCAAGTGTTCACTGACAGATAAATAAACAAAATTTGATACATATATACAATGAAATATTATTCAACCTTAAAAGGAAGGAAATACTGACACACACTGCAACATGGGTGACCTTTGAGGACATTATGCCGAGTGAAATAAGCAAGTCACAACAGTTTAAACGAATGCCAGAGTGGTCTGCACGCCACAGGTCAACCAGGGGAAACGTGAAGGCAAAGCACGCTGAGCGGACACCCAGGCCAGCGCAGAGCAGCCCGGATTCATGACCAGCGACACTTAGGATGGCGTCGATTGGATTGATACCTACATCTGAGAAACAGAACTCATCAGGGCAGGTTTGCGTGCATTACCCCAAACCCTCCTCCAGGGGAGCCCTAGAGCCTCTCAATTCCCAGGGGAGGCCCCTCTCTCGACACAGGAGATTGGGATCCTGAAGAAGCCTTCAGTTGGAGGAAGGGCAGATGTGGGAGCCTCCACCTTAGCAGGCTGCCCTCCTCCAGATCTCATGTGGAAGGAGACTGGTCTGGGAAGCTCTCCCCACCCTGTGAGCCAGAGTCCAAATGCATGGCCTCCCTGGGTTTATTCCCCTGCGTTGTCTCCAGCTTCTTCCACTTTGAAGGTTTGAAAACCTTCCTCCCCTGGCACGGCTTTGCACTCACTGGAAACCCTGGGACCCCACGTTCTGTACTGCCCTGGCCCTGCCATGGCACCAAGGTGTGGGATGTGGAGCTTCCATTTTACTTGAAGGTAAATTGAGCACCACAGCAGGAAAGGGATCTGGCCCAAATTTCTCAGCATCTCCCACCCAGCCCAGACCTACCTGACTTTTATCTGACCTCTGCCTTTCTGAGATACAGAACAAAGGATCCCCAGTGCCAGACAAGCCCTAGAGGAGAGAGCCTCCACCCCTCAGGAGGAAAATTCCTCTGCAAATCTCCCTCCACCTGTACTGACGTGGTTCCCCTCCATCACTCTCCCTCCCATCCTCTACCCACCCACTTGCCAACTCATCCATCCATCTATCCACCCACCCACTCACCCATCCATCCATCATCCCATCTATTCAGTCAGCAAATGTTCCTTCCCATCTATCCCGTGCCAGGTTCTGTGCCGGGTGCTGGGGGCCAGAGAAAAAGCAAGACCAACAGTTAGCACAGGGACTGTGCCTTGAAGTAGATAAATACGGCACAGGATGCCCCAGAGCTGCCCACAAAACGGGCCTCTTGCTGCCTGTGGCTGGAACTGTGCTCTGTGCACAGGGACCTGTCCAGAATTGCCTCCTATGTGCATGTCAGGACTGCCCAAGCAGACTGTGCACTCGGAGACAGAAACGTGGCTTTTACAGGTGTATGCCTCACCTGATGGGCGCGCTGCGGTCTGGAGATGGCTGTGTGCACAAGGAGCCTCTTTTGTCAGGGTGACAGAGTCCAGTCCGTTCCCTTGGGCCCTGGAACTCATCCGATTCCCCAACATGTCATTCCTCTTGATGGCACAGGGATACAGATGAAATCTGCTCCCAATTAGTTGTTTCTTTTGCTAATTTGACATCTGTTCCCCTCTGACAGATTCATGTAGTCATTTTCCAATCACTTTAGATCTTGCCACGTAATTAAGGAGAGGCCCGGTGTTCTCCCACTTGATTTGGTTTGAGGAGCACATCAGGGCAGGAGATGCAGGGCTAACATCCCACAGTAATCACCCTCCCCTACAGCTCAGAGGCCTGGGAGCCAGACCCTGAGCCCAGCCTGGGACACATCAGAATAAAGGGGAGGGAAGCGCCTCCCAGCCCTCTCTCCATGAAGTGAATGTGGTGGTGTTTCAAGCCCTGCTTGTCACTCTCACTGGCTCCCCTGTCCTCCGGGGGCCTGAACTGGCAGTCATGGTGACCTCACAGCATCCACAGAATCATGGCTCTGTGGTCCCACAGACACCAGCTGGGGGGCTGTGCAGTAACTGTGGCCAAGGAGAAGAGGGTGAGTAATTAAAAATATTAATCCCACAACCCATGTGGGTTTCTTCTGGGAGGACGGCTGAGACCAACCAGCATGAGTCTGAAAGGAGATGTCACAGGCTAAGCACCTCACAGGGGCTTCAGTGGCACCGATCTGTTAACTCCTCTCCTGCTCACAACACCCCCTTTACAGATGAGAAAACTGAGGCTCAGCGAGGCAGGGCTTCACGCCCAGGCACCTGCAGGGGTTATACAACCAACCCCCCCCACATGCTACCTGTGATGGTTAATTTGATGTGTCAACTTGGCTGGGCCACAAGGTGCCTGGATAGTTGGTCAAACATTACTCTGGGTGTTTCTTTCAGGGTGTTTCTGGTTGAGATTAACACTATCAATAGACGGAGTAAAACAGATTGCCCTCCCTGATGCGGGTGGGCCTCATCTGATCAGTTGAAGACGTAAGTAAAACGAAAGGCCGACCTCCCCACAGGTAGGAGAGAAGCCTTCCCGCCTGAGGATTTTCAGCTGCACCATCAGCTTTTCATCAGCTCTTCAGCGGCTTCTGTAGAAGCTGCAGTCCTACAGCAGCTTGCAGCCTTCAGACCTGAACTGGGACTTCAGCTGCAGATTTTGGACTTGCCAGCCTCCATAATCACAGGAGCCAATTCCTTGCAGTAAAAACAAAACAAACAACAATAAAAAGGTATATGTGTATATATGTCCTATTGGTTCTGTTCCTCTAGAGAAAACCTTAATGGACCCTAATACACTGTCTCTCTAGGAAGCCCCCAGACCACACACCTCCAGCTTCCAAATTGGGAAGAGGCTGAAAAGAGGAGGTGGGAAGGGGCTGAGGAGACCGTGGGCACCGACAAAAGCGCAGACCCGGGCTGGCAGGTCCATCCCACCTCCCCTGAGGGCTGTCATGAGTTTCCGCTGAGTCTCAGATTCCTGATTTGGGAGCCAGGATGTTAAAACCCAGAGCTGACAGGTGCTGAGTTCCAGATGCCTGGAGGGCCCTCAACGAATGATTGCAACTTCCTATGAAGCACAGGCTTGCCCAGCTGCTGATTTTCCAGCCAGCCCTGTGCTGGGGCAGGGTTGGCTAGTAAGCGCCAGGCCCCTCCTGGGTCCTTGTGCCAGGTGGGGTGTGGGGTTCAGGGCCTCCCTTATATCTGGCTCCTTAACCATGTCCCGTACTCTCAGTTTGGGCCGTGAGACTCACACATTATTTTCCTACTCTTAGAAGAGTTTCTTCCCGGGCAGCTGTCCCTGAGCTGAGTCATCAGGGAAGGTGGCTTCCTGGGCTCTGACCAGAAGCTCATTCATCAGCCCACTGTTCCCGGTGTTCTTCCAAGGATGGTTGGGGGGTGGGAGAGGGAGTGCTGCTTCTCCCACTGAGTGTCTGGATGCAGCGGGCAAGCAGGGACGTCAGGGTCTGTGCCAGAAGGGACGTCTGTGCCTTTGCCATTGGCGCACCCCTTGCACTGGACGGAGGAGCCAGGCCAGGGCCAGAGAGGCTGAGTGACCTCCGATGCCGCAGAGTAGCCGGCCCTGCCTTAGCCCGCTGACAACCCGGCTGCCCTGCCCCTGGCTCCACAGTAGGTGGCTGGGCACCAGCAAAGGGCCTGCAGAGCCAGGCTCCTCCATGAGTCTCTGACCCTCCCAGGCCCCCATCCCATGGGCTGCCCGGCCCATGACCCAGGTTCCCTCGGGCCCCTCCCAACTCCTCAGCCTGATGGTTATGAGCTGGCAGACCACGCCCAGCTCCCGCAGGCACCTGCCTGGATGGGTCTGGACCCCAGGGTGCAGCGGTCTCCCGCTGGCCCCGTCACAGCAGAGACCGGGTCCTGCCCACGCCTCTCCCTTGAGCTCCCCTTTGGAGGACACTCTCATGGGCAGTAGATGGTACCTGAGCTCCGAGGTCTGACCCTGGCTGGCTTCTCCTCTCTCACCTCCCCCGCTGCCCTCCTTACCCTCAAAGAACACCCAGCCCCTGCTGATCCCTGCAGGCAGGCCCCATTCCTCCTCCTGACCCCCCTTCCACCCAGCCTCAACCCCCTCCCTCCCTCCATTGCCCCAGTCCTCCAGGGCTCAGCGCCCTCGGGCACACTTGGCGGACACCAAAACTGTATTATTTCCTGACTCTTGGTACTTGGCCCTTGGCTTCTACTTTAGGTTCCTAGTAGTCTCCAGATCTGTAGGAAAGGCCCCCCCAGGCCTGAACACTCAGCGGCCAGGTGCCCCCCTCCAGACCTGAGCACCCACACGTGTGCTGGAGGAGGCATCCCCGGGCCCTCCTCCAGCTCCTTCTCATGGGGGAGGTCCACCTCCAGAGCACATTTTCTTCCCGAATAGCACACAGTCCAACTGAGTGTTATCTTCAGGGTCCCTGCCATGTGCACAAGGAGTGGGGGGTCCAGCTTTACCCTGCACGACGAGGCTCCAATGGAGAGAGCCAGGCCTGTACGAGATGGGAGGGGCTGCATATGTGTGGTGCATGTGTGTGGTATGTGCATATGCACGTGGGGTGTATGTGTGTGCACATATGCACGTGTGTACGTGATGTATGTGTATATGCATGTGTGTGTTGGGTGTGTGTATGCATATGCATGTGTGTGGGTGTGGGTGTGTGCATATGCATGTGTGTGGTGGTGTGTGTGTGCATATGCATGTGTAGGGGAGTGTGTGTGTGCATATACATGTGTGTGGGTGTGGGTGTGAGTTTATGCATATGCATGTGTGTGCATATGCATGTGTGTGTTGGGTGTGTGTATGCATATGTATGTGTGTGGGTGTGGGTGTGTGTATATGTATGTGTGTGGGTGTGGGTGTGTGCATATGCATGTGTGTGGTGGTGTGTGTGTGCATATGCATGTGTGTGGTGGTGTGTGTGTGCATATGCATGTGTAGGGGAGTGTGTGTGTGCATATGCATGTGTGTGGGTGTGGGTGTGTGTTTATGCATATGCATGTGTGTGTGCATATGCATGTGTGTGTTGGGTGTGTGTGTGCATATGTATGTGTGTGGGTGTGGGTGTGTGCACATGCATGTGTGTGGTGGTGTGTGTGTGCATATGCATGTGTGTGGTGGGTGTGTGTGTGCATATGCATGTGTGTGGTGGTGTGTGTGTGCATATGCATGTGTGTGGGTGTGGGTGTATGTATATGCATGGGTGTAGGTGTGGGTGTGTGCATATGCATGTGTGTGGTGGGTGTGTGTGTGCATATGCATGTGTGTGGGTGTGGGTGTGTGTATATGCATGGGTGTAGGTGTGGATGTGTGCATATGCATGTGTGTGTTGGGTGTGTGTGTGCATATGCATGTGTGTGTTGGGTGTGTGTGTGCATATGCATGTGTGCGGTGGTGTGTGTGTGCATATGCATGTGTAGGGGTGTGGGTGTGTGCATATGCATGTGTGGGGGATGTGTGTGCATATACATGTGTGTGTTTGGCGTGTGTATGCATATGCATGTGTGTGGGTGTGGGTGTGGGTGTGTGCATATGCATGTGTGTGTTGGGTGTGTGTATGCATATGCCTGTGTGTGTTGGGTGTGTGTGCATATGCATGTGCGGGGTGTGTGCTGTGTGTGGGGGGTGTGTGTATGTGTGTGTATGCTTTCTGGGGCTATATAGGGTGGGCTGCCTTAGATGAGGAGATAATTTCTTCTCATCACTGCTTCCTGGAAACCACAGAATCGAAACTGGGAAGGAGGGGTTAAAGGGGAGCAAGAAGGCATCTGCAGACACACCTGTGCATGGCAGGAGGAGCTTTTCTTCTTGGAGCCACCATGTCTTAGCTGTGCTGCTTTGGGCAAGTGACCTAGCCTCTCTGAGCCTCTTCTCGTCTGTAAAATGTGTTAAGCACACAGACCTCACAGGGTAATGCTGAGGACTGATAAGATACTGGGTGTGAATCATCTGGGAAGTGCCCTGAGCCCGTAGCCCACTAGGAAAGGGGGAGTTAAAGAAACACCCCACCATCTTCCCACCCAGGGAGGAGGAACAAGAAATGTGACCTGAGGGAAACGCTCCACCAGAGAGTGAGAGGGCCTGCCAGGCTCTGCTCAGGGCCTGGAAATTGTAAATGCAGTGTTATTATGTAAAGCACATAAGTGATTTTCAGCATAATTAAGATGGATGGCTCTAATAATCCTTCAGGGCCCAATTCCGGGCCACATTACCAGGCATTTACAGGGAGTTTTTGTGCACTTTGCTTCAGTGAGCACCGGAGCCCATTAAAGGAATGCGTGGAAGACGGGGTTCTCAAGCCAACTGCCCTGAACTGAAGCCAGCGGAGGGGCCTTAGCGCAAAGCCCCAAAGGAAATCCGTCCCGCGAAGTCATCCTCACCCCTTACCTTTGCAGAAGCCGTTTTTCATTCTCCTTCTCAGACTTGGTGCTTCATCACTGACACGACTTTTTGTTGGATCGAATGTCATCCTATCCCCCCCGGTAAGAGAGGAAAGCTTACAGAAGAAGAAACCGAGGTCCCAAGAGGTCACGTATCCTGTCCAAGGTCACCCAGCTCTCGTCAAAACCAGGATCAAAGTCAGGTAAAGGGACTTAAACGTGATGAGGTTTAATCTTCTCCCAGTGCAGAAGTCTCTTATACAGCACGCAGCCAGACTCCCAGCCAATCACAGCTTGATGAGTGATAATGCTAGGGTACTCACTGCAGTAATATTAATAATGCTAGCAGCTGGCATTATTGTTATTACCATTGTTGGTATATGCAGTGCTTACTATGTTCCAGGCACTGTGCTTAATTCTTAATTAACTATTTTAAATAATTCCCACTACAACTCTATGAGCTAGGCATTATTACTATCCCCAGAGGTAAATGACTTGCCCAAGGCCACATGGCTGGTTAAGGACTGTGCTGAGATCCTGTCTGACTCTCTCTGACCCTGGAGCCCACCCAGAGCAGGAGACTCCGGGCATCAGAAAGTTGTTCCTTGTAGAGCTGAGAGTGTTGTGAAATCCTATCAGAGAACCGTGTTCCCTCAAGGCCAGGGACCACCCCCCTCCTGCCCACTGCAGCTCTCCTCACTCTGTCCACTTTGGGGGCCTCCCACCCCCACTGCAGGGCCAAGCTCCCCCGAAAGGCAGGTTCACAGCTCTTCCACCCCTTCTCAAGAAGTCACTGGTGCCTCACTGGGCCTCTCTCTCCTCAAGGCTGCACAGCAGGAGGGCCATCCAGGGTCTGGGCAGGTGCTGCCCTGCACCCTACCAGCCCCCTTTCCTCTGGGCTTTCCCTCTTCTCTTAGCAGTGCAGGCAGCACTGACCTTGAGGTCAGAGACCTGGGTCAACGCCTTGCTCTGCCCATCACTAACAGGGCAACCTTGGACAAACCATTCTATCTCCCTACGCCTCAGTTTCTTCACATTTAAAATGCACATAGACCTGCCTGCCATGTGTGCACCTACCAGGAAGACTGAGAGCCACAGGGTCTAAAGCGTGATCACTGCCCACTGCCAACCTTCGCCTCCCCCTTGCAGGGTGTGCAAGAGGCAGAGGAGGGGGGAGTGCATGAGGAAAGGTCCTTGCTCCAAGGAGCTGTGCTCTTTGCCCCTACAAAGCTCACCTGGGGCTGGAGACTTAGATGAAAGGCCAGAGGAGGGAAAAAACAGGAAGGAAAGAAAACGTAAGCTGCCGATGTTTCATCCCTTGGAGCCTGGTTGGATTGATGGGGCCTCCTGGCTGCAGAAGGGGCCTTCCAGGATGGCTGCTGTGTCCCGAATGGGGTCTGGAGGTCCGAGCCCCCAGCTCCAGGGACGTGGCACAGCCCATGGGGAGGGGCCAGGCTCCCATGCCGCCTCCTACCCCCTCCCTGCTGACCCACACAGCGCCTCAGGGAACCTACAGAGTCTTCCGCTTGGTTCTCGCCTCTGCCCCACAGGGCCCCGGTGATACCGAGCAGAGCCCTGTGGGGCTCCTGGACACAAAGCCTTTCTGTGTCCCCCATTTCTTCAATTATAGGAAACAACCTTCATTCAGCCTCCATGACCTTCCCTGAGTTCCAAGGGGCAGATCCAAGCAGTTGTTAACTAGGGAAGGGAGGGGATATGAGACAAGGGAGAAACAAAGTCAAGAGAAACAATAGTTCAGCCTTGGGGCAAGGTCCTGGTGTCCCATTAATGGATACACACAACAATATCTTTGAGCTGTTTTGCAGATGCAAAACAGGTGGGAGAAATTAACGATTAATGATGGCATGCTGCCCACGAGCATGTAGACCCCAGACCAGTTGGAACCAGAAGGTTGATGATGCTGACTCCCAATGACCTCACCACCAGCCAATCAGAAGAAGGTCCACGAGCTGACCACGCCCTCTTTGAACAGTTACTATAAAACTTCTCACTAGTCTCTTGAAGAGGGGCACAGTTTTTGGAGGCACTAGCCTGCTGTGTTCCCTCGTTGCCTGGCAAAGAAATAAAGCTACTCTTTCTCTCTCCTCCTAAATTCTGTCTCTGTATTTCTACTTGGCACTGGTGTACAGAAGCCTAGATTTCAGCAACACCAGGACACACCAAGCTGCAGGCCAGCTGAACTCATCCCAAGGTGCATGGACCAGAAATTTCCAGACACAGCCAGCAGTCCTTACATACCCTCAAATGTCCCCAGCCAAAGTCTCCTGCTCGGCCTAACACTCTAGGCAAGTAGGGTCTCTTAAAGGATAGTGCCGGGCTATGTGCAGAGCCTGGCTCGGGGTGGGGCTCAGACAGCCTCGCCTCATAGATGCTCACTGTGGCCCCGACAGGTCTCTCACCCTCTCTGAGCCCTGCCTTCTGCACATATGAAATCAGGGCAGTCACAGCCCCTGGCACATCCTTGCCCGTGCAGCGGGCTCCGCGTATGAGGTACACACCCAGACCCCCTTCTTCCTCGTGTCTCAGCTGCCCTCCACCTGAGCCAGAGACCCCTTCAGGATGGATGACAGGGGACAGGACAGTGACCAATGTCTTTGGTTGCTCCCAAACGTTTCCTCTTTTGGTTTCCTGAGGACAGGACAGTTTTCTAGTCTGGAGCTTTGGGTGGGTTTAAAATCCTCTTTCGATCCTGTAAATCACTTTGGATAATAAAGACTAACAAAATGGAAAGATCAAAGTGCCCACCCAGAGCATGGATCTGGGAGTCAGAGAGAGCTGCGTTTTCATCGGCTGTCCCATCACTCTGCCCACAGGTGTGACCCAGAGCCAGCGCTCGGCACCCGGGGACGCTCAGGCCGCCTCACCGGCCAGTGTGAGGAGCAGCCTCGCCCATCTCCAAGCGCTGCCACTCCTCCCCTGAGCCGGGCTTGGGCAGGAGCACTCTTTCCGGCCACTTTATAATAAAGTGACATCTTTGTAAGGTGACCACATTTTTGAGGTTGGGAGAAGCCATATGACTAGATGTGCCCATGATTCATGAGTGGAGGCGATGTCTACTGCTTCCCTGCTGGAGCCTTTTTTTATTTTTTTAATAAATTTATTTATTTATTTATTTATTTATTTATTTATTTATTTATTTATTTATTTATTTATTTTTGCCTGCATTGGGTCTTCATTGCTACGTGCAGGCTTTCTCTAGTTGCGGCCAGCAGGGGCTACTCTTCCTTGCATTGTGCAGGCTTCTCATTGCAGTGGCTTCTCTTGTTGCAGAACACGGGCTCTAGGCACGTGGGCTTCAGTAGTTGTGGCTCACGGGTTCAGTAGTTGTGACACGTGGGCTCAGTAGTTGTGGCTCGCGGGCTCTAGAGCACAGGCTCAGTAGTTGTGGCGCATGGGCTTAGTTGCTCCACGGCATGTGGGATCTTCCCGAACCAGGGCTCGAACCCGTGTCCCCTACATTGGCAGGCAGATTCTTAACCACTGTGCCACCAAGGAAGTCCCCCTGCTGGAGCCTTTACGTGCCCACCAAAGACCCTCCCAGCACTCTCCTCTGCCTTTGATGCCCAGGCCCACAAGGTCCAGGAGAGCGGCTCCCCAGGCATCTGAGTGGCTCCGATGAGCAGAGACTGTGGCCAGCCCATCTGGATACATAACTTAAAGGACAAATAAGTCTTTGGGGTTTTTTTAGGCCACCGAGAGGTGGGGGTATGTGACCAGGGCCTGACCTTGCCTACCTGGACTCATGTAATTACTGTAAGGATTAAATGTGATCTTTTGCCTAAAGCACCTGGCTCACAGCAGATTCTGAAGTGAGAGCTGTGTCTCCTTGAAGCTTAAAATTCAAAGGACAAGGCCCCTCCTTCCATGGCAGGAAAGTCGGATGTCCCCAGCAGAAAGGACACACACTCATGCTACTGAGATAAAAATGAGGGGGAGCAGATTTTTCCCCAAGAAGCCTCTGTGGCTAGGAGGGCTGTGAGAACATGCAGGCTGCAGTGCAGAGCGGAGGAGGACGGGAAGAGGCAGAGAGATCGTGCAGTGTCGCAGCGCCCACCATGGGACACCCAGAGCACTGTGGTCTTGCTCGCCACTTCACAAGGCTTTGCATCAGAAAACAGACCCCAGAGCTCTGCAGAATCCCGGGATGCAGCCGCAGAGAGAAAGTGAAGAGTGAGGAGTAATAGTTGGCCCAGAAGCATAGAGGGAGGACAGGACCTGGTAGGTATCCAACAGCATCCCCCAGCGCCCAGCGCCCAGCACCCAGCGAGGCCAGGCCGAGCCGTCCAGGCAGCCCCTAGTGTGCCCTCAGCCTGGCTGCCAAGCCAATGATCCAGACTTCACAAAAACAGCCTGTCCTATTGAGCACCCTCTAGAGGCTAGACCCCATGCTCCACATTCCACATCTGCTACTGTCCACTCTTCACCTCCCCAGCAATGCAAAAAGTCCCACGGAACTGATCGGCCCCTCCCAGGCGTGGAGGAAGGCTCTTAATTCTATCACCTCTGTGGAGGCACCTAGCACGGCCCTGAGCAAGCCACAGGCACACAATAAATGACATTTTGCAGACGTGTGGGAAAGGTCACATGCTGCTCATGACACAGGAGGAGGCGAGGAAAGCTGCTCACCCAGCAGCCAGGAGCTCAGGCTTCTCCTCTGTCGTGAGGGCTCTCCTTGGGCACCAGCGAAGTCTCCACCAGCCTCACCCACAGCAGCCCCACCACTCACAGCCTGCCGTGCTAAGTAGGTTGCCATTGGCTCTGACCCTGCTGGCATGAGTGCTTGAATGACTGATTCCCAGATGCACATGTCAACAGCAGTCAGCTATTGATCTGTGCTGGCTAGCCCTCGGGTAAGAAGGACCAGTAGACACAGTATGCACACACATTTGTATATAGGTGTGTGTGTTTGTGCCCTGGGTGCCAGCCACATGGCTATGCAGCTCCCAACAGAAGGAAGCCCAAAAGCCCTAATGTCTGGTAGTAGCTCATATTTTCTGGTGATGCTAAGAGGGTCCCTTGAGGAGCCACCTCCTGGGACCCTGGCACACCAGTCTCCAGCTGGAGGATTCCCATGGGTCATGAGTATCTAAAGGGATCTATGCCTTGAGCACCATGCCTCGTACACAGTACACACTTCACAACGCTTAGCTATCATTATTTGGCAACTGGGTCCCACCGCATCCAGGTCCTTCAGAAGAGGAGGGAAAGGACATAAGAGAAATCGAGTACCTATGTTATGTTAAGCACTTGACACTTATATTCACAAAATCCCCAGGAGATGGCGCTCTAATTATCACCATTTTTTTTTAAAGGTGTATTCTTTTTTTTTTTTTTTAAGTATTTATTTATTTATTTATGGCTGTGTTGGGTCTTTGTTTCTGTGTGAGGGCTTTCTCTAGTTGTGGCAAGCGGGGGCCACTCTTCATCGCGGTGCGCGGGCCCCTCACTATCGCGGCCTCTCTTGTTGCGGAGCACAGGCTCCAGACGCGCACGCTCAGTAGTTGTGGCTCACGGGCCCAGCTGCTCCGCGGCACGTGGGATCTTCCCAGACCAGGGCTCGAACCCGTGTCCCCTGCATTGGCAGGCAGATTCTCAACCACTGCGCCACCAGGGAAGCCCTAATTATCACCATTTTAAAGATGAGGAAACAGGCTGAGAGACAGGAGGAAACCGGCCTGAGAGCATACAATGAAGAAATGTCAGAGCAGGATTGCAGACCCAGACCCAGCTCAGCAGAGACTGCATGCACATTTATCCCTCCACTCCTCGTTTCCACAAGGAGGGTGTGTCACAGTGAATCCAGGTTGCCCCTCCGCCTCATCTCCACCGCGTCTTGGATGGTGGTGGTAGATGACAGTGGCCAAAGCGTCATGCACCTGGGGCCTAAGTCTGTGACCCTTTGTGTGGCTGATGGGAGGTGTGTAATCAGAGCCCACTTGGAGACCCAAAACTTCATGCACAAGTCCCCAGGGCTGGGAGCTCACGGGCAGGAGCAAGCCACTACCACCTGGGTTTCCTGCCCTGACTGAGGCTTCTAATCCCACTTCGCAGAGCCCTCAACCATGTGCACCGCTGGGCCATAGGGCGGAGTCCCTCCCCGTTGATGAACAAGTCTGTGCCTTGTACTCTTTGCATAGAGCCCATGTTCCCAGTATCTCGCTGCATAAAAGGGCACAGGCCAGGGGATGGCTTTCCTCTGCCCCAGGAACCTTAACTGGGAAGGCTCGAGTGGCCAGAGTCCAGCGTCATCCAGGGGCATCTTCACTCACACGTTGGCAGCAGCTGGGACTTTCCACCAGAGTGCCCGCAGGTGTCTTCTTCATATGGCGTGGGGTTCTCCCAGCATGGTGGCTGAGTTCCAAGAAGGATCATCCCAAGAGCAAGAGTGAGCTTTCCAACAGAGCCACCGACTGCTGCATGGCCCTTTGTGAGGGAAGTCACAAAGAGCCACCTCTACTGCATTCCATTCATGACAAGCAAGTCACTAAGTCCAGTCCAGATCCAAGGAAGGGGGAGCCTCACCCATGGTCTTGGTGAGGGGGTGGCCAGTTCCCATTGCCCAAGAGTCTGTGGGTAGGAGATATGGTCCTACCTTCTTTGGAGAAGCACCCTGGAAAAGAAGAAGTGTGATAAGTAAGATTCAGGGACTGAACACATTATGGCAGAGAAGGGGGTGAGCCAATCTGGGCAGGGAGCCCCCTTTGTCCTTCAAAGATGTCCAGAGTTCCCAGCAGCAGCAAGTGCTCCCAACTTCAGGTGTACATCACAACAGCCCCAGTAGCCAGCTCATCAGAGAAAAGATGCTCTAGCCCCCAGCCTAGCCAAGGGCCCTAGTTTGCCCCAAGCAAACACCAAAAACTGAGGGACATACCAGGATAGGGTGAATGCGTCCCATGCCTGAAGGTCTTCCATCTCTTTTCCTGCTTCTCCAGGGAAAATAAACACCCCATTTGGGAGCTGGAGCCTTGTTTCATCAAGACAACCTTTGGTCTTCCCTGCTGGTCCAGGGTTAAGACTCCACGCTTCCATTTCAGGGGGCACAGTTTCGATCCCTGGTTGGGGAACTAAGGTCCTGCATGCCACGCTGCACAGCCAAGAAAAAAAAAGACAATCTTTGACCAACGTAAATGCAGCCATTCTCTCTCTCTGTCACATTGACCTCAGAGTTTAGACCTGTCTCCAAGAATTCTGGGAAGGTTCCATCCATTTGTGCAAAGAACATCATGAGAAGGAAAGTACTGTAAGGAACCAAGAGGGGAGATGAGCAAACTTGCTTCAAGGGCTGCTGCACATCTCCATCAGGAGGGAGCAAGTGATCAGAATCACCCCAGAGCCTTAGAACATTCTGCTTTGGACTTGAGGCTGCATGAGAGGAGCCATTCTCCCTTCTTCTGCAGGGCAATGGCTGGGGTCCATGGTCTCATAGGGCAACTAGAGCATCCAAAACAGGGAAGAAGAAGCTGAGACCATGGTGTGTGGGGAGTGGCGGAGGAGGGGGGTCACCTCAGCACAGGGGAGCAGAAATCCCCAGTCAGCAGCATGAACTGTGCTCACAGCCACGTGGGGGACATGCCTCGAGGACCGCCTGAACCTCTGACAGCAGGAGAGCGAAGAGAGCTGAGACCTTACAAAAAGGAGACGACCTGAAGCAATGTTATTATGATTGTGACCCTACATTTCAAAGCAGGCTGGTAAGGTCTAGGAGGAGCACAGGCTACACTGGACTTTAATGACATTTAAAATCAACAACAGAAAAATGTCACAATTTGGCATGCAACTAATTACCTAATGAAAAACACGGCCGTCAGAGGGATCAGAGGATGTGGAAATCACTGTGGGCTGGAGAAACCTGAGTAGACTTCATGGATGCAGGGGCTGAGTTCAATGACCATTAAATGAAAAATTCAAGAGATGGGGGGTTTGAGGTGTGGGGTGGTGGACACTGGTCTGGAAGGCACAGGTCTAAACTTGAATCCTCACCAGGTCCCACTTGGGCTCATCTCACTCCTCCTGGGAGGAACAAACAGATTACACTGAGCCCTGTTTAGGGCCATGCCCATGCCTAGCCCTGCATGATCCTCTAAGCACAATAAGGAGATGTCCAGGAGCATTTTGTCCTGCAGACCTTCTGGCCATAGCCCCTGACTAATGGAGAATGTCTCTGCCCAGCAGCAGGGGTGGATGGGAGAGTGCCCTAGAGATGTGTGATCTTGCCTCCTTGAATACCAAAGGCACATGGCCTCAACCTTTCCCAGAAGAAGCATTTCACTTTATTTATTTTTTTTTTTTGTAAATTAATTTTTTAAAAAATAAACCTCAAAAAAAAAAGAAAAAGAAAATTGCACATAGCAGCAAATACTCATACAGAGGTAATAGATACACATACCACACAGAGAAACATAAATTCATATTCTTAGTTTAAGCCTCTGATTACTGAAGGAATCAGAAAAACTGAGCTTTGAGATCACCAAAACACCTATCTTTGTTTTTTTTTTGTTTTTTTTTTGTTTTTTTTTTGTTTTTTTTTTTTTTTCACACACACACACTGTATTTTATTTTTACAAGAGATAAATAGCCTGACACCAAGCATTGTACATGGATGACCACAACAAAAGCAACAATGATTGCCATTACCAAACACGAAACACACTCATACTATGTCATAATATTGACATTCAGTCCAGTAATCCTCCACTGTAACAGCTCCTTTACTTTGCCGTGAAAATTGATTTGTATATTCTTTGCCTCTGAGTCCTTGTGGGATTTTTTTTTTTTTTTAATTCAGACAGAAAGTCACAAAAATTATACTCATCCTCATCAGTTCACTCAGTCCCATGTAATTAATTGTTTTTTTTCATCTTGATCTTTTGTTAGCACTTTTATGAGTTCATCAGTTTTTCATCAGAGTTCTGAAAATGCTTATTCATTCAGTTCAGCAGTACAGTCAGTTACCAGAAACCTGTACATGTCAGAGTCTTTTCCATGAATTTCTTGAAGATGAAACCCTTTTATAGGAACATATTTGCAAAATCATCAGAGTACCCCCAGAACTGTCTGTAAATGACAAAAGACTTAAAAATGACCACGGTAAAAGATTTGATGAAAGTTCATAATAATGCAGTTGACAAGAAAATTAGTTATTTCTGAGATATACATTTTAAAGTAATAACTAGGATTATTACTTATAACATTATACCAGAACATATAAGATTTTTAGAAATTTCATGTAATGTCTGAAACATTAATATTAACATATTTCCATACAAATACAAATATAAGATTTTTAGAAATTTCATGTAATGTCTGAAACATTTATATTAACATATTTCCATACATATTTCCATACAAATACAAATATAAGATTTTTAGAAATTTCATGTAATGTCTGAAACATTTATATTAACATATTTCCATACAAATAACCCAATGAAAGTTTAGTATTAGTTGTTTTGTTTGCTTTTTTATACTGCAGGTTCTTATTAGGCATCAATTTTATACACATCAGTGTATACATGTCACCCCAATCGCCCAATTCAGCACACCACCATCCCCACCTCACCACAGTTTTCCCCCCTTGGTGTCCATATGTCCGTTCTCTACATCTGTGTCTCAACTTCTGCCCTGCAAACTGGCTCATCTGTACCATTTTTCTAGGTTCCACATACATGCATTAATATATGATATTTGTTTTTCTCTTTCTGACTTACTTCACTCTGTATGACAGTCTCTAGATCCATCCACGTCTCAACAAATGACTCAATTTCATTCCTTTTTATGGCTGAGTAATATTCCATTGTATATATGTACCACAATTTCTTTATCCATTCGTCTGTTGATGGGCATTTAGGTTGCTTCCATGACCTGGCTATTGTAAATAGTGCTGCAATGAACATTCGGGTGCATGTGTCTTTTTGAATTATGGTTTTCTCTGGGTATATGCCCAGTAGTGGGATTGCTGGGTCATATGGTAATTCTATTTTTAGTTTTTTAAGGAACCTCCATATTGTTCTCCATAGTGGCTGTATCAGTTTACATTCCCACCAACAGTGCAAGAGGGTTCCCTTTTCTCCACACCCTCTCCAGCATTTGTTGTTTGTAGATTTTCTGATGATGCCCATTCTAACAGGAGTGAGGTGATACCTCATTGTAGTTTTGATTTGCATTTCTCTAATAATTAGTGATGTTGAGCATCTTTTCATGTGCTTCGTGGCCGTCTGTATGTCTTCTTTGGAGAAATGTCTATTTAGGTCTTCTGCCCATTTTTGGATTGGGGTGTTTGTTTCTTTGATATTGAGCTGAATGAGCTGTTTATATATTTTGGAGATTAATCCTTTGTCTGTTGATTCATTTGCAAATATTTTCTCCCATTCTGAGGGTTGTCTTTTCGTCTTGTTTATGGTTTCCTTTGCTGCGCAAAAGCTTTGAAGTTTCATTAGGTCCCATTTGTTTATTTTTGTTTTTATTTCCATTACTCTAGGAGGTGGATCAAAAAAGATCTTGCTCTGATTTATGTCAAAGAGTGTTCTTCCTATGTTTTCCTCTAAGAGTTTTATAGTGTCCAGTCTTATATTTAGGTCTCTAATCCATTTTGAGTTTATTTTTGTGTATGGTGTTAGGGAGTATTCTAATTTCATTCTTTTACATGTAGCTGTCCAGTTTTCCCAGCACCACTTATTGAAGAGACTGTCTTTTCTCCATTGTATATCTTTGCCTCCTTTGTCATAGATTAGTTGACCATAGGTGCGTGGGTTAATCTCTGGGCTTTCTATCTTGTTCCATTGATCTATGTTTCTGTTTTTGTGCCAGTACCATATTGTCTTGATTACTGTAGCTTTGTAGTATAGTCTGAAGTCAGGGAGTCTGATTCCTCCAGCTCCATTTTTTTGCCTCAAGACTGCTTTGGCTATTCGGGGTCTTTTGTGTCTCCATACAAATTTTAAGATGATTTGTTCTAGCTCCGTAAAAAATGCCATTGGTAATTTGATAGGGATTGCATTGAATCTGTAGATTGCTTTGGGTAGTATACTCATTTTCACAATGTTGCTTCTTCCAATCCAAGAACATGGTATATCTCTCCATCTGTTGGTATCATCTTTAATTTCTTTCATCAGTGTCTTATAGTTTTCTGCATACAGGTCTTTTGTCTCCCTAGGTAGGTTTATTCCTAGGTATTTTATTCTTTTTGTTGCAATGGTAAATGGGAGTGCTTCCATAATTTCTCTTTCAGATTTTTCATCATTAGTGTATAGGAATGCAAGAGATTTCTGTGCATTAATTTTGTATCCTGCAACTTTACCATATTCATTAATTAGCTCTAGCAGTTTTCTGGTGGCAGTTTTAGGATTCTCTATGTATAGTATCATGTCATCCTCAAACAGTGACAGTTTTACTTCCTCTTTTCCAATTTGTATTCCTTTTATTTCTTTTTCTTCTCTGATTGCCGTGGCTAGGACTTCCAGAACTATGTTGAATAATAGTGGTGAGAGTGGACATCCTTGTCTCGTTCCTGATCTTAGAGGAAATGCTTTCAGTTTTTCACCATTGAGAATGATGTTTGCTGTGGGTTTGTCATATATGGCCTTTATTATGTTGAGGTAGGTTCCCTCTATGCCCACTTTCTGGAGAGTTTTTATCAGATATGCATGTTGAATTTTGTCAAAAGCTTTTTCTGCATCTATTGAGATGATCATATGGTTTTTATTCTTCAATTTGTTAATATGGTGTATCACATTGATTGATTTGCGTATATTGAAGAATCCTTGCATCCCTGGGATAAATCCCACTTGATCGTGGTGTATGATCCTTTTAATGTGTTGTTGGATTCTGTTTGCTAGTATTTTGTTGAGGATTTTTGCATCTATATTCATCAGTGATATTGGTCTGTAATTTTCTTTTTTTGTAGTGTGTTTGTCTGGTTTTGGTATCAGGGTGATGGTGGCCTCATAGAATGAGTTTGGGAGTGTTCCTTCCTCTGCAATTTTTTGGAAGAGTTTGAGAAGGATGGGTGTTAGCTCTTCTCTAAATGTTTGATAGAATTCACCTGTGAAGCCATCTGGTCCTGGACTTTTGTTTGTTGGAAGATTTTTAATCACAGTTTCAATTTCATTACTTGTGATTGGTCTGTTCATATTTTCTGTTTCTTCCTGATTCAGTCTTGGAAGGTTATACCTTTCTAAGAATTTGTCCATTTCTTCCAGGTTGTCCATTTTATTGGCATAGAGTTGCTTATAGTAGTCTCTTAGGATGTTTTGTATTTCTGCGGTGTCTGTTGTAACTTCTCCTTTTTCGTTTCTGATTTTATTGATTTGAGTCCTCTCCCTCTTTTTCTTGATGAGTCTGGCTAATGGCTTATCAATTTTGTTTATCTTCTCAAAGAACCAACTTTTAGTTTTATTGATCTTTGCTATTGTTTTCTTTGTTTCTATTTCATTTATTTCTGCTCTGATCTTTATGATTTCTTTCCTTCTGCTAACTTTGGGTTTTGTTTGTTCTTCTTTCTCTAGTTTCTTTAGGTGTAAGGTTAGATTGTTTACTTGAGATTTTTCTTGTTTCTTTAGGTAGGCTTGTATAGCTATAAACTTCCCTCTTAGAACCGCTTTTGCTGCATCCCATAGGTTTTGGGTCGTCGTGTTTTCATTGTCATTTGTCTCTAGGTATTTTTTTATTTCCTCTTTGATTTCTTCAGTGATCTCTTGGTTATTTAGTAATGTATTGTTTAGCCTCCATGTGTTTGTCTTTTTTACGTTTTTTTCCCTGTAATTCATTTCTAATCTCATAGCGTTGTGGTCAGAAAAGAGGCTTGGTATGATTTGAATTTTCTTAAATTTACTGAGGCTTGATTTGTGACCCAAGATGTGATCTATCCTGGAGAATGTTCCGTGCGCACTTGAGAAGAACGTGTAATCTGCTGTTTTTGGATGGAATGTCCTATATATATCAATTAAATCTATCTGGTCTATTGTGTCATTTAAGGCTTCTGTTTCCTTATTTATTTTCATTTTGGATGATCTGTCCATTGGTGTAAGTGAGGTGTTAAAGTCCCCCACTATTATTGTGTTACTGTCAATTTCCTCTTTTATAGCTGTTAGCAGTTGCCTTATGTATTGAGGTGCTCCTATGTTGGGTGCATATATATTTATAATTGTTATATCTTCTTCTTGGATTGATCCCTGGATCATTATGTAGTGTCCTTCCTTGTCTCTTGTAACATTCTTTATTTTAAAGTCTATTTTATCTGATATGAGTATAGCTACTCCAGCTTTCTTTTGATTTCCATTTGCATGGAATATCTTTTTCCATCCCCTCACTTTCAGTCTGTATGTGTCCCTAGGTCTAAAGTGGGTCTCTTGTACACAGCATATATATGGGTCTTGTTTTTGTATCCATTCAGCCAGTCTATGTCTTTTGGTTGGGGCGTTTAATCCATTCACGTTTAAGGTAATTATCGATATGTATGTTCCTATGACCATTTTCTTAATTGTTTTGGGTTTGTTTTTGTAGGTCCTTTTCTTCTCTTGTGTTTCCCACTTAGAGAAGTTCCTTTAGCATTTGTTGTAGAGCTTGTTTGGTGGTGCTGAATTCTCTTAGCTTTTGCTTGTCTGTAAAGCTTTTGATTTCTCCATCAAATCTAAATGTGATCCTTGCCGGGTAGAGTAATCTTGGTTGTAGGTTCTTCCCTTTCATCACATTAAGTATATCATGCCACTCCCTTCTGGCTTGCAGAGTTTCTGCTGAGAAATCAGCTGTTAACCTTATGGGAGTTCCCTTGTATGTTATTTGTCGTTTTTCCCTTGCTGCTTTCAATAATTTTTCTTTGTCTTTAATTTTTGCCACTTTGATTACTATGTGTCTCGGCGTGTTTCTCCTTGGGTTTATTCTGTATGGGACTCTCTGCGCTTCCTGGACTTGGGTGGCTATTTCCTTTCTCATGTTAGGGAAGTTTTCGACTATAATCTCTTCAAATATTTTCTCTGGTCCTTTCTCTCTCTCTTCACCTTCTGGGACCCCTATAATGCGAATGTTGTTGCGTTTAATGTTGTCCCAGAGGTCTCTTAGGCTGTCTTCATTTCTTTTCATTCTTTTTTCTTTAGTCTGTTCCGCAGCAGTGAATTCCACCATTCTGCCTTCCAGGTCACTTATCCGTTCTTCTGCCTCAGTTATTCTGCTATTGATTCCTTCTAGTGTAGTTTTCATTTCAGTTATTGTATTGGTCATCTCTGTTTGTTTGTTCTTTAATTCTTCTAGGTCTTTGTTAATCATTTCTTGCATCTTCTCAATCTTTGCCTCCATTCTTATTCCGAGGTCCTGGATCATCTTCACTATCATTATTCTGAATTCTTTTTCTGGAAGGTTGCCTATCTCCACTTCATTTAGTTGTTTTTCTGGTGGTTTTTCTTGTTCCTTCATCTGGTATATAGCCCTCTGCCTTTTCATCTTCTCTATCTTTCTGTAACTGTGGTTTTTGGTCCACAGGCTGCAGGATTGTAGTTTTTCTTGCTTCTGTTGTCTGCCCTTTGGTGGTTGAGGCTATCTAAGAGGCTTGATGGGAGGCTCTGGTGGTGGGTAGAGCTGACTGTTGCTGTGGTGGTCAGAGCTCAGTAAAACCTTAATCCACTTGACTGTTGATGGGTGGGGCTGGGTTCCCTCCCTGTTGCTGTGGCATCAGAGCTCAGTAAAACCTTAATCCACTTGACTGTTGATGGGTGGGGCTGGGTTCCCTCCCTGTTGGTTGTTTTGCCTGAGGCAACCCAACACTGGAGCCTACCCGTGCTCTTTGGTGGGGTTAATGGCAGACTCTGGGAGGGCTCACGCCAAGGAGAACTTCCCAGAACCTCGGCTGCCAGAGTCCTTATCCCCACGGTGAAACAGAGCCACCACTCGCCTCTGCAGGAGACCCCCCAACACCAGCAGGTAGGTCTGGTTCAGTCTCCCCCAGGGTCACTGCTCCTTCCCCTGGGTCCCGATGCACACATTACTTTGTGTGTGCCCTCCAAGAGTGGGGTCTCTGTTTTCCCCAGTCCTGTCAAAGTCCTGCAATCAGTTCCCACTAGGCTTCAAAGTCTGATTCTCTAGGAATTCCTCCTCCCGTAGCCGGACCCCCAGGTTGGGAAGCCTGACGTGGGGCTCAGAACCTTCACTCCAGTGGGTGGACTTCTGTGGTATAAGTGTTCGCCAGTCTGTGAGTCACCCACCCAGCAGTTATGGGATTTGATTTTACTCTGATTGCGCCCCTCCTACCGTCTCACTGTGGCTTCTCCTCTGTCCTTGGACGTGGGGTATCCTCCTTGGTGAAGTCCAGGGTCTTCCTGTCAATGATTGTCCAGCAGCCAGTTTTGATTCTGGTGCTCTTGCAAGAGGGAGTGAGAGCACGTCCTTCTACTCCGCCATCTTGGTTAATCCTCCTCTATCGCATTTCACTTTAAATTCCTCCCAATTTCAGTCAAAATTATTTTGATGATGATTAAAATTACATGAGTGGCTTCATGCAATTTTAATGTTCTCCATCAACAAATTCTGCAAGAGAAATCCCCCCAGGCATCCCCATTGATCATTCTAAGTAGACACAACTAAGCATTTAAAGACAGGAGTTTTAACCAGGAAGAAAATGAAATGAATATTTCATTTATGGTGGGTCATCTGGTGAGAAATTTTTTCTAATTTTTTCAGTAAAAAATCAAACAACTAAATCCAACCTCTTGTAGAGGCATTGACCAAGCAGATACAAACCTCTCGGATTAACTGAACATTCTTTCAACCAAGGTTCCTTGTAACAATCGGACAGGATTTACAGGTCAACAACCTCTAAGACCGTTTTGCCAACCAAGTGAGTTAATTCGGTCGTGTACGTGGCAAAGATAGATGCCCTCGTAATGTTTTACTTGTCCCTAGATCTCTCACTGCTACTCTCCTAATATCCCCACAACTCAGCACCTGGGAATCAAAGTTTCTGTCTGGAATTTGAAAACCTCTCAGAAGATTCCAAGAGACCCCAGAAGCATTACACAAAGCCTGGATCCAGGTAAATTCAAGCAAAATGTTAATGAGTAATAAAGACTTTATGTGCTATTGTTAGACTATAAAGAATCTGGCTGGCCTTTGTCCCTGGTTCCTGGGAGGTAACCTCTAAATCCTTGGAATTTCTGAGAGATAGGAGTGTCTTTGCTACGTAGGGTGGGCTTATTGCTAGCTTTATGGTAATGAGATGACTCAGGCTGGGGGCTGGCCAGCCAGAGAGACCAACCATGTGGTTAGAGGGTTGAGACTCTGAGGCACGTGAGATCAGCCCAGCCTCTGGGGAGGGGAGAGAGATGGAGATTGAGTTCAATCATATGACCAATGACTCAATCAATCATGCCCACCTAAGGAAACCCCAATAAAAATCCTAGCTCCTGAAGCTGGGGTGAGCTTCCTGCTTAGTGATTCATATCAATCAATGTACCAGGAGGATGACCTACCTGAGGACATGAAAGACTTGAGGTTAGGGACCCTCCCAGACTTTTACTCTGTGTCTCTCCATTTGGCTGCTCTTGACTTGTATCCTTTATAATAAAACTGTAATCATAAGTATAGTACTTTGAGTTTTGTGAGCTTTTCTAGTGAGTTATCCAAGCTGAGGAGGTAGTGGAAACCCCCATATTTATAGCTAATTGGTCAGACGTGAAGGTGACCTGGCAGCCCCCCTCCCCCATCTGAAGCAAGGGCAGCCTTGTGAAGGACGGTGCCCTAAGCTGCGGGGTGTGAACTAACTCTGAGTAGTTACTGTCAGGATTGCATTGCAGCTGTGCCTCCAACTAACTTATATTCATACTAAGGGGCTCTGGGGAGACACAATTTCTTAACCCAAATTGGTGACTAATTGTGCAGAGAGGGGTGTTGGTGACACCATTACAGGTCCAAAGCGTAGATTGTTGGGTTTGGGGGTGTGGTAGTGATGTTGAAAACTGGGCCTCTGTGCACTGGTGCTGAATTGAATCTCAGAGACAGAGTTTTGGGTGAAGTAGAAAAGAATATCTTTAGTGCTTTGCCAGGCAAAGGGGGATGCAGTGGGTTTGTGCCTCAAAAACTGTGCCCCCTCTCCCAGAGGAGATTTGGTGAGGAGTTTTATAGCAATGGTTCAAGGGTGGGGTTGCTGATAAAGATCAGGGTGTCCTTTAATCTGTCCTCAGGTGGTCTCCTGATGAGCTTCTCAATGTTATCAAACTGTGGTCTTCTCTGGAATGAAGAATGCTAACATTTTCCATTTGTTGGGGATTTTAGTCCTGTAGAAGAGCTCGAAGATATTATGTGTGTCCCTTGAGAAGGAAACAGGACCCTGCCTCCGAGGCTGCACTACTGTTTCTTTACTGCTCCTCCCTTATCTATGCACCCCTTCCATCCCTGATTAGCAACTGTTGGAACCTTCCCTTTGGAACTCAGGGAAGTTTATGGAGGCTGGAGTCTAATCCCTACAAACAAGAAATGAGGGACACAGAAAGGCTTCCATGCCCAGGAGCCCCACAGGGTCCTGCTCCGTTTTAGTAGAAAGAATTCTGAGATGGTTTCCAAGATTTCTGTCCACTGGTGTCCACACCCAATAATAATCCTCCCCACTTGAGCAGGACGCAGCACTGTGAATATGGAGGATTTCACTCCTGTGATTAGGTAATGATATATAACATCACGATTTCAGCCTTGTAAGACCCTGAGTAGAGCACCTGGCTTAACTGAGCCCAAACTTCTACCATGAGATGATAGATGATTGTTGTTTTAGGCCACTAAGTTTGGGGCCATTAGTATGCAATACAAAATGAACATGTGGGGAAATCTGTACCAATAGGGAAAGTAGGAGGACACAAACACAAACCTCCCCAAGGTCAAAGAATATTCAGTTGCACATTCTGTCCTGCCAAAGGCAAATGGGGGTGGTTCAAAAGGAGAGCAATCAGAATGGGGGGAGGCAAGAAACCAGATTCTAAGATGGGCTCAAGGAACTCTTGGGCTGGAGAAAAGATGTTTGATCTCAAAAGAAGAGGCTTAATTTCTGTCTTCAAACACTGAATGAGCTGTCCTATGTCAGAGGTATTAGACATCCCCAAGTGACCCGAAGCACAAGATGGATGGGATCTCAACATAAGGAAGAAAGTTCTAGAGTAACATTGACATATATACACTACCAAATGTAAAATAGATAGCTAGTGGGAAGTAGCTGAATCGCACAGGGAGATCAGCTCGGTGCTTTGTGACCACCTAGAGGGGTGGGATGGGGAGATGGGAGGGAGGGAGATGCAAGAAGGAAGAGATATGGGAACATATGTATATGTATAACTGATTCACTTTGTTATAAAGCAGAAACTAACACACCACTGTAAAGCAATTATACTCCAGTAAAGACGCTAAAAAAAAAAAACAGGAAGAAAGTTGTAACACCCAAGATGCCTAGAAATGGAAAGGACTGCATTTATTATTTAGACTCCTAATTCATTCCAAATTTTTAATTAATTCCAAGTACACAACATACAATTGAATTAAATGGGAAACTAGGAGAGAAATCAGGGTAAATAAGTGGAGACTAGAAAACGAACCATAGTCATGAGTTGCATTAAAAGCTCTTCCAGCCCACAGTCTCTATGATTCTGTGTTTAAATGCCCCTTCAAAGGGTCAGTACCACTTTCACAGATTGAAGCTAAGAATGTGGGGGGGGGGGATGGAAATGATATTGTGCCAGGGACAGAGTGACTCCTGAATCCTGCCCTGCTCAAAAGCTGCCCAAAGGAAGAGCACAAACCAAGGAAAAGGAAGGCTCTTGAACACTTTAGAGCTTTAGCCCAAACATCAGTGTAGAATTCTACCAAGTGTGACTGCATCTTGTAGAATACTCCTTTGATTTTTGCGAGGGTTTTCTGATGGCCTAATGCCAAATCACTCTAAATACCTACCCTATCATTTCACCCCCAAAACAAAAGCCTGGGTCTTGAACCTTACCACTTCTAACTTGAGAAAAGACAATTCCTGCCAGAGAAAAGCAGAAGAGAGGAAAGGAGACCAAAGCAAGCCAGGAAAGGAACCCAATGCTCAGAGGGAGCTGAGCTAGGCCACCCACTCCCGACCTTTCTCTACCCAGGGAGAGGCAAACAGTTTGGACTGTTTGTCATGCTGGGGTGTCTCTTGACTGTTACCATAGACATTCTCTTCACCCCTCTGTAGGATTACAGTCTCCATTTTCTGAATTCGATGTCATCTTTCTTGCTTGATGTGTTTGTTTAGTTGGAGCACATCCTCCAACAGCTTTCTAAGAAAAGGCAATAGAGGTCAGTTTTAACCCTTGACTGCCTGAAATACCATTAGTCTTTCTTCTCCTTGACTGTTGTTTTATTGAGCATAGAATTCTAAGATGCAAATATTTTTCTCAGGCTGTGAAAGCATTGCTCCATTCTCTACCACTTTCCTACACTGCTCTTGAGAAGCCTGAAAACATTCTGATTACTAGTCCACTGTACATGGTCTGTTTTTTCTCTGTGCTTTGGTGTGGTTTTTCTTTTTTTTTTTTAATTGAATTATAGTTCATTTACAATACCATGTTAGTTTCAAGTTTACAGCAAAGTGACTCAGTTCTCTATATATAAATATATATATATCTTTTTCAGATTCTTTTCCATTATAGGTTATTACAAGATATTGCATATAATTCCCTGTGCTAGACAGTAGATCCTTGTCATTCAACTATTGATATTTTATATATAATAATGTGTATCTGTTAATCCCATACTCCTAATTTATCCCTCCCCCCCATTTCCATTTGGTAACCATAAGTTTGTTTTCTGTGTCTGTGAGTCTGTTTCTGTTTTGTAAATAAGTTCATTTGTATTATTTTTTAGATTCCAAGTGATAGCATACAATATTTGTCTTTCTCTGTCTGACTTACTTCACTTAGTATGATAATCTTTAGGTCCATCCATGTTGCTGCAAATGGCAATATTTCATTCTTTGTTTATGGCTGAGTAGTATTCCATTGTGTGTGTATATATCTATATCTATATCTATATCTATATCTATATCTATCTATATATATATATCACATCTTCTTTATCCTTTCATCTGTTGATGGACATTTAGGTTGCTTCCATGTCTTGGCTATTGTAAATAGCACTGCTATGAACATTGGGGTGCATGTATCTTTTTTAATTAGAGTTTTTGTCTTTTCTGGATATATGTCCAGGAGTGGGGATTGCTGGATCATATGGTAGCTCTATTTTTAGTTTTTTAAGGAAGCTCCATCCTGTTTTCCATAGTGGCTGCACCAATTTACATTCCCACCAGCAGCATAGGAGGGTTCCTTTTTCTCCTGGTGTGGTTTTTCTTATTCCTAACCACTGGATGCCTTCTCAGTGGGCCCTCTCAATCTGGAAATTCATGTCTTTCAATTCTAAAATTTCCTTCTTGTATCATTTCTGTCAGTTCCCTATTCTCTCCTCCCCCACATGCAAGCTGGGTGGGGCAACCTCGGAGGTGACAATGAACCCTGTAAGCAGCAGGCTTGCATGTTTGCGCAGCTCTGAGCCCCACCCGGGGTATCAGGGGAAGTAGTTCCCGTATTTCCCATCTTTGGTTCTAGGGAATCAGGGCCTTCCTTTCCAGAAGTATTGCCTAAGTAGAAAAAAGCAAGCTAATTCTCTAACCCCAAAAATGTCCACAGCCAGTGAAAAAGCAACAGCTCTGCGGTACTCAGAATCACCCTGTCACCTCAGAGCCCATCTGACTACTGTGGCCTGAATTTACCAATTCAGCTGCTATTTCTTCTTCTTCTTTTTTTTTTTTAAATTTATGTATTTTTTTTTGGCTATGTTGGGTCTTCGTTTTTCTGCGCGAGGGATTTCTCTAGCTGCGGCAAGTGGGGGCCGCTCTTCATCATGGTGCGTGGGCCTCTCACTATCGCGGCCTCTCTTGTTGCGGAGCACAGGCTCCAGACGCGCAGGGTCAGTAGTTGTGGCTCACGGGCCTAGTTGCTCCACGGCATGTGGGATCTTCCCAGACCAGGGCTCGAACCCGTGTCCCTTGCATTAGCAGGCAGATTCCCAACCACTGCACCACCAGGGAAGCCCTGCTATTTCTTCTAGCGAAACTTGATGCCCGCCCTCTGCATCTCTCTCCCTATAAGACAAAATTCCTCCCTGTATATACTTCCCACACTACTTTTTTTTAATTTAATTTTTATGTTATATTGGAACATAGTTGATTTACAATATCATGTTCATTTCAGGTGTACAGCAAAGTGATTCAGATGTATATATATATCCATTCTTTTTCAGATTCTTTCCCCATATAGGTTATTACAGAATACTGAGTAGAGTTCCCTGTGCTGTACAATAGGTCCTTGTTGATTACCTGTTCTATATGTGGTAATGTGTATATGTTAATCCCTTCCACCCAACTTCTATTGCAAATAACTTTCTCCCCTCCATTTTCTCTGTTCTTTCCTACTGAAACTTACATTAGCTCAATGTTAGACCTGGACTTCATAGATTATCTAATTTTATCTTTTCTTCCCTATTTCTCATCTCTATTTTTTTGTACTTCTGTCTGAGAGACCTCTGAAAGTTTATCTCCCAACATATCTATGGAATTCTTAAATTCCTGCTATTATATTTTTAATGTCTAATAACTTTCTTATTTTCAGACTTTTTCTTTTACACAGCAGCTTCTTCTCGCCTGGGGAAGGCAATATTTTGTCTATTTAATTATGGTGGGGTTCTAAGTTTTCTTCTGCTTCCCACCATATCTTTGGTACCCTTCTTTTTTCCTGTGGTTTTTGTTTGCTTCTGTTTTGAATTCTTGACATTGTTTTGCCTCTTGTTCACACTAAAAGCATTCTTCAAATGCCTGGTGGCTTTCAGCTACCCGTAGTTCAGCCTGAGGAACTCAAGCTGGTTCTGAAAGCAAGGCATGGAAGGGGAAAGCTTATCAGCTGAGGAGTGACAAGGATCCCACTGGCTTTTTCTTTACTGAAGAGTAAGGAATTTTGCTTTTCTTCAAGGCCCACTGCACATAAGGACTGCTGTCCCAGAGACGGCTTCTCTCTCTGTACTCTCATGCATGCTCTGTCTACATTCTGTCTACACTGTCTGCCTACACTGTAATGGGAATAGCTATTGAAGCCCCTCTGGCTTGACCAGACACAAGACAGCAGCCAGTGTATATGCGCCATGAAAAAGACATATGTTCCATAAGCTTCCCATGGCTGACCACTTCTATGTGGAAAAGTGATGCAGACTCTTTAAACAACTAACCTTCTCTCTATGCTGCTCTCTCCTGGCCTTCCAAATTTCAGCCTGTGAACTATTCCATACATAGTAAATGCCATCAGGGGGGCTGAGGACCAGCCACAGGCAGCACAGCCATCTCTGTGATCCTCACAAGAACCGTCCTCAATGAGGATCGGTGACCCCACCTTCAGAGGAGGATATCAAGGTCCTCACTTGGCTCTGATGTCAAAGCCCGGGTTTGTGCCATGGCTGGCCTTCACCTTACCCTGTGGAATTTACTTTTGTTCTGCAAAGAGAATGTGGTTCCCAGGGAGACAGGGTGCCAGTGTTCCGTGTAGAACTGCCAGGCAGTGTGGTACGGGCACTGAGGGAAGACCCCAGAAGATGCTGCTTCTCCTCCTTAGCTGTCTCTTGCCCACCGCCACTGGGAAGAGCTGCCTCCACTGCTGGCCAGAGCTGCCTGCACTGATAGACTATGACCTGCAGATTCTTTGGGGCACCCCAGGGCCACCTGCGGAGCTCTCCCACAGCCTCCACTCCCTCTTTCTGGACACTCATGCTTTCCTCGAATCCTGGTATCTTGGTGAGGCGCAGCCAGGAGACCAGGGGTCAAGGCTGACCCCTTTACCTGGCCCAGGATCTTAGTTCCCTGACTTCCCTTTGTCCCAAATCCCATTCTCAGGTCAAGACCATTTGGAGGAAGCAGCAGGAACATTATTCACTCACATAGATAAAGCCATTAAGAAGTTTCGAGATGGTGAGGAAGCCTAGTGTCTTAGGGACCCAGGGCTTGGGTTGACAAAACCTGGCCCTCCAAGGCATTCCCAGAAGACCACTAGCCGGGGGTGCGGAGGTGTTGTGAAGGGTGGGGTCGGAGACAGCAACTATCTGTGTGCACTACAGAGTTTCTGTCTGAAAAACCTGGTTTGAATTCCCAACCTTGAGAAAGTTATTGATTCCACCTATGAAATGTAGATGGCTTCTTCCTTCCTGCTTCACCCAGATAAACCATCACTTCTGGAAGAGGTTCATGTCCTGAAGCAGCAGTTTTCCAAGCATCTGGAGGACCTATCTGAAGAGCTGAAGGAGAAGGGTGAGAGGTGGGGCTGGCCCTTGCCTGCCCCCCAGCCCTTCACCTCCAGGAGACCTAAGGAGGCAGAGTCCAATCTGCAGCTCCCCGCCCCCAGGCCCCTCCCCAGGAGACCTCACCCTTCCCTCACCCAGGGCGTCTGTCCACACCTTCTCCCAGCTTTTTTCCTGCTCACACCCCGACCTCTCCCGGCTCTGTCTGCCCAGAACCTCAGTCTTTCTACCGTCTCACCCTCCTGGGCAGCCTGCAACGAGTCCTGTGGTGAGTATTTTGGGGACCAGGCTTGGGTGAAGGCTGAGGGAGGGTGAAGGCCCTCGCTAAGGCTCCTGCCCCTTCTCTCTCTCAGACATCCGCTCCACACTGGAGGTCATCAACTGTGCCAACTGCAAGACACACTTCCTCACCTGCCAAGACGCCACTCTCTGCCCAGGTCAGCGGCCGGCCAGCCATCTTGGCCTGCAGCCTCCCCACCTCCACCTCCAAGTCCATTGTTGTCTCTGTCTGGACTGTCTTTCTTGTCTATACGGATACCCCTTCTTGCTCTCCATCCTCCCTGGGGAAGGTAGCACCTCCCAAGATGTCTGGATTCCATGTGTCCAGCTTCAGATCCGCCTGCCTCTAGGACATGCCCCCTAGGGGTCCATCAGGTCCTCAAAACCAGCATGCCTGGGGACATGTCCAAATCCATCTCCACCCCCAAATCTGCTCTTCCCTCAGGACCCCTCTCAGCAAATGTCCTGCTCAAGCTCTCGACCTCCTAAACCAGTAGTCCCCTCCCCCTTACTCAGTGCGTGTAGTCACCAGGTGTTGCTAAACAATTCTTCAGTGTGTCGCCATATGGTCCTTCCAGCATCTACCACTCCTCAGGCAGCCTCACCTCTCACCTGGATTATGGCAGCATCTCCTAACTGGCTTCCGAGACCCTGTTGGCCCCATCTTATTCCGCAATCAAAGAACCCTTTCCTGAGGAGCCAGTCTACCTCCGACCCTTCCTGTTATAACTTTCCCAGGGTCCCCCAGATAAAGTTCACCCCCCTCCTCGGGAGGCCCTGCTCACCTCCCCCCTCCCCAGCCACATGGAGCTGCTGACACGCTGGACAAACGGCTTCATGCCTCTGTCCTTGAACACTCTGTGTCCTCTGCCTGGAACATAATTTGGCCCCTTGACCATCTGAACTGAACTCCTACTTGTCTTTCAAAATCCAGCTCAGAAGTCCTGTTTCCCGAGAAGTTTTCCCTGACCAGCTCCCACTCTCCAGGCTCATGGGCGCTCTCCCAGATCACTCCTCCTCCCTGCCCTGCCCCGCTTCCCTGGGACACCACAGCAGAATCGTTCGCTTGTCTCCCTCCTAGAGAGCAGGGATCCTGTCTCACTCATCTTTAGATGTAGGTGGGCACACAGTAGGTGCTCAGTGTCTGCAAACAAGTGACTGAGCGGGTGAATTAAAGAAGGAGAGAATGCAGTCTCCTCTCAGAGCTGAGATGGCCCCGCCTGCTGCCCAAACACTGGCTCCCCCTTTCCCACCCCCCGCAGGGACCAGGAGGAACTTCGTGTGGGCTGTGAGCCTCGGCATTGCTCTGCCCCTGGCGGCCCTAGCTGGAGGTGGGTGAGTGCCTGCTCCAAGCCCCAGCATCCCCAAGGAAGACACGCCTACTCCTAGACTGACCCATCTCCACCCTGATTCCTGGCCCAGATGTTACATCTTCTGGTTCGAGAAGAAGAAAAAGAAGAAGGAGAAGGAGGCAGAAAAGGAGGTCCTGGGGCATCCAGAACTCCCATGGAGGGGAAGCTGTGTCGGCCTGGGGGCGGCAAGGCTAGCGACCCCAAGTCTGGCTCCCGGGGCCTCACGTCCAAAGGAGTGTAGGATCAAGGGCCGGGACTCAGGAGGGCCACCGTCAGCCCCCAGTGCGAGCAGACCCACCCAGGGCCAGGCACCCGGGACAGTGCCGTAGCCATGCCCCAAGTCTCCACCTGATCCGCAAAGTGTCCCCTACCCATAGCTGTCATCACCCCTCTGCAGCGACCCCTCCACCCTTTGCCACCCTGCTCCCTGACTGCACAGACCACCAACACGCCCCCCTTGCCCTCTGCTCCTGGTTGGGTTTGGCCAGCAGGAGGTCAGAGGCAGAAGCAGGCCTGCTTCTCCTTTCTCAGCAGGGACCCAGCAGGCCGCTTGTCAGCTGAACAAAGGTCTCAGGTGCTGTCAGGAAGCTCTCTTGTCCCTGGGTTCTGGTAACTCTCCCTCCCCCGACCCTTCCAACCTGGGGTGGTAACAGTTCCAAAGTTCTGAGGCCCGGGAGACCGCACTCTCTCTTGGGGTTTCCCTACACCCATGCTTTGTAAATAGCCTCTATTAAAATACCCTCCTCGTATTCTGATGGACTGTGCCATCCGCCTCCTGCGGGGTCCTGCACAGTGACAGTCGACACTGCGACCCTCCCCATGCGGGCCCACGAGGACTGTCTCACGTCCTCACCCTCTTCCTGCCAGGCCACCACCCTTTCCTTCCAGAAAGATCCCTCCCCTGGTCCCAGCAGTGGCCGCTCTGCAGGACCACACTAGCCTCACCTGATTCCAATGCCAGAGATGAGGGCAGCAATGGCCTGGCTCCCTCGGGGCGTCCCCATGTCTAGGTGTGGAACAGAGGTGGTAGGAGGCCAGCCGGAGGCCCCAGCAAGAGCTGGAACTAGCTGAAGAAACCAGAAAACAGGCTCCAAGTCACACCAGTAGCAGACCTCGCCCACGTCCTGGCCAGGATGTCCACCCTGGCGCCTCCCAGGTCGACTGGTGCTGCTGACGATGAAATACACCGGCTCTGCCTGCGGGAGAATGTGGCCTCGTCCTGCTCCATCCCCTCCGGATCCCTTTCCTTCTCAGCCCCCAAGGCTGCCGAGTTAAATGGAACCCCCGGGACCCCCAGGCACGGCTCTGCCCTTTTGCCTCAACCCTGTGCCCCTCCTCACTGATTCCCCAGGCTCTCAGCTTTGGCCCAGGCTCTCCCCAGAGACTGAATGGGATGCCACTCCCAGATCCAGGGCCCTGGTCTGCAGGTCAGCTCCTGGGGGCTGAAAGGAAGCAGGTCTGAGGCCAGAGCTGTGGACGGGCAGCCCAGACCCTGGACTCAAATCCTGGCTCTGACATTGAGGTTCTAGGTTCCCCCCTCTGCATCTGTTTCCCCATCTGAGCACAGAGTGTGGGGTGAGATGCTCTAGCCAGGTTGGTATGCCCACTGGGTTCATATTTGCCATCCTATATTTGCTCATGCTGTGGGTCCAAATTCAGTGCCTTGTTCCCTTCGCCTCCTGCAGCCCACTGAAATCCTGCTGGGGCCCATGGCCCAGCTCCTAAAACAGGGTTTCCTGTCTCCTTTGGCCCTGCCGGTGCTCCCTCCTTGGAGCTGGCGGCCAGGCTGGAAGCAGGCTGACTTCAGCATCACTATCTAGCAATGAGGGCCACTACCTAGGGGGGTGGGCGGGGTGCAGGGAACACTACAGAGACCAGGGCAAGACATGAACAGAACATAAACAGAAGCCTGGGCAGAGAGTACCACAGCCAAGGGCAGTTGTGGGTACCCAGCTGCAGGCATCTCCAGCTCACCCAGCCAAGAATCCAGGAAGGCCTCCCAGAGGTGGTGTCTTCAACTGTGAGAGGCCAGGGAAGGCGGAAGGGAGGGAGGAGTGTTTTCATGAAGGATTCAGCATTGCAGAGGAGGTGCAAGAGACCTTGATAGGGTCAGGAACTCCAAGAAATATGGCTGTGGGGAGAGGCCCAGGTAAGAGGCCAATGAGAGGCTCCCAAGCCCATGTGGGTCCAAAGCAAGCCTGAGAAAAGAACCCACCAACAGACTCCAGGGAAAGCAGGTGGGCAGGGCAGGCTTGGGGAGAGGCAGTGGAGGGTTTTGTCAGCAGCAGGCCATGTCCCAAGGCGAAGAGTCCATAGATATAAGGTGTTTGGGGAGAGCATATGGTGAGGACCTACAGCCATTCTGAATGAGTGGGCAGAGCCCCTAGGCAGCGGTCTTGGCCTTCCAGGGGACTGTGGTTCTCTGCATGTCTGTGAAAGCTGGTTACCACCCAGGGCATAGAAAAAGTCAAGCTCCCTTGGCCGTGATGTTGTTTTCCTATTTTTATTCAAATTGGGACTTAAACCACTACCTCAAACGTATCCAAGGCAACTATTTTCTGGTGCCTGCGGTAAAAGCAAAAGACCCTGAGTATAATTTGTATGAAGTATGTTTGTCTGTATGCATGTATCTCTTATCAACAGATTTTTCATTATTTGTGGGCATATTTGCATGAAAACTAGATATTGCATTCTGCTAGAGAAGAAAGATTAAGGATTTTTGAGTCAGGCAAAACATTGGCTCTGAAGGACTTCTGGCAGTGACAGGCAGCTCAGAGCAGACCAACACTCCCACCTAGGGCAGCTAAAAATAAAGCACATCAAAAGAGCAAGACAAGACAGGAAGTCTGTTTAGGGCACCAGACGAATAGGTCCTCTGCACCCAAGGTCTCCAAGTAAAGAGAGCTCTCGGCAGTGAGCCCTTATCCTGCCGTGCGCTTCCCCAAGCTTGGCCAGCTCAGCAGATCAGGTTGAGAGGCAGGCGTGAGGGGTTGCGCCAAGGATGACCGCCAAGTTTGGAGAAGCCAAGACAGCTTTGGCAATATCATGGAACTGCGGATTCAGAAGTTGGAGTTCTAGCTTGCCCACACAGAACGTGAGGGGTCCAGGTCCCTGGAAGCAGGGAGGTGCAGAAAAATAAAACAAACACAATGCATCTGTTTCCTCCCCCTCCTCCAAGGTGCCTACCTATACTTAAGTAGCACAGGCTTCAGATTTCCAAAGACAGAAATCAAACAGAAAGGATCTGAAATGCAATTTATCAGAGATTTGTGTGCTAGGGAAATAAAAGTTGGCCTCCGCAACCCACATAGGAAGATAAACTTTGATAAGTACCCCAGCGTATTGGTTGGAAAGGTTATAGCTTAAAAGAGGGGGTGTACCAGCAGCAGACTGATCCTTACAGAAGATGGAGCTCAGACTGAAGGCCCCACCACCGCTGACAAAATTGAAGAGGCCTGTTCTTACTCCATATCACTGCTGAAGGACAGAGTAAATACTTTCGGAAGGAAAATAATACCATCTAGAGCCACTACTATGTTTCATTTACAGTGTCCAGTATTCAAACAAATATTATCAGGCACACAAAAACAAGATCAAGAGAAAAAGCAGACAACAGAAACATATCTACAAGGTATCCAGATGCCAGGGTTGATATAAATTTTAAAATAACTGTGATGAATACATCTAAAAATATTCTTTCCATCTTTCCAGATAAAATTGACATATGACATTGTGTTAGTTTAAGGAGAACAACATGTCGATTTTATATACTTATCTATTGCAAAGTGGTTACCACCATAGCATTAGCAATCATCTCCATCAAGTCACACAAATACTTTTTTGTGTGGTGAGAACATTTAAGATCTGCTCTCTTAGCAAGTTTCAAGTATATAATACAGTATTATGAACTATAATTACCATGCTGTACTGCTGTACATTAGATCTCCAGAACTGATTCATCTTTTAACTAGAAGTTTGTACCCTTTGACCAAAATCTGCCCATTTCTCCCACACCCTAGCCCCTCACAACCACCATTCTACTCTATGATTTTGGTTTTTTAAGATTCCACATATAAGTGATATCATGTAGTATTTGTCTTTGTCTGACTTATTTCACTTAGCATAAAGCCTTCACGATCCATCCATGTTGTTGCAAATGGCAGGATTTCCTTCTTTCTCGTGACTCAATAATATTCCATTATCCCTTCATCTGTTGACAGATCTGTGGGTTGGTTCCTTATCTTGGCTATTGTGAATTATGCTGCAATAAACATGGGAGTGCGGATATGTCTTCAAGAGGCTGTTTTCACTTCCTTTGGAAATATAACCAGAAGTGGGATTGATGGATCATATGGTAGTTCTATTGATATTTTTCATTTTTTAGGAGACTCCATGCTGTTTTCCACAGTGGTTACACAAATTCACACTTCCACTAAAAGTGCACAAGGGTTCCCTTTATTCCACATCCTCACCAGCACTTGTTATTTCTTGTCTTTTTGATAACAGCCATTCTAACAGGTGTAAGGTGATATCTCATTGCTTGGATTTGCATTTCCCTAATGGTTAGTGATGTTGAGCACCTTTTCCATGTACTTACTGGCCATTTGTATGTCTTCTTTAGAAAATGTCTATTCAGATCCTCTGCCCATTTTTTAATTGAATTGTTTGGGTGTTTTTTTTTTTCTATTGAGTTGTATGAGTGTTTTTATATATTTTGGATATTAACCCCTTATTAGATATATGACTTGCAAGTATTTTCTCCCATTCCATAGGTTGTCTTTTCATTTTGTTGATGGTTTCTTTTGCTGTGGAGAAGCTTTTTAGTTTGATACAGTCCCACTTTTTTATTTTCGTTTTTGTTCCCTTTGCTTTTGGTGTCAAATCCAAAAAAAAAAAAAAATCATTGCTAAGACCGAAATCAAGGGGTTTTCTTCCTGGTTTTTTTTCTGGGAGTTTTAGAGTTTCAGGTCTTATTTTTAAGTCTTTAATCCATTTCAAGTTAATTTTTGTGAGTGGTGTAAGACTGGGACCAGTATCATTCTTCTGCATGCAGTTATCTAGTTTTCCCAACATCATTTATTGAAGAGACTATCTTTTCCCCTTGAGTATGCTTGGTTTCCTTGTCAAATATTAATTGACCATATATGCAAAGGCTTATTTCTGGGCTGTCAATCTGCTCCATTAGTATGTGTGTTTTTATGCCAGCACCATACTGTTTTGTTTACTATAGCTTTGTAGCACAGTTTGAAATCAAGAAGTGTGATGCCTCCAGCTTTGTTTTTTTCTCAAGATTGCTTTGACTATTCCAGGTCATTTGTGGTTCCATACAAACTTTAGGATTGTCCATTCTATTTCTGTGGAAAGTGTCATTGGAATTGATTCTATAGATGGCTTTGAGTAGTATGGACATTTTAACGATATTAATTCTTCCAATTCATAAACATGAGATCCCTTTGCATTTGTTTGTGTCTTCTTCAATCTCTGTCATTAAAGTATTATTCAGTGTACAGATCTTTCACCTCCTTAGTTAAATTTATTCCTAAGTATTTTATTGTTTTTGATGCTATTGTGAATGGGACTTTTTTCATATCTTTTTCATATATAGTGTTGTTAGTGTATAGAAATGAAATATTTCTGTATGTTAAATTTGTATCCTGCAACTTTACTGAATTCATTGATTAATTCTAAAAGTTTTTGGTGGAATCTTGGGATTTTCTATGTATAAGATCATATCATCTGCAAGCAAAAACAATTTTACTTTTTCCTTCCTGATATGGATAACTTTTATTTCTTTTCTGCCAGATTTCTCCAGCTAGAACTTCCAGTACTATGGTGAATAAAAGTGGTGGGTGGACATCCTTTTCTTGTACTGATCTTAAAGGAAAAGTTTTCAGTCTTTCACCTTTGAGTACAGTGTTATCTGTGGGTTTGTCATATATGGTCTTTATTTTGTTAGGGTATGTTTCTTCTATACACGATTTGTTAAATGTTTTTTATCATGGAAGGATGTAGTATTTTGTCAAATGTTTATTCTGCATCTATTGAGATAATCTTATGATTTGTATCTTTCATTCTATTAATGTGGTGTACACATTGATTGATTTTCATATGTTGAACCGTCTTTGCAGCCCAGAGATAAATCCCACTTGATCATGGTGTATGGTCCTTTTGATGTGATGTTGAATTTGATTTGCTAATATTTTGTTGAGAACTTTTGCATCTATAGTTTATCAGTGATATTGGCCTGTAGTTTTCTTTTCTTGTAGTGTCCTTATCTGGCTTTGTATTAGGGTGATGCTGGCCTCATTAAATGAGTTTAGGAGTGTTCCCTCCTCTTCAATTTTTTAGAAAATTTTGATATGGATTGGTGTTAATTCTTCTTTAAATGTTTGGTAGAATTCACCAATGAAACTATCTTTCCCTGGGCTTTTCTTTGTTGCAATGTTTTTGATTACTGATTCAATCTCCTTATTCATTATTGGTCTGCTCAGATTTTCTATTTCTTCTTGATTCAGTCTTGATAGGTAGTGTGTTTCCAGAAATTTATCCATTTCTTCTAGGTTATCCAACTTGTTGGCATATAATTGTTCATAGCTGTCACTTATAATCCTTTGTATTTCTGTCATGTCAGTTGGAATGTCTTCTCTTTAACTTCTGATTTTATTTATTTGAGTTCTCTCCCTTTTTTTCTTGGTAAGTCTAGCTAAAGGTTTGTCAATTTTGTTCTATTTTTCTCCTCCCTATTCCATTTATTTCTGCTCTGGTCTTTGTCATTTCCTTCCTTCTGCTAACATTGGGCTTCATTTGTTCTTTTTCTAGTTCTTTGAGGTGTAAAATTAGGTTGTTTATTTGAGATCTTTCCTTTTTCTTAATATATGCATTTACTGTTATAAATTTCCCCCTTAGAACTGCTTTTCCAGTTTCCCACCCTTTTCAGTATGTCCTGTTTCCACTTTCATTTATTTCAAGATATTTTTTCACTTGCCTTTTAATTTCTCCTTTGATCTATTGGTTGTTCAGGAGTGTGTTGTTTAATTTCCACATATTTGTGAATTTTCCAACTTTCCTCCTGTTGTTGATTTCTACTTTCATTCCACTGTGTTCAGAAAAGATATTTGGTAAGATTTCAGTCTTCCTAAATTTGCTAAGACTTGTTTTGTGACTGTCATAAGATCTATCCTGGAGAATGTGTACTTGAGAAGAATGTATTCTGCTGCTGTTGGGTGAAATGTTCTGTATATGTCTGCTAGGTCCATTGCTCTAAAGTTTGGTTCAAATCCAATATACTTAGATGTCCTATATTGAGTGCATATATATTTACAATGGTTAATTCTTGATGAATTGATCTCTTTATTATATATAATGGCCTTTTTTGTCTCTTGTTACCATTTTTGGCTTAAAGTCTATTTTGTCTGATATTAGTATAGCTACCCCTTTTCTCTTTGGTTTTCCACTTTCATGGAATATATTTTCCACCCTGTCACTTTGAACCTGTGTGTGTGTATCCTTAAAGCTGAAGTGAGTCTCTTGTAGTCAGCATATAGTTGGATCTTGTTTTTTCACCTATCCAGACACTCTATGTCTTTTGATTGGAGAATTCAACTGATTTACATTTAGAGTAATTATTGATAGGTAAGACTCTACTTATTAATTATTTTCTGGCTGTTTTGTAGTTCCCTTGTTCCTTTATACCTTGCATGCTGCCTTCCTTTGTGAATTGATATTGTGTAGTGATATGCTTTGATTCCCTCCTCTTCACCTTTTGTGAATTTACTGTAAGTTCTTGCTTTGTAGGTACCATATTACATAAAACATCTTATAGATATAACAATCCATTTAACACTGATAACAATTTAACTTTAATCACATACAAAAACTCTACCTTTTTACACCACCCTCATTTATGTTTTTGATGTAACAATTTACATATTTTATATTATGTATTCATTATCAAATTATTGTAACTAAAGCTATTTTAATTAATTTTGGCCTTTAACCTTTACACTAGAGCTTTGGTTAATCCATCATCATATTATTAAATTAGAGTATTCTGAATCTGACTATATATTTACCTTTACCAGTGTGTTGTATATTTTCATATGTTTTTGTGTTACTTAATAGCATCCTTTCATTTCAGGTTGAAGAACTCCTTTCAGCATTTTTGTAAGCCAGGAATAGTGGTGATGATCTCCATCAGCTTTTGTTTGTTAGGGAAAGTCTTTATCTTGCCTTCATTTATTAAGGACAACTTTGCTGGGTAAAGTATTCTTGTTTGGCAGCTTTTTTCGAAATGATACACCTTGAATGTATCATTTCATTCCATTCCATCCTGCAGGGTTTCTGCTGAGAAATCTGTTATAGCCTTATGTCAGTTCCCTTGTATAAAAGAAATTTTTTCTCTTGCTGCTTTTAAAATTATCTCTTTATATTTGATCTTTGATGGTTTTATTACAATATGTCTCAGGGAAGATTGTTTTGGATTGAAATTTTGGGGTGACCTGTTAGCTTCATGAACTTGGATGTCCAAATCTCTCCCCAGGTTTGGGAAGTTCTCAACCACTATCTCTTCAAATAAACTTTCTACCCCTCTTCTTCAGTACTCCAATGGTGTGTGAATTTTTCTTTTAAAGGTTTTTTATAGGCCTTATTTCCTTTTTTAATTCTTTTTCTAAATTTTTTTTTACCCTTCTGATTGGGTAATTTTAATTGATCTGTCTTCAAGCTCACTGATTTTTCTGCTTGGTCAAGTCTGCTGTTGAAGATCTCTATTGAATTTTTCAGCTCAGTCATTTTACTCTTCAGTTCCAAAATTTCCGTTTGGTGGTTTTTTGTTTGTTTGTTTGTTTTGATTTTTTTTTCTATCTCCTTGTTAACTTCTCATTTTGCTCTTGTATTGTTTTCTTGATTCCATTAAATTATTTACCTAGGTTCTCTTGTAGCTCTCTGAGCATCTTTAGAAGAATTATTTTGAATTCTGTCAGGTAATTCATGGATAGCCATTTCTTTGGGGTCAGTTACTGGAAGTCTACTTTGGTCCTTTAGTGGTATCATGTTTCCCTGATTCTTCATGATCCCTGTAAACTTGCATATGTATCTACTCATTTGAAGAAGGCAGTTACCTTTTCCAGATTTACAGACTGACTTCAGTAAGGAAAAACCTTCACCTGCAGGTGGGGGCATGCTGGAGTGTGCTGTCACCCAAGTATAATGGTTCAGGACACCTAGCTTGGGGGCAGAGTAGTAGGACTGAGTCCAGGGGTGGGGAGGTAGGTGTGATGACTCATTGGCTCAGGCCATTGAGATCCACAACATCAACAGCTGCGTGGTTCTTAGAAAGCTCAGTGGGGAGTTCACAGAGGCTGCAAGGGCTGTTGGGGTGCTCAGCAGCACCTCCATAGCCGGCACCTCCAGGTCTAGGTGATTTTACCCATTAAAAACTACTTAAGATGCCTTTTCAACAAATGACACTGGAGCAGTTGGTCATCCATAGGCTTATGACCTTGACTTAAGTCTCACACGTTATTTTAAAAATTAACTCAATGGATCATGGGATTAAATGTAAAACATAAAACTATAAAATCTTTAGTGTAAAACGTGAGAGAAAAGCTTCAGAATCTAGGATGAGGCAAAGAATACTTAGATGACACCAAAAGCACAATCCATGAAAAGAAAAATTAAGTTTTATTCAAAGGAAAACGTTTGCCCTGTGAAAGATCCTGTTAAGAGGATGAAAATACAGGCTACAGAAAAGAGATGTGCAAACCACATATCTGACAAAGGGCTAGTATCTAGAATATATAATGAATTCTCAAAACTCAGCAATAAAAGTCAAATAGTCCAATTAGAAAATGGCCAAAAGACATGAAGAGACATTTCACAGAGGAAATATACAAGTGGCAAATAAGCACGTGAAAAGAAAATCCACATCATTTGGCATTAGGAAAATCCCAGCGAAAGCCACAGTGAGATACCAGCACACACCTATCAGCACTGTAACATCAACAGCTGATCTCATTTGGTGTGGGAGAAAAGGTAAGGTGGAAAGCCACTCCATGTGGGGTGTGAGGGGACAGGGTGTGTGCACACACACACCCCCAGAATTCACCGGTTTCTGAGCAGTTTCACGGGCAGGACTCCAGGGTGGCCCTCCTTTTGGCCAATAGACAACGACCAAAGACATTCCTGCTGATGAGTACGGGAGCCGTGGTAATTGCCCTTTTTCAGGATCTGACAGTGTTCTTATGTACTTCCGAGCCTGACGGGTCAGCATGGAGCAACCTAGACAAGAGCCCCAAAGCTCCCAGCGTGGCTGTCCTCCACCCTCCCCTCCCAGTCCTCGGCAGCATCTGCTGCCACAGCCCTGGCTGCATCTCCCAGTCTTTATTCTCCAAATCTGCCACACGCCCCCCTACCTTCTATCTGTGGTCACAGCAAGCCTCTCCCTCAAAGAAACACATCTCGTTTACTCACCCTGGCTCTACCACGCACCCACCAGAGACTCTGCTAGGTAAGAGGAAAGCATCTGACATTTTTCTAATTTCTATTATATGCATATGCTTTTCACTTTATCTCATTTAACTGTAACAACATGAAATAAGCAGTATAATATTTTTGCAAATGAAAATATTGAGACCTAGTGAGGTTGTTACTTGGTACATTTCTTTTCAAAGAACATTCCAGAGTTTTCTATAGAGTCTGGAAGCTACAGAATAGATCTGGAACCTGGGAACTGAGGCAAAATCTTACCCTCCACTTCCACATTCCCAACCCAGCAGTCATACTGTATTGTCTGCAGGTGGTCATTTTTATCGACAGAAAGGATGAAATCTATCCCTATCCCATTTGCTTCCTTTCTTCTGCTTTTGCCTGTTCTGCACGGACAATGCCACTTAAGTGTGTCCATTGCTCTTCTAAATCAATTTTTCCATTTCTCTTTTTTTTATTGTTATTTATTTATTTGGCTGAGCCGGGTCTTAGTTGCAGCACATGATATCTTTGATCTTCCTTGTGGCATGTGGGATCTTACTTGTGGCATGCAGGATCTAGTTCCCTGACCAGGGATCGAACCTGGTCCCCCTGCATTGGGAGCGTGGAGTCTTAGCCACTGGACCACTAGGGAAGTCCCCCATTTCTCTTTTTAATCTCTCATTTATTGATTACCTTCAATTGCCAGGCACTGTGCTGGCTACATTATATAAATCATCCCTGGTCTTCAACCCCATGAAGAAGCTTATTTTCCCCTTAGATGCCAGACCCCAGTTTTGCTCCCATCAGCTAGCACCCTATAACATGTGGGCATGTGTGGGTGGTGTGCACTGGCATACACATGCTCAGAATACACAAGATTCATAGATGTCATATCTCAAGCCAATGTTCAGAGAGGTTAAGGAGTCAAAGGCTTCCCCCAGCTGGTTCATGAATCAAGATTTGAACCCAGAACCATCTGCCTCCAAAGAATCTATAACAAACTTTCCTCTCTATCCTGACTTCCTAGCAAAACTGCTACATGCAGGGAGGTCAGGAAGGGGCACCATAAAGACACAGAGGCAATTTGAGGGAATATAACCTCAGCAGAAATGAGACAGATCATTGAGAAATGAAAAGGTAAAGCCCATCCTGTCAGAGGAAAGCCATTCTCAATCTATGGTGTTAACTGATGGAAATTGTTTGACTAGGACCCCATCTCCTTGATGAAAGAGACATCTAAACAGAGAAAGGGGCATATCCTCACATTTGTTTGCAGTTAAGGATCAGTATTTTTCTCTGCCTCAGGAAATACAGAAGTCTTTCACTTCGTTTGGGGTTGGGGAATAAGAGCACTATCTTTGTCAAAATATCCATGTGGAGGTGGAGACCACCAGGTACTCCTGGAGGCTGAGCCCATGCTCTGCAAATACATAACATCTCCTGCCGAAGGAAGTGAGCCGTCTGGGTAGCTCCCCAGAAGGAGTGGCTACAGAACACAGGAGAGATCGTGTACTTCCTCCCAGCCCTGCTGCTGTCCACTAGAACGGCATCCTGCATGCTGCCCGCCTGCCTTACATCATAAACATCCTCACAACCATATTTTATGTGAGAATGTGCATCACTCCCTCCCCTTTACATCCCAGCTCTGCCTTCTTCCTGGGACCCCTGGTTTCTTGGGTTCAGTGTGATGCGTCAAATCTCCTTCTTGCAGAGAGAATAAGACCTCTGTATGTAGGGGTTGAGCCTGGGTGGGTGGCTAGAAGCAATAGGAGAGTCTCTCCAAGAGCAAGTTGATTCTGTTCCCAATATCCCCCCAAAAGAAATGTGGGGAGGTCAAGACACAGATGATTGGTAACAAACAGGATAAGACCCCTGGATCTTTGTCCAGTGCCCTTCTCACCGAGCCATGAGCCCTCCTTCAGGAGTGATGGAGTGTCCATTTCCATCCCCAAGCTATAGAAGCAAAGAACCCTAGGTCTGGAAGACCCCAGGGTGATGGGGGTGGGATGTCTCTCTGGAGTTACTGCTCCAACTCCACTGACTTGAAGACAAAAGTGAAAGGGACGAAATGGCTCTGGTAAGAGGGATTTGCTTAAAGTTCTAGAACCTTCTAACTTCTGGTGACTAGTCCATGCTTGTTGAAACAGCAAGTTGAATGATGGGGGAGGGAAGAGGCAATCAGGGAAACATGTTAATTCCATCGAAGCAAGCAGGATTGACTATATCATTTATTGGGCAGCTACCATGTGCCAGGCACTTGATCAACATTAGCTCTTTTTCATCTTCACCATGATCATGTGAGCTGTAGCCCATACCATTTTGATGATGGGAAATTCAAAGTTCAGAGAGATTGAGTCACCTGCTGAAAGTCACACAGCTGGTCAATGAATGAGCTTGGTCTGTGTCAACACAGAGCCCTTGTTCCTCCTTCCATACCACATTGCCTCCAATGGCTCCCCAGCAATGGGAGCTGCCCACTTTGGAAGAGTAAGGCAGAGGTGGGATGGACTTGGAGACTGTAAGTTCCCTCTGATTCTGACCCTCAGACACCATAGTTTGAAGCACAGAAGCTGCAGCCAGATTATGTGGGTCCCTTCCTGACTCCATCACTCACTAGCTGCATGATCCAGGACAAGTTGCTTAACCTCTGCTGACTGCCAGCTCCCCAAAGAGACAACCAAAATAGCCAGCTAATCAAGCAAAGCCAGATTCTACTGCTCCCTGTGGTGAGGAGAGCTACAGCCTTTGTAGACTCCCGTCAGAAGGGGAAAAGCAAAGGTGGGCTATTTATAAGGTTAGGGTGGTCTGATTTAAGGTAGATCTTTCAATGCTGGTGGCCTAATTGGCCTTGGGCAAAATTCACAATGCAATAGGATTGGTGGACACGGCAAAGAGGTGATAGGGATAGAGTAGGATAATCGAAGAGTTATTTTAGAAATCCCACTAGGTGATTAAAGATAGAAAAATAATTTTTAAAGCGTTTGGGAGACTGTTGTAAGCTAATGACCACTCAAGAAAAGAATCCAGTAACCAAGCAACAATCTACACATGTAGTTAAAGTACAAGACAATAGATATGGGGTCTGAATCTTGTTACATGAAGTCGGGGAGTTAATGGTCCTTGAAGAGTAGCATTTCTGCATACAACCAAGACAGGATTATAGCTGAAAGGGGAAAGAAACTAGGTGAAAGGGGACATTACACAGAAACCTGAGATGAATTACCATATTTTAGTACATATTATCACCCTTTTGCTAACATACATATGATTTAAATAGCACCATGACAGTCCCAGTTAAACCATATAGGGTCAAAGGAGGAACTAATGATGTAAGCCTTGCTGTCTACCCAAGAATGAGGAAGAAGGTGGTCTTCTCTCTTCCCCACTTTTTCTGTGGTTATAAAATCGTAGCCCTCTTTGTTCCCAGGGCTGCTCTCCCCTGCCTGCCCACATGTATCTCTTACAAGCGATCTATGCTAATAAACTCACTCTTTGTATATCACTTTGCCTCATACCAAATTATTTCTGTGTCAAGACAAAAGAAGCTGAGCTTCAGTAAGTCCTGAGACCAGGTGAGCAGTTTCAATTAAAAGGCAGTGAGTTCGAGTCCCCTCCCAAGTCAGGGATTGTGGGTTCAAGTCCCAGTCTGAGGTGCAGCTGGGTTGGAGCCCCATCCAAAGGAATGCGGTTTTAGAGGGGGCTGTGAAACAAGTCCTTGTAGTGTATGTGGTCACTCGATGAGCCCAGTTGATCAATCCGTTTTTCTTAGAAAGGGCTACTTACCCTTTTGAGAGAAAGTTGAGTAGTCCCTTACCCAGATAAATGGATTTTTAGGAGGTTTCTGAAATAAACCCTAAAGTTATTTGCAGCTTTGTCTTCCTGGGGAAGAATGTCCTGCAGTAGGAGTCATGCTCGTGCTGACCGTCCAATGCTAAAGTCACGTGAATGCAGACAGTAAATTCTGGGTGTGTGTGGTTTCACTTCTCACCCCTGTCTCTCCATGTCCTCAGCAGCAAAATGGAGAGAGTGGTGACGCCCATTTCTTAGGGTTGACATGAGAAATAAGGTCATAGGTATAAAGGGCTTAGTTAGAACACATGGCACTTAGCAAGTGTATTAGTCTGCTCTGGCTGCCGTAACAAAGAAACACAGATTGGGGGTCCTAAAACACAGACATTTATTTTCTCACAGTTCTGGAACTTAGATGTTCAAGAGCAAGGCGTCAACATAGTTGGTTCCTTCTGAGGCCTTTCTCCTTGATTTGTAGATGGTCATCTTCTCCCTGTGTCTTCACATGGTCTTCCCTCTGTGTGGGTCTGTGTCCTAATCTCTTTATATAAGGGTACCAGTCATATTCGATTAGGGTCCATGCTAGTGACCTTATTTTACTGAATTACATTTTTAAGACCCTATGTCTGAATACAGTTGCATTCTGAGATACTGGGGAATGAGGGCTTCAACAAATGGGTTGGGGGAGGGGACTGGATTCAGCCCGTAAGAGTAAGAATTTAGTAATAGTATCATTATCGTTACTGGATACCTCAGCTATCATGTTTCCAAAGAGCTAGACTAAGCTCTGGCTCTGCTGGGCTATCTTTAACTCCTCAGATGTGCCATTTGCCTCACCACATGTTTCCTCTCTGCCTCCCCCAGTTGGGTAATTCCTACTCAGTGTGGATATCTCCCCTCAACCCTTCTTTTCTCTAGGAAGCCCAGACCAGGGAGGACCCGTGCTCCACACAGCCTTCCTCAGCCCCCTCCTGCTTCAGCATCTGCCACCACTGAAATGCAATAGGCAGGGGTCTCCTAGGTGTCGTCTGTCTGCCAGACAGGCTCTGTGCAGTGGGACCTTCCTGCCCATCTCCCCCTTATGTCCCCAGCCCCCAGCACCATGCCCGACAGATGCTCCATTAACACTTTTTGAGCAAATGAATAATGTGAATAAATCTCACTGATTGTTTTTCACTGACAAGTTGATTTCTTGTTCAATTCATCCAGACGGGTCAGAAAAGGAACAGCGGGGAAGATACCTGATGCAGGAACTTGAAACCCTGGTTTTAGGTGGGTCAGGATCTCCTGCACATCAGTGCCTTCCTGGGGTGGAGGGGGTGTCAGCTGTGAGCAAAGTCTGGGTGTTAGGGGCCAAGCCTATAGCTCATGGTCAAGTGGGGGTGAAGCCTGGGAAAGACACCCATCCTTTCCTGTCCAAATTGGCCCTCAGCCTCAGACCTCGTTAACGCATGGCTTTGCTCTTTCTGTGCGTCACAGGCATTTTGTCCTTTTTCCTGCTCTGCAGCATGGCAGCAGCACGACCCTGAGTCCTCTCATCAGTTCCTGCTGCCGCCTCGCCCGACCCCAGACCCCTAAGTGAACAGAGCCAGTGCTCATTGCACAAGGCGTCGGCTCCTCCCTCCAGCTCAGCTCCTGGGATGCAATTAACCTGGGTCTGCTCAACTTGACTGCCCTGCAGGTGGCTTCCTGGAGACAGCCAGTCCCTCCTCCACCCTGGCTTCACACCCATCTCAGTTCACTTCCTCTTCCTGCCCAGGCCCCCTAAATGCACCAAAACGCTTGAACTGTCCACACTTTAGCCTCACGCAGGATGAACTCAGGCTCACACTCTGCATGTGTCAGTTTGCTTTCAAACTGCCTTAGTCAGCTCAGGTGGCTACAACAAATTACCCTAGTCTGGGTGGCTTAAACGAAAAACACTTATGTCTCACAGTTCTAGAGGCTGGAAGTCCAAGATGAAGACACTGGCAGATCCTGTGTCTGGTGAGAGGTGTCGTCCTGGATTGCAGATGGTTGTCTCCTCCTTGTATCCTCATCCAACAGAGAGAAAGCCAGTTCTCTCCTGTCTCTTCTCAGAAGGGCACTAATCACCTCCCAAAAGCCCCACTTCCTAAGACCATTACACTGGGCGTTAGGATTTCAGCAGCACATGGATTTGGTGGGGGAGGATACAAATATCCAGTCCTTAACGTTCACCCTCTGAAAGTCAGAGTGGCGTGGGCCCCTCCCTGCCCCATGGTACCTCTCCCGTGCTCCTGGTCACTGGGGCGGCTCAGGCTCTCACTGGCCGAGCACTGGGCGCTGGGTGCTGACTCCCAGTATGCTCACGGAGGACAGCTTCCTGTGCCTCACGTGGTCTTCACACCTGACCCCCACCTTGACAGGTTGCAACATACCACTGTATCAACGTGCACCTGAAGGGCCGCTTCACACTGAGCGTGGTGACTGTCAGCTTGGCTGGGCTGACCTCTGATCCCCAGAGTTCCCACCCCAGGGCTTCTGGTTAGAAGGGGCTGCAGGAGATGCTCTGGCTGACACTAGAGATTAGGAGGGCAGAATCCCAGCCGCTGAGCCCTTCCTGTTGTTCACACTCAGAAGGGTGGGGCAGGCACTCTGGCGGGTTCGATTCGCTGACTCACATGGTGGGCACCAGTGGCCGGGCCTGGGCAGCTCCACCTCCCTGGATCTTCCTCACGTCCAGGTGTGCCTGAGGCCACCAGCTTCTCTGGCAGGACGGTGGCATCACCGAGCTTGAGACAGTGGAATCCACGCAGGTTCCAGCCTCTCCACGTGAGCTCCCCCAACTCACATCCTTCTCCCCTTCCCCAAGCCCACCCTGAGCACGTTGCTTCCAGCATCAGAGCCTTGGGAGGGCCTCCCAGGTGGTCCCCAGCCAGCTCCCACAGCCACTGACGCTCTGGCAAACAGCAGTTTTGATGGACACACAACTGCTCTGATTGAGTCCCACTGACAGACACACAAAACAAACCTGTCTGGCCACAAGTGTTCACATGCTGTGGGCAGGACAAGGGAGCTGTTTGGGTGTCCCAATGGCCGGTGGCCTCCTGACCCCATCTTCTTGGGAAACCAGAGCTCAACTCTGTTTCCTAGCTCTCATCCCTCAGACGTTCCGTACCTGCCCCCAAGCCCCATCCCCACATCAGAACTTCACACACCTGTGCTGACCCACTGCGCCCGCCCGGAACCTTTGGGGCCGGGGGTGGGAAAAGACCACTGGTGTATTGGGATTAGATGTTCCCAGAGCAGCCACAGAGTCTTCACCAGCTTCGGCACTTAATCCCTGCTGCGATGGCCCAATGAGATGCTTGTTCTTTTTACCCCCATTTCACAGGTGAGGAAACTGAGGCTGAGAGAAGTTAAATGATTTGATCCCGGTCACATGACAAGGAAGTGGCAGATCTTGGGTTCCCAGGACTGTTTGCCTGCCTGAACAGCTTCACTAGACACCCTTCTGGAGTTACACCCGGGCCTTTGACTGGTCTCCCCAGTGTTTCCAGCCTCATATTTCTAGGCCCATACATGGATCCTTTGTGAGGATCTCGTTAGCATCCCCTCACACTCCATGGGAATGTCTGCAATCCGGATGTAGCTTCCTTTCCCAGTTGAGCAGCTGTTACCTGGGATAGCATCACGCAGACCAGGCTTGGCCTTATGTGGAGCCCCCAGAGGGACAGAGAAGTGGTCAGGGAAGGCCTTCAACCTGAGACCAGAGGGTGGGGTGCCAGCAGAAAGGAGGAGCCAGAGCAGAGCCCTCCAGGCCAGGGGCGCAGCAGAGCAGGAGCCCCGAGACAGGAGGGACCTTGGCCTATGGGAGGAACAGGTACAGCAGGTGCATCCTGGGTGAGAAGAGGGAGGAGGGAGGAGCGGGGAGCCAGAGCCCAAGTCATGCAAAGCTGTGGGGTTCATGGGGGAACACTGGATTGTTTGGGTGAGATGAGGAAGTACTGGAGCATTTTAACAGGAAACAATATGCTCTGACTTATGCCTTAGATGGTTGGTGGTAGAGAACGGAAACAGGGCTAAGGGTGAAGAGGGCTAACGGAAACAGGGCTAAGCATGGTGGGGCTCCCTGAGGTCCAGGAAAGACGGACCACCACCCCTTTCTCCCAGACATGCAATGAAAATGTTCTGAGCACACGGCCTGTGTCCCAGGACATCCCTCTCTCATGCAAGCCAGCTCACCACCTCTCTGGTTGTCTAGTGAGCAAGTCCCTTTGGAGCCAAGCCATGGATGGGTGATTTTGTTAGGGAACCATTGACTGAAACCACCCGCCCTGGCCAGGCACAATGATAAACACTTGCATGAGTTGTCGCATAACAGGAGGTCCCGATGAGAATGGTGCTGCCACCGAAAACTAACCGGGAGAATTCAGGAGGGGCCAAAAGAGGGATGAGACACCAGCCCATAATATGTCCCACCAACCTCCCAGAAACAGTCACACCGCAAAGCATCTTGGCTGAGCAATGCGTACGCCACCAGGAAGGACCCTAAGTGAGACTATGGGCCAAGCAAGATGACTGTCCAGAGACAACCCGAAAACTAACCCCATCACCATAAAACCCAAGCCTGAGAGCCACATGGCAGAGCAGTTTTCCTGGGTTTCCCTTACCCTGCTGCTCTCCACCCGGGTGCCACTTCCCAATAAAATCTCTTGCTTTGTCAGCATGTGTGTCTCCTCGGACAATTCATTTCCAAGTGTTAGACAAGGGCCCACTCTTGGGCCCTGAAAGGGGTCCCCTTCCTGAAACAATTTCAGTTGCTGTAAATTAAAGATATTCATGCACTGCATTCCTTGTGACTTAGGTTCTGTGGCTCCAGAATGCTCCAGAGAAGAATTAGACGTATGAGGGTATTTACAAAAAATAATTCCTAAAGGTTCTTCTGGTTTCTGATGGAGGACTGAATACCTTCATCTAACTTGGCTCCTTCCTGAAGAATTTTTTTTAATCATAAACCTGTGGGATTGGGGTGAATAGGAGAGAAGACAGTAGCAGTTAGACTTGGGGAGATAGAGAACAGAAATAAGAGGGGACTGGGACTTCCCTGGTGACACAGTCATTAAGAATCTACCTGCCAATGCAGGGGACATGGGTTCGAGCCCTGGTCCGGGAAGATCCCACATGCCGCGGAGCAACTAAGCCTGTGCGCCACAACTACTGAGCCTGCACTCTGGAGCCCGTGAGTCACAACTACTGAAGCCCACGAGCCTAGAGCCCATGCTCCACAACAAGAGAAGCCACTGCAGTGAGAAGCCCACGCACCGCAATGAAGAGTAGCCCCTGCTCGCCAGAACTAGAGAAAGCCTGTGCACAACAATGAAGACGCAAAGCAGCCAAAAATAATAATTAATTAATTAATTAATTAATTAAAATTAAGAACTTTTAAAAAAAAAAGAAAGAAGAGGGGACTGAGCCAGCAGACTTGAGAGCCAAATGGGGCAGGTGTGCAGTGGGAGCCATGGCCTCTGCTGCAGCAATAAGTGACTGAATTTCATGTAGAAAATTAAAACACTAATAAAAGAGACTAGAAGTCAATCTGCTGTTATTACCACCATGAGTGGGCAATTTTTTAAAATATTGCTCATAAATACTCCTCCTTCTGGACTGGCCATTCTCCCAGCCCCATCCACCACTGCTCAAACTTCTCAGACTCTGGCAGTGCCAGAGTCCCCTGCACTTTGGGTGAGACTGAGGCTAAATGAAAGTGTTCAAAAGCTCCTCCCCACTCCTTGCCCCTGGGGACTGCCCTCCTCTACCTTCTGGAAGCTTGGAGTAGGGGCGTCAGGCACAGGTGAGAGTATGAATACTGAGCCAAGCAAGTGGCTCGGTGACTGTACGCGTGTGGAACGTTTCACATAGAGGCCCCTAGCCCTCTGTATCCAGAACACTGGCAATGACTCTGACCCAAGTCTTAACCATGGCTTTTACTTTCTGTATTTCTAATGCTTTGACATTTGGGGCCTTGCGGACCCTGGAGGGACTAACCCCCACCCACCCCTCTGGACCAGCTAATTCCTAGAGCTAGCTAACAACTCACCTGTAAGCACACCTTTCAAATGCAAATCAACTAATCCAGGCCCACACGCCATCTACCTCTTCCAGACCACTCTCCATCCACCTACCCTCATCACCTTAGGGTCAGACCCCAAAGTGGGGTCAGCCCCTTTGCCCCAGAGCCAACTGAGATGATTCAAACTACCCAATCCTAAGCCTCCTGACTTTGATTCACCTGTCCTTTCCTATGGAAACCTCAAGAAAGGCTCTTACCCACATTTTCTCATTGCTCCCTCTGTCTTCTGACTGACCCTGGTGCTTCTCCATGTGGCCCTCTGTGCTGTGCTGTGCCTCTTGTTTCCAGGGATCTGTGAGTATAAAAACCATCTTCCTTCATGACAATTATTTCCGTGTCTGTGTGTCTTACCATCCACTGGCAATTTCTGTGTCTCAGTCTGGGTGGTGGATTTGTGGGTGTGCATTTCATGATTATTGTTTATTGAGATATGATTCAAATAAACATTAAAAACCACCCTTTTAAAGTGTACAATTCCATGGTCTTAGGACAGTTATCCCTCAGTGTCTGCAGGGGATTGGTTCCAGGATCCCACACAAATAGCAAAATCCTCAGATGCTCAAGTCCCTTATATAAAATAGCATTGTACAGTTGGAACGCCCTATCCACAGATCCCACATCCACAGACTCAACTAACCTTGGATCTATCTGCAGGGATCCCTCTTCATATCTGGATCCCACAGATAGGAAGGGCCAACTGTATCTTCATAAAGTTATCCAGCCATGACCACTATATCATTTTGGAACTTTTTACTCACCCCCCACCAAAAAAAACCTCATACATTAGCAGCCAGACCCCATTCCCTACCCCATCTCAGCCCCAGGCAACCACTAATGTGATTTCTGTCTCTATGGATTTGCCTCTTCTGAACATTTCACATCAATGGAATTACACCTCCTGCTGTTGGCAGGTGCTGACGGAGACTACTCACAGCTTCACTGCTGTAACCTAGCATGGAACCAGGGCTCTAGGGACTCAGAGAGCACAGCACAGTCTGGGGTTACCAGGGCTGGGGACACACACACAAACACCCAGGACACTCAAGCTTGACCAACCAAAAGATCTGTGTGCCTCCTCCCAGAAGGCCCCCGGCCTCTACCACACTCACCCACTGTGATCTAAAGGGTGTTCTGCCCTGACATCCTGTCTGGGATGGTTCTTGAGCTGTCCCTGTGCATGTTCTCCTGGACAATTGCATGCAAAGGGGAGAGGGCAGAGCCAGGAGGCAGGTACTGTGCCACCCACTGGGGGTGAGCAGGAGGGAATCATCGCCAGCAAGACGGCAATGGTGCTGATGATAGCATGTTCCCTGAGTAGGCCCTTTACATGCATGACCTCAGCTCACCCCCATGACGCTGTGAGGCTCAAGTTGCTGTTCCCTCTTGGTAGATGAGGAAACGGAGACCCAGAGAGATTTGGTACCTTGCCCAGGGTCGCACCATTAGTAAGGACAAGAGCCAGGTCTCTGTGACTCTGGAACCCACACTCTTGATGGCCACAGCGCTCACATCCACCCTGCGGGTGCTTCTAAGATGTGCTCTGTCCCTGGTTTGGGGGGCAGAGGGAAATAGTGATGGGCAGCTGTCATGGATTAGTGGGTTCTTCCTCCCTTGTTGGCATCAGGGAGGAGGGGATGGCCTTGGGTCGGTCTCAGCCAGCTCCTGGAGGAGGCCACTGCGTGGGTCCCTGCCCTGCAGAAGTCAGCAGCAGAGCCCCGTCCATTTGAGTGAGGTTCATTCAACGATTGGGGATTGTTTGCTGCCTCACCCCACCCCCACCCTTTTGATCTATTCCCCAAGACCCACCTGAGATGTGGCTGTGGTGGGTGGGCTGGCTCCCAGCGTCCCCTTTTCCCTCACAGGCCTGGCAGTTCCCAGAGGGAGCTCCCCTCACTGTGGGCCATGCTGCCAGGCCTCCTGCTTCACACCTGGCCCTGAGGTTCTTTTGGTGCCACCACTTGGGCAACCTCACCTTGTCTGGGCTTCCCCAGAGCTGGGGGTTCTCCACCCACCGTACTGAGGGCCATTCCCTAACAGCCCAGCTTCCAGGAAATTTCCAGCTATGGAATGTTGGCTTGCCCAACTCCAAGGCCCATGCTCATTCCACTTCCCCAGACAACTAACAGAAGATGCAGGAAAAATCACAGAAACTGTTGCTATCATTGAATTTGGCCAGAAGAAGGCATGTGGATAGAAAGCATGCATTTAAATAACCTCAAAAACAGTGTTTAATCAAGAGCTACTTTGAGTTCTATAAGGATTCAGGGAAGAACTAAGTGGAGGGGGAGTGATTGATGTAATTGTTGGGGAGGGTGCAATTTCCCCCTCTACCTGTCTTGAGTTCTTGTGGCTGAACTAATAATAAAATTGACCTAAGACAGATTAACAAAAGAAAAATTAACAAATTTTAATTTATGCCCATGGAGGTCTTATAGAAACTTGACCTAAGAAGTGGCCAAATCAGGCAGCTTTTATACTGAAACCAAGCAGGACCCTGTGGGGCTCCTGGGAACAGAAGACTTTCTGTGCCCCCCATTTCTCGTTTGTAGAGAATAGACTCCAGCCTCCATAACCTTCTCTGAGTTCCAAAGGGCAGAATCAAACAGTTGCTAATCAGGGAAGGGAGGGGATACAGAGACAAGGGAGGAGCAGGCAAGAAACAATAGTGCAGCCTTGGGGCAGGGTCCTGGTTCTGCCTCAAGGGATACACACAACAATATTTTTAAGCTCTTCTGCAGAACTAAAACCCCCACCAAATGGAAGATGTTTCAGAGAAAAGGTCACAGTTTGATAAACCTTGAGTAGCTCACCAAGAGACTACCTGAGGTCATATTAAAGGAGTACAGGCCCCAGGGAGATCAGCTGGGGCTTTGTGACCACCTAGAGGGGTGGGATTGGGAGGGTGGGAGGGAGACGCAAGAGGGAGGGGATACGGGGATATATGTATACATATAGCTGATTCACTTTGTTATACAGCAGCAACTAACACAATATTGTAAAGCAATTATACTCCAATAAAGATGTTAAAGAAATTTTTTTAATTAAAAAAAAAAGGAGTGCAGGCCCTACACACACCCTTATCCTTACCAACAGCCCCATCCTTAAACCATTCCTATAAAACTCCTCCCCAAATCTCCCAGTGTTGAGACACACAGTTTCTGAGGCACGAGCCCACAGTGTCCCCCTTTGCCTGGCAAAGCAATAAAGCTGTTCTTTTCTACTTCACCCAAAACTCTGTCTCCGAGATTCGATTGGGCACCGGTGCACAGAGACCGAGTTTTCGGCATCAATACTTTTTAGACAAGGAAACAATAAATTTGTGAGCAATTGACAGGACAAAGAAACTAAGTTTTTGGGTGCCCAATCAGTGAAGAACCTAAACAGAGTTCGGGCTTGAGGTAATAAATTAAAGAAATAACAAGTTTTGTTAATGCAGGCTTCTCAGCCAGAATTCCCCATCTCTGGTGATAAGGGTGTCCTTCTACCTCCAGATCCAGTGGGGGGCACCTTTCACACAAGAGACATGTTTCTTGTTTTCAGGAAGACAGAAAGGAGGGTCAGAGTGTCCCTCTTGCATCAGCCATTTCTTAAGTAACTTTAATTCAAAATAATCAATATGCCATTGAGGCCCATTTTGGGGTAGCCTACCCTGGGCCCCAACATAATCATGAACCACTTCAAGGGAGCCTGAGAACTGAGTTGGGTGGCAAAGGGTGGGAAAGTAACCAGGCCAGTGGAGAGCATGAGGGCATTCTGGATGCAGGAAAAGCATCATCTTACTGTCCATCCCTGCCCTGGTGTCGTAGCCCTGACAACGTGGTCTTTCTCTCCATGGTTCTGATCTTCACCAGTCAGGTGGGAACATGAGTATTAACCACAGCAGGGAAAATATCCAAGTTCATGAGCTAGGGCTTTGCTTGCATTTCTATTGCCAGGGTTTACCACGAATTTGTTTTACTCTCATGCTCACCCTTGATTGCAGCAAATGAAAATCAATAATAATTGCCCCTGAATTTGCACACATGTAATTGAATCATTCATCAGGCTTCCTTCGTAGATTGACCACTGCGATTCAATTCTACTCAGCAACCATCGAGTGCCTATCGTTCTGAACATCATCTGAGGCTCTAGGGACACAAACACTATGACGTTCACACATGGAAGAGTTCACAGTTTAGAGGGGACACACCTTGAGAACCAATTACAGCGCAATGTGGTCAATGGCAGCGTAAAAGGTCTCACTTCTAAAACTAAGTTTATCTGAGCAAACTCTTTACTATGAGGACCTCATCAAGAAACCACAGGCACAGAGGGACAGACAGATCTGGAAAAAGAATGAAGAATATGTATTTTCCAAGACAATTGCTAACTCCATTTTAAAGATCAGCTTTCATGAAAAGAGAAGACAGTGAGCCCACTTAACTTGAATTTTCTTTAAATACATGATCTGGTATAAGAGTTAATGAGGCCACTTTTTGAAGAGTATTTAAAATTATGATTTTTGTTAAAAGAACATTTGTTGAGGTCCAATAAATCCATTGTGTGTGTGTGTGTGTGTGATTTTTTTAAAAAATAAATCTAATATCCCTTCAGTCGCTAAAAGCTAACACTGACAATAACTGTCTGATTGCAGCTTTTATGGTACAGTAATGGGGACAGTACACAGAGTCCGTGTGAGGTACTTTATAGTTAACAACACTGCCTGTAGTTAAGAAAACTGATCAATAGTAGAGAGTGTTTATTATTCCTGTAATTGAAGAGAACAACACGCAGTCCATCTTCATTTCAGAAAAATGATCCTGTTAGGATATTTATGTGAACCCACGGCCCCATTATCATTCTCCTTTCTTACCAGCTCTGTCTTCTAAATATGCTGGTGAGACCCTTGGGCTGGGGCAGTCCTGCCCTGGAAGCCTTGGCCTCTCACCCTAGGCGTCCAGGTGTCCTCCATCCACCATGTCGGCTCAATGGAGAGAGAGGGTCCTGGCCTCATCGATCCAGGAGGAAAGCAGATTTTTCAGAGCTCAGAATAATTCTGGAGACCCCTCTCATCTGACACACGAGCAGCTGTCCTGATAGGACCGCCCCCCCCACACACATACACACACACACCACCTCCTCTTTCTCCTTTACTCTCTGGGGTGCAGATCACAGCGGGTACCCTTAACACCTATTGCAGTGAGAAGCCCTCTGACAAGTGGAACAGACTTCACTCTGAGCTTCAGTGTAAGGAAGAAAGAAAATCATTAGTGTGAAAAGTTCTTAATGAAGCAGCACATACATTTTCCATCCGGTCCCAACCACCCTCAACCAACACACTGATGAACATTTATACAAATAAATACTCTCCTTCCTGCATCATCTTGAATACACTTCACCAGGACTGATGGGCCTAGGTTTAGGGAGCTCTGGCCTGGCATTGGGCTGAGGTCCTGAGTAGGTAAGGATTTACTGAGTTCCTGACAATGTGCTCCAGGCCCTCATCCCCAACCTCACTGAATCCCCACAGTAAAACTACTGAAGATTTTATCTACTTTCGTAGACAAGTTACCAAGCTCACAGAGACTAAGAAGGTTACCCAATGTTACCAACTGGGATTCCAAAGCACGTCTGTCTGGTCTCCCCACCCCCTCTGTCACTCCCTACCACCCTGCTGTAGAGGAATACATACATACTGCTGATCTGTTCTGATGGAGTTTCACAATGGCCAATTTCATGGAATCCGTCCAGGTTTACCCAAGACTGAGGGGGTTCCCAGGATGCAGGACTTTCAGTGCTAAAACCAGGAAGGTGCCAGGCAAATTGGGAGAGGTTGGTCCCCCTACCAGCATCTGCTCCCCCTTCACCCTTCCCAACAGCACCCAGAGTTCACTGGGTACCCACGTCTCCCACACGCAGGTCCTGGGTTGTGCCCTTTTGGGCTTCAGTCATTAGTTCAGAGGTGGACGTGGGACCTAATCAGGTTCAAGTGATGGGAGTGTGAGTGGAGGGAATGAGGACTCAGGCCTGGAATACTGGGACGGCAGTGCTCTCTCCCCAGTGACTGTGTGGAGTAAGGGTACGATGTCTGAAGCAGATGCAGCCACATTGCTACCATGAAGCCAAGGCCACAAAGAGCTGGCAAGGAGAGCTCAAAAGGAATTGGGTCCCAGATGACCTGGAGGCTCACTCAACCCTGAACCTGCCCTACCTCCAGGCTCCCTTCTTGTAAGGATCACAAAGCCTCTTTACTTCGAAGCCTGTTTGGCTTAGGCTTCTGTTTTCTGGCAGCCAGAAGCATCCTAAGCTGTGGTCCTCAACATGTAGCCCATGACTAGCAACACTACTGCACCCAGACTTGAATAAGAAACCCTAAGGGTGGGACCCAGCCACCTGCTTTTAACAGGCCCTCTTCATGATTCTGATGGAGGTTCGTTCTCCAAGGACCTTGTGATGTGCTTCCAAAGAGCCCCGGAACTGTGTCAAACTGGGTCAAGTGACACCAACAGCTGCCTCATGAATGTCACTTTCCTGAGACAAAACTTCTCAAAGAAGAAATTATGCCTCAGAATCAAAACTGCAAGAGCAGCTCCTGCATGCGTTTTCAGCCTGCCATCCTGTCCAATGGATTTCGGACTTGCCATTCCCAAAATTACATAGGCCCATGTAAAGTATATACACTATCTAGCCTTACTCTCCTTGGAATTTCTCATGCTCACGTGAATTTCCCATACATAGGTATTAAATTTGAGTTTCTCTTGTTCATCTGCCTTATGTCATTTTAATTATGCAACCAGCCAAAAGAACCAATATTCCCCTCCCTCACATTGTCTTTGTGAAATGAAAAAGGAGAGGATCTCCTTCTCCCGCCCTCTTTGCAGCTGGACGGCATCTCCATCGTCCCTGAAAATTTCCTTTGAAATCATTTCAAATGTGAGATGTTGTACATGGTGTTGGTGGTGGTAGAGATGGAACAGGTAGATAGCAGGTTGGAGCACCAGGGCAGTCTCACCTTTTCCTATACTCAGCCTCCCAGACTGAGGAGAGCGTCTGAATCAGACTTTCCTCTGCTCCCACGAGCCCTTCTGTCTGTGCCCCCACTGTCCCGGCGTCAGAGACGGTTGGAGCTGGAGAGACACTGGCGCTGCACTTGACCCCTCCTGGCCGCCCCGTGCTGCTCAGACTCTTCTCTCATCCCAAATGCAGCACAAAGGCCTCTGTACCAGTCAGGCTTCTCCAGAGAAACAGAGCCACACCACCAGCTCTGGCTTCCCAATCTGACCTTCCTTCTTATACGTGCTTTGTTCCAACTGAGCTCTCCGGAGGCGGGTGATGGAGAAAACTGGGCAACTCCCCACACCTGGTTCCACTCTGTGGGATGTACAATCTGTGAAATTTCCTGCTGATGGAAGATCAGCCAGGTTTCTTAAGCCCTCCATGTCCACCCATCAGCCCTGTGAGGAGTGCCAACCATGCTCAGGCAGAGGGTCTTAGCCAGCTGTGGCTGCCCTCACAAAATGCCACAGACGGGGAGGCTTAAACAGCAGGAAGTCATTACTCACAGTTCTGGAAGCTGGAAGTCCAAGATCAAGGTGTCCCGGAGGTTTGGTTTCTCTCCTTGGCTTGCAGACGGCCACCTTCTCCCTGTGTCCTCACTTGGCCTTTCCACTGTGGGTGCATGCCCCTGGTGTCTCTGTGTGTCCCAATTTCCTCTTCTTAGGAGGACACCCATCAGATTGGATCAGGACCCGTTTTAACCTGATAACCACCTTAAAGGCTTTATCTCCAAACACAGTCAGATTCTGAGGCGCTGGGGGCTAGGACTTCAACATAGGCATTTGGGGACACGGTTCCACCCATAACAGAAAATGTGGATATGTCCCAGAAAAGGGAGGGCAATGAGGAATGATCCCTGGGGAGAACCACCTTGGAGAAGGAGTCTGCAGAAAGACAATTGACTGGAAATCTGGCCCCTCCCCTCTCTGGGACAGGCAAAGTTGACCCCTTCCATGACACATGCCTGGAATTCGTGTGTATTTATATGAGAAAATTCTCTAAAATCTCATATTATAATGCTAACAGGCACCATCACTATAGATTAGAATTTCATGTAATTTTCTTTCTGGCTGTGCATGTTTTTTTCTACAGTGGCCATAAAAATGCAGACTCTACAGTCAAACTTTCTGACTTGGGGAGGTAGTTGGCACCCTGAGCTTTGGTTTCCTCCTCTGCAAATAAAGCTATAACAGCCTCTATGATGTCATAAAGCTACGATGAGATCCACTTCAAGCCCTCAGCCCAGGGCCTGGGGTACAGAAGTGCTCCGTAGTTGTTATTTCTGTAAGTAGCACTCAAACCTGGAGGCAAATAGTCTTATCCTCTTTGTATCCCCCCTACTCATAATTGCAAGAATGATGCCTAGCTACCCCAGGCATCCAATACATATACTAAAAAAAGAAGAAATGAATAAATGACTAACCAAGACATCCAGCTGGGAAAGCTGCCCCAAGCAGGCTCAGAGCTCACACCCATTGCCGACCAAGGTCCCTCTAGCCTGTATTTCGGTCATGCTGGGCACCACCAGGCCCACAACAGGCCCCACATGCGTGCCTCCCCCAGAGCTGACATCTAGGCCCTGACTGTGGCCCAGCGTGGCCCCGATGCCCAGATCCGGCCACCAGAGGCAAGAGGGACTCAGCGTCCGCCTCACATCAGGTCTGCTCTGGACTCAGGGTCCCCACGTGACTCACTGGGCCCCCAGGCATATTCTGCTCTGCCTGCTCTCACCCCTAACTCTCCCACTTCCCAGCCAGCCTCAGGGTCCCTCATCTGACTGTGGGTTTCTGTTACAAATTAACCCTGTTATTTACTGAGCACCTGCCCTGTGCCAGCCCAGGGCTGTATTCTTTACATACATTACTGAATTCCAGGGCACACAAGAAACCTGTGAAGTAAACATGAGACTTCAACTGGACATTATGTGTTACATGTGAACCCAAACCCCATTTCCTAAAACATACCAAGACCAGTAATGCAAAACCAAAATAATATGTTAGGATGTGAAATGCTTAAAATATTGCTTCCTCATCACTAAACGTTGTGATTATGAGCAAATAATTGCCTTTTGTCAGGAATAAGACCGCTCAGCATCAGCGAAACCTAAGATACACATTTGGCTTTTGGACATCCAGAGAGCTTCAAAAGTCTACAAGACATACGGGTAATGAATTATTTGTATTTGGAATGTAACTTAAGACTTTTTTCTTACATGCTTTTGTTTTAATCAAGGTGTGATTTACATACAAGGAAGAGCACAAACTTTAGCCTTTTTACACTGTATACCCCCTGGATACTGTTCCACCCATTAGAAGTCAGTTATATTAGTTTTTCGAGATAGAAGGCTGTACATTAAATGACTCATCATTGACAGTTTATACAATCCAGATCTAAGCGTCATCATGGCCCCTTACAAGATCAAGAAGGAATGTTATCTTTTAAGGAGTTGTCCTGTTGATGCTAGGACAATGTTGCTGTTTACGGTTGAGCAGGTATTTTTGCCGATGGGGGACATTCGGTCGATGCAAAATGCAGATACACAATGCACAGTAGTGGGGGAGAGAGGAGGCCAATGAACAGAAAAATTTTTTATGTTTAAATTTTTCTGGTCTTGCCATAAAATGTGAATTTTATTTCACATCAGGGTGGGACCTTATGAGGGTTTAGTGCCCTTATAAGAGACACCAGAGGCCTTACTCACTCTCTCCCTCTCTGTCTTTGAGGACACAGTAAGAAAGCAACCATCCACAAGCCAGGAAGAAAGCCTTCATCAGAACCTGACCTTATTGGCACCCTGATCTCAGATTTCCAGCCTCCAGAACTGTGAGAAATAAATTTCTGTTGTTGAAACTACTCAGGCTATAGTATTTTATGATGGCATCCCAAACTAAGACCGAACCTCTATCCTGCCATCAACTACCATAGCCTGGTTGAGACCCTCCCCACCCATGAGGAGACGTGGCCTTAGCTGATGAGGTGGAGGAAGCAGCAGAGATGTGGTATCTCTTCAGATTGTCTCTTCCCTGTTGGGCTTGGGCCTGTGACCCTTGAAGATAGGAGCCTGGAGTCAAGTGGAGAAGCCAGATGGCTTTGGAGAAGGAGAGTCACGGGAGCTCTACTCCCCTCTGCATCCCTCAGAAGCTTCTGCCTCTGCATTCCTTCTGTCCCACTCAAGTCCAAAGGGAAACCTACAACTTTCTTGAGGACGGGCTTGCAGATCTGCTTTATCTTTAGACAGTTTCTCACTTGCTTTCTCCCGGGGCCAGTCCTGTCAGTACAAGAGAGGTGGGTGGGAGCAGGGCAGCTATGATATATCCTTAATTAGTGATGAAATCAGTCCCAGAAATATGATGGGATTTATCAGGCCAGGAAATGGGCTTCTAGGTCCCCGCACTAGAGGTTTGTTATTTTTCATGTGAAGTCGAGAGAAGAAATTGTCTCAAGGTAAGGACCCCAGTAAATTCATATTACTTTCTTCCTCAATTTCACAGCAGTTGAAGCTTGGGAAATTCAGAGAAAGACACTTGAAATGGAAAAAAATAGACCATAGAAACCTGATAAAGTACTTTTACTGGGTATTTCCACTTCCTCGTGAGCTGTGAATCAACAGCAAGGCCCACCCTGCAGGGTGCAGAGCCCTGGGCTCTCATGAGGGAGGGTCTAACTCAGGCTCCTCGCCAGCCAGCTGCGTGGTCTTGGGCTCCTCCCCAACAGCATGGGAGGTTAGGGGTCACTTGCTTCATTCGTTTGACATTGGCTGAGTCCCATCTGGTATCCAGCACAGTGTTGGGCTCTGAAGACTCAGAGATGACCCAACCGTGCGTCCTGCACTCCAGAGCTTCCCAGGGGTGGGAAGCTGACAATGGCCCACGGAGTGACCAGTGCTATGCAGAGGCATGTGGCAGGGGGCCCTGTAGGGGCACGTGAAAGGGGCACAAACCCCAGACTGGAGGTCGGGAAGGACCCACAGAGGTGTGGCCCCTGAGCTGAGTGTCTAAAGGCAAGCCGGAGCCGCCCAGGTTGGGAGTCGATGGGAACTCAAGCAGACATAGAAAACAGGCATAGGGATACTGGGGAAGAAGGAGGGGTGGGATGAACTGGGAGATTGGGATTGACATATATACACTACTATGTATAAAATAGATAACTAACGAGAACCTACTGTATAGCACAGGGAACTCTACTCAATGCTCTGTGGTGACCTAAATGGGAAGGAAATTCAAAAAAGAGGGGATATATGTATACGTATAGCTGATTCACTTTGCTGTACAGCAGAAAGTAACACAACATTGTAAAACAGCTATACTCCAATAAAAATTAATTTTTAAAAAGATAGAAAAAATAAAAGTTTAAAGAAAAAAAGCAGAAGAAGTGAAGGGAAGTATGGAGGGGCAGGTGTTGGAGATGGGGTGAGAGACACAGGTGAGGCCAGGCCACAGGGACTTGCAAAAAATGCTAAGGGGCTTGGAATTTGTCCCACAGGCAATACAGCTCCAGAATAGCAGAGGTGTGACTTGCGGTTTAGAAAAATATAGGAGAGGTGATGGAACAGGGTGTCAGGAATGACACTTCGGTTTCTGGCTGTTACCAAGACAGACTGTGAGCTGAGGGGATGGAGGAGGGTGAAGTGGGGGAGAGGATAAGTTTAGTTCAGGGCACGTTGATGACCTGGCTTCTGTGAGGCGTCCACACAAAGGCGTCATGGACACAATTGGATGTACGCTATAAAGCTCAGAAGAGAGGGCTCTGGTTGCAAATACAGCTCTGGTAGCCACTGGCATGAAGTGTGTACGTGTTGTTCCAAACCACTAACAGCCAAATCAGCAAGAGGTCCAGTTTCACACCCTCGGGCCACCTTCACCCCCACTTCCTCAATCACCCAGGAGCCCCAATGGCTCACTCAGACCAAAAGGGAGACAGTCCACTTCCTGGGCAAGGCAGGAGGAGCCCTGCGGGCAGGGTCTGCTGCAGAGAGGACTGGTCCCCCTGCGGTGCACTAGGCAGACTCAGTTCTGGGCTGTTGAGCTGGCACAGCAGCTGCATGACAACAAAGCTGTGTGTCTAGGTCAGCACAATCCTCTGAGGGAGGGGCGTGCACCTGACAATCTCTTGCTTCCATGCCAAGTTCAGTCCCAGCAGATCCGGGTCTGGACCCCTCACCTACTCTCCCAGCTGTTCTCCTCCAGAGCTCCACTGTGTCAGAGCTCACTCAGATATCCGCCATCCACGAAATGCATGCCAGCGACCCTCCTAGCAGCCCCAAGCAACTAAAAGCATTCATTCCCTGCCATTCTCCAAAAAAAAGTATAATTGCCTCTATGGCTTATTATGGATGTGCCAAACTTATTTCTTGAACAAGCTGATAAACCACATAGTACAAAATCCACATAATTCAAAATCCACATAATACAAAGAGGAAGCCATGAAAAAATCTTCCCACCACTGTCCTCCAGGTTTCCCAGCTCCCTGCCCAACAGGTAGCCAGTTGTCAGATTCTTGTTCATAGGTCCAGAGGCATTTTCTAGCTACACAGCATATACTTAAACATATTCTCACATAAATGGCAGTAGACTGCACACTCTGGTCTGCACCTTGATTTTTTTGTTTAACAATATATATTGGAGATCATTTCAAATCAGAAAGAGAGAGCATTCTCATTCTTTTTAGAGGTGTGCTGTGACCATGTATTAATATGGTTTGTGTAGACACGTCCCTTTTGGTGAACATTCAGCCTGTATCCCTTGCTTTGCTTTTGCCAACTGTGTTCTGGCAATCACCATGCTCCAGTGTCATCTCACACGTGTAAAAAATCTGTCAGATAACACCCTAGAAGCAAAAGGACTGGCTTTGTGTTACCATCTCTCAGAAACCACCCAAGAGACTTGCCAGCACTTTTTCCTAATAGCAGAAAAAATAAAATATAAGGTAAGTGTCATCAGAGAAGGTAAGACAAGTGGCAGGAAAACAAGATTGCACTTGTGTTCAGATTCTCTAAAATAAACAGGATTGAGATAAAGGAGTGGGGGAGGTCCAAGTAATTGATGGACATGGCAGTTTGGGTTCCCCAGGAAGCCAACTCTGAGATGGAGTCTGGGCAGGATGTTCACCAGGCGGTTGCCTTTGGAATCCACACCCGTGGAAGGAAGGGAATGAAAGCAGGAGTGGGCAGGGGAGATGTCAGGCAGTCATGCAGCCAACACTGTGGGGCACTCACAGGTGAACCCTGACACCTCTGCCTCGATCAGTCACTGGCTTCTTGCTACCCCAGCCAAGGTGACCCTGCAGCTGAGGGACTCCCCGAAGACAGCTGAAGGCTTTATGCCAAAAGCACTCAGAAGTTTGGGCGACAAATCCTTCCCTGAAGGAAGATCTGGGCAGTGCATCTTCATGTCCATCTCAACAGAGGATGGAGCCTCAGGAAATAGCAACAGTTAATAGAAAGGCAGATTAGAAAGAGCCCAAAAAAATATAGATAAACAACAAGGTCCTATTGTATAGCACAGGGAACTAGATTTAATATCCTGTAATAAACCATAATGGAAAAGAATATATAGATAGATGTATAACTGAATCACTTTCCTATACACCTGAAACTAACACAACATTGTAAATCAACTATGCTTCAATTTAAATTAAAAAAAAAAGTAAGAGCCTAAGAAACATTCTTTTGTAGGTAGAGATGCAGGATATCATGGGAGTCTACAGCTTGTGAAACGAGAAGTGGGGTCCTCTGCTGAGACAGAAGTGATACTAAACCATAAAACAACAAAAACTACAACAACAAAAACAGCTGAGTGGTAAGGAGGGCATGGCTGAGAGATCAAGGGTGTGAACTCCAGGCTCTGAACTGAAGGACTCTAATCCTGACCAAACCAGGTGTGGTATGAACAAGTAGCTCTGCATTAGCTTGTCTTGCCCACCACTTCCAGGCAACTACATCTCACTCTACCTCATGGCTCAGAGCTGCTGTCCATGGTGCTGCTTGGCAACCCTCACCCTCCCTCTGGACCTAGTGTCCTGCAAGTGAGGGTGAGACAGGAGGGAAAGTGCACAGGGCGGGGAGCAGTTAATCCAGAGTTTAACCTCTCTGAGCTTCAGTTTCCCCATCATTAAAATGCAGGCAATAAAACCTACCTTGCAGGGCTGTATAAGACTTTGACGAAGAAAAGATATAAAGTCCCCAGCACATAGCAAGAAATAGTAACCACCCTTGTTTTAATATTGTTGTGGTTATGGAGAGAAGTGACTCTAGAATTTGAAAATTCAAACTTTGTGTGAACAAGGCTACAGCCAGTCAAGATCTCAGCTTTCTCTTTCCCTTTCATCTCTCTCTGACTTTCTCCTTTTCCTTTCTTCGTCCTCATGCTTCCCTTCTTCTTGGTTTCCTCTTCTTGCTGAATCCATTCCTTCTTTTTCCTCATTCCTCCCTACTCCCCTCCCCCTCCTCCTCACCCCACCCATCACTCCACAGGGCCTGAATCTTAGGAGCTTGTAACAAATCAGCAAAAGCAGTCCTTAATACTACCATTTTTCCCCATTAACAACCTCTCTCATCGTACTGTCACTATTTCTTCAGCCCCTGGCCATGTCCCCTTCTCAGAGGCTCTGCTACCTACTGGTTCTGAGCGAATCCAAAGGCAGGTCAGTTACATTTTTGTGGAGACTGAATTGAAAAGCCTGGGAGACCCAGAGGAATGGGACACCATTTTAGGAGCTACAGGCTTCTGTTCAGGCCACTTTGCCATGTGACCACACCTGAATAGACAAATGTACGTGTGTGTAAAGAACTGAGCTTGGTACTGCATCTCTGTGAGGTTATTCAGGTTCTCAGCAAAGCTGATCTGTTTCCCAGTGGTTCTCAAAATGTGCCCCAGACCAACAGCCCAGCATTCTCTGGGAACCTGATATAAATATAAGCTCTCAGCCCCAACCCCAGATCTTCTGAATCAGAAACTCTGGGGTAGGACCCAGAAATCTGAGTTTAACAGCCCTCCAGCTGGTTCAGGTACACACTCAAGACTGAGAACCACTGCCCTACACTAAGAGTCTTTGGGGGTGGGGTTGCGTGGTGTGCTGCAGAGAAAGAGCTGGTCCTGGGTCTGGCATTTAGCTTCTTGGTCTCATTCCACCTACTGTGCCAACTAGTGCAAATTCCCATTGTCTCACTGGACCACTGCCACACTCACATCACTGTTTTGCTCAAATCCAGGTTCCTCAACTGCTAGACTGTGCTTCTCAGGGCATTGTTCTGGTCATTCACTCTACTGCTCAAACACCTTCAGTGGCTCCCACTGTCCACAGAGCCAAGTCCAAACTCTTTGACAAGGCCATCAGATGATCTCTCTGACCAAGAGGTACCTCCTGTTTCTTCCAACCCAGACCTCATTGCTGGGTACACTGTGCCCACTTAGCAGAGTCCCTCTGACAAGAATGACCCTTCATTCCTATTTCACATGTGACCCCCTCCATGAAACCTCATTCTCTCAGGTTCTTTCTCTATTTCTGCATCTCAGACCCTGCTTCACATTCATCATACAATCTCCCCAGGAAGGCTAATTGCATTTCAGCCCTTTTTCCCAAGACTCCTAAAATCATATCCCTTTGTCCTGGCTGGAAAACATCAACACCAAGAGAGAAGGATAATTTGCTAAATAGAGGGACTGGTGAGCAAGACATCCCACAATGAGGACACAAGCCTAGTAAGAACAAGTGCTTCCGAAGATAAAATGGCTTCCCCCATAAACCATAGAGAATTCTGTAGAAAAAAAAAAAAAATTCAGCACTTAGTAAGTTGTCCCATTGTTAGCAAAATTTATTCATTTTCATGGCCTCAAAGAGTGACATAAATAAGCATGTCAATGGATCTCTACTTGCAAATTTGCTAAACATCAATTAAAAAGCCAGGATCTCTTTCTGACTGACTAAGAATATCATCACTGATTCAGAGCTTCCCAAATGTTTAAGGGAGCACCTCCTCTCCACTGAGAAAATACCAATTATTACTAAAAACTCCAGAATTTGGTTAAGGAGGAACAGAAAGAACAGACCAGAGCCAGTGGAGATTGGAGGTGTCTCACTGAAGACCACCAGGGGAAACCCATCGGTGAGTCATTAGAACAGCTAACACATATAAGTTACTATATGCCAATTATTGTTCCCAGCCCTCTACTCTCATTAACTCACACTTTCACTCTGATTTAAATAAACCAACATTAACTTTAATGGCTCCAATGAATTCAGTTTTGATTTTCTGGGTTTTTTATAACTAGCTTGTTGTTACTGTGGGGTTGAGCCATCATTCATTCATGCATTCTTCCATTCATATATTGAGTCTGAAAATACATATTAAAGTGCCTGCTATATGTGCAACACAGTGTCTTATTGAGCATAAATAATGAAAAACATTCACCATATATGTGTTCCCCAAAATCTTATTTTTCCCTTGGGAACACAGTTTAACTACATTTCTGAGCCCCCTGGGAATTAGTCTGGAGCCATATGACTGAACTAAGATGAAGGGAATGAGGGTAGAAGTGGTGTGTACCACCTCTAGCCTGGCCCATATAAATCTCCATTTTTTTCTCTTTTCTTCTGGGATGACATTGGTGACCACATTTTGAAGATGGTAGCAGCATGAAATAGAAGGAAAACAACCCAATAATCTGCATGGAGCAGATTATTCAGCAACCACCCAACAACCACAGACTTGTTGCTCAGAGTTGAGCAATTAATACTGCTTAAGGTATTAAGCCATTGAGATTTGGGGCTTTTTGTTACAGCAGCTACCATTACTTCCCTAATAAATATGAAAGGTCTCTGAGACTTGAGGCAACTAATGTTTAGTTTTTTATGTCAACATCCCTGCTGTACTACTTATAAGCTCTGTGCCTTTGAAGGAAATTATTTAACCTATGTCAACTGTGATGTACACACTGCAAAATGGGTCTGTTGACCTAAAACAAGTAGATGACCAGATATTTCTCCAGGAAAGATGGGTTTATTCAGGATCAGCAGGGAATTGCAATTTGGGGTCTGCAACTGTGGTGAGCCATGTGCAAGTTTCCACATGGCAAGGGAAGGAGAACAATTTTATAGAGGGGGAAAAGGAAGTTGGGAAGACTAGGGCAAACAAACAGTCCATGGTTTCCATTGGCTGAGTCCTTGCAAGGAAAGGAGTCTTTCTTCTTCCTGTTGGGCTTTGCTGTTATCAGAGGGTGTGAAAGCACACCCTCTGGTCTCCCAACTCTATTTAATAGAGGTTTCTGTTTGTTAATTGTTTATATTTCCCCTTTTGATCAAGATCTACCTCTGAAAATGTTGCTGATCAAGAGTCAGATTTTCCAGTTTCAGGATATTTTTGTCCCTCAATGGACCAAAAAAAATACTTTTTTTACTGGGTGTTGTGTCTCACAGCACACAGATTAAAAACCTATTGAGGGCATACTCAAGTAACATGGAGGGGTAGGAGGGAGAACTCTCAGGCACTTCTAATCTAAAGTCCATACATATTTAAGATCACAGACATTGGTTATCATCAGAAGCATTATATCATTATTAAAGGCTGTTGACAAACTTGCAACAGTCCTGGTCCAGATATCTTGGGAAAGCTGTCTCACCAGATGCCATCTGCTTCAATTCCAGGGAATCCTTACTTTCAGGCCACCAGATGATGTGCAGGTCCAGTAAGGGTTTGGTGATTTCCTTATGTGTATCAAGTGAATCCACGAGTCTATGCCTTGGAGTTTGGTGGTACAAGGGTTGATTAGCAGTATCTGATGGGAGCCTTTCCAGCAAGGTTGAAGAGAGTTCTTCTGGAGGTGTCTTTTTCCAATAGACAAAATCTCCAGGTTGCAAGACATGATGCTTAAGGTCTTTGTCTTTTGAGAGCACACTGTGAAAAGATTGGTCTAACAAAACATGGTTATTTTTAGTAGAAGCAATTAGGCCTTTGCAAAATTGGATTCTCTTTTTTTATCAGTTGTGGGACAAAAGAGAAGGAGCCAAGTGAATTGGACATCCTGTGACTATCTCAAAGGGAGAGAGATTATGAGTTCCAAAAGGGGTGGAGCTGAAATTTAAAAGGACCAATTGCAGTGTTTTTGGTCAAGGTATTTGGAGGGCCACTACAAATTTTACTAATTGAGTCTTGATAATGCTGTTAGTGCATTCAACTAAGCCAGAGGATTGAGGGTGGTAAGCACAGTGAAAGTGCAGTAAAACCAACCAAACAGCACAGACTTGTCAAAGCACCTGGTCAGTAAATGAGTTCCTCAATCACTGTGAAGTTTGAGAGGAGGATAATCTTTTCCAAAAGGACTTTAGCCACAGAAGAAGCAGTAGCCTGTCTGCAAGGAAAGGGTTCAGTCCAATGTGAAAACATACAGACCATGATTATAACATATTTATATCCATTAGACAAAAGAAGTTGTATGAAATCCATTTGCTAGACCTCAAATTGTCCACTAGGCAATTTAAAATGTCCAGAAGCAGTATGAACAAGCTTCCGTGGGTTGTACCTCAAACAAGTGGGCAAGTGAAGTAGGTACTTTCTGTAGTCTTGTTAATGTTTCCCCACCAATATCGATTCATGAGGGATATATTTTGTCAGTAGACAAATGGTTTAATGCATGTACAGTGGTGAGGAGTGGAAATTTTAGAGTCTCAGGTGGGACTGGGTAGTTATTTGGTCCAAAGCAGAGCCTTCTCTTTTTATCAAACCACCAATTGTTGAATTTCCAATTTTGTTTTCTTTTTCTGAGGCCAATTGTTGGCTTTTCCAGCCAGTTTTTCTTTCTTTTTTTTTTAACATCTTTATTGGAGTAGAATTGCTTTACATTGTTGTGTTAGTTTCTGCTTTATAACACAGTGAATCAGCTATACATATACATATATCCCCATATCTCCTTCCTCTTGTGTCTCCCTCCCATCCTCCCCATCCCACCCCTCTAGGTGGTCACAAAGCACCAAGTTGATCTCCCTGTGCTATGCGGCTGCTTCCCACTAGCTATCTATTTCACCTTTGGTAGTGTATATATGTCCATGCCACTCTCTCACTTCATCCCAGCTTACCCTTCCCCCTCCCCATGTCAAGTCCATTCTCCACGTCTGCGTCTTTATTCCTGTCCTCCAGCCAGTTTTGCTAAGTTATCATTTGGGGAAATACCACTTTGGACCATGACAGAGGTTATGCTGCTGTTGGTCCCTTTAAGGATAGCATCCCCTGAGGAAATGTCAGCAACGTGATTTCCCTTAGCTTTCAGAGAGTCAAGTTTAGGATGCCCTGGAATCTTAATAATAGTTAAAGCAGCAGGTAAAAGTATTGCATCCAATAATTCCTGAACAGAGGGGCCATTTTTAAGTTTATTTCTGCTAGAAGTAAGAAGGCCATATTGCTTCCACAACATTCCAAAATCATGAGCCACTCCAAAAACATATCTGCTATCAGTATAAGTATTGGCAGTTTTCTCCTTGAATGAAGTACAAGCCTGTGTTAGAGTGTAAAATTCAGCCTGTTGGGTCAAAGTAACCATGGCAAAAATTCTGCCTCAACAATTCAAAAGTATTGTAGTTGCAATAGCATACCCGGCACAAAATTTGACATTGTCACCTTTTAAATAAGAACCATCAGTCAACCAGGAGAAATCAGTGTCACCCAGAGAAGCTTCCTGTAGATCCTCACAAGGAGACAGGAGGTGATCCACCAACATTAAGCAGTCATGAGGGACTTCATCAGTGACAGAAGGGAGGAGAATAGCAGGGTTAAGGTTATTACAGTGTAAAAGAGCTATATGAGGGGCAATTAACAAAATGACTTCACAGAAGGTGAGGTGGTTGATTGATTAATGTTGAGCCTGATGAGAAATTCAGGAGAGCTTCTACTGCATGAGGAACAAAAGTGGTTAAAGGAATCCCATGATTTTCTTAGTGGCCTTAGCCAGAAGAGCAGTGGCTAAAGTGGCTCAAGACAAGGGGGGCATCTTCATGCCCCAGGGTCCAGTTGCTGGCTATAATACCCTGTGGGTCAATGGTGCTCCACGTATTTTGGGATGAGTTCCCTTCCTTTTCCACAAAAAAAAGGGAAAAGGGAAGCTGCTAATTGGGATGCCCAAGGGCAAGTGAGTTCATCAAACTTGCCTTTAAGGTCTTGAAGGCTGGGTCATACGGTTTTTCCCATAAAATTGGACTGGAGTTGTTATTGTTGATTAACATATATACAGGTTTGGCTATAAGAGAGAATTTTGGAGTCCAATTTCTGCAATAATCAACTAGTTTGAGAAAAACCTCACAGTTGGCACTTAGTTTTGAGTTTGGGGAAATTTAGGATATCCTAAGTTTATCTGGATCTTCGTGTAGCCCTATCTGATATCAGATGCCTTAAATATCAAACCTGGGTTTGGGCAAACTGCAATTTTTCTTTGGTGGCCCTATGCCCCTTTAAGGCTAAAAGTATTAGCAAGGGGATGTTGTCTTCCTGTGGAGAGGCTTGAGAAGGAGAACAAAGAAGCAAATCATCCACATATTGCAACAAAGTAGAACCTCTAGGGAACTTTGAATCATCTGGATCAGCCTTCAGTTGTGAGAAATAAGAAGGACTCTCAGTAAAACCTTGAGGCATTGCTGCTCAGGTGAACTGTTTTTCTTCCCAAGTGAAGGCGAAAAGGTATTGGATAGCTTCATCAACTGGAATACTAAAGAATGCACTGAATAAATCAATTACAGTAAAGAACTTACTTCCTTTGGGAATGGATGTTGGTAACATATGAGGGTTAGGAACAACAGGGTGTTGAGAGATGACAATGTTGTTTATTGTACGGAGGTCCTGGACAAACCTCCACCCTCAGCCCTTAAGTTTTCTCACCAATAAAAGACAGGAGTGTTACAGGGACTGGTACAAGGGATAATGGGGCCTGAGCCTTGCAATCTTCTTTAAGGGCTTTATGCCTAGAAGGGATTCTGGAAAGAGGTGTTTTTTTTTTTTAATTAATTAATTAATTATTTATTTATGGCTGTGTTGGGTCTTCGTTTCTGTGCGAGGGCTTCCTCTAGTTGCGGCAAGCGGGGGCCACTCTTCATCGCGGTGCGCGGGCCTCTCACTATCGTGGCCTTTCTTGTTGCGGAGCACAGGCTCCAGACGCGCAGGCTCAGCAATTGTGGCTCACAGGCCTAGCTGCTCCGCGGCATGTGGGATCCTCCCTGACCAGGGCTCGAACCCGTGTCCCCTGCATTAGCAGGCAGATTCCCAACCACTGCGCCACCAGAGAAGCCCCTGGAAAGAGGTTTTAAAGGATCCATTAGAATCTTGATGTGAGGTGAGCTGTGAAATTTACCAATGTCAATTGGAGATTTAGCCCATAGGGAAAGTGGTAGCTGATTCAATAGGGACAAATGATCAGTGTTTCCAGAATCAGCTCTAGTACCATCAGAGACAAAAGAAATAAAAGATGTCACAGGGTCATTTAATTCACCTGATTGGTTATTTCGATGGCTACTTGTTAATATCTAGAATTATTTCCCCCTTTGGGGAGAAAGAAATTTTGGCATGATACTTCTCTAGGAAGCCTCCACCTAAGAAATAGATAGAGGCAGAGGAACTAAGGAGAAAAGAATGTCTATCTCTCAAAGGGCCTAAACAAAAGGGAGTAGGTTCAGAGAGAGGAACCTCTTGAAGTTCATTAAAGATCCCCACTAGTTGAACGGTTTTAGTACTCTGGGGCAGTGGCTGTTTTATAGTATTGGGACTGAGCAACAAGAGTGTGGCCCAGGTGTCAGTTAGGACTGGAAGATATTTATCCCTAATGTGGAGAAACATTTTCCAAGCTCATTAAGAGGGACAATTGGGAAGAGCCCCATCCTTGGAGCTCCATCATTGAGAATTGGGAGGATGTTGAAAAGGCTGGTTAAAGTACTGAAGGCACCTAAAGTGTTTACATTCATAACAATCTCTTTTCCAATGTTCTGGCTCTTTGCAATAATATCAGAAACTAAGAGGGTTTTGGTCTCATTCAGGGTCTTTCAGTTGCTGGAGTCAAAGATTAAGAATGTTGTCAGTCTTCCTTTTAGGTAACTCATCTAGAGTACAAGAGAGCTGGTTTCCCAGATTAACTAAATCTGGAGTGAACATAGTTTCCCATTCCATTCTGGTCCATTTTACTAGAAGGGAAAAGTCCCAGTTCAGCCCATTAATAAACACAGAGTTAAAAGCTACCTGATGGAATCAACATCTGAAGGAAGACCAGAATTTTCTTTAAAAACTATCTGAAGTCAGTAGTAAGAGTCATGAACAGAATCATCAGATTTTTCTGTGCAAGACTGAATTTTGTTTGAATCAAGAGGCTTTGGAGGACTTCCCTGGTGGCACAGTGGTTAGGAATCTGCCTGCCAATGCAGGAGACACGGGTTCGATCTCTGGTCTGGGAAGATCCCATATGCTGCAGAGCAACTAAGCCCATGCTCCACAACTACTGAGTCCACGTGCCATGCCACAAGTACTGAAGCCCGCATGCCTAGAGCCCATGCTCTGCAAAAAGAGAAGCCACCGCAATGAGAAGCCCACACACCACAATGAAGAGTAGCCCCCGCTTGCTGCAACTAGAGAGAGCCCACTCACAACAACGAAGACCAAATGCAGCCAAAAATAGATAAATTAAATAAATAAATTTATGGAAAAAAAAAGAGGCTTTGGAAGAGCCCTAGGAATTGCTCGATGAAGTGACCTAGCAATTGTCCAAGCCTGAGCATGTAAGTTAGCAGGTGGTTCTCCTGGTTTTAATTCTAGAGACCTTTTAAGATTTTCCCAATCAGCAATTTTCATCCAATGCTGGGCAGGGCCTTCCACAACAAGCATATAAACTAGCTGATATAAGTCAGAGAAACAGGCTGATAAGTTTGAATGACTCTATTAAATTCATCAGCAAATCTATGATGATCTTTGGTTACTTTGTAAAAATCTTTGACTACAGCTCAGCTTTAGTCCAGGGAATATAAGAAATTAAAGGTTTAGCCTCTGGATCCTTAGGAGGCTTAATTTTAAAGAGGTAGGTCCTGATAAGTTCAGAGGAAAAGGGAGCAGGGAGAGTTTCAGAGAAAAAGGGAAGTTTGGCAAGATAATTAGTATGGGGGAACTACAGGTACAGAGGAATCATAAGTGGCATAGAAAGGAAGAATGATAATGGTGCCAGAGGCAGAATCTGACCAGGAGGAGCTGAGGGAGAGAGACAAGATGGGGCCAGAGGTGGAGTCTGAGACAAAGAAGCCAAAGAGGAAGAGCCTGAGGCTTCAGGACCCATTTTATCTTTTCTTAAGTGCTTGTTTGCCTCAGTTAATCTTAAAATATTATTTTGCAGAGAGGCAATTTTGGACCCCTGATAACATTGGGAAACCTCACAATACCAAATAAAATAGCATCCCACTCAGTTCTAGAAATTTTTGAGCTACTGTAGTCCAATTCAGTTTCAAGAAAATCAAGTTTGGGGATTTCAAATTTTCCCCATAATGGCCATTGATATTCTAAATTGCCTTTGGTAAGGTGAGTCCATTTAATTAGAAATGTGCATGCGGAAGGACCACAGTTTTTAAACATAAAATCAGCCAGAGTCCCTGTTGGGGTTAGGGAGGGGACTCAAAATATTTAGATAACTGGAATCCCATTTCTCAGAGGTTTTTTTCCTAAAGTAAAAGTACAATTTTCAAACAGCCTGCAAGCTAATATCAGCCAGTTCTAAGGAAACAGCTTGGTCCCAGATGTGCCCGGCCAAAGACTTTTCAGCTAGTTTCCATAGAACAGCCCCTATTCCAAAGGAATGGGCCAAAGGCTGAAAAACCAGGAGAGTTTCAGTGAAGCAGTCCTTGTTCCCAAAGGAATGGTCTGAAAGCATCTCAGCCAGCTTCAGTTGAAACAGTATGATCTCAAAATTGATCAAAGTGCCAAATGAGAACTTGCATAAAGAACAACACCTTATCCTTTAAACACCTTAAAATAGATCCCCTGTGAGCCTGGAGAGTTTCAAACATAAAGAGGGCATGAACTGGGATCCAGGAGAAAGATGTACCTTCAAACTTCAGGGTCAGGGAGAAAATCAGTGAGCATCAATGGGCTAGATTGTGGGTACTGCACCTGTTTGTTCACCAGTCCTAGAGCCACTGGGAGTTTACTCTGGTGCCCATACAGACCATCAAAATGTTGACCTGAAACAAATAGACTGCCAGATATTTCTTCTGCAAAGGTGGGTTTATTCGAGATCAGCAGAGAATTGCATTTCAGGTCTGAAAACATGGTGAGCCACATTCAAGTTCCCGCATGGCAAGGGAAGGAGAATGATTTTATAGGGAGGATAAAGAAGTTGAGGGAGCTACAGTAAATAAGGAGTCCATGGCTTTTCATTGGCTGACTTCTTGCCAGGAAGTAAGGGAAGACTTTCTTCTTCCTGTTAGACTCTGCTATTGTCACAGGATGTGAGAGCTCCCCTTCTAGTCTCACAACTCCATTTAATTGAGGTTTCTGTTTGTTTACATTTTTGCAGGCCTAATAAAACTTAAAATACAGAGCTGTGGGGATATTTAAATATAAATACCCCCAACATGACCCTGGCTTGTAGTAGGTGCTCAATTAATGCTAGTTAGTTATTTCCGCTGCAGCCCTTCAAACTCAAATTTTTCACAAATAAATGATACTGGATGAAGAAGGAAGACAACTTTATTTTCCTTCCTCCTTAGGATGGATTGAGACCAGAATTTTCACAGTTTGTCTCAGTTTGGCTTCACACTTGTGTGTTCACAGTGGATGTTTATTTACCTGGATGTGGAATTGAATAGGTGTGAATTCCAAGGTAACAGCTTTGTAGCACTGACATTAACATTTAAAAAAAAAAAAAGCCGTCAAATGGCTGATGGGAAGAGTTTTCACACACTGCCTAATCTATTTTCACACATCTTTGCTCCAGGCTGGATGATTTTTATCACCTGTAGAAGGAATTGAATAGCTGTGAGTTCCAAAGCCAAGAAGTTTACATCATATTTTAGCATTTCAAAGAGAAATCAGAGGAGCCTTTAGAAAGCACTTTCATATTTCTCAATGTTACACCTGAGTTTTTTCAGGCTTCTAGGAAATAAGTTTTTATTTAAGTCCAAAAAGAACTGAACTGAGAAATATTGACAAACCGTTTCACAGACGGGAAGGACCTCAGAGTCCAGCTGGACCCCTTCTGCCACATGCTGATGTGGTGGTCGCTCAGCCTCTGCTACATCTCTTGGGTGATGGGGAACTCATCCTTCAGGAGGCAGCTGTCCCACTGTTGGACCACTCTGACTATGAGGATTTTCTTTCTTGTTAGAGAATATATGCTTCCCTAAACATCTGTCCATCCATCCTGGTTATATGCTTTACAGTAAGATAGAATGAGCTAAGCTCCCTGTTATGGGACAACTCTTTAGACATCTCAGGGCAGCTGTCACAGATTCGCTTCACCCTCACCTCTACCTATCCAGCATCCTCATTTCTTTTCTGTGTCCCTGACATGCCTTGATTGGGTTCCCTCCTGGATATCCTGGCCACTCTTCTTCCCATGGATTTTTGCATGTCACAGCTCCTCACAAAAGGAGACATCCGTAACAGACTCCACAATGCCAGTCACAACCTCCTCTACAGATCTGATCACTAAAATTATTCACATAACCTCCACCAGTTCCTCTCAAACCTGAAGTTGTGCCTCTGGTTTCTAGAACCTAAATGGCTCACCTTTTACTCATTACTATTGAAGCCAAACCGGGCCTCTGTACCCCAACACCAAATTAAATCTCAGACACAGGGTTTTGGGTGAAGTAGGAAAGGATAGCTTTATTGCATTGTCAGGCAAAGGGGGCCACAGTAGGGTAATGCCCTCAAAACTGTGTGTCCTGACCTGGAGGGGGTAGTGAGGAGTTTTACAATAATGGTTCAAAGAGGGCATGATCAGCATGTGGACATTCTTCTGATTGGTTGGTAGTGAGGTAAGTGGGAGTCGACATCATCAACCTTCTGGTTCCCACAGGTCTGGGGTCTATGTGTTTGTAGGCAGCATACAGTTAACTTCTCCCACCTGGTGGAGGTTTCAGTATCTGCAAAATAGCTCAAAGATGTTCCTATGTGTATCCCTTGATGGGAAACCAGGACCCTGCCCCAAGGCTCCACTATTGTTTCTTGCCTGCTCTTCCCTTGTCTCTGCATCCCCTCCCTTCCCTGATTAGCAACAGTTTGAACCTGCTCATTGGAACTCAGGGAAGGTCATGGAGCCTGAAGTTTATTTTCTGTAATCAAGAAATGAGGGACACAGAAAGGCTTTTGTGCCCAACCCCAGATGGTCCTGCTAGGTATCACTATAGAATTTTATTTGATGTCCTTATTCCATATTGATTGAAATCTGATTCTATAGGGGAAGAAAAATAATTTTTCCTCTACCCTTCTGAGTTCTTGGCTGAGACCTCCAGTAATAAAACATAGACTAATAAGAGAAAAACAAAAGTTTATTAATATGTATAACTCATGTATACATGGGAGATGCCAAGGACAACTGAGTAACTCTCTGAGATGGCCCAAGCCACCACCTTAAATACCATCTTCAGCTAAAGACCAGAGAAAGATGTTAGGGAATGGGAGAAGCCAGTTATGGATGGTAACCAGGAAAAGCATGTAAACAAGGGTACAGTTGGTTATACAGATTTAAGCCAGTGACTTCTCCATTGATAAGAGTTTCTTGTGATTTACAGTCATTCTTCCCTTCCCCAGTATGGAGAGGGAGACACTCTTACAAATGGAGATTCATAAGTATAAAACTTACAAACACACATTAACTACCACACCCAGATTTTGGTCTTTCCTGCATTGGATCAATATCATTTATGTAGTGAGAGTCAAAACATTCACACAGCTTACTGTCCACATTAACATGCCTTTACTATTCCATCTCTTCATCACCATAACTTTACAATTCCAGGAAACTCTTTCCCAGGAAGATAAAAGTTGCAAATAACTTTATTGTTCACTCCAGGAACTTCCTGAAAGGCCATCAACTCTTCAAAAGAAATCAGCAGTGACAAATTACACCCTAACACTCTTTGAAGCCTTTGCCCAAAACTCCTCTCCTTGCAATGCCCACCAATTCTAAATTATTGTATCATGACCCTGACCCAAACCTAACCGAGTCCCTGATTAAGACACTCCTTAAACCAGACTTCAAATCACAGTAAGTATCCCAACTTTACCCTTTCTCTTCTGAGACACTGAGACTCAACTGTCAAAGTAGGATTTTCCCTTAACACAATAAGTAATAAGCTCATTTGTCTTACAAACAAGTTGTGTTGGGGACATTTCAGGGAGCCATTATTCAATAGTAGAATGGGAAAAATGCTGCCCATCTCACAGGACCATTGGAAGGATTAAATTTTTTAAAAAAGAGAGAATGTTAAGTGCTCCATTTGTGCTATAGTCTCAATAAACACAGTACTTGCCACACAGTAGGTACTATCAATGTAATTAATTGATAAAACTGATTAATAACAAGCAAGGTATTAAGACTTTCCCTTCCCCAAGCATCAGATCTGAGAAGGAAAAGGAGGAAGTTGGAGGGGTAGATTCAAGGGGAGAGAGATAAAGAGAGAAAGTGAGAAACAGAGCTTTCACACCTTTCAGCAATGTGTCAGTGTGTAAATACATCACCAGAAGGCATGGGTATCTGAGGAAGTAAAAGGCAGCTGCCCATCAAAAGTTCACGCTCCCCCTTCCATAGATTCTGAGATATGGCTAGAGAAAGTCGCCCAGCCAGGACTACATAACTCAGACTCAGGCATCTATGTGGGACATTTGTCTCCTTCCCGTTGTAGGGGTGGAAGCATAATTTCCCTCTCCCTTTCTAAGTTCTCAGCTGTATATGCCACAGCCACTGGGACATCTTTGCTGCATGGTCCACAGGCACAGCCAAGCCTGAGTCACCACCTTTCCTGCTGTTGCAAACCCAACTCCAGGGAAAGGCATTGTCATCGACATGAGCCCAGAAGCCAGCCATGCTGGGGGTCTCCTCTGCCTCATCACCGGAACTGGGTTCTGTCACCCATCATGTTGACTTATCCCCACCCCCCAGGTCTGGACCGTTCCTGCCCCACTTCTTACCCTCATGACTCCTCCTCTGACCAGGTGCCCATTTCCTCCCTCCAAAGCTCCATTGTATGCAAGTCTGTTACTGCACATCCCCTTTCACCGGGACCACCTGCTCACAGGCAGCATGAGCAGTCACCATCAATGTCCAGTCCAAAGATCCAACACACAAGAGCACCACTGGGGCTGTGTCAAGGACGCTCACACAAACTGGCCTAAGGAAGAAGAAGGGAAATAAAGACCAGGCACAGTCCAGGGGTTCCACTTGACCAGGAACTTCCTATCAGAGGGAGGAAGGATTCAAAGTCCCCGAAAGCCATGCACAGCCTGTAGTTTATAATCATACCTACGTACATACATAACTGTGCAGAGAGCTGAATTTTTTCTCATTCTGAGTGAATCCATTTATTGTGTGTTTAAAGTCCTGAGCTAACCAAAATCCTCAGAAAACAGTGCAGGTAAATCCACCTACCCACCAGGGTGGGATTCTGAGGCCCAACTGGGCTACCCAGGATGTGGAAAACCGACTGAACAAGAAGCGTTTGTTTTCTTTCTCCTCTTAGCTTTATCGGTTTGTTTGGGTTTTTTGTTTTTTTTTTAACAATTGTATTTGTATAAATAGCATATGCTCACTCTAAAAAAAAAAAAAAAAAAAGAGCCAAACAAGACAGAAAAGCATAAGGGGAAGAAGTAAGAATTGCCTGAAATCCATCCACCCCTTCATACATTTTCTATGCAAGTTTCATGTTTAAACATAGTACTCCGATATTCATGTTTAAGTTTACAGTAAATGGAGATTTTTGCTGAGTTGAGTCAGTGAAGTGAAGAGGTTAAGAGTATGGTCTCTGGGCCAGACGGCCTGGGTTCCAGCCCTCACTCAGCCACTTACTAGATTTGCCGCCGTAAGCAGGTTGTTTGAGCTATCTGTGCCTGTTTCCTCATCTGCAAGATAGAGTTAATAGTGTGTACCTACCTCATAGCGTTGTTGAGAGGATGAAATGAGTGCCCATGGAGACAGATGCCACCATCCCATTTTACATTTGCATTTTCCTTTTAAATACAATATCTGTTACCTGGGCGAGCTCATCTGCACACGCAGGCCAGTGCTGGTGTGCTGATCCTGTTGTGTGTCGTTTTCTGTAACAGCAGGGAAACTGAGCAGGACCCTGTGGGGCTCCTGGGTACGGGAGCCTTTCTGTCTCCCATTTCTTGTCTGTAGGGAACAGACTCCAGCCTCCAAGACCTTCCCTGATTTCCAAGGGGCAGATTCGAACAGTTGCTCCTCAGGGAAGGGAAGGGATGTAGAGACAAGGGAGGAGCAGCCAAGAAACCACCTGAGGCCAGATTAAAGGAACCAGAGAAGCTCATCAAGATTAGGAGACCACCTGAGGCTGATTAAAGGAGTGCAGGCCCTGCACACACCCTAATCTTATCAGCAGCCCCACTCTTGAACTATTGCTATAAAACTTCTCACTAAATCTTCCCAGGCTGGGGGCACAAAATTTTGAGAGGCAGGAGCCCTTTGTGTCCTCCCTTTGCCTGGCAAAGCAATAAAGCTATTCTTTTCTTCTCCACCCAAAACTCTGTCTCCAAGATTTGATTTGGCACCGGTGCACAGAGACCAAGCTTTCAGCATCAGTAGCAGGCATCTAGAGCCCACTGCCCAGCACCCAAAAATTCTATCTCCTCCTTGGGTCCCCTGGATTCCCTGTCTCACAGCCACCCCCAGAGCTCCCAGCTATTGCTGCTGGTCAAGGCCACCCCTCTGGAATCATCACGTCTCCTTGTTCACCATGCCTCTGCCATCTGGGGCACCCCACAGCAGGGACACACCCATCTTAATCAGGAGACTCACTCTGTTGACAGACACAGCCCCCTGCCATGTTTGAAATTGAGTCCCCCTAAAGCTGAGTTCTTCTGCTGAGTTTATGATTAACGTCTCTATCCAAAACATTATTCCCTTTCTTCTGTTCCCCCTCAAGATTGAGGAGTGTCAAAGAAAAGGGGAAATAGAAATCGAGCAGGATCCTGTGGGGCCCTCCCAAGTACAAAGGGCTTTCGGTGTCCCTGTTTCTTATTTGTAGAAAAAGGCTTCAGCTTCTTAGACCTTCCCTGAGTACCAAACAGCAGATTCAAACAGTTCCTCATTAGAGAAGGGAGGGAATGCAGAAACAAAGGAGGACCAGTCAAGAAACAATAGTGCAGAGATAAACTAGAGTCCTAGTTCCTCCTCAAGGGATATACATAACAATCTGATACATATCTTTGAGTTCTTCAACAGGAACTAAGATTCTCACCCAGGCGGGACGGTGATACTACGAGCTGAGATCCCAGACTTGTTGGAACCTGAAAGTTGATGATTGAGATTCCTGGAACACTACCCTGTGACCTCACCACAAACCAATCAGAGGAAAGTCATACACCCTGCAACCCTTCCCCCAAACATCACTTTTGAAAACTCTTCCCTGAAGACCATGGGGGAGTTCAGGTCTTTTGAGCATGAGCTGCCCATTCTCCTTTCTTGGCCCTGCAATAAACCTTCCTCTGCTCCAAACTCTGATGTTTTGATTTGTTTGGCCTCACTGTGCATTGGGCACATGAATTTGGGTTTGACAACCTGTTGACTCCTCGTCATCCCTGCCGGGGCTCCTCATTCCCTGTGCACACCCACTCCCCACACTTCACACCCAAGAAGGATGAACCACCCTCTTGATGGACTCCAACCTGCATCTCCACCTGCAATTTTGGACCCTCAGTTTAGGATCAACTCTAGGCTGGCATGACAACCATGTATCCCCACAGGGCTGGCATCTCACTGTCTCTGGCATCAGGGAATCCTGTGCTCCTTGAGGGTCCTAACAAAACAGCTTTCTTCCTTGAACTGTACCTCAATTTTACTACCTATAGAATGGGACCATTGCATGAAAAGGCTGCTAGTGCCCTTTTCACCCTGACATTCCACATCTGAGACTCTGCCCTGGACTGTGGCATAGACGTTGATCCTGTGGGAACTCTGTCCTGCTCTTGGCCTTTTGTCAGCACACTATGGCATCCTCCAGCTCTGGTCCCTTGCTGCTCAAATGTCCTTTCCTTTGAACTGATCTTCACTTCCTTGGTTTCATCATCACAGTAAATGGCACAGCTTTGCCAGTGCCAGGCTACAAATGCAATTCTCAACACAAACATTTATCCTGAACACAATTAAGTCCAGACCTCCTTAAAAAGGTTCAGATACCTCAAAACTGAGGAGGTTGGCAATGCTTTCATTGTTTTACAGGTTTTTGTGTCTATCTCAGCCTATAGACAGTGATGTTATTGGCTAGGAAAGCCTCGGGCCACTCACTCGGGTCTGCACTACTCTGACAGCCTCCACAGACACTTCCCTGACTGGAGCCAAATGGAGGCTGGAACAGCCCTTGTGGTTCTTACAACTGCAGGATGCACCTCAGCAATAACCAGCAAGAAACTGAAAAAACAAGGTTTGTTACTCTCAGGTCCTGAAAGTGTACAGGACCCACACATCTGGGTTCTGTCCTTACTGGGGTTGAGGATGGGATGCCTAAGGTTATGCAGATTCACTCTTTGTTGGTGAACTTAAAACGTAAGAGTAGCAATTAGGGCATGGGAAAAGAAAAGCAGGGTCCCTCAAGAAGTCAGTTATCTAGGTCACCAGGGGCTTTCTATCAATAAAAGGAGAAGACAACTGGCAGTCGAGTGAGTGGGCCGCATCGGGAGCACAGGGCCGCGGGGACATGATGACGGATCCGATCCTCCTGGTGTGCATTTCTCCGCTCAGGGACGGCCGTGGACAGGGCATGGGGGACCCAGGGACTGGAGACCTGGGACCTGGGACCTGGGACCTGGGACCCTGCAGCATTTTTCTCCAATGTCCCTGGGCGAGGTACGACTGCTGGGGAGGGGACGGATTCCTCACTCCCCATGCCAGGCCGGTTCTGGGCACCGGAATGCGATTCCACCAAAGGTTGACAGCTGGTCGGCCTCAGCCGGCGCGAGTACATTGAGAAATAAAGTTTCCTTTTGCTGTTGTTGCTGTTGTTTTCCCCTCCTGTTTCCCCTCGCTGTCACCACAACGAAGGGACATCCACCAATGAGACGAATAAAAATACGGTAATATTTAAAATTTTAAATTGATTAATTAATTAATTTAATTAAATTAAAGGAGAAGTCCATGAGTGGGGCAGCCTGGCTCTTTACCAAGTTGTGTAGCTGACAATATGCTTAATCCAGATGGAGGCCTTTGAAATGGATGCTTCCACAATGAAAAGCTTAATGTCAGGCACTTATCTTAAAATTTAAAAAGCTAACTGTCAGGCACTTACACTACAACAGGTGTCAGCCCCCTCTTTATGATTAGTCTGTAAGCAAAGACCTAGGTGTCTGGACAACCACCTACTAGCTGATCACAGCACCCTTTAAACCTCCATATCCTGGCCTGTTACGTGGGGATAGCAGCTCCCACCCCCTTCTCAGAGTCATTAAACAATTTTTTTCCAGCTTTATTGAGATATAATTGACATATATCATTGTGTAAGTTTTCAGGTATACACTGTAATGATTTGATACATGTACATGTTGCAAAATGATTACCATAAAAGATTAGTGGGCTTCCCTGGTGGCGCAGTGGTTAAGAATCCACCTGCCAATGCAGGGGACCCGGGTTCGAGCCCTGGTCTGGGAAGATCCCACATGCCACGGAGCAAATAGGCCCGTGAGCCACAACTGCTGAGCCTGCGTTCTAGAGCCCACGGGCCACAGCTACTGAGCCCGCGTGCTGCAACTACTGAAACCCACGTGCCTAGAGTCTGTGCTCCGCAACAGGAGAAGCCACCGCAATGAGAAACCCGTGCACCGCAACGAAGAGTAGCCCCGCTCACCACAAGTAGAGAAAGCTCGCACACAGCAACGAAGACCCAACACAGCCAAAAATAAATTTAAAAAATAAATAAATTTAAAAAAACCTTCCAAAGCCCATGCTGCACCCCAGACCAATTATATCAGATTACCTTGGGGGTGGGATACAGTCCATGAGTATTAAAAAAAAAAAAAAAAAGATTAGTAACACACCTATCACCTAACATAGTTACAGTTTTCTTTGTGCTGTGAGAACTTTTAAGATTTACTTTCTTAGCAACTTTCAAATACATAATACAGTGTGGTAACTATAGTCACCAGGCTGTACATTACATCCCCAAAACTATGCGGCTTAAAATGGAAGTTTGTACTCTTTGGTCACCTTTGCCCACCCCAACACCCTTACCCACCTCCAGTCCCATCCCTGGCAACCACCAATTTGTTCTCTGTTTCCATGAGTTATTTTTTTTAGATTCCACATATAAATGAGGTCATACTGTATTGGTCATTCTCATTCTCTGTCTGACTTATTTCACTTAGCATAATGCCCTCAGGATTCATCTATGTTGTTTCCAATGGCATGATTTCCTTCTTTTTAAGGCTAAATAATACATCACGGAGGACCTTCAAGATGGCGGAGTAGTAAGACGTGGAGATCGCCTTCCTCACCACAAATTCATCAAAAATACATCTACATGTGGAACAACTCCTACAGAACACCTACTGAATGCTGGCAGAAGACCTCAGACCTCCCAAAAGGCAAGAAAATCTTCACGTACCTGGGTAGGGCAAAAGAAAACAGAAATAACAGAGACAAAAGAATAGGGACGGGACCTGCACCAGTGGGAGGGAGCCGTGAAGGAGGAAAGGTGTCCACACACTAGGAGCCCCTTCGCGGGCGGAGACTGCGGGTGGCGGAGGGGGGAGCTTCAGAGCCACAGAGGAGAGCGCAGCCACAGGGGTGCGGAGGGCAAAGCGGAGAGATTCCCGCACGGAGGCTCGGCGCCGAGCAGCACTCACCAGCCCGAGAGGCTTGTCTGCTCCCCCGCCGGGGCGGGCGGGGCTGGGAGCTGAGGCTCGGGCTTCGGTCGGATCGCAGGGAGAGGACTGGGGCTGGTGGCGTGAACACAGCCTGAAGGGGCTAGTGCGCCACAGCTAGCCAGGAAGGAATCTAGAAAAAAGTCTGGACCTGCCTAAGAGTCAAGAGACCATTGTATCGGGGTGTACGTGGAGAAAAGATTCAGAACACCACCTAAACGAGCTTCAGAGATGGGCGCGAGCCGTGGCAATCAGCACGGACCCCAGAGACGGGCATGATACGCTAAGGCTGCTGCCGCCGCCACCAAGAAGCCTGTGTGCGAGCACAGGTCACTCTCCACACCGCCCCTCCCGGGAGCCTGTGCAGCCCGCCACTGCCAGGGTCCCGTGATCCGGGGACAACTTCCCCGGGAGAATACACGGCGCACCTCAGGCTGCTGCAACGTCACGACGCCTCTGACGCCGCAGGCTCGCCCCGCCTCCTCCGTACCGCTCCCTCCCCCGGCCTGAGTGAGCCAGAGCCCCCGAAGCAGCTGCTCCTTTAACCCCGTCCTGTCTGGGCAGGGAATAGACGCCCTCAGGCGACCTACACGCAGAGGCGGGGCCAAATCCAAAGCTGAACCCCAGGAGCTGTGGGAACAAAGAAGAGAAAGGGAAATCTCTCCCAGCAGCCTCAGGAGCAGCAGATTAAATCTCCACAATCAACTTGATGTACCTGCATCTGTGGAATACCTGAATAGATGACGAATCATCCCAAAATTGAGGCAGTGGACTTTGGGAGCAACTGTAGACTTGGGAGCCGTGTGGCTGACAGGGTCTTCATGCTCTGGCTGGGTGTCAGGCCTGTGCCTCTGAGGTGGGAGAGCCAAATTCAGGACATTGGTCCACCAGAGACCTCCAAACTTCACATAATATCAAACGGGGAAAGCTCTCCCAGAGATCTCCGTCTCAATGCTAAGACCCAGCTGCACTCAACAACCATCAAGGTACAGTGCTGGACACCCTATGCCAAACAACTAGCAAGACAGGAACACAACCCCATCCATTAGCAGAGAGGCTGCCTAAAATCATAATAAGGTCACAGACACCCCAAAACACACCACCGGACACGGTCCTGCCCACTAGAAAGACAACATCCAGCCTCATCCACCAGAACACTGGCACCAGTCCCCTCCCCCAGGAAACCTACACAACCCACTGAAACAACCTTAGTCACTGGGGGCAGACACCAAAAACAATGGAAACTACAAACCTGCAGCCTACGAAAAGGAGACCCCAAGCACAGTAAGTTAAGCAAAATGAGAAGACAAAGAAACACACAGCAGATGAAGGAGCAAGGTAAAAACCCACCAGACCAAACAAATGAAGAGGAAATAGGCAGTCTACATGAAAAAGAATTCAGAGTAATGATAGTAAAGATGATTCAAAATCTTGGAAATTGAAGGGAGAAAGTACAAAAAACACTTAACAAGGACCTAGAAGAACTAAAGAGCAAACAAACAATGATGAACAACACAAGAAATGAAATTAAAAATTCTCTAGGAGGAATCAATAGCAGAATAACTGAGGCAGAAGAATGGATAAGTGACGTGGAAGATAAAATAGTGGAAATAACTACCACAGAGCAGAATAAAGAAAAAAGAATGAAAAGAACTGAGGACAGTCTTAGAGACCTGTGGGACAACATTGAATGCACAAACATTTGAATTATAGGGGTCCCAGAAGAAGAGAAAAAGAAAGGGACTGAGAAAATATTTGAAGAGATTATAGTTGAAAACTTCCCTAATATGAGAAAGGAAATAGTCAATCAAGTCCAGGAAGCACAGAGAGTCCCATACAGGTTGAATCCAAGGAGAAACATGCCAAGACACATATTAATCAAACTACCAAAAATTAAATACAAAGAAAAAATGTTAAAAGCAGCAAGGGAAAAGCAACAAATAACATACAAGGAAATCCCCATAATGTTAACAGCTGATCTTTCAGCAGAAACTCTGCAAGCCAGAAGGGAGTGGCAGTGATATTTAAAGTGATGAAAGGGAAAAACCTACAACCAAGATTACTCTACCCAGCAAGGATCTCATTCAGATTTGTTTTGGAATATTACTCAGCCATAAAAAGAAACGAAATTGAGTTACTTGTAGTGAGGTGGATGGAGTTAGAGTCTGTCATATAGAGTGAAGTAAGTCAGAAAGAGAAAAACAAATAATGTATGCTAACACATATATATGGAATCTTAAAAAAAAAATGGTTCTGAAGAACCTAAGGGAGGGTGGGAGGGAGATGCAAGAGGGAGGGGATATGGGAATATATGTATACATATAGCTGATTCACTTTGTTATACAGCAGAAACTAACACAACATTGTAAACAATTATAGTCCAATAAAGATGTTTTATATATATATATATATATATATATATATATATATAATCTCACATCTTCTTTATCCATTCATCCATCAATGGACATTTAGGTTTTTTCCATATCTTGGTTATTGTATATAATGCTGCAATGAATATGAGAGAGCAGATATCTCTTTGAGATAGTGATTTCATTTCCTTCCCACATAAATTCAGGAGTGAAATTGCTAGATCATATTGTAGTTCTACTTTTAATTTTTTAAGGGAACTTCATACTGTTTTCCATATTGGCTGCACCAATGTACATTCCTGCCAATGCTGCAAAAGGGTTCTTTTTTCTCCACATCTTTGCTAGCACTTGTTTTCTCTTGTTTTTTTGATAATAACCACTGGTGTGAAGTGATACCTCATTGAGGTATCACTGAGATACCTCATTGGTTTGATTTGCATTTCCCTGATGATTAGTGATCTTTGAGTGTCTTTTCATGTACCTGTTGGTTATTTAAATATCTTTTTTGGAAAAATGTCTATTCAGACCTTTGCTCATTTTTTTTTAACATCTTTATTGGAGTATAATTGCTTTACAATGGTGTGTTAGTTTCTGCTTTATAACAAAGTGAATCAGTTATACATATACATATGTTCCCATATCTCTTCCCTCTTGCATCTCCCTCCTTCCCACCCTCCCTATCCCACCCCTCTAGGTGATCACAAAGCACCGAGCTGACCTCCTTGTGCTATGCAGCTGCTTCCCACTAGCTATCTATTTTACGTTTGGTAGTGTATATATGTCCATGCCACTCTCTCACTTTGTCACAGCTTACCCTTCCCCCTCCCCATATCCTCAAGTCCATTCTCTAGTAGGTCTGTGTCTTTATTCCCATCTTACCACTAGGTTCTTCATGACCTTTTTTTTTTCCCCTTAGATTCCATATATATGTGTTAACATACTGTATTTGTTTTTCTCTTTCTGACTTACTTCACTCTGTATGACAGACTCTAATTCCATCCACCTCACTACAAATAACTCAGTTTCGTTTCTTTTTATAGCTGAGCAATATTCCATTGTATATATGTGCCACATCTTCTTTATCCATTCATCCAATGATGGACACTTAGGTTGCTTCCATGTCCTGGCTATTGTAAATAGAGCTGCAATGAACATTTTGGTACATGACTCTTTTTGAATTATGGTTTACTCAGGGTATATGCCCAGTAGTGGGATTGCTGGGTCGTATGGTAGTTCTATTTTTAGTTTTTTAAGGAACCTCCATACTGTTCTCCATAGTGGCTGTATCAATTTACATTCCCACCATTTTTAGTTGAATTACTTGCTTTTTAACTTTTGAGTTGTATGACTTCCATATATGTTTTGGATATTAACACCTTATCAGATATGTAGTTTGCAAATATTTTCTCCTATTCCATATGTTGCCTTTTTTTTTTTGATCATTTCTTTTGCTCTGCAGAATCTTTTTGGTTTAATCTATCCCACTTTTTTATTTTTGCTTCTGTTGCCTGTGCTTTGGGTGTCATATCCATAAAATCATTGCCAAGACCAATGTCAAAGAGGTTTCCCCCTATGTTTTCTTCTAGGAATATTATGGTTTTAGGTCTAACATTTAAGTCTTTAATCCAATTCAAGTTAATTTTTATGAATGGTATGAGATAGGAGTCCAGTTTCATTATTTGTAGGTGAATATCCAGTTCTCCCAGCACCATTAATTGAAGAGACTGTCCTTTCCCCATTCTTGGTGTATTCTTGGCTCCCTGGTCAAATATTAATTGACCATATGTGCAAGGGTTTATTTCTGGGCTTTCAACCTGTTGTATTGGTCTATATGTTTATTTTTATGCTATTACTATCCTTTTTTTTTAACATCTCTATTGGAGTATAATTGCTTTACAATGGTGTGTTGTTTCTGCTTTATAACAAAGGGAATCAGTTATACATATACATATGTTCCCATATCTCTTCCCTCTTGCATCTCCCTCCCTCCCACCCTCCCTATCCCACCCCTCTAGGTGGTCACAAAGCACCGAGCTGATCTTCCTGTGCTATGGCTGCTTCCCACTAGCTATCTATTTTACATTTGGTAGTGTTTATATGTCCATGCCACTCTCTCACTTTGTCACAGCTTACCCTTCCCCCTCCCCATATCCTGAAGTCCATTCTCTAGTAGGTCTGTGTCTTTATTCCCGTCTTACCACTAGGTTCTTCATGACCTTTTTTTTTTTTTTCTTAGATATCCTGTTTTGATTAATGTAGCTTTGTAATATAGTCTGAAATCAGGAACTGTGATGCCTCCAGCTTTGTTCTTCTTTCTCAGGATTGCTTTGATTATTCAGGTTCTTTGTGGTTCCACATAAATTTTAAGGTTGTTTTTCTGTTCCTGTGGGGGGAAAATGCCATTGTAACCTTGATAGGGATTGCATTGAATCTACAGATGGCTTTGGGTAGTATGGACATTTTAACAATACAAATTATTCCAATCCATGATCATGGATATCTTGCCATTTATTTGTTTCTTCTTCAGTTTCTTTCATCAGTGTCTTATAGTTTTCAGTTATGTATCTTTCACCTCCTTGTAAATTTATTCCTAAGTATTTTATTGTTTTGATACTACTGTAAAGGCAATTGTTTAATATTTTTCTATTTCAGCTAATTCATTGCTAGAGTATAGAATGCAATTTAAAGTGGCAGTTCATGTGCCCCTGCTTTCTAAAGGTGCAGCATTAATAGAATGGATTCAGCAATTTAGCAAGGTGAACTCACCCTTGTATTGCAGAGTGCTTTGTTGAAAGGGGGAACTTTGTTGAAAGCTCCCCCCAGAAGGGGGACCTCTCATATCCTGTGACCATAGCAGAGCCCAAGAGGAAGAGGAAAGACTTCTCTTCTTTCCTGGCAAGGACCAGCCAATGAAAAGTGATGGACTCTTTGTTTGCTATAGTCCTCCCAACTTCCTTTTCCCCTCTATAAAAGTATTCTCCTTCTCTTGCCATGCAGGGACTTGTACGTGGCTCACCTTGGTTGCAAACCTCAAATTGCAATTCTCTGCTGATCCTGAATAAATCCACCTTTGCTGGAGAAATATCTGGCAGTCTGTATGTTTCAGGTCAACAAAACTGTCTTAATTTCTGCAGCTTCACTGTAAGTCTAAAACAGGTTAAGAACTGCAACTTTGTTCTTCATCAAACATTGTCTTGCCTATTCTAAGTCCTTTACATAAAGTTTAGATTCAGCTTGTCAGTTACCATTTTAAAAGTCAACTGGGATTTTGATTGAGGTTGAGTTGAATCTATAGATCTATTTGCAAAGAATTACCATCTTAATAATACTGAGTCTTATGATTAACATATTACAACTAGGTCAACTTTTTCAGTAATGTTTCATAGTTTTAAGTGTAGGCATTTTGCATATCTTTTACTAAATTTGGTCCTAAGTGTCTGGTGGGTTTTAATGCAATTATAAATGGGGTTTTTAATTTCATTTTCCAATTGCTTGTTACTAGTATGTAGAAACCCAACTGATTTTTGTCATGTCATCTGAGAAAAAATAAAAAAGGCAGTTTTGCTTTTTCCCTTTCCAGTCTGTATACACTTTATTTTATTGTCTAGGACCTCCAGTACGATGTCAAATCAAAGTTATAAGACCAGGCATCCTTACATTGCTTCTAACCTAAGAAAAAAAAATCATTCAGTGTTTCACCATTAAGAGTTATGTTAGCTGTAGATATGTCATATGTACTCTTTATCATATTCAGAAAGTTCCTTTCTGTTCATACTTTACTGAAAGGATTTATCATAAATAGATGTTGACTTTTATAAAAAATTTTTTCTAAGTCTTTTGAGACGATCATCTGGTTTATCTCCTATGTTTTGTTAATGCAGTGAAATATATTGATTTAGAAATGTTAAGCCAACCTCACATTCCTGGAATAAACCCCAAATCAATTTGATTTGTTTATATTTTCTTAGGATTTTTGCATTTTTATCCACTGGCCTACAGTTTCTTTCTTTTTACTTTCTCTTTCTCTTCTTCTTTCTTCATTTCTGTCTGTCTTTCTTGTAGTATCCTTGCCACATTTTGGTATCAGGCTTATGTTGATCCCATAAGAGGAACCGGAAAATTCCTTTATCTATCTATCTCTGTGCACAATTGCCTTTTTTTCTTTCTTAAGTGTTGCAGGGAATTTGCCAATGAAGTCATCTGGGCCTGGAGTTGTAAAAACTGGAAAGGTTTTTAACTGTGACTTTGATGTCTTTAACATCTATAACACTATTCAGATTTTGTATTTTGTTGTGTTTGTCATGTTTATTGTTTGTATTGTGTTGGTTTAGAAAAATATATCTTTCAAGAAATCTATCCATTCCCTTTAAATTATCAAATTATTAGCATAAAGTTGCTTATAATAATAACATCTTTAAAAGCCTGTAGGATTTATAGTCATGTCCTTTTCCTCATTCCTGATATTGTAAATTCCTTCTATTTTTCCTTTGTCAGCATTCCTAGAAATTGACGATGACAATTTTATCTGAGACTTGTGCTCCTGGAAAGCAGGACCATTAAGAAATCTCCCAATACTTATGTGTTCTGGAAAATGACTTACTGCAAAGAAACACAATCCCCCATAGGACTTAGATAAAATTCACAGATGCTTCCTTGTTTACATATAACAAGGCCAAACACAGACCCTCCAAATTTCCATTCTTTGTCTCATTTAATGATTAGTTAAACTTTGATCAATTGGAACAAAATCCTTGTTAATCAAACTTTAGTTAAGCTTCTCTCCTTCCCCCAGTCCACTGCATTTTAACCCATCCTCACCTGAGCCATCATACAACTCTTCCCTAATGGCCCTTCTTAAAGAGTAGGCTGATTTCAAGGTAAAACGTTCTCTGATCTATGGTTTGATCATTCCATTATTTCATCACTTTCACACATCAGGTTCCTTCTAGACTTGTTTACTCCTCTGTATAAAAGAAAAGTCATTTTCTGCCTAACCTTTGAGATACTTGCAGATCTCACGGTCATAGCACTCTTTGTATTACAATATTCCCTTTCCCTCTCTTGCAATAATTTTTTCAAATAAAGTCTTTCATTATTTAAGTCTGGAGTTGTTTTATTGGCAGATTTTATCAATTTATTAATCTTTTCAAAGAACCAAATGTGGCCTTGTTCCAATTTATCTACTGTCTATCTATCCCATTGATTTCTGCTCTTAAATTTATTATTTCCTTCTTCTACCTTCTTTGTGTTTTATTATTTCTTCTCCTTTATAACTTCTTGAGGTGAAAGCTCAGATCGCTGAGTTTAAAACTGTCTTCCATTCTAATGTATGCAGGATACAAGATTAATATACAGGAAATCTGTTGTGTTCCTATACATTAATAATGAAATATCAGAAAGAGGAAAGTTTTAAAAATCTCATTTAAAATTGCATCAAAAAAGAAACCCTAGGAACAAATTTAAAGATCTATACTTTGAAAACTATAAAACATTGATGAAGCAAGTTGAAGATAATTCAAAGAAATGGAAAGATACCTCATGCTCTTGTATTGAAAGAATCAATATTATTAAAAAGGTCATACTACTCAAAGCAATCTACAGTTTTAATGCAATCCTTATCAAAATACCCATGACATTTTTCACAGAACTAGAGCAAATAATCCTAAAATTTCTATGGAACCACATAAGATGCCAAATTGCCAAAGCAATCCTGAGGAAAAAAGAACAAAGCTGGAGGTATAAACCTACCAGACTTCAGACTATACTACAAAGCTATGGTAATCAAAACAGCATGGTACTGGCACAAAACACACACACATAGATCAATAGAACAGAATAGAGATCCCAGAAACAAACCCACACACCTATGATCAATTAATCTACATTAAAGGAGACAAGAATACACAATGGAGAAAAGACAGTCTCTTCAACAAGTGGTGCTGGAGAAAACTGGAAAGCCACAGGTAAAACAATAAGATTAAAACATTTCCTCACACCATATGCAAAAATAAACTCAAAATCGTTCAAAGATCTAAATGTAAGACCTGAAACCATAAAACTTCTAGAAGAGAACATAGGCAGAACACTCTTTGATGTAATTAGTAGCAATATTTTCTTGGATCAGTCTTCTAAGACAAAAGAAATAAAAGCAAAAATAAACTAATGGGACCTTAATTAAACGTAAAAGCTTCTGCATAGTAAAGGAAACTATTGACAAAACAAAAGACAACCTACTGAATGGGAGAAAATATTTGCAAAGGATGCTACCAACAAGGGGTTAATAACGAAAATATACAACAGCTCATACACCTCAATATCAAGAAAATAGGGACTTCCCTGGTGGCGCAGTGGTTAAGAATCCGCCTGCCAATGCAGGGGACACGGGTTCGAGCTCTGGTCCTGGAAGATCCCACATGCCGTGGAGCAACTAATCCTATGCACCACAACTGCTGAGCCTGGTGAGCCACAACTACTGAGCCTGCGTGCCACAACTACTGAAGCCCACATGCCTAGAGCCTGTGCTCCACAACAAGAGAAGCCACTGCAATGAGAAGCCTGCACACTGCAACTACGAGTAGCCCCTGCTCGCCGCAACTAGAGAAAGCCCGCGTGCAGAAACAAAGACACAATGCAACCAAAAATAAAATAATTAATTAATTTTTTAAAAATATCAAGAAAACAAACAACCCAATCAAAAAATGGGTAGAGGGGCTTCCCTGGTGGCGCAGTGGTTGAGAATCTGCCTGTCAATGCAGGGGACACGGGTTCGAGCCCTGGTCTGGGAAGATCCCACATGCCACGGAGCAACTAGGCCCGTGAGCCACAATTGCTGAGCCTGCGCGTCTGGAGCCTGTGCTCCGCGACAAGAGAGGCCGCGATAGGGAGAGGCCCGCGCACCGCGATGAAGAGTGGCCCCCGCTTGCGGCAACTAGAGAAAGCCCTCGCACAGAAACGAAGACCCAACACAGCCAAAAATAAATAAATAAATAAATAAAATTTAAAAAAAAATGGGTAGAGGACCTGAATAGATATTTTTCCAAAGAAGACATACAGATGGATAACAGGCACATGTAAAGATGCTCAACATTGCTAATTATTAGAGAAATGCAAATCACCTCACACCTGTCAGAATGGCTATCATCAAAAAGTCTACAAATGATGAATGTTGGAGAGGATGTGGAGAAAAGGAAACCCTCCTACACTGCTGGTGGGAATGTAAATTGGTGCAGCCACTATGGAGAATAGTATGGAGGTTCCTAAAAAAACCTAAAACTAGAACTACCATATCATCCAGTAATTCCACTCCTGGGTATATATCTAGAAAAAATGAAAACACCAATTCTAAAAGATACATGTATCCCGAAACTCATAGCAGCACATTTGCATTTGGCATTTACAATAGCCAAGACATGGAAACAATCTAATTGCCCACCAACAAACAATTGGATTAAGAAGATGTAGTAGTATATATACATATATATGGAATATACTCAGCCATAAAAAAGAATGAAATACTGCCATTTGCAGCATTTAGATGGACCTAGAGAATATTATTCTTAGTGAAATAAGTCAGACAGAAAAAGATGAATAATGTATATGCAAACAGAAACAGACTCACAGATATAGAAAACAAACCTGTGGTTACAAAGGGGAGAGAGAAGGGGGAGGTACAAATTAGGGGTATGTGATTAACAGATACAAACTACTATATATAAAATAGATAAGCAACAAAGATACACTATATAGTACAGGAAATTATACCCATTATCTTGTAATAACCTATAATGGAGTATAATCTGCAAAAATATTGAATCACTGTGCTGTACACCTGAAGCTAACACAATATTGTAAATCAACCCTACTAAACAAAAGAAAAGAGAGGTATATAGAAGGACATTATACATTAATAAAAGGGTTAATTCACCAATATATAACAATAATAAACATATAGGCACCAAACTTCAGAGCCCCAAAATATATGAAGCCAACACTGATAGAATTGAAGGGGAAAATAGACAGTTCTGTAATAATAGTGGGAGATTTCAATACCAAACTTTAATCATGGACAGTTTACAACATAAAAGACTAGGTCCTAAAAGGCACTGTGCCTTCTTCTTTGAACTACTCCCTCTGGTGGAACTTAGATGCCATGTCATAAGGGGATTCAAGCAGCCTATGGCGAGCCCCAGGTGAGGAAGAGGTCTCCTGCCAATTGCCATGTGAGCGAGCCATCTTGGAATAGATCCTCCATTCCCATCAATGCTTCAGATCACTGCAGCCCCTGCCAACATCCTAATTGCCATTTCATGAGAGATCCTGACCATAATCACCCAGCTAAGCCTCTCCCGTATTCTTAATCTAATGAAACTGTGAAAAAACAAATGTTTGTTTTTTAGAGCCTTGATGTTTGGGGGTAATTTGTATTTAAGCAATAGATAACTCAATGTAAGTTTATAGTTCATTTTCACTTAATATAATTACTGATATGGTTGGGTTTAATGCTACCATCTTGCTTTTGTTTTCTACTTGTTCCATCTGTTCTTTGGTACATTGTTTCTATGTTCCACTTGCTCTGTCTTCTTTTGGATTATTCAAGTATCTTATATGTTCCATTTTATCTACTCTATTGGCTTTCAGCCATAACTTTCTCTAATTCTAAGTGATTTACACTTAAAATGAGCATCCTCAATCTATAGCAGTCTGCCTTGAATTCATATAAATTCATATAAAATACAAGAACTTTATAACAGCATAATTCCAGTTATCCCCTATTCTGCCCTTTGTGTTTTTGTTGTCATATATTTTACTTTTACATATATTGTTAATCCCATCATATATTTTTTTTATTGTTTTAAAAAGTCAAAACTCCTTTAAGAAAAAAAAGTCAAAACATCCTTTTATATTTACCCACATATTACAATTTCCAGTGCCATTCTTCTTTCTTGTTAATCTGATCTTACATCTGTAATATTTTATATTTAGCAAAATAAAAAAAAATGCACTTTCTTTGGCATTTTTTTGTAGCATAACTCTGATGGGCACAAATGGTCTCAGATTATGTTTGTCATTAAAAGCCTTTTTTTTTTTTCTTCACTGGATATAGAATTCTTTATTTTCAGATTATTTTATTTTGACATTTTAAAGATGTCACTCCATTGTCTTCTGCTTCCATTGTTCCTCATGTGAAGTCAGTCTTCATTCTTCTTATTGTTCCCTTCAATGTAATTTTACACACACCTACCCAACTGCTTTTAAGATTTTCTCTTTATCTTTGGCTTTTAGCAGTTTGATTATGATGTGCATAAATATTTTTCCTGCTTGGTATTTGCTGAGTTTCTGGGATCTGTAATTTATTACTTTCATATTTTGGAGAATTTCAGCCATTATCTCTTCAAATATTTCTTCTCTCTCTCTTCTACTTTTGAAACTCCAATTGCTTACGTGTTAGACTACTTTACATTTTCTGATCCGTCTTAGGCACTCTGTTTGAGATTGATCGTTTTGTTTTTTGCTTTCCTTTTTCTTTTTATTCTTCAGTTTGTGTAATTTCTATTGACCTTTTAATTCATTGATCTTTTCTTCAACTATGTCCAGTATAGTGTTAAGTCAACCCAGTGGATTCTTAATTTCAAAAACATTTTTCCGTCCTAGAATCTACATTTTTTTATTTCTTGGTTAGGTTTCCATTCCTTTGATTGAACTTTACATATGTTCGCCTATTTTGCTCACCTTTTCTATAAATTCTTTAAAGGGTTTATAATAGTTATTTTGTATCCTTGTCTGCTAATTCTAACCTCTGTGGGATCTGTGAGTCTACTTCTATTAACTTTATTCTCATTATAGGTCATAGTTTTCTCCTTCTTCATGTTTTTGGTTATTATTGTATGCTGGACATTTTCAATGACACTGTATAGAGATACTTTGTTATATTAGCTACCTCTAAATTGTGCTATGTTTTGTTCTGTTAGGCAGTTAAATTCCTGGTAAGGAGGGTCTATTTCAGGATTATTCTTAATCTTATAGTATTGTCCTCTATGGACACAGACTTTTCATCTTAAATGTGGTCTTCCTAAGGGTTTATATTAAATGTCCAGTGTGCTCAACAAGGTCACTCTGCATGGGACAGAATTCCAATGTCTCCCCAGCACTTAGCAGAAAACTGCTCAACTCTAATTCCATGTTCTGGTAACTGTTTCTGTTTAACAAATTATCCCCAAAATGTAGCAACTTAAAAAAAAATCTATTTTATTATGCTCTTTAATTCTGTGGGTAGGGAAATCAAGCTGGGTAGAGTAATATTGACTGGTCTCTGTTCTACAGTGTCTCAAGCCTCAGCTGGCAAGATTCAAGTGATGAGTCTACCTTGACAATTCAAGCTGGAATCATCTGACCTTTCTGGCTCCTGGCTTCAGAGCACTTGAAGTCCAGGACTGCTGACCAGACTATCTGTCTAGATGTAGCCTCTCTGTATGGCTTGGGATAGGCAGAATGCTTACGTAACCACCCAAGACTCTATGAACAAGAATTCTAGTAAACAAGATGGAAGCTGAATAGCCTTTTGTTGCCCAGCTTTATAAATCACAGAGCATAATTTCCTTGTGCTTTACTGGTTAAAGCAATCACAGCCCATCCAGACTCCAGGGGACAGAAACAGACTCCATCTCTTTATGAGAGCATTCCAGAGTCACATTTTAGAAGAGCATGTGGCATAGGAGATATTGTTGTGACCATCTTTACAAAATACAGTCTGCCATAGTACCCCAGCAGCTGTTACTGTCTTCTCAGAGTCTTTCACTAAATGTGAGCAAATTGGGACTTGGCCAAGTTCCTAGGGAATTTGGGGGACTTCTCCTCTGTGGTTTCCTCCTCTCCTCTCTGGTGCCCTACCCCACCAATTCCAGTCACTTAGCAGCCCTAAATTCCAGTCTCTGCTTCCTCTGCTCAAAAAGACTTCCACCTTCTACTTGAGTTCTGTTTTCCTGTACCACAGCTTGAAAATTGACCCCAAGCTGAAAACCAGGGTAAATGCCAAGCTTATCTCCCATCTTATTTCTAGGCCCACAGTCCAGTTCTGTGCTCTGTTCAATCCAGGGTAAATGCCAAGCTTATCTCCCATGCTTATTTCTAGGCCCACAGTCCAGTTCTGTGCTCTGTTCAATGTCTGAAAATGGTTGTTTCAAATATTTTGTTCCATTTTATAGTCGTTTGCTGTGAGATGGTGCGGCAGACTCTAAAATGGCCTCCAGTTATCCCTGTCTCTTGATGTTCACATCCTTATGTGGTCCCATTCCTTTGAGTATACAGAGGATCTGTAACCTGCTTCTAACCGTAAAGAATATGTCAAAGGTGATGGAATTTACACCATCATGTATACATGATTACTGTATATGATTGTGTGACACACAATCATAGGGCTGTTTTACTGTAGTTTCTCCCTTTCCTTTGCTGCCTTTAAAGAAGCAAGCTGCCATGTTATGAGCTGCACATGGAGAGGGCCACGTGGCAGGGAACTGGTGGTGGTCTCTGGCCAACAGCCAGTGCAAACCTGGGGCCCTTAGTTTAACACCCTGCAAAGGAACAGATGAGATCCCAGCCACGCCCAATACCTTGATTGCAACCTTGCAGCAGTCCCAGCTAAGGGGTGCCCAGAATCCTGACCCACAGAAACTATGAGATAACTAATGTGTGTTGTTTTAAACTTAAAAGTCTGTGGTAATATTGTTATGCAGCAAAATAACTAATACAGAGAGTAAGTCTGATACCACCAGCTCCTTTTGGACCAAAATGAGAAGTCATCCTGTGTTGTGAAGCACAGAGAACGCACATGATATGAGACCTGGGAAAGGGCAAGAGATGACGCCTCATACATCAATTGCCGGTCCACTAGAAGAGACCTCCCAGCCTCTAAGCACCGCCTCCTATCACAGGGCTTGCTAGTCCACACTTAGAGCTTTATTCTTTGAATGAAACATTCATCCATTCAACAAAGTTGTATTAAGTCTCCTGCATGACGGTCCCTGTGCTTAGCACCCAGATGCCAAAGGTGAGTTACACACTGTCCCTGCCTTCAAGAAAGCACAATGCCATTTATTCACTTTTTACACATTATGTCATTTAACACCCACAGTAAACCATAAGGTGGGTGCCATTATTGTCTGCATTTTACAGATTAGGAATTAACACTCAGAAAGGCTTAATCACTCATCATAGACATACAGCTAATGAGTGTTAGAGTCAGAATTTGAACTCAGGATTTATTTTTTATTCCAAAATCTTCCCACTGCATGCTAAATTACTGTGAGAGACAGACAATTAGTGTGAGAGACAGACAAATAAAATTTAAAAAAACATGATTGTGACTCAATGTAATAAATACTCTATTGCAGGGAGCAAGGACTTACTGGGGAGGATAGAAGAGGAATTTTCGGGCTCAGAAAAGGCTATGATGAGGAGCAGACAATTAAGCTGGGTTCTCCTGGTGATTAAGGAGAGGGGCAGCGCTGGAGAGATGCATGCCAGCATTAGACAGGGCAGTGGGATGGCAGAGCCACATATATGGCAAGTGTGGCGGGCTAGTACCTGCTCAGTCATGGAAGAAGTGTGGGAAGAGTGGCAGGTAGGATCAGATCCCACTGCTAGGACAAGTGCTGGGTTGGGAACTACATAGTGAAGCAGGAAGAAGCATGGCAGAATGATTTGGGCCACTGGAGGCCATGGGACCTCTGGCCATGCGGGGTTACTGGGAGAAGAGACAGGGGTCCAATATCCCAATCTCACCATGACATCAATGTCAGCCACCCAACACCAGCTGTGCCATGGCTGCCTCCCTATCCCGCCCGTGGAGAGGAACTGTTCCACCCACAGCCCCTGATGACAGGGTTGTCTAAGCAGCCATAATTATACCCACTGACCTCATGCTTCCAGCCACAGATGACTGGCCCAGAAGTGAACATGTGCTTTTGCTTTCTTCCCAGGCCATGTTAGTATCAATACATCACATCAGAAGACAGATGGCTGAGGTGCAAAGTCACATAGGTCAGGGCCACAGTGGGCACAGAGCTGGCCAAAGCCACAGGTGAGCTTAGGTATAGGAGGGGTCTAACAAGTCACAGAGGAAACTAGTCTACAGAGGGAAACAGAAGACTGGAACAGAGACCCAGAAGGAAGCAGACTTGAGGCCATGAGACCCCAGAGGGAGAGAGACGGAAAGATGGCTAGAGGAGCTGCCTCATGATCTTATGGACCTACAAGGTTTAGTTGTACACCACTCTCCTCAATTCCAACATATGTCCCCAAGTTGTCACGATAAACTCCCTGTATACATAAGTTAGTTTGACTAGGTCTCTGTTTATTACAAGTGATCCCTATACTGGTCAGGACTCTTGATTGCAAGTGATAAAAACCCTGCAGTAGCTGGCCCCATCATAAATAGAATGTGCTCACTCATATAATTGAGAAGGATGGGTGGAGGCAGGGGTAGCTAACACCCCACACAGCTGAATCCAGGATGCAAGTCGTGACCTTGGGGAGCTCTCTTGCCACCTCCTGGCCCTCTATTTTTGAGCTTCCTTTTCTCTTATGAATGGGCTTCCTCCATAAGGTGGGAAGATGTTCTGGCAGCCCAGAGCCACATGCTTCCAGCACTGTGAGCCCAACATAAAAGACTGTCTTTCCACCATCAGTAGAAGAAAATGGAGGGGAAAGACTCTAATTGGCCAGGAGGATCACATTAATGTTCCTGAACATATCACTAAGGCCAGGGAAGTTGGGATGCTCTGATTGGCCAGGTATAGGTCACATGCCAATCCCTGTGATCTGGAGGAGACCTGAGGACCATGTATGTTCACTGAAGTAAGAGGAAAAGGGAGAAACCTGCTGGGCAGACCAACAGAATAACTGCCACATCCCCAAGTTAAGTTGGGACCAAAGGAACAGGCACACTGTTTACCACAAACCACTCAAGATACGTAGATAATTTTGTTGATAGATCACTCAATGTGTTATGACTGAACTGGGCCAGTCTAATGGTACCCATAAAGGTCTCTGGACCACCTGTCTTACTAGTCTGTTATGGTCCAAGAAATCATTTACCTTTGTTGCTTCTTTCCATATCTAGAGTTCATACTATTACAATAATACTATTACATAATATTATATTATATTATATATATAATATTATATATAATATATATATTATATTATATATTATAATATATTATATTATAATAATACTATTACATAATATTATATAATACATAATACTGTTACATACTATTACAATAATACTATTACAATAATACTATTCATACTATTACAATAATACATACCATTACAATCAATCCTAATCTTATATGGAATTATGTAGCTGGTCAATCATTTCAAGTCAGTTAGCCATCATTATTTTGGGTGAAGACACAGTTGCATAGTGGGTAATATAAGAAAATAAGCAGAATACCAGTAATATAGCTAATAGCAAAAATAAAAAATAAAAAGATACACAGAGAATCAATCAGTATGTGGTCCACGCAGCTCCAGCTGACGATCACAAAGGGAGACCCTGAGAGTCCAAAGCTCTATCCATCTGCCTCCACACACCAAACTGATGGAGGTGCCTCAATTCTTACATGAAGCGGTTCAGCAGAGCAGAAAGAGTTCAGGCCTGGCATCAGAGACCTGGATTTGAGTCTCAGTTCTGCTGTTCACTGGCTGTGGGATATTGGGGGGGTCTATGTAACCTCCTTGAGACTCAATTTTTCATCAGAAGAAATGTAAGAACTATTATCTACATCACAAAATAAATGTGAGGGTTACACGATGACAAAAAAGCCCATAATACTATACAAAGGGAAAAGAAGAGTAAAAAGAAGAGTAAGAGGCGATATTGTACATCCAGGTAGGCTGCATAAAGTCCTGTGAAAAATAGCTGCAAGTGAAAAAATTGGGAACCACGAAATGTTTCCGATCACATTTCTTCCTAAGTGTCATCTCAGACCTGAGAATTTGAATTTTGAGTTCTCCAATTCTGTTATGGCAATATCCTGCCCCTTTTTCACCAGGCAGTGGTCCAGACAGGGAAAAATTTTAGTGCAAAGGACATTACCAAGGATAAACCAGTTTTATTACAATATCAAATGAGTCTGCATTATATATGCTCCAATATGATAAAAGTATCTTTTTTTTTTACATCAAGATGAGAAAAACTTTTTCTTCAACTTCTGTCTCAAGATGAACCAATATCCTTCATGCTGCACATTCAGGGCTGTCTTCCTCATGTCTGAGCCTCCCTGGAGAAAGAGCTGTCAGACACTTTCTCTGAGATGTCACAGGCGTGGCCTCAGCCACAGTTCCCCAAGTGCACACTCTCCGAAGTTGGAAGTGTCAGACCACTCGCACCTTTAAGAAAGGGCTGGAAGACCCCAGGCCTTACCTTGGAGTCCTGCCACTGCAGGGGAACATACATCCTCCGCAGACACAGCAGCTCTTCTCAGGCCCAGAGGCTGAGCCCCTGGGCCCAAGGCCCATCCTTTCCAGAATCAGGCCCAGCTCCACCCTGGCACCCCTGTCTTCCACACTGGGTCTCTGGTTTTTCAGAGTCTTCTGTCCTTCCTCTGGTCTCCCATAGCTGCTCCTTCTGCACACCCCATCTCAGTACCAACACAATCATGCCATCACCTGGTTACAGCTCTGCCTGCCCTAGGGTAATCTGAATTCCCCAAGGCCTGGGGCTGCATCTTAATCATATATGCAAAACAGGGTCAGACACATCATAGAAACTCAGATGTTGAAAGCAGTTAATGAATTCATGAGTGTATGGCTGAATGGATGGATGAATTCATGGAAGGATGGACAGATAGGTGAACGGATGGGTAGCCTTTACCTGCTGTTCCCAGGTTCCATCCCTACTACCCAGAAGTTCCTTCCATTTGTTCCTATCATCCTCTCTCTGCCTCCTGCCTCCTGGTAAAGTATCCCTCTTCCTCTGTTGCCTGGTAAGACCCAGAGTTGCCCATAGTTTCAGGTTCTCCCTCCGGCTCCCAGGAGCTTCTTTCCAGCTGGGGCTGCCCCAGCCAAGACATGCTGTGAGTTTGACCCTTTCTGAAGCCTCCTGAGCAGTCAGCTCCCTGCTCCGCCTGCCATAAATGGCTCTGAAGGGCCCTTTGGATGTTAAGGTCATCCTGGTCCTGCTCTGAAGATTCCTGAGCTGCAGACAAAGCATGGCTTTGCTTCCTGGGGTCCACAGTGCAGTGGAAGAGGCACAGCTTTCCAGAGAGAGACACCCTTGGGTTCGGAGCCCACCTTTCTGCCTCTCTAGCTTGGCGAATCCTGCAAGCCATTAACAGGATTTCAATTTCTTTATCTATAAAAGGGGGCCGATTTTACCCATCTCACCGGATTACTTGGAGGATTAGAGAAAGTGAAAGTAGAGTCCATCATCTGGTACAGAGTAAGTTTGCAATTTGTGGGTTTCCTTCCCTGGCAAAGATCAGTCCTTTCTAGCCAACTACTAGCCCACTGAGCAAGAGCCCCCCCAGCTTGCTCTGCCCTCCTGCCCTCAACCACACCATCAGCCTGCTCTGCCCTCCTGCCCTCCACCACACCATCAGCCTGCTCTGCCCTCCTGCCCTCCTGCCCTCAACCACACCATCAGCCTGCTCTGCCCTCCTGCCCTCCTGCCCTCAACCACACCATCAGCCTGCTCTCGCTCCTGAGACTCTCTATGGTGTTTTAAAGGTTTGTTAAAGTCTTATGAAACACAACGTGGCTCCATTTGACAAGGGGAAGCTGAGGCCTGGGGACATCAAGGACTAGGGTGGATTCAAGTTGGCCATGAATTCTTTGTCACTCTCTTGGTTTCCCCACTCCTTGAATCTAGGCTGGCCCTGGGGCTGCTAAATCAGAGGTCCTTGGCATTAATGCAGTGCCTGCTTGGGAAGTGGAAACTTCTGCTTTGTCCCCCTTGGAACACTTCCTCTTGGGCTGCTCCCTCCGGAAATGCAGCCACCTGGAGCGGCCACGTCTGGGCACTGACTCCAGCTGGCAGCCCCAGCTGCCCTCCCGGTCCACAGCCACGTGGGCGCGCCATCTTGGACGTCCCAGCCAGCCAAGCCCTCGGAGGACAGCAGCCCCAGCCAACACCACGTGAGTCACAACTCACAGAACTGTGAGATAATCAAATGGCTGTTTAAAGCCACTGAGTGCTGGGGTGGTTTGTCACATAACCAATAGGTACCCAGAACGAATGCCTTGACAACAGGGGTGGCACACAGCTCAGGTCTGGACCCCAGCCCCATCCATCCTCCATCCGAGCTGTGTGGGGCCGGGTGGGGCTTTAACAGGACCGGCGTGCCCCTATCCCACGCCACACACCAGAAGCACTTTGATGCGCAGCTCTCCTAGGCCACAGAACCAAACGTGGGGCTCTACCTCCCCCTTGCTGAGCAGAGTGGACACTGCAGAGAGCCCCCTGCCAGGCCTGCATCCCTGCCACCATCTGCCTCCCTAACGCTGGATGGGCAACCAGCCCCGGAAGCCCCCAGCTGCCAGGAATGCTTGGCTGTGAGGCCAGGGCCTGCGGCTGTACAAACCCCGGCTGCCGGGGCCAGTATCAGAGCAGCCAGCCCCTGGTGTTCATCAGGGCTGCCAATGGGATCGCAGAGAAGAGCAGGAGACCTCTTCCTAATGAATCAGGGGCTTCTAGAGGGGAGAGGGAAAGCAGGCCTGGCAGAAGAGGGGCAGCCCTCAATCTAAAAGTCTGTGACAAGTGGGGCTGCGAACAGAAAGTGGTCTTTCCCTCAACAGGAGGATGGGGACACCTGGGAAACAGGAGTAGAGCTCAGGAGGCTGAGGGGGTCAGCCAGACCCTTCCCCTCCACCCACATCGAATGTCACCCCCCAAGTGTAAACTCTGGATTCTTTTTTATTGTGGTAAAATATACATATCATAAAATGCACCATTTTAACCATTTTTAAATAGTGTGTGTCAGTAGGATGCAGCACAGTCATAATGTTGCGTAACCGTCACCGCCATCCATCTCCATAACCCTCTTCATCTTCCCAAACAGCAGCTGTGTACTTATTAAATAACAATTCCCCTTTTCCCCCTCCCCCAGCCCCTGGCAACCACCCTTCTCCTTTCTGTCGCTATGAATTTGACTCAGCTAGGGACCTTATGTAAGTGGAATCATGCAGTGTTTACCCTTTTGGGACTGACTTGTTTCACTTAGTGTAACACCTTCAAGGTCCATCCATGTTGTACATGTGTCCAAATTTCCCTCCTTTTTAAGGCTGAAGGTGTACACCACACTTTGTTTACCCATTTATCCATCAGTGGACACTTGGGTTGCTTCCAGCTTTTGGCTATTACGAATAATGGGTGCACACTCATCTGAGTCAATGCCTTCATTTCTCTCCGGATGCTTTTAAAAGTACTCTTTTTCTCTCTGTTGACTATAAAATTTAGAGATGTAATTATTCTTACCTGTCCCCTCAGCTGACTTGAGATTCAGAGGCCTCGCACTTATGCCTCTTGCCCTGACCCATCAAGTTAATAATAGTAAACATTTATAAAGCAGGTATCATGTGTCACTGCTTTAGAAATACTTCAATTCCTACAACAACCTGTGAGGTAGGTATTATCTTCTCGCTTTATAAATAAAGAAACTAAGCCTCAGAGAGGGCATGAGTCTTGCTGAGGTCACCAGCTAGTGAGTAGCAGAGTCAGGACGTGAAGTCAGGGCCATGTGAATCCCAACTCCACATCCTTATGACGGCTCACTCTACCTTGTCCCAGCCCCTAACCTGAAGAAGTTTGTCTCTGGGGATCATTCTTGCTTCTCAAACCTGAATCTTTTTATTGAAGTATAGTTGATTTACAATGTTGTGTTAATGTCTGCTGTGCAGCAAAGTGATTCACTTATACATATGCATACATTCTTTTTCATATTCTTTTCCATTATGGTTTATCACAGGATATTGAATATTGCTCCCTGTATTATATAGTAGGACCTTGTTGTTTATCCATTCTATATATAACAGTTTGTATCTGATAATCCCAAATTCCCAATCCATCCCTCCCCCTTTGCAACCACAAGTCTGTTCTCTATGTCTGCAAGTCTGTTTCTGTTTCATAGATAAGTTTATTTGTGTCATATTTTAGATTCCACATATAAGTGACATCATATGGTATTTGCCTTTCTCTTTCAGACTTACTTCACTTAGTGTGATAATCTCTAGGTCCATCCATGTTGCTACAAATGGCATTATTTTATTCTTTTTTATGGCTTTATTATGGCTGAGTAATATTCCATTGTATATATGTACCACATCTTCTTTACCCAGTCATCTGTTGATGGACATTTAGGTTGCTTCCATGTCTTGGCTATTATAAATAGTGCTGCTATGAATATTGGGGTGCATGTATCTTTTTGAATTATAGTTTTCTCTGGATACATGCCAAGGAGTGAGATTGCTAGATCATATCATTTTATATTTTTGAGGAATCTCCATACTGTTTTCTATAGTGGCTGTACCAATTTACACTCCCACCAACAGTGTAGGAGGGTTCCCTTCTCTCCACACCCTCCCCAGCATTTATTGTTTGTAGATTTTTTGATGATGGCCATTCTGACCGGTGTGAGGTGGCACCTCATTATAGTCAAACTCGAATCTTAATACCGTTTCTCCGCCATCTCTGATCTGTTTCCTTCTCTCCTGGACCACAACTCAAGCAGTTCGTCCCCCTGCAAGGGGCTGTGTGGTGTGCGCAGTTCCCCCAGGGAAGCACCAGCCCTGAACCAGCCCATCTCAACCTGGTAGGCACAGCACTGCCCCACGCAGCTCTCCTTGGCCCAAGCTCATGACAGCAGTGGAGACACTGGCCCTGGCACTGGCTTCCAGGGGAAAAGGGAACAGCTCCTATTTATTCTCACCTCTCCAGCAGAACAGCCTCTCCTGACAGGTCCCCTTTGCCAAGAGGCAGAGGCCCTGCAGTGACCTGCAGGCAAGCCAAGCCCCGGCCCCTGCCTGTGCTCCTGGGGTGGGCAGGACAGGGTCAGGTGGTCCCAAGGTCCGGCTTCAGGGAGTCAGAAGCAAGAGCTGTCTTCCAGACCGGCTTTTAGCAGGGAGTCCCTGGTGGCACAGGCACTTTGCCCCACTTGGCTCGGCTCTTTGTATTCAGCTTCACTCAGACAGAACCCAGGAGGGAAGAGGGTGAGAGATGGCGTGGGTGGTGCAGGGCCCCAGCCAGCTCTGAACCCCACCACGGAGGAGACATTTCACTCGGGAGAAAGGCGGCACCGCGTACTGCAGGGGAGGACTGCTTGAGATTGACCCCAGACCCCACCATCAGGTCACCCGACCAGGCCCCCGTGGCAGAGCCAGAATTCCCACTCCCGGGGAAGTGTTTATTGCCTGGAGCTGGGGGAGGAGGACGACTGGTGTGGGAGGCGTCCTACGACAATGGGCTTGTGTGTCCTCTGCTCTGTCTTAAGCATCCACCCCCAGCCTTGGCCTCAGGAGAATCACAGAACCTCAGAGCCATGAAGACGATCTAGTCACAGGTTTTTAACTGGATGATTTCAGGGATTCTATGAGACACTGTGGGGATTTTTCTGGGCAGAGCCTGTAGCTCTCCTCATGAGCCACCAAAGTGAGTCAGCATGCAGAAAATGTCCAACACCCGCCCTCCGCCACTGATGTAAGAAGCCGGGCACTCACAGCAGAGGCGGCCCGGTGCCCACGTGGCCTGTCTTTGGGATAGGTTCTGGGGGCTCTCCACAGCCCAGGAGGGAGAGGGAGAGGAAACCGGAAGCCAAGGAGGGGACATGAGGGATGGGGGAGAGGGGAACCCCGCAATTTCCATATCTAACGGGGATGCAGCGAGAGGGAAAGAAGCCATTTCCCTGCTGGAAGGAGACCATTAAAAGTGAGACAACTGAAAACCGGGGACAGCTACCCAGTCATGAAGAGAACGGTGTACTGTTCCCAAACGGCTCTGAGGAGGGCAGCGGAGGACGCGACCTCAGCCAGAGGGGGCATCAGGGCGAGAGTGCTGGTCTACCCTTGACCTGAGACCGGCCGCAGGTGCACCCTGCTCCGCCTGCACTGGGAGGGGGTGCCCATTCCCTCTTCAGTGACTTCTGTCCCTAAAACTGCCTGGCTCGCCGAGAGCCCGTGCAGCCCCTCCTGCTGCTAGGGACAGAAAGTGACCTGGCCCTCCTTGGTCATCAATGCATTTTTAGGGAGCAAAAAATAGAAGGTGTGATTTGAAAAGACTGTCAGTTTGAGAGTCCCATCCCCGGCCTCTCCAGCCAAGGTGCCAGCTCCTCCTGGCCCAGCCAGCCTTCCAGGACCAGCCCGATGGCGGGCATAATGGCCAATCCTGGGGGCACTTCTCCCCCCTCATCCCCTCCCTTCTGCCTCCATCACGCTCAAGGCATTGTTTACTTTAAAGGAGCTTTGCGGGCTGATTTGCTAGCTAAAACCTGGGGAGAACAGGGAGAGAGGGCAGCCCGGGATCTCCGTCGGGGGGCACGAGCCCCGGCAAGCCCAGCCGATCAGAAAGCAGTCGGCGCCCCACGGCTGTACCTCCACCTGCTTTCCGCCCCGCCTCTCTTAGCCAGAACGGCTGGTGGAGGGAGCACCGCCCCCCGTTAGCTGAGGACCCCGACAGCAGTAGACACTTTAATTTAACTCTGCTGAGGGACCCCTGTGAGCCCTGTGTTTGCGGAGCCCCCTCGGGGCTTTTGGCGGCCTGCTGGACCCACGGAGCAGAGACACCGGCTCCAGACAGCCCCCACGGAGGCCACTCCAGGGGGAGGGAAAGGAGAGGCCTCTCGTCTAGAGGAAGGCGAGCCTGCCCTCCCCCTGCACCACCGTGCCACGTTTGACTGAGATTTAATTAGAGTGCAACGTAAGCAAGAACAAGCAAAAAGACTCCTAATTGAAAATTGCATTTCCAGCTCCTTCACGGCTCACAGCCCCGACTCTATTAGAGCATCTGTAAACACACCAGCACCCCGCAGAGAGGGCTCCCCTGTGCCTGCCCCAGTGCGTGCGCACCTGTGCTGCAGGGCCACCAGGCAAGCCTGCAGGCGACATTACTGTCTAGGGAAAAGCTTGAGGGCAACTGTCCCAGCTCCCCCGAGGTCACGCTGCCTCCCCATCACAGCAGGCAAATCGGATCCCAGCAGAGGAGGAAATGCACACATGGGGGGCCCTCCCCACACATCCCCTAAATGGATCCTCTCAGATGGTTTCTGCTTTTCAATATCCATTTCATAGGTGGGAAAAGTGAGGCACAGAAGCTAGACCACCCGTGTGCCTCGGTCACCCAGCTAGTCAGTAGAGGAGCTGGGCTTGGAACACGGGAAGAACTGCCTTCGACGCAGCTGTGCTCTTCACTCCCGAATGCCCCCCATGCTGCATCTTCCATAGGACACAATCCTTGGGGCAGGGTGAGGGGAGGACCTCACCTCCTATAAGACAGCTCCCCATCCATGGCAGATGGATCCTTCAGACACCGGACCCAAACAGGGCTCGGCGAGGCCCTCTCCCTGGAATATGAATGTTGAAAGTTCAAATCCAGAGGCTGGGATCGTTGCTGGAAGTGCCCTGGGTTCCACCACCACCAGCTGCCAAAAGAGGATTTGGCCCTTCATTCCCAGCTTTGCTTCTAGAGAATACTCCCCTATCATTGGGACTTCCCTGGCGGCCCAGTGGTTTAGAATCCACCTGCCAATGCAGGGGACACAGGTTCAATCCCTGGTCCGGGAAGATCCCACATGCCGCGGTGCAACTAAGCCTGTGCACCACAACTACTGAGCCTGCGCTCTAGAGCCCACGAGCCACAACTGTTGAGCCCACGTGCTGCAACTACTGAAGCCCGCAAGCCTAGAACAGAGCACAAGCACTAAATTGCTTGTGAAGGTGGCCTGGAAGAGAATGTTACCACTTGATCAAAAACTGTTTCATTTTTAGCTATACCGCCCATCCCAGACTCTCTGCATTTAGGCACGGCCATGTGACTGTGTTCTAGCCAATGGAACGTGAGCAGAAATATGAGTCACTTCCGCCTGAGTGTACCCACCCACACCCTCCTTCCCCTCCTTGGGCTACATGCAGACAATCACAAGGTCCTAAGTTCTAAGCCATTGTGTGGAGGACATCTCCTGCCAACCAAGAACACCTGCTGCAGACAATTACATAAATGAGGAAGAAACGTCTACTGTATTGGAGCCATCATACATTCTGTGGTCCGTTTGTTAGAGCAGCTAGTCCTACCCACCTACTACAGATGGGGGGTAGTGGTACTGAAGGAGGTCACGGTGTTTGTAGTGGTGATGACTGTGGAGGTGGCCAGCGGTCATAGGGCCGCAGTAACAGTGGGGATGGCAGGGATGGAGACAGGGACGGTGGCAGTGACAATCTTAATGATGACGATGATGTGGCTGGTATTACTCATGACGGTGATACTAACGACAGCAATAATCATATAATGGGCTGCTGATAAAGACCACCTGTCACCACAGAATTGGCAACCAGGACCCAAAGCTGAAGAAAAAGAGTCCCAAAGTTCTCCCTGTTTAAACAGGGCCACCAATATGTGGGCAGCAGGCACTCCCTCAGAGGTAGTTAAGAGTTGGCACCCCCCGTCCCCATCCCCCCACTTCTATGTAAGCAAAGAACTGGGGACGAGGACAAGGGAGCGCCATGTTGCTGAGGATACGGTGTTTGTGGAGACAGGTTACTGCCTCCCAAGCCTTTCCCAGCCCTAAGCCAAGATGGGGACGGGGTGGGGATCACTGAGGTGGCCTGCAACGAGTAAGGACCTGCAGCTCCTTGTCCCACTGAACATCAGCCTGCCGACCTGGCCCGAGTGTAATACAGGTGTCTGGTTCCTACCTGGGTCGGGTGAGCGGAGTTGATCCTACACAGGTGCGCTCCACACAGGGGCAGGAGGATACCCTGCTCATGATGGGGGCTGGGGGGCACGAGAGTCAATCCTCAACCAGACCTGCCCTGCCTGTGTCATTTTCCTCACATTCCACTGGGCCAGACCTGGTCACAGGCCACACCCACTACCAGGGAGGTTGGAGTGTCATCCTTACCTGGGTGGCCACGTGACCAGTGAGAAATTCCATTACTACGTAAAGACAGTAAAGATAGATATTCGGGAAGAGCTGGCAGCCTCTGCCGCTCAGTGGTGGCTCCATTGGCCAAAGCGCTCTTTTAAAAAATATCAATATAAATTGGATCTTGTCACCCCCCCCAACTTAAAATATTCCTATTCTCTTAGGATAAACTCTAATTCCCCACAAAGCCCTGTCAGATCTGGTACTCGCCCTCACTCAAACCTCATCTGGTACCTCAATTCCCTTGCATGTGATTCTCTGCCCACATTGACCGGAGTCTATGAGATTCCTATGACATCCAAGTCCCTTGTCGTGTTCTCTCCGCTCTCCTCTAAGTTCTGCTCATGGCTGGCTCTTCCCCATCTTTCAGGTCCAGATTAAGTGGAAGCTCCTCAGACAGGCCCTCCCTGGCCACCAGGTATAAGCTAGACCCCCAGCCAACCACCAAATTCCTCTCTACTGTGTCACTTTCTGTATTTCTTTCAGGGGTCTTATCACCACCTGTGACACCTTGTTTATTTTTTTCTTTTCTTATTTACTGCACTTTTCCCCACTGGAATGTTAGTTTCCTGAGGGCAGGAACCCTATCTAGTGTATTCACTGTAGCATTCCCTGTGTAAAGAGTCTATAAATATTTGTTAAATAACACTTCGATTCTAAGACCTCCTCTTTCCAAGAGTAACTATTGATCCCTATTCCCCATCATGCCTGAAGATTGTTGAGTAGGTAATTTGGCCCCAAGAAGACCCCTGAATCACCTACCCAACCAGCCACTTGGTAGAGAATGTCTACTTCTAGCTTTTACCCAGTGAAGGGACCACACAGAGCAAAAGAGAGAAAAATTGCACATGGTTCTTGATATTAAGGCCTGGAGATTACATCACAAATAATCCATGGCTCAATTAATTGTCAGTCTCTTCCCCTGGGTAAGAATGTAAGGGGACAAAGGAAGTGGGTCCACTGTGAAGAGAAGCTGGAGCGTCACTCCCTAAGGTTAGTTGTTTGGGTAGATTAGTGAACGTGAAAATAAAGACCTAAAGTGAAGTCAGGGAGACACCCTTCAGCCACAGAGAACAATCAGCTGTGGTTGTCAGAAGACTGAGCTGCTGGTCTTAGCCCCACCTTCACCCTCTGCATGAACTGGATAAACTGTGCCACCTCTCTGGGCACTAGGCTCTCCACCTGTTTAATAAGAGAGTTGGACCAAGTCACGTCCAAGGTCCCTTACAGTTCTGATGGTCCATAAGGAGGAAGGGCTTTCTTCATTCGTTTTAGAGCCCACCAAGCTACTGCACTGAATGGGTTCCCCTCCAAGCACATCCTTTCTCCATGACTATGTGGCTCCTTTTCAAATCAAACTTGTTTAGTGCGTCTCTGTGTCATCAAATATTGGCAAAGAAGGCTGGAGAGGGTCCTACTGCTGGTCTAGCAAGCCGGCATCTGTGAAGCAGCCAAGAGTGGCTTCTTGTGTTCTTTGGATCCTTTTCCATAGGAAAGCAAACACACTGAGGCTCTGCTCCCTGAACCACAGGCCCGCAAGGGAGAGAGGAATTGCTTGCTCAATAGCCAAGAAATTCCTAACATGTTTGGAGACCTTTGACATTAAGATCCCTTATGAATGCCAAGTTAACATGTGTAGCATCCTTCCTGAGTCAGAAGAAAACAAAACTCCAAACTATTTACAGAGCTTCCCTGTAAAGGCCAACCAATAGAACAAAAAGAGATTCCAGCAAGAGTTGGGAATGAAAAGGACAACAGAAAAAAAAACAACAAAATATTGAGTATCTATTTTAAATCTATCCTTAGACTAGATGCTGTGAGTGATGATGTCCAGGATGGAGTGACAGCTTTAAGGTAATATCTTTACATCTCCTAGCTTTTAGGAAATAGGAAGGTGATGCAGAGTGGGAGGAGCCCTGAGGGGATGACGTGGAAGTAATTCTCTTTTAGAAATGAGTTATAAAAAAAAACCCAAAAAAATCTATAACACAACAGGCACAAGAAGAAGTAGAAAATCTGAATAATTCTGTAATGATTAAAGAAACTAAAACTGTAAGCTAAACAAAAATATATCCACAAACAAAACTCCAGGCCAAGGTGGCTACCCAAGAAAACTGTAACAAACACTTAAAGAAATAAAGTCTTTATTGCATACACTCTTCCATAGGTATAAGAAGAAACATTGCCCTAGTCATTTACTATACCAGCAAAACCTAGTTCTAATATCTGACAAGGAGAATGAGAGAAAAGAAAATTACTGGACAAATTCATTCCTAAACAGAGTGCAAAAATAATTTTTTAAATGAGCAAAATAAATCTAGTGATACATTAAAAAGATAATATATCATGAAATACAAGACTAGTTTAACATTAAAAAATCAAATGATGTTAATTCACCACATTAACAGAATAAAGAGGAAAAAACATATGATTACTTCAAGAGATACCAAAAAAGAGGCATGTGATAAATTTCAGGACCTGTTTAGTATAATAGAACTCTCAGCAAACTGAAAATGAAAGGGAACTTCCTAAATCTGATAAAGAATGCAACTAACATCACTCTTAATGGTGACAGAATGAACATTCTTCACCCTCAGAGTTAGGAAGAACATAAGGATGGCCACTTTCACCCCTTCTATCCAACCTTGTGCTGGCAGCCCTAGCCAGGCAAAGAAAAAGAAGTAAAAGGCATAAAGACTGGAAAGTAAAAAACAAAACTCTCTTTATACACAAATGGCATAATATATGTGTTGACAATACCAAAAAATTCTAATAATTGAATTTTTCAGGAATGCAAGATTTAAGGTCAATATAAAAAAATTAATTGTATTGCTGTACACTAGCAATGGACACTTAGAAATGAAATTTAAGAGATAATACCATTTTACATGAAAAGATGCTCAACATCACTAGTCTTAGGGAAATGCAAATTAAAACAACAATGAGAAGTCTTTGCTGCAAGATGGCAGAATAGGAAGACCCTGATCTCACCTCCTCTCATGGGCACACCACGATTACAACTATTGATGGGAAAGACAGGAATCTGGCAGGAAAGATCTTCTACAGCTAAAGGTATAAAGAAGGAACCATAATGAGAAGGGTAGGAGGGGCAGAGTCACAGTACAGTCAAGACCCATACTCTCAGGGGAAAACCCACAAATGGAAGAATAACTACAATTGCAGAGGTTCTCCCCAAGGAGCAAGGGGTCTTAGCCTCACATTGAGCTCCTCAGCCCAGGGGTGCTGTGCTGGGAAGATGAGCACCCAGAACGTTTGGTTTTGAAGGCCAGTGGGGCTTACTTTTGGAAGACCTAGAGGGCTGTGGGAAATAGAGACTCCACTCTTAAAGGGTGCACACAAAATCTCACACACTCCAGGACCCAAGGCAAAAGCAGTCATTTGAAAGGAGCCTGGGTCAGACTTACCTGCTGATCTTGGAGAATCTCCTGAAGAGGCAGGAGGAAACTGCAGCTCACCCTGGGGACATAGACACTGGCAGTAGACATTTTGGGAACTTGTTCTACCATGTGGACATTGGTGCTGTCAAGTGCCATTGTGGAATCCTCCCTCCAGCCCATTAGCACCAAGAACTGGACCCACCCACAGCCTGTTGGTGCCAGTGCTGGGACATCTCAGGCCAAGCAACTGCTAGGAGGGGACACAGCTCCACCCACCAACAGGAGGCTGCCTAAAAACCGTCTGAACCGAAAGCCACCCTGTGACACAGGCCTATCCACCAGAGAGCGCAGGACCCAGCCTCACACACCAGTGCACAGGAATTAGCCCTGAGACCCCGAGGGCCCTGCAGCCAGAGACCCTGGGACCCAGATCTGCCCTCCAGTGGACAGCCATGAGCTGCAGGAACTCCTTGGCCCTGGCTTCATCCACCAGTGAGCTGGCTCTAGCCTAAGGACCAGCCTCACCCACCAGTGGGCAGGCACCAGCCCTAGGGACCCATGAGCCCTGGCCCCATCCACCAATGAGCTGGCTCTAGCCTCACCCACCAGTGGGCAGGCACCAGTCCAGAGACCCACTGGGCCTCAGCTCCACCCACCAGGAGGCCAACTCCAGCTGTGAGACACCTTGTGCCTCTCAGCCGGCTGCCCCAGAATCTTGTCTGACCCACCAGCAGGCTGACACAAGCTTCAGGATAGCCAGCTGTGTCAGGAACCAACCCTGTCCACCAGTGGGACAGTACCAGCTCCAGGACACCCAGGGCCCTGCAGCCAGAGATTCCAGGACCTGGCTTCACCCACCTGTGAGCCAGCATTAGCTCCAGGACTCCCTGGACCTTGGCCCAACTGACCAGTAGTCCAACCTCAGCTCTGGGACACTTCAGCTCTGCAGTCAGTGACCCCAGGACCTGGCTCTGCCTGCCAGTGGGCAGGCACTAACCCCAGGATCTGGCTTTACCCACTGATGGGCAAGCACTAGCCCTGGCATGACCTGGACCCCGACACCACCCACCAGCAAGCCAACATGGTCTCTGAGATACATTAGACTCTTCAGCCAGCCACCCAGGGATCCAGCCCCATTCACCAATGGACCAACACCAGCTTTGGGACGTGCCAGAACCCACAGCCAGCCATGTCAGGATCCAGCCCTACCCACCAGCAGGCTGACAGTATAGCTGGGAACCCAGCTCCACAACAACCCACCCAAGAACACACCTGTGACCACCAGTGAGCCAGCACTAGCCCTGGAACATCCACAGTTCCACAGACAGCCACCTCGTGACTCAGCCCCATCAACCAGTGGCCAGCAGCCTCCACACAAGGCAGGGCATGGTAAGCAACTGGACCAGGAGCCAGCCACACCTACCAGACCACCCTCAGTAGTCAGCCCATCACAACCAAAGGATCCTTGCAGCCCACATAGGGGGCATCCCTAGAGCATATAGCTCTGGTGACCAGAGGGGAGTGTGCTGCTGGGGTGCACAGGACGTCTCTTACAAAAGGCCACTTCTCTAAGGTCAGGAAATGTAACCACCCTACTAGATACATAGGAATAAAAACATCGAATTAGACAAAATGAGGTGACAGAGGAACATGTTCTAAACAGAAGAACAAGATAAAATCCCAGAAAAAGAACTAACTGAAGTGGAGATTAACAATCTACCTGAGAAAGAGTTCAAGGTAATGATCATAAAGATGATCAAAGAACTTGGGAAAAGAATGGATGAACAGATTGAGATGTTAGCAGTTTTTAACAAAGAGTTAGAAAATATAAAGAAGAACCAAACAGAGATGAATAATACAGTAACTGAAATGAAAAACACACTAGAAAGAATTAATAGTACATTAAATGATACAGAGGAACAAATCAGCAAGCTGGAAGACAGAGTAGTGGAAATCACTGCACCTGAACAGAAAAGAGTAACAAGAATAAAAAGAAATGAGGACAGTTTAAGAGACCTCTGGGACAACATCAAGTGTACAAACATTCACATTATAGGAGTCCCAGAAGGAGAAGAGAGAGAGAAAGGGGAAGAAAATATCTTTGAAGACATAATAGCTGAAAACTTCCCTAACTTGGGAAAGGAAACAGAAATCCAGGCCCAGAAAGCACAGAGAGCCCCAAACAGGATCAACCCAAAGAAGACCACACCAAGACACATTGTCATTAAAATGGCAAAAATTAAAGATAAAGAGAGAATATTAAAAGCAGCAAGTGGAAAGCAACAAGGTATATACAAGGGAACTCCCATAAGTCTATCAGCTGAATTTTCAGCAAAAAAACTCTATAGGCCAGAAGGGAGTGACATGATATATTTAAAATGATGAAAGAGGAAAATCTATAACCAAGAGTACTCTACCCAGCAAGGCTTTTGAGAAATCAAAAGTTTTACAGACAAACAAAATCTAAAAAGAGCTCAGCACCACCAAACCATCTTTACAAGAAATGTTAAAGGAACTTCTCTAAGCAAAAAAGAAAAGGCCACAACTAGAAACATGAAAATTATGAAAGGAAAAAATCTCATTGGTAAAGGCAAATATACAGTAAATCTAGTAAATTAACTCCATATAAAGCTAGTAGAAAGGTTAAAAGACAAAAGTACTAAAATCATCTATATCCACAATAAGAAGTTAAGGGATACAGAAAACAAAAAGATTCAAAATATGACATCCAAAACAGTAAATGTGGGGAGAGGAGTAAAATACCAGGTTGTTAAAATACATTTGAAATTAAGAGATCAGCAACCTAAAATAAATACATATATATTGCCGTATATAAACCTCATGGTAACCACAAACCAAAAATCTATAATAGATACATACCAAAAAAAAGAGAAAGGGATCCAAATATAACACTAAAGAGTCATCAAATCACAAGGGAAGAGAACAAAAGAAGAAGAAAGGAGCAAGAAAAACTACAAAAACAACCAAAGACAAGTAACAAAATGGCAATAAAAACATACTTGTCAATAATTACTTTAAATGTAAATGAAATAAGTGCTCCAATCAAAAGACATAGAGTGGCTGGATGGATACGAAAACAAGATCTGAATAGATGCTGCCTACAGAAAACTCACTTCAGATCTAAAGACACACACACACTGAAAGTGAGGGAATGGAAAAAGGTATTCCATGCAAATGGAAATCAAAAGAAAGCCAGAGTAGCAATATTTATATCAGACAAAATAGACTTTAAAACAAAGATGTAACAGACAAAGAAGGACAGTACATGATGATACAGGAACTAATCCAAGAAGAAGAGATAACAATTGTAAATATATATGCACCCAATATAAAAGCATTTGAATACATAAAGCAAATATTAACAGACATAAAGGAAGAAATTGAGAGTAACACAATAATAGAAGGGGACTTTAAAACCCTACTTATATCAATGCACAGATCATCCAGAAAGAAAATCAATAAGGAAACACTGGCCTTAAACTACACATTATACTAAATGGACTTAATAGATATGTACAGAATATTTCATCCAAAAGCAGCAGAATACACATTCTTTTCAAGTGCACATGGAACATTATCCACGATAAATTACATGCTAGTCCACAAAACAAGTCTGGAAATGGCAGCCTAAACAAGTCTCAGTAAATTTAAAAATATTTAAATTGTATCAAGCATGTTTTCTTATCACAACGATATGAAACTGGAAATCAACTAAGAAAAAAACTGTAAAAACCACAAACAAGTGGAGGCTAAAAAACATGCTACTAAACAACCAATGGATCACTGAAGAAATCAAAGAAGAAATCAGAAAATATCTGGAGACAAATGAAAACAAAAACATAACAATACAAAATTTATGGGACACAACAAAAGCAGTTCTAAGAGAGAATTTTATAGTGATGCAAGCCTACCTCAGGAAACAAGAAAAATCTCAAATCAACAACCTAAACTTACACCTAAAGGAGCTAGAAAAAGAAGAGCAAACAAAACTCAAAGTCAGAGAAGGAAAAAAATTCATGAAAATCAGAGCAGAAGTAAATGAAATAGAGACTAGAAAACAATAGAAAAGATTAATGAAACTATGAGCTAGTTCTATGAAAAAATAAGCAAAATTGATAAACTTTTAGCCAGACTCATCAAGAAAAAAAGAGAGAGGGCCCAAATCAATAAAATCAGAAATAAAAAGGGAGAAATTAAAACCAATGCTACAGAAATACATAAGATCATAAGAGATTATTATGAACAATTATATGTCAATAAAATGAGAAACCTAGAATAGACAAATCCCTAGAACGGTACAATTTCCCACAGCTTAACCAGGAAGAAATAGAAAATATGAACAGATCAATTACCTGTGATGAAATTGAAACAGTAATTTAAAAACTCCCAAAAAACAAAAGTCTAAGACCAGATGGCTTCACAGGTGAATTTTATCAAATATTTAGAGAAGAATCAATACCCATCCTTCTCAAACTATTCCAAAAAATTACAGAGGAAGGAATGCTTCCAAACTCATTCTACCAGGCCAGCATCACCCTGATACCAAAACTAGACAAAGATATCACCAAAACAAAGAAAAAGAAAATTATAGGTTAATAACACTGATAGACATAGATGCAAAAATCCTCAATGAAATATTAGCAAACTGAATTCAACAATACATTAAAAGGATCATACACCATTATCAAGTGGAATTTATCCCAGGGATGCAAGGATAGTTCAATACCCACAAGTCAATCAAAGTGATACACTACATTAACAAACTGAAGAATAAAAATTATATAATCATCTAAATAGATGCAAAAAAAAGCTTCTGACAAAATTCAATTTATCCATTTATGATAAAAACTCTCAACAAAGTGGGTATAGAGGGAATATACCTCAACATATAAAGGCCATGTATGCTAAGCCCACAGCTAACATCATACTCAACAGTGAAAATTTGAAAGCATTTCCTCTAAGATCAGGAACAAGACAAGGATGCTCAGTCTCACCACTTTTATTCAACATAGTATTGAAAGTCCTAGCCAAAGCAATCAGACAAGAAAAAGAAATAAAAGGAATCCAGTTTGGAAAGGAAGAAATAAAATTGTAACTCCTTTCAGATGACATGAGACTATACATTAGAAAATCCTCAAAATGCCACCAATAAACAACTAGAGCTCATCAGTGTATTTGGTAAAGGTGCAGAATACAAAATTAATACACAGAAGTCTGTTGCATTTTTATACACTAAAAATGAACTACTAGAAAGGGAAAGTAAGAAAACATTTACAATTGCATCACAAAGAATAAAATACCCAGGAATAAATATAATCAAGGAGGTAAGGGACTTCCCTGGCAGTTCAGTGGTTAAGACTTCATCTTCCAATGCAAGGGGTGCAGTTCGAACCCTGGTCAGGGAGCTAAGATTCCACTTGCCTCGCATCCAAAAAACCAAAACATAAAACAGAAGCAATATTGTAACAAATTCAATAAAGACTTTAAAAATTGTCCACATCAAAAAAATCTTTAAGATGTAGAATACCAGTACTCAGAAATCTGTGAGACACTGATGAAAGAAATTGAAGATAACACAAACAGATGGAAAGATATGTCACATTCATGGATTGAAAGAATTAATATTGTTAAAATGACCACGTGACCCAAGGCAATCTACAGATTCAATGCAATCCCTATCAAAATACCAATGGCATTGTTCACAGAACTAGAAGAAATAATACTAAAATTATTTGTATGCAAATATGAAAGGCCCCAAATAGCCAAAACAGCCTTGAGAAGAAAAAGAACAAAGCTGGACTTTTCACACTCCCTGATTTTGAACTATACTATAAAGCTACTGTCCTCAAAACAGTATGGTACCAGCACAAAAATAGACATGCAGATCAATGGAAGAGAACAGAGAGCCCAGAAATAAACCCACACTTATATAGGCAAATAATCTATGACAAAGGAGGCAAGAATATACTATGGGAAAAAAGAACACCTCTTCAATAAATGGTGTTGGGAAAACTTGACAGCTACTTGCAAATGAATCAAACTGGACTATTCTCTCACACCATGCACAAAAATAATTTCAAAATGGATTAAAGACTTAAATGTAAGACCTGAAACCATAAAGTTCTATTGGAAAAAAAAAACAGGCAGTACTTTCTTCAACATCGGTCTTAGTCATATTTTTTGGAGAAGTCTCCCCAGGCAAGGGAAACAAAAGCAAAAATAAACAAATAGGACTAGATCAAACTGAAAAGCTTTTTCACAACAAAGAAAGCTCTAAAAATGAAAAGGCTGCCTACTGAATGGGAGAAGATATTTGCAAACAATATATCTAACAAGGGGTTAATATCCAAAATAGACAACTCATGATAAAAACAAACAAACAAACAATCCAATTAAAAAGGAGCAAAGGATCTGAATAGACATTTTTCCAAAGAAGACATGTAGTTGGCCAACAGGCCCATGAACATATGCTCAATATCACTAATCATCAGGAAAATGTAAATCAAAACCACAACAAGATATCACCTCACACCTGTCAGGATGGCTATCATCAAAAAGACAAGTGTTAGCAAGGATGTGGAGAAAAGGGAACCTGTGTGCACTGTTGGAGGGAATGTAAATTGGTGCAGCCACTATGGAAAACATTATGGAGTTTTCTCAAAAAATTAAAAATAGAACTACCATATGATCCTGCAATTCCACTTCTGGTTATTTATGCAAAGAAAATAAAAACATTAATTAGAAAAGATATATGTACCCTGTTGTTCATTGCAGCATTATTTACAATAACAAAGATTTTGGGAAACAACCCAAGTGCCCATCAACAGATGAATGAATAAAGATGATGGAATATATATTATATTCCATATACATATATGGAGTAGAATATTACTCGACCATAAAAAAGAATGAAATCTTGCCATTTGCAACAACATGGTTGGACCTAAAGGGTATTATGGTAAATGAAAAGTCAGACAGAGAAAGAAAAATACTGTGTGATGTCACTTATATGTAGAATCTAAAAAGCAAGCAAACCAAATGAACAAACAACAAAACAGCAACACAGCTATAAGTACAAAGAACAAATAGGTCATTTGCAAAGGATGAGAAAGTGGAGGGAGGAAAGAAATAGGTGAGGGAGATTAAGAGGTACAACTTCCAGTTGCAAAATGAATGAGTCATGGGTATGAAGTGTACAGGGTGGGGAATATAGTCAATAACTAAGTAATATCTTTGGGGTGGGATTACATATTATAACTAGACTTACCATGGTGATAAATTTGAAATGTATAGAAAAAAATCACTATATGGTGTAACAGGGACTAACATAGTGTTATAGGTCAATTATACTTCAAAAACAAACAAACAAACATACAAACTCATAGAAAAAAAGATCAGATTTGCAGTTACCAGAGGAAGAGTTGGTGGGGGGAGGGGGAATTGGATGAAGGCAGTCAAAAGTTATGAACTTCCAGTTATAAGATAAATAAGTACTAGGGATGTGATGTACAATGTGATAAACATAACTAACACAGCTGTGTGCTATATATGAAAGCTGTTAAGAGAGTAAACTCTAAGAGTTCTCATCACAGGAAAAAAAAATTTTTTTTTTATTTCTTTCATTTTGTATCTATATGAGATGATGGACATTCACTAAACTTATTGTGATAATCATTTCATAATGTATGTAAGTCAAATCATTAGGCTGTACACCTTAAACTTATACAGTGCTGTATGTCAATTATATCTCAATAAAACTAGAAGAAAAAATTAATTTTAAAAAATAAATAATAAAAAAGTGAAATGTCATGATATTTGCAACCTACTTTTAAATAATTCTTGTGAGTGTGTGTGTATGTGTGTGCAAGGCAAATACTAAGATCATCTATTATTTCTGTTATCAGAAAGAATATAATAAAGCTATTTCAATTTTGGGGAAAAAATGGGAAAGAAGTTCAGTTTTCTTATAAAAGTACAGGATAAACACTTTATTTTGGAACAATTTTTAATCAAGGCATAAAGGGAAAGGTTGATATATATGACTATATTAAAAGTAAGCACTTCTTCCATCAAAAGATGTAATAAAGAGAGAGAAAGGATAAGCCACAGAATGGCAGAAGATAGTCATAAGCATTCACTATATAATAATTCATTAGACTGCATATTTATATCTTTTAGGTACTTCTCTGTATGTTTTTGTATCCACAAAAGCAAATAAAAAGGTTAAAGTAGACATTGGATTATAGAGGACCAAGCAGATTAGACTCAGCCAGTAGTGGCTCCAAGGAAGATTTTATTGTGCTTGTTAAATGGCTCATTTAGCTGCAAGGAGGGGTAACATTGTTGCCTGTGGAAGTGTTAAAAACAAACAGACAAACAATAACACTAACAAGCAATCTTCTCCAAAGTGCTAGGGAAGAAGAGCCCGAGGCAGGGAAGAGGTGGGGGACCCCGCCTAGAAAATATGAAACATCATGAAGCCAATTAATTTTCCCTGATTGGCATGAAAATTAATTTGCCTAGAATTATTCATGCTGCAGGGTTCTAATTATTCACCTCCATCAAGATGCAAATTGAGTTTTGCACAAAGAGAATAAGAGGGGGGCCAGAGGGAAATGGTGGTGTGTAGTAGGCAGGCCTGGACTGAAGGAGAGGCTGAGACCCAGGTGTTGCAGAAACCACAGGAATTCTGAGCTACAGCTTTGGTAGGGGAGCCGCGGGGCCAGCTTGCCTTCTACCTTTAGTCATTCGCCTCTGGGAAGAGACACTGAGATCCAGGAGGAGCACACCTGAAGGGTCCATCCTCCTGATGCTGGAAACAGCAGAGAGATGCCTGGTGCTGGGGAGACCCCAGAGGTGCTCTCTCAGCTGGCATTAGTGCTGGTAGCAGTTACATAACAAAATAAAAGGGATGTGCTCTGAATGTATCCTTGCCTGTGATGGGTGTTCAATAAATGTTTAATGACTCACTACTGCATTATTAATCTTTTGACAGACCACTAAAATAATGTCACCGTCTGTATGAATAATAAAATTCATTAATTATGCAAGAAATATTTGTTACACAGCTACTCAGGGCCAAGCCCACAGGCTTGGGAGGGGAAAAGTCAGCACTTACACCTTCAGGAAGCTCCCAGTCAGGCGCTGAGACTACAACAGACCATCAGAGTGGCTAGGGATGTTCTTAGGGAGGAAAGATGTGCGAGACCTCTACCACTAAAAAACACAAAACATCACTGGGAAAAGACGAAGAAGACCTAAATATATGGAAATGCAAAGGACCCAGATTAATCAGCACATTCTTTTTTTTTCCAGTGGATTGATTTGCTCTGCTGGTTATCAAAACATTATAAAAAGATAGTACAGTAGTCAGGGTTCTCCAGACAGAGACAACAGGATGTGTATATGTAGAGAGAGATTTACTTTAAGGAATTGGCTCATGTGATTAAGGAGGCTTGGCAAATCTAAAATCTGCAGAGTAGGCCAGCAGACTGGAAACCCAGAGGACAGGTGCAGTTTGAATCCAGAGACAGCCTGCCGGCTGAATTCCTTCTTCTTCAGAGAAGACCAATCTTTGTGTTCTATTAAGGACTTCAGCTGATTGGATGAGAACCACCCAATGGTGGAGGGCAATCTGCTTTACCCAAAGTCCACCAATTTAAAAGTTAATCTCATCCAAAAAACAGCTTCATAGAAACATCCAGAATAATGTGAGCAAATATCTGGGCACTGTGGCACAGCCAAGTTGACACATAAAAGTAACCATCACAGACAGCAATTAAGAAAGCACGGTATAGGCACAAGGATAGACAAATAAGCCAATGGAAAGATTTAGAAAGAAATTCCAGAAACAAAGTCATAAATATAAAAACATGTGATTTATGATGTGATACTGCCAAGTGCTGGCAAAAGACCAGCTTTGTTTCAAATGGTACTAGGACAATGTGATATCATATTAAAAAAATAAATTTGGATCTTTAATTCACCCCGTTCCCAAAAATCAATATTGGCAGATCATAAACCTTAACGTGAAAAGCAAAACAACAAATATTTAAGACAATCTAAGAATGTCTTCCATGACTTCAAGGTAGAGAAAGATCTCTTAAATAGGACACAGTAGGCACTACACATTGGAGAAAAGGATTCATGAATTTAGCCACGTTAAAATTAAGAAATTTTGTTTACAAAAAGACACTATTAATAGTGTGAAAAGCAAGCCATTGAGTGGAAGAAGGTGATAAATGACAAAAATCCTGTTACCAGAATATGTAAAGAGTTGCCCCAAGTCAATAAGAAAAAGGCAAAGAACCAAGCAGAAAAATGGGCAGAACACCTGAACAGGCACCACATGAAAAATAATATCCAACTGGTCAATAAATATATGATTACAGAATCACACTCACTGGTAATCAGGGAAATGAAAATTAAGATCACAATGAATCATACTACACACCTACCTGATTGGCAAAAATTTTTTAATTCTGACAATACCAAGCATTGGTTAGGAGCAACAAGGCCTTGTACACATTGCAGTGGGAGTATAAAATGGTACAGCCACACTGGAAAAGTGTTTCCAATATCCAGTAAATCTGACATGTTTACCCCTAGATATATAACCTACAGAAATACTTTCTCATGTACATTTTGGAAAATGTCAAGATAGCTAAAGTGGCAACAACTCAAATGTCCATCCATGGTAGAAATGATAAACAAACAAGTATATTCATGCAAAGGAATACTATACAGCAATGAAAATGAATGAAACACAGACAGATATACAACATGCATTAATCTTCGAAAAATTATATTAAGAAAAAAGAAATCAGACGCAGCAAAATACCACAGTGTAATTACATTATGTAAAGTCTAAAAAATAGCAATATTAAATTATATGTTTAGGGATACATAACAAACAAAAAAACTATAAAAAAAATACCATAGAAGTCGAGATTTTGGTTACTGCTAAGGGGAGGGCAAGAGTATGATTGGAAGGGTCGTGCAGAGGCTGCTAAGGTGCTGGCAGTACTCTATTTCCTCACTTGGTGCAATTACACAAGTGTTTGCCACAATTTGTTAAGCTAATGTGCTTGTGTTTTACATATATTTCTATATGTTTACTATAATTAACAATAAAAAATGTAAACATTTAGCACAGGGAACTATATTCAATATCTTGCAATAATCTGTAATGGAAAAGAATCTGAAAAGGGGGACTTCCCTGGTGGTCCAGTGGTAAAGAATCCATCTTACAATGCAGGGGACGTGGGTTTGATCCCTGGTCAGGGAACTAAGATCCCACACACCACGGGGCAACTAAGTCCACGCACCACAACTACTGAGCTTGTGTGCCTCAACTAAAGTCCACGTGCCACAAACTACAGAGCCCATGTGCCCTGGAGTCTGCATGCCACAACTAGAGAAGAGAAAACCTGCATGCCACAACTAGAGAGAAGCCTATGCACCGCAACAAAGAGCCCGTGTGCCACAACGAAAGATCCCGCATGCCTCAACGAAGATTCCACTTTCCTCAACTAGGACCCAACGCAGCCAAAAATAAATTAAATAAATAAATAAATAATAAATCTTTAAGAAAAAAGAATCTGAAAAGGAAAGTATATTAATATATAAAACAAATCACTTTGCTGTACGCCCAAAACTAACACAACACTGTAAATTAATTATATATCAATTTAAAAATGGTTTTAAAAAATCTAAACATTTAAACTTTTACATTGTGCCATTAAAAACAAAACACTCAGTGGGTGGGTTGTATAGCATATTATACACAAATAAAGAGAGAATTGTGATGAAATAAAGTTTATATTTTTAAGGCAGGACAAGAAAATTTAAACATAAAATTCTCTTTCTGTCCGTTTGGGCCTCCTCCCTCCCTCCCTAATGTGCAGTGTGTGTCTGCATTACACATTAACCAGAGCACCTCAAGGATGGGAGGGCCTGCCCTACCAGAAAGATCTTTTTTTTTTCTTTCTTCTGATGCTAACAATGTAACTTTGTAAAAGAATAGTGTTCTTTCCCAAGGCTGTAAGAGGTCATAGTGACTTGCTGCCAGCTTTGGTTTTTTTTTTTAACATCTTTATTGGAGTATAATTGCTTTACAATGGTGTGTTAGTTTCTGCTTTATAACAAAGTGAATCAGTTATACATATACATATGTTCCCATATCTCCTCCCTCTTGCATCTCCCTCCCTCCCACCCTCCCTATCCCACTCCTCTAGGTGGTCACAAAGCACCGAGCTGATCTCCCTGTTCTATGTGGCTGCTTCCCACTAGCTATCTATTTTACGTTTGGTAGTGTATATATGTCCATGCCACTCTCTCACTTTGTCACATCTTACCCTTCCCCCTCCCCATATCCTCAAGTCCATTCTCTAGTAGGTGTGTGTCTTTATTCCCATCTTACCCCTAGGTTCTTCATGACCTTTTTTTTTTTTTTTTCCCTTAGATTCCATATATATGTGTTAGCATACTGTATTTGTTTTTCTCTTTCTGACTTACTTCACTCTGTATGGCAGACTCTAACTCCATCCACCTCACTACAAATAACTCCATTTCGTTTCTTTTTATGGCTGAGTAATATTCCATTGTATATATGTACCACATCTTCTTTATCCATTCATCCGATGATGGACATTTAGGTTGCTTCCATGTCCTGGCTATTGTAAATAGAGCTGCAGTGAACATTTTGGTACATGACTCTTTTTGAATTATGGTTTTCTCAAGGTATATGCCCAGTAGTGGGATTGCTGTGAGGCCACCATCACCCTGATACCAAAACCAGACAAAGATGTTGCTGCCCACTTTGTATGTGCTTATCTGGATTTTGTATCCTTGGTGAACTTTATGTAAAATCTCAGTATGTCTATTTGATGTACCACCCTTTGTCTCATAAAGGTATACCACTGTGCCTTTGACTTCTAACAGGTGGAACAGTTCTCAGAGCTTCTGAGACTTTGTCTCCCAGGTTATAATCTTCTGTTTAGCTTGAATAAAATACCCTTTTTTTCTTCTTAACTTGATTGTTAATTGAATTTCCATCAACAATTGGTAAATTGGAAGACAGATTTGGAGCACAGCCTGAGAAACAAAGAGATGGGAAAATATGAAAGAGAGATTAAGATAGAGATTAGAGTAAAAAGGGCTACTTTACGTCTAATCAGGTTTTCAAAATGAGGTAGTAGAGTTTAATAAAGAATATTCAAAAAGATAATGGCTTAGAAATTTCCAGAATTGATGATAGACACACATCCTCAGATTCAGAAATCCAGTATGTCCCAAACAGAATTAATAAAAAGAAATCCAAACCCAGGCATTTCATAGCTAAAGTGCAGGTAGCTAGAAACAAAGAGATCTTAAAATCAGTCAAGAAGGAAAGAGAAATTGGTTACAAACAACAGTTAGATCAATAGTTAACTTCTCAAGAAGAACAAAGATGGATGGCCCCAGAGATTATCATATTAAGTGAAGTAAGGTAGACAGAGAAAGACAAATATCATATGATGTCACTTATATGTGGAACCTTAAAAAAAATGATACAAATGAACTTATTTACAAAACAGAAACAGACTCACAGACATAGAAAACAGAAGTATGGTTACCAAAGGGGATAGCAAGGGGGGCGATAAATTAGGAGTTTGGGATTAACAGATACACACTACTATATATAAAATAGGTAAACAACAATGAACTATGGTATAGCACAGGGAACTATACTCAATATCTTGTAATAACTTATAATGGAAAAGAATCTGAAAATATATATATACATATGTATAACTGAATCAGTTTGCTGTACACTTGAAACTAACACAACGTTGTAAATTAACTATACTTCAATAAAAAAAGAAGAAAAAAGAAAATCAGAAAGACTATGGATTGACGTCCTCATTATATGAAGAACAAAATAACTGTCAACATAGAATCTTTTAATTAGTGTATTAGTTTCCTAGAGCTGCTATAACAAATGAACACAAACTGCGTGGCTTAAGATAACAGAAATTTATTCTTTCACAGTTCTGGAGGTCCAAAGTTGAAGTGTTGACAGGGCCATGCTCCCTCTGAAGGCTCTAAAAACAAATCTTTCCTTGCTTCTTTTTTTTTTTTTTTTAACATCTTTATTGGAGTATAATTGCTTTACAATGGTGTGTTAGTTTCTGCTTTATAACAAAGTGAATCAGTTATACATATACATATGTTCCCATATCTCCTCCCTCTTGCATCTCCCTCCCACCCTCCCTATCCCACCCCTCTAGGTGGTCACAAAGCACTGAGCTGATCTCCCTGTTCTATGTGGTTGCTTCCCACTAGCTGTCTATTTTACGTTTGGTAGTGTATATATGTCCTTCTTTGTAGCTTCTGGTGATTGCCAGCAATCATCGGTGTTCCTTGTCTTGCAGCTGCAACACTCCAGTCTCCACCTCCATCATCATCTGGCCCTATTCCCTGTGTCTCAGTGCTAAATTTCCTTCTTCTTAAAAGGATATGCTCATTGGACTAGGAACCATCCTAATCCAGTATGACCGCATCTTAACTTGATTACATCTGCAAAAATCCTATTTCCCAATAAGGTCACATTCACATGTACAAAGGGTTTGGACTTAAATATATCTGTTTTGGGAGGGGGGACACAATTCAACTCACAGCACCCAATAAAACTATCTTTCAAGACTGAGAGAGAAATTCAGAAGTTTTCAGACCAAAAGCTGAGAAAGTTTGCCCTCACAGAAAGAAATCTAAAGAATATATTTTGGATATAAGATGGGAGGCACTAGAAAGAATACTGAGCAAACAATTTTTTAAATGTGGATAAATCAAACAATTAACTTACAAAGCCATAACAACAGTGTCTTATTTGTATCTACCCAAGAGAAAAGAAAATATATGTCCACAAAAAAAAAAAAGAAAATTTCACAGCAGTATTATTCGTAACAGCCAAAACATGCAAACAACTCAAATGTCCATCGACTGATGAATGGATAAATGAAATGTGGTCTATCCACACAACAGAATATTATATGGCAATAAAAAGGAATGAAGTACTGATACTTGCTACAACATGGATGAACTTTGGAAATATTATGTTTAGTGAAAGAAGGCAGCCACAAAAGACCATATGTTATATGATTCCATTTATATAAAATGTCCATAATAGGCAAATCTACGGAGACAGGAAGTAGATTAGTGGTTTCCAGGAGCTAGGAGAAGGAGAGAGTTATTAGTGACTACTAATGGGTATGGGGTTTCTTTGGAGGATGGTGAAAATGTTGTAAAATTAGATTATGGTGATGGTTGCACTACTCCATAAATATATGAAAAGTTATAGAATTACACATTCTAAATGAATGAACTTTATGGTATGTAAATTACATCTTGATAAAGCTGTTTTTAAAACATGAGAGGGAAAAATATTGCGAAATAATAGCATATAGCTGCTCCAGCTTCAGCTACCACACGTCTCTTCCCAGGGGCTGGATCGAGCAAAGAAAGGAAAGAGAGCATGGCCTTACTTTTAAAGAGACTTCCTGAAAGGACCACAAAACTTCCTTTTACATCCTGTTACCCAGAACTTACCTGAGCTGTCACACAGTGAGCAAGGAAGCTTGAGAAATGGAGTTTATAATTGGGCACAATTATGCCCCCAAGTTACTTGGGGCTCAGTTACAAAAGAGGAGTAGAAGGATGTTGGGGGAGAAGAGTAGCCAGGCTTCCATGTCTTCTTACCTTCGTCTGATGTGTTCCCATCCCCTTAGCCATGAAGCAACCCAACAGACGGCCCTGACAGGGAGCTGCCTCTGATCTGCTCTGCCTCGTGTGCTCATCCTGCCAGGGCGAACTGAATCTGACCTATGTGAGAAAGCTTGGCCCACTTTCTGCTAAGGCTGCTCCTTATCTCCGCTTCTGTTTGAACTTTTCAACCCTGCAACACTGCAACTTGGCCAATCGACATTTGAGGCCGTGGGCAGAGAAACATCCTCTCAGCCCAGCATCTTCACCTCTGCTTGCAGACTGGCTGTCTCTAGTTTGAGTTTATCCTTTTTCTAGACATTCCTGAAAGCAGGCATAAAAGCCGCACACACCAAACGCTAGATCGTTCCTACCATTTCACGACACAGGGCTTGCATTCTAAGGCCCTCAGCAGGCAGTCTGCCCCAGTGTTCCCAGTGCTCCAGAGCAAGGGCACTCATTCTCCAGCCTGTGATGTCTGTGCGCTCAATGCCAGAAGCCAGACTCCCTCCACTTTTCGGTTCTGCTTCTTACAGCACCCCACCTTCAAATTCAGTTAAGAAAAGATCTGGGGACTTCCCGGGTGGTCCGGTGGTAAAGAATCTGCCTTCCAATGCCAGGGACGTGGGTTCGATCCTTGGTCAGGGAACTAAGATCCCACATGCCGTGGGGCAACTAAGCCCGCCCAACACAACTACTGAGCCCACGCGCCTCAACTAGAGAGCCCACAGACCGCAAACTACAGAGCCCATGCGCTCTGGATCCCGTGTGCCACAGCTACAGAGAGAAAACCCACACACCACAACTAGAGAGAAGCCCGCACACCACAATGAAGAGCCCACACTCCGCAACTAACACACGGCACAGCCAAAAAATAAAATAAATAAATAAATAAAATGTTAAAAAAAAAGAATAGATTTGGAAGGTCATTTCATAATAATTCACCATAAGAAAGAACAACTTAACAATGTAGCTTTAACTATACAAAGCAAAAGCTGGCAGAATTATAAGGGAAAATGAACAGTCACAATCATAATGAGAGGCATTAACAGGCCTCTATTGGCAAAAAAAAAAAAAAGTCCAGCCGATGTGGGGATAAAAAGTAAGGATGGAGAATAATTGAACAATATAATAAATTATTTTGATTTAATGGATATACTCATATAAATCCCTTTACCTCAAAATCTGCACATACATGTTCTTTTCAAAACTTGATCATTGAAGAGACTGATAAAATAGACAAATTCCTGACAAGAAGGATAAAGGGAAAAAAGAGCAGGTCTAGAATAAGCAACATTGGATTGAGAAGGGGGAAGGAACCTAATTACAAATATGATAGATATAATATATAAATCATAAAAGATTACAAAAATTTCATGTCAAGAAATTTGAAATTTAGATATAAATGGGCAATTCTCCAGAAAAATGTAAATTACCAAACTTAACTCAAGAAGAAAATTAAAAACCTGAATGGGATCCTACAATTTCACTTCTGGGTAGATACCTAAAGGAAATGAAAACAAGATATTGAAAAGATGTCTGCACCCCCATGTTCATTGCAGCAGTATTCACAATAGCCAACATAAGGAACCAAACTAAGTCTCTGTCAATGGATGACTGGATAAAGAAAATGTTATACATGTATATAAAGCAATGTTATAACCATGAGAAAGAAGGAAATTCTGCCATTTGTGACAACATGGATGGACCTTGAGGACATATTGTAAGTGAGATGAGTCAGAAAGAGAAAGACAAATACTGTATATCATTTATATGTGGAATCTAAAAAATCTAGACTCATGTAGAGTGGTGGTTACCAGGATCTGGTGGGTGAGAGGATAGAAGAGACGTTTATGGGTACAAACTTGCAGCCAGGAGATAAATGAGTCCTGGATCTTTAATGCACAGTATAGTGAATGTAGACAACATTGAATTATTATTGAAATATTGAATTATTGCTAAGAGACTAGATCTCAGTTATTCTCACCACAAAAATGAAACAATAATTATGTGACATGATAGAGATGGTAACCCTTGCTACAATGACAATCATATTATCATGTATAAATGTATTAAATCAGTATGTTTTGCTCCTTAAATTTACACAATGTTGTACGTCAAATATATTTCAATGTAAAAAATCCTGTATGATTTTTTTGCTCTTAAAGGCATTGAATTTGTATTTTAAATTCAGTCTGCAAAATAAAGTCCAGAGAGTTTTACCAGTGAATTCAGCTACACTCATTTAGTAAAACCTTGAATACAAGACAGGGAGGTAACAGTATAAGAAAGGAAAAGTATAGCCAATCTTACCTTTGAACGTGAATACAAAAATGCAAAAAAAACATATAAATCCAGGAATAAATACTATAAACATTCAAATTTAGACACATACACACGTGTATCATATATGATAAAGGAGAAAAACAGCAAAATAACATCCGTAAATGCAGAAAATCATTTTATAAAAAATCATGTATGATTTAAGGAAAAAAAAATTCTTACAAAACTAGAAATAAAAAGAAACTTTCTAAACCTGGTAAAGTGCAGTTCGAAAACCTACCGCAGCAAATGTTACTGGTACTACAGCAGGTTCATCCCTTTAGAAGCCTGGAACAGCCCAAAGAAGCCTGTTATCTTAGCTGTCTGCTCAAAGCCATTATCACTTCTATTTACCATTGTCCTGGAACTCCTGGCTGCCAAAATTATAAAAGAAAAATAAGTAAGTATAAGGATTTTTTTAAGTTTTTTAAAATCATCATTTGCAGATGATGACTTGCAGATATCAGAAAGAGATGTAGAGAAAAAATATTGGAATGAGCAAGAGCATCTAGCAGGTTACTGGAGCAACTCCTATCCACCAGCAACAATCGCTTAGAAGATGAAGCTGTAAGAACGACAGATTTTATAAAGGCAACACAACAATCAGGTACCTGGGAATTAATCTAACAAAATACGTGCAAGGCCTTTACAGGTAAAAAAGTTCAAAAATTTTATTAAAAGAAAAAGAAGGCTTAAATAAATGGAGAGACAAAGCACATTCAAGTATGGGAAGACAATAGCATACAGATGGCAATTTTCCTCTATGTTAATCTATCAATCACTGTGGTTCTAGCTAAAATCCCAAATAACTGTAGATACAAAATAATATGCCATTTAGTTAATTATTTTGTTCTCCCCACTTCTTTTCTATTTTGTAAGTTATGGGCTCCTGGCCTGATTTTCTTTCCCTCCTTGTGTGCTAACTAAGGAAGTTCTAATACTTAGTCTTAGAATGATAGGATCTCATAAAATGTTGGTGAAAGCCATCTCAAGATAAAAAGGAAATGTTGCCTCTTTCCCAAAAGATGCATAAAAGTATCATTAAATGCACTTAATTTTTCTTATTTTTAATAAAATAATCTTGAAATATACCTGGACTTCAGAAATTATCACTATGACCTATGAAAATAATTTTTAACTCCTAAAAATGTGATTCTGACCCCTTTTCTTTCTTTATAGTTTATTTGCCCTGGTAATAATATTTAAATTGATATCTTTGTTTCTAAAAGATAACTGCTGGGGTTTTTTTAATTGGGGCAGAAGATGAGCATTTCTAGTTTCCTCTTCTCTTGCTTGCATACGAGTTTAAAAAAATAAAAATCTATAAGTCTGTGGAATTTCTCACCTATACAAAAAAAAGTGTGAAAGTCTTGCTCATTTAAATTATTGGACTTAGTCATGGAATTTGACAAACTAATCCTAAAATTCATATGGAAAAGTAAAGGAACAATGTAGCCAGACCATGTTTAAATAAGAGGAATAAAGGTGTTGTCTCTGCTTATCATACATGAAGATTCCACAAGCCACACAAATTAGGACAGCATAATATTTGCACAGAACGATAGGCTAGAAACAGACCAGACTATATTTGTCCAGACATTCCCTTCCCTGACCACTCCTTTAAACAATCCCTTCCTTCCATACAGCTCCATCCCCTACCCTGCTTTAATTTCCTCATGGCACATTCATCAGATACTTATGTGTTCATACAGTTTTTTATACATCATTCCTATTGAAAGTAATGGTATTACCATAATAAGTGTATCTCATAATAATAAAAAAGCCAATTCATCAAGAAAGCATAACAATCTGAATAACAAAACATCTAATCACAAAGCATCAACAACATGAAGCAAAAACTGACAGAATAAATGGAGATATAGACAAATTCACAATTACAGGTGTAGATTTTAACAGTCTTTTCTCTATAATTGATCAAACTATTAGACAAAATATCAATAAGCATATAGAGATTTAAATAACTTTTAAGCAGCTTAACCCAGGGTTTCTCAATGCCAGCACTATTGACACTTTGAGCCAGATAATTCTTTGTCATGGGGGGTGGAGCTGTCCTGTACATGGTAGAATGTTTAGCAGCACCCTTGACTTCAACCCGCTAGATACCAGTAGTACCCTCATCCCAGGTGTGACACCAAAAACGTCTCCAGACCCTGCCAAATGTCTGCTTGTTGAGAATCACTGGTGTACCTAGTTGACGTGTAGAGAACACTACAACCAAGGCACTGCATTTTCAAGTATACATGGAACTTTCACCAATACAGGCCATATGTCTCAAAAGATTTCAAAAGATTTAAATCATACTAAGTAAGTTCTCTGACCAAAATGGAATTTAATTAGAAATCAATAAAATATCCGGAAAATCTCAAAATAAGTTGAATGATAATAAAAACAAAATATCAATATTTATGGACCACAACTAAAGATATACTTATCCTAGAAAAAAAATGATTTAAAAACCAGTGAAAGCTAGAGAAAGAAGTACAAATTAAACTAAAATTAAGACCAAAAAAATGAGGTACAGAAGACCAATATGTACATAAAAAGATGATCAACATCACTAACCATCAGGGAAATGCCAGTCAAAACCGCAGTAAGATGTCACCTCACACCTGTCAGAATTGCTACTATCAAAAAGACAAGAAATAGCAAGTGTTGGTGAGCATGTGGAGAAAAGAGAACCCCCATTCACTGTTGGTGGGAATGTAAATTGATGCAACCTCTATGGAAAACAGTATGGAGTTTCCTCAGAAATATTATGATCAAGCAATTCCATTTCTGGGTATTTATCCAAATCAAACAAAAACACTAGCCCAAAAAGATACATGCACCCCCATGTTCATTGCAGCATTATTTACAATAGCCAAGATATGGAAACAACCTAAATGTCCACTGACAGATGAATGGATACAGAAAAATGAGGAATGTGGAAAACACAATGGAATATTATTCAGCCATAAAAAAGGAATAAAATCTTGCCATTTGCATCTACATGGATGGAGCTTGAGGGCATTATGCTAAGTGAAATAAGTCAGACAGAGAAAGACAAATACCATATCATCTCGCTTATATTGTGGAATCTAAAACAAAAAACAAACAGAAAATAATCTTACAGAAACAGAAGACAGATTGGTGGTTGCCAGAGGTGAGGGGTGGAGAGTGGGCAAAATGAAGGGAGTCAAAATGTACAAACCTCCAGTTATAAAATAAGTAAGTCAGGGGGATGTAATGCACAACATGGTGACTTTAGCTAATAATACTGTGTTGAAAGTTGCTAGGAGAGTAAATCTTAAAAGTTCTCTTCACAAGAAAAAGAAATTTGTAGCTAATACATAGTTACAGTGACAGATGTTAGCTAAACTTATTATGGTGATCATTTCACAATATATACAAATATTGAATCATTACGTTGCACACCTGAAACTAATATAATGTTCTGTGTCAATGATACTGAAAAATAGAAAAAGAAAATAATAAATGTAAAAGTGAGATCAAAATTTAAAGATTTAAATTTAAATTTAAAATTTAAAATTTACCATCTTAACCATCTTTAAGTATACAGTTTGGTGACATTTTAAATCTCACCACCATCCATCCCAAGAACTCTTTACATCTTGCAAAACTGAATCTCTATACCCATTCAACAGTAACTCCTTCTCTCCTGCCCCCAGTTTCTTGCAACCGTCATCCTACTTTCTGTCTCTATGATTTTCACTACTCTAGGTCTTCATATAAGTAGAATCATACAGCATTTGTCTTTTTGTGACTAGCTTATTTCACTTAGCATAATGTTCTCAAGGTTCATCCATGTTGTGACATATGTCAAAATTTCCTTCCTTCTTGAGGCTGAACAATATTCCATTGTATATAAGTACTATGTTTTATTTATCCATTCATCTCAGTGGACACTTGGGTTGCTGCCACATTTTGGCTATTGTGAATAATGCTGCTACGAACATGTGTGTACAAATCTGAGACCCCTGCTTTTTTGGGTATATGTGGAATTTCTGAATCAAAAGGTAATTCTATTTTTAATTTTTTGAGGAACTGCCATACAGTTTTCCATGGCATCTGCACCATTTTACATTCCCACCAACAATGCACCAGGCTTCCTATTTCTCCACATCCTCTCCAACACTGGTCCTTCTGTGTTGTTTTTCTGTTTGTTTGTTTTATAGTAGCCATCCTAATGGATGTAGGATTCTATCTTATAGTGGCTTTGATTTGCACTTCCCGAATGATTGGTGATGTTGAGCATCTTTTCATGTGTTTATTTGCCATTTGTATATCTACCTTGGAAAAAACTCTATCCAAGTCCTTTGGCCATTTTATAATTGAATCATTTGTCTTTTTGTTGCTCAGTTGTAGGAGTTCCCTATATATTCTGGATATTAACCCCTTACTAGATATATGATTTAAAGTATTTTCTGCCAATCTGTGGGTTGCCTTTCTACTCTGTTCATAATGTCCTTTGATGCACAAAAGTTTTTAATTTTGCTGAAGTTCAATTTGTCTATTTTTTGTTTTGTTGCCTGTGCCTTTGGTATCATATCCAAGAAATCATTGCCAAATTCAATGAAGATTTTGCCCAATGTTTTCTTCTCAGAGTTTTATAGTTTTAACCCTTACATTCAGATCTCTGATGTTTAAGTTAATTTTTGTTTATGTTGTTAGTTAAGGGTCCAACTTCTTTTTTTTCTCTCTTTTTTTTTCTTTGCATCTGAACATCCAGTTTTCCCTACATCATTTGTTGAAAAGACTGTCCTTTCCCCATTGAATTGTCTTTGCACTCTTGTCAAAAATTATTTGATCATATATGCCAGGGTTTATTTCTGGGCTCTTTGTTCCATTGGTTTATATGTCTCTCTTTCATACCAATACCACAGTTTTCATTATTGTAAATTTGTAGTAAGTTTTGAAATCAAGAAGTGTGAGAACTCCAACTTTGTTCCACTTTTTCAAGATTGTTTTGGCTCCTTGTGTTCCCTTGAGATTCTATATGAATTTTAAGATGGACTTTTCCATTTCTACAAAGACATTATTGGGATTTTGATAGAGATTGGATCAAGTCTGTAGATTGCTTTGGATATTATTATCATCTTAACTTAACATTAAGTCTTCAAATCTGTGACCATAGAATGTTTTTTCATTTAGTTATGTCTTCTTTAGTTTCTTTCAGCAATGTTTTATAGTTTTCATTGTACAAGTCTTTTGTCTCCTTGGTTATATTCTTTTTGGTGCTATTGTAAATGGAATGGTTTTCCTAATTTCCTTTTAGAATTGTTCATTTTTAGTGTATACAAATGCAACTGATTTTTGCATGTTGATCTTGTATCCTGCTACTTTGTTGAATTTCTTAATTATTTCTAATAGTTTTCTGTAGAATCTTGGGAGTTTGCCACAGTAAGGTCATATCATCTGGGAACAGAAACAATTTTACCTCTTCCTTTCCAATTTGAACGCCTTCTGTTTCTTTATCTTGTTTAATTGCTCTGGCTAGAACTTCCAGTAGTATGTTGAGTAGAAGTGGTAAAAGTGGGCATCCTTGCCTTGTTCCTGATCTTCAAGGAAAAGCTTTCAGAGTTTTACCATTGAATACGATGTTAGCTATGGGTTTTTGGTATGTGGCTTTTATTATAAGATAGTTTCTTTCTATTCCTAGTTTGTTGAGTGTTTTCATCATGAATGTATGTTGGATTTTGTCAAATGCTTTCTCTGCATCAATTGAGATACCACGTGTTTTTCTTTCCTTCATACTATTAATGTGGTATATTACATTGATCTATTTCATATGTTGAACCATTCTTGCATTCCAGGCATAAATCTCATTTGATCATAGTGTATAATCCTTTTAATATGCTGCTGAATTCAGCCTGATAGTATTTTATTGAGGATCTTTGCATCAGTTTTCAGAGAGATATTAGTCTGCAGTTTTCTCTTCTCCTAACGACTTTGTCAGCTTTGATATCAGAGCAGTGCTGGCCTCAGAATGAGTTAGGAAGTGTTTCCTCCTTTTCAGCTTGTGGACAAAGGTTGAGAAAGAATGGTATTAGTTCTTTAAATGTCTGGCAGAATTCGCCAGTAAAGCCATTAGATCCAGGGCTTTTCTTTGTTGGAAGGTTTTTAATTATTGATTCAATCTCCGTACTAATTATAGATCTATTCAGATGTTCTATTTCTTCATGACTCAGTCTTGGTAGGTTCTGGGTTTCTAGAAATTTGTCCACTTCATCTAGGTTATCCAATTTTTTGGCAGGCCATTGTTCATAGTATGCTCATAATCCTTTTTATTTCTGTGGAATTGGTAGTAGTGACGCCACTTTCATTTCTGATTTTAGTAATTTTAGTCTTCTCTTTTTTTCTTCGTCAATCTTATAAACTTATTTTTAAAGTGAGAGTTTTCTAAAACTAGCTCCTTCAGTGGGGTAAGTGAGTAAGTGGGTGACTGAATGAAAGTGTCATATAACTCCCCTCTTACTATCCACATGCCTCCCACCTACCAGGCATGGATGTTGGAAAAGAGAATCAAGGCTCAAAAAAGAATAAAATCCTAAAAGTCAGTTTTCCTTAGAGACCCATCCAGAATGTTTCACAGCAACCTCCAGGACCCAGTCCCTTCTCAGCCTTATCCTTTTCTTTCTAGCTCTTTGAAAGTTGTTGACAGTTCAGAGCCGGTTTTCTTCTGGGTAGAGGAAAAGCAAGCACTTCCAGTCCAGCACAGACTGGACAGCTGACTTGGGAAGAAAGTAACTTTCCTCCACATTCCTGCTCTCCTTGCACTGGAGCTCACACCTGCCTCAGTGTGGCCAGGTCCCCCATCTTTTACTCCAGTTCAGTGTCATGCTGCAATGTTCCCTTCTCCCCTCCAACCATGGGTTTCTGTGTCCCAGGCTGGGACATTGCTCAGGGGCTGACTAATCCAATGAAGTTATCCAGGCTAAGACCCTAAAGAGCCATACAGCTTAATGGACTCTGCCTTCCATAAAACACTTGAATTTTAATTCAGTCTGAATGCATTAAGCCAAAGGAGGAAATAATTGAGTTTCATGTGCCGTGGCAGGTCAGTGGGAAAAGAGATTTGGGGATGTGGGAAAGACCTTCTTAGTAATCGCCCCCATATTGAGGGACAGCTAAGAAACTGGAAGCACTGGAGAATCCAAGGAACATCAATGTCCAGCAAGGGTCAGGGAGATTGGGAGGGAAGAGGGATGATGAAGTAAAAGCTTGGAGCAGCCTTGGACACATCACAAAATATTTTCAAAACTGCCTCACCCATCTTTTCACTCTCCTTCCGAAGATTTCAAAAAAGTGTCATAATATACGTTATGCTAGGTACATTGGTCTCATCTGGGAGTTACTGAAATCAGTTCAGACTTGTGGGATGGCCAATCTCCCAGGCTTGTCTGGGACATTCCTTTTTTTTTAATTTATTTTTTTTTATTGAAGTATAGTTGAGTTGATTTCCAATGTTGTGTTCATTTCTGCTGTACAGCAAAGTGACTCAGTTATACACATACATACCTCCTTTTTTATACTCTTTTCCATTATGTTTTATCTCAGGATATTGAATAGAGTTCCCTGTGCTATATAATAGGACCTTGTTGTTTATCCATTCTATATGTAACAGTTTGCATCTACTAACCCCAAACTCCCAGTCCCTCCCTCCCCCGCCTATATGATATGATCCAGCAATCCCACTCCTGGGCATATATCCAGATAAAACTATAATTCAAAAAGACACATGCACCCCTATGTTCATAGCAGCACTATTCACAATAGCCAAGACATGGAAACAACCTAAATGTCCATCGACAGATGCCTGGGACATTCTTTTTTTTTTTTTTTCTTTTTTAATTTATTTTATTTATGGCTGTGTTGGGTCTTCGTTTCTGTGCGAGGGCTTTCTCCAGTTGTGGCAAGCGGGGGCCACTCTTCATCGCGGTGCGCAGGCCTCTCGCTATCGCGGCCTCTCTTGTTGCGGAGCACAGGCTCCAGACGCGCAGGCTCAGCAATTGTGGCTCACAGGCCCAGCCGCTCCGCGGCATGTGGGATCTTCCCAGACCAGGGCTCGAACCCGTGTCCCCTGCATTGGCAGGCGGATTCTCAACCACTGCGCCACCAGGTAAGCCCTGCCTGGGACATTCTTAATTTCAGCACTGAAAGTCTCGTTTCTTAGGAAACCTCTCATTTTCAGGCAAAGTGGGATGGTTGGTCACCCTAAATCTGAGAGACACCTTTGGGATGCCTACCCAACCTACCCCCATCTTTCCAGAGGTCCACTAGTCTCCCAACTCCACTCTCATTCTCATAGATGGCATCCAGGAGAACAGGCTTCTGCACAGCCAACTGGACAAATTATACCAAATATGCAGCCTGACACAAGCTGGGCCAGTCAGAGTCTGATTCCCAGAAAATGCCACCGGAATTCAGAGACAGCAAAAACAATGGCAAAAAGATGAAGATTTATTAGCATTATCCGGGTACTTTCCACATGCCAGGTTCTGTTCTAAACGCTCTACTTGTAGCAATTTCTTTAATCATCACACTAACCCTGTGATATAAGTGCTACTGTCCCTCTCCATTTTGTTGGAGAAGTGAGGGAATATGCCTGAGGTTGTACAACTAGTAAATGGCAAACCTGGGGTTGAAATCCAAGCAGTGTATGCCCAGAATTTTCTCAGTGTACCCAGCTTGACCCCTCTACACTGTTTCTATAAGAGGCACTCCTAAGAAAGGAATCAAATCTGGGCTGAGCAACCATGTTCCTCTGTGTGTCTGGAGGAGCTGAGAAGGCTGGTGTGTTTATGGGAGGGAGACAAACTGGGGAGGAGAACGTGGCCCAGGGCTGGGCAGCCAGCCGGCCCCTCACCACTGACCACATCCAGACTTGGTTCCATGTGCTCCTAGGTGTGGGAACACCTACTGCCCCAAATACCCCTGAACCCTTACATTTGTGTGGAAACTGGCTGGACTAGGTTTCTGGTTCTGCAAACCAAGCAGTCTAGTCTAATCAGACTAAGAGTTGGTAAGGCATGGTGATGAAGGGCAGACTGAAAATAAATAAATAAATTCAGCTCTCCACTGCCCAGCTGAATGTCCCTGAACAAGTTTTGTGACTTGGAGCTTGAGTTTGCCTCTCTATAAGGCACAAACACAAATCCACTCTCATACTGGTCCTCGGGAAGACTGAGTGGGATTAAACTCTGCTGAAGAGATGGATAACTAGCTCTTTGTGAGGCTGTGGCTGGGACCCCTTTCTTCCCTGGGGCTTCCCTGCAGCCATCTCTGAATCTCTGAATCTAGGATTCATCTGATGTTGGTCATCACCTCTGCCTGACATCCATAAGGGAGACCAGATGCCCCAGGGGCAGGGTGGAACCAGGAGTTGGTCATTTGAAGCCTTGGAAGAACTGGATTCTTTGACCCAAGAGGAAATGCCAGCAGAGTACAGGAGGAAGCATATTAGCAGGAGGCCACTGGGGCAATGACCAGCCTGAGCCCCTACCCCTCCATGCACCCTCAGTGAGCACGGCCTGCCCAGTCACAGGGGCAGGTGTGCTCACTAGAAAGTTGTCCCTGGGATGCAGCAGCGGAGCATAGGGGACACACACACACTCACACTCACACACACACACACACACGGAACCTAGAGACCGAGGTGAAGGTAGAAGCCTTTAAAGTTAGATCTAGGGCAGTGCATCTCAAAGTGTGTCCCCGGCAGCAACAGCCCACCTAGAAATGTATTAGAAATGCACAGCCTCGGGTTCCCACCCCAGAACTGCTGGATCAGAAACCTGGGGGTAGAGAGCCAGTTCTCTGTGTTTTCATCTTGCCTGTGATAATAACCAGACAAGATCTCTAACTGTGAGAACAGCCCTGAGCAAAGAGGTGAGAGGCCCAGCCTGGCTGTGACCACTCCAGCCTGACATAATATCCAAGCCAGCAGGAAGTGGGCAACACTGCAGACAGACACACACACCCCCCACCACGCCCCTACCACCCCTGGAACCAGGATCTGGGACTTCACAGAGAACAGTGGCCACAGAGACTCACAGGGGCCCTACAGGGGCTGCTAGGTGGGCTGGCCTGGGAAAGGGCCCTGGCTCACCCTCTCCGCGCCTGTGTGTGCTGGAGACCTGTGACCCTGTGAGTGCATCACGAGGTTCTTCTCCTACAGGTAGAGTCTTTGTTCTTGCCAGCTCTCCTGTTCCCACTCCACCATTGCACAGCGGGTGTGCCAGGGCTGGCGAGCAAGGCTTTCAGCCAGAGGCTCCACCAGAAGGCGATCCACCTCGACCTAATGGACCAGTGTCCAGACATAGAGATCGTGGAGCAGGTGCAGGAGGGGATGACATTTCAGCGTTGTCTCCCTTTGGGGAGCGCCCCATGTGTGTGAACATCTTTGAAGGCAGAGGTCTGGGGGATGTTGGTAGCCAGGGGATAGACCCTAGTGGACACAGACAGCTGAGCCCTCTGTATCCATTTTACCCTTCTTGACTGACTTTCACTCAGATCTCCACTGTCCCCATCCCCCACCCTATGCTTCAAGGGAGCCCGGCCTGCTCCCCAGTTCCTGGAGTAGAGTGGGGTGGCCAATGGATGTAATGGTAATCCAACCACCCTCTTCAGTAACTTGTTCCAGAATACGGTCCTAACCAAACACAGCCTCCACACCTCCAGGAATAGGCATATGGCCCAACTCTGAGAGAGGGTCAGCTAGAGCTGGAATTAGCTTTCTAGGCTAGTTTTCTTACTTACACTTAAGAAATAACCAAAGGAATTCTCCTTTCTCTCTCTTACATCAAAATTTTCCCCCTCTCTGGATTAATCCCATCACCAAAGAAACTATTATTCATCTCACCTTTAAAAAAATATTCTCTTGATCCCTTTCCTCTGTAAGCAACTTTTGGCAGGAAAGAGGTCTCTGCAGGGGACCCCTTTGTCTCTGACACACTATCCTTAAACCAGGAGCTCCCATGCGCTACTCGGCTCCCATGCTCTACTCATCTCCGGCCCTAGCACACCTTTCAAATCTTTTGATCACACCATACCGTGCCTAATGTGTTGGTACTTTCCATAGATCAAATAAGTAGAAATGAAGAATAAGTAATTAACAGATGACCAGATCTCTTCACTAGCTTCCTCTTCAGTAATCCCCTAAACAAACTGTGTGGACAAGACAGCATCTAAAGAAAAATCAAGAGGAGTCGGCAAGCCTGCACGCAGTGGGGGATGGCGATGACTCTGACCCCCATCTCAATGATTAACTGAGATAACTTCTCTTTTTCCCTTTAAAGGCTTTCATGGCTGAGCAGAATCTTCAGAGATGGTTTTGGAGGACACTGAGTCCACCATCTCCCCAGATTGCCGGCATTCTGATTAAAGGCAACTTTCCTTTCTACCAACATTCGTTTCTCTCTCGAGTATGTATTTTTTGAGCAGTGAGCAGCCAGACCTGCGTTGGGTAACACCTCTACTAGTTACCCCCACTTTTACCCCCATTTCTCTGCTCCCTTTGCAGCAAAACTCAAAATCACCCACACTCACTGGTCCCAATGCCTTTCCTCCCATTTCCTCTTAAACCCCCTCTTTGGGATTTCCGTCCAAACCACTCCCCTCTCGCTGCCCTGTCAAGCTCACAATACCTGATGTGGCTAAATCTTGTCTCAATCCTCCTCCTCCCCGTGCTCTGGGCAGCGCTGGACACAGCAGATAGGCCCCCTCCCTCATGCCCTCTCTTCACTGGCTTCCAAAACATCTAAGAGTCTAGCACCACTTCCCATGTGCGGGGTTTTCTTCCTCATACCAACAAGTAATTTTCGGACACCAGCGTATAACTTTTAACACCCATGGAATAGATTGACTACAGTTACTGTCTACCGCCCCCTGCTGGAACATGGGCTCCTGGGCAAGGCATCTCCGCCGGTTTTGTTCACTGATTTCACTCCAGCACCTAGAACAGTATAACACATGCAGTAGGCACCCAGTAAATATTTGTTGGATGAATGAATGAATGAGATGGTTTCTCTTCCTCTGGACATTGTGAGGCACAGATGCGAAGGCTGAAACTTGCCCCCAGCCTGAGGGCTGCTCCCAGACCTGGCAGAAGGCAGAGAGGAGAGAACAGCACGGGATGGAGCTGAGCCTGACTCCTGCACCAGTCGCCCCCTGCGCCGGAGAAGCTACTGGGCTTGGGAGCTTTACTGCTAGCAGCTAAGACCCTTCTGTGACCGGAGGTGACAGCAGTTGTCTATGAAGACTTCAAGAAATCGCTCCACGGTAGTACGCAGTTAAAGCGGTGACTGACAGCTGGTGGGCGGGGCTCAGGGTGGGTGGGGCTCAGCGTTGCCCACCACATCCGCCCGCGAGGGCCCCCAAAGGTGTGCTTTCTTCCTGCTGACTTCTCCCATCAGCCACACTGCGGGCTCCCACCCGGGATTTATTCTGATATCATCCGATGTAAACAAGAGCCCTCATTAGCATCCATCCCAATGAACAATTAGACAGGCAGCTGAAAGTAACCCCCGCACGTGCAGTTCAGGAAGTACCAGCCCAGAGGACACAGCTCCCTCGCAGATGAGGGCACAGACAGGCAGACCCTGGGGACAGGGGCACGTGTGCTAGGACGTGGTAAAATCATCAGGGTCCTCGTGAAAGCCCTCCCCGCGGCTTCTCTCCTCTTCAGCCCACAGCCCCGGTTGGTGACCCTTCAACGCGCCTCGCCAGCCTCTCACCCTGCACACTGCCCCTGCCCAGGCGCTGGCAGAGGCCTCCTCAGCCTACTATGACCGCCCATCAACACCCTCACACCGGGTGGGTCATCCTGATCTCACACGCCCCCACCCCCAGCTCAGCGCTCAGAGAGTCTGGTCCCCAGTTCTGGCTCCCTCCTCTCCTCCTGGGTGATCTGGGGTAAGCGCAAGCACTTCTCTCACCCCGATTTCACCCTGTGAAATGGGCGTGAACTGAGATTACCTCTGCAGTCTGTTAGCTCCGGTCTGAGCACGGCAGACCTAGGACCACTTGGACTGTTCTGGTATCATTCTGCTGCTCTGCAGCCTCTGGGTCCACACACACACACCCTCGCCCCACCCTCCACTGCCCACATGCTATCTCCCCTCAACCAGGGCCTCCCAGGATGCTCATCCCCTCCTTTTTTCCTACCCAAACACCAATGATCTTTCTCCTTTTAGGGTTCTCCTCACGCTCTGCTTCCTCCAGGAAGCCCTCTTGGATCAGCTAGCTCAGCCTGAGCTCTCCTTTCTCTTGGTCTCTACGGGTCTCGGGCCCATCCGCCTTATTTAGATCATTGTGGATGGTATTAGAATAAACCCTCCACTTACCTCGACCAGTCTCATGCCTGCAGCTTGTAGAAGTTTGCCAGTAAGACAGAGCAGTGATGTGACCAGAGCAGAGACTGTGTGACCTTGGGTAAGTTACTCGACATCTCTGAGTCTCAGCTTGGTTGTCAAGAAAAACAGGAATAATAACATGTGCTTTTGGGGATGCTATGAGGACTAAATGAGAGACTATATGTAAAGTACCCAGTACAGCTTCTGGAAACCAACAGGCGGTTAATAAATGGAAATTAATACTATAGCCACCATGGAAAGGGGCTTCTTTATTGTGTCACAAAAACCTACATTCCAAGCGTTTCACTGAGCTGTGCTAACCGATTCTTTGGATAAATTATAAAGATATTCCAGCGTCTACAAAGCTGCCTCTCTTTATGATAATTCTAACTATGCAAGGTTGCCATAGAGGGACACGAGCCCTGCCACCACCTCTGCCCACCATGACACTCTTCTCTACTGATCCTGAGACTAGCCTCGGAATCTTTCTCGGCACAATTTTGAAGGCAGCCACTAACAAACCAGAATGGGCATACGTTATATAATAAAGAATTGGGCTGGCCTTTTTCTAGGTTTCTGGGATGTAACCTCTAAATCCCTGGAATTCCTGAGTAACAAGAGTATCTTGGTTATTCATGGTGCACCCTGATAGTTCATGCTAACAAGGTAACTCACATGGACCCTGAGATAGTCTCAGGATGGGAGAGAGACCAACCGTGTGATTAGAGGGCTGGGCTTTGAGCCCCTTGAGATCAGCCCAACCTCTGACCTCTGGGAGGGGAAGGGCTGGAGATCAAGTTCAACCACATGGCCATGAGTCAATCAACCGTGCCCATGTAATGAAATCCCAGTAGAAGCTTCCTGCCTGGTGAGCACATCGATGTGCCAGGAGGGTGGCACATCCTGGGGGTGCAGAGGCTTCACATTTGGGGCCCTCCCAGGCCGGACCCTATGCATCTCTTCATTTGGCTGAATTGTATCCTTTATAATAAAACTGTAATGATACATATAGCACTTTCTTGGGTTCTGTGGGCCATTCTAGCGAATTATTGAACCTGAGGTGGTCATGGGAACCCCTGAATTTGTAGCTGGTTGGTCAGAAGCACAGATGGCCTGGGACCCCCCCACCCAGAGCCTGTGGCTGGTATTTAAAGAGAGGGGAGTCTCGTGGAGGAGGGTGTCCTCGGCCTGTGAGGGCTGCACTAAGTCCGGGTGGTTAGTGCCAGGACTGCATCACACTTTCATCTAATCAGTCAAAAGCAGATCCTGGGGGTCTGGTGTGGGCCAGACTGAAGGCCAGACCATGGACCTACAGTGGAGCCAAGAGGAAGATGAGAGGGAGTCCTACGGTCCTGCCCACAGGTGCTCAGGTACGAAATCAATCCTCAGTCAGGATGCTCCAAGTGCAGAGTTGGTGCCAGGCCCAAGCCTACAGGGTGAGCAGGAATTGCTGCGTGTCTGTCCCCCTTTGCCCAGGTCCTTAATGGTCCCCAGAGCCATCCCAGCCAGTGGGGGACGAGAGCAGTAAATGCTCCAACTCCAGACCTCCCAAAGGACAGTCTTTGGGAGTGACCCCATTGCCCACAGAATCCTTCCTGATGTGGGTTTTGTCTGCTTCCCAATCTTGGTTTGCCTCATTCCCTCTCTCCTGTTTCCCTTCGGGGTCACCTCCCAAATAAACTCGCGGCAGAATCTGTTTCCAGGACAGCACACCCCACAGGTGCGGGCGGCTCTGCAGCGCTGTGCTCAGTAACACGGCTGGGTGGCCCGAAGCCCAGCCCCGCCTCCATGCCGTGAGAGCATGGAGGGACAGAGAAGGGCAGTGTGGCCCTCCTGGGGGCAAGGCGGTCCTGGGCAGGGGGAGGGGGGCTCCTAGGGCCAACAAGGGAGTTCTGAGGACCTGCAGGGCAGCTTCAGAGGGGGCCGCAAACACAATAGGAGCAGCCTCCGTCCCTCCTGACGCACAACCAGGGCTGGACGACGGGGCCCTGCAGGACTGCCATGGGGAAGGACGCAGGGACAGACAGGCCCTACTCCTCACCCACACCCCGGCAGGCTGCTCTGTCCAGGGGCGCTTTGGGCTGGACGCCACCCCAGGCTGAAGCCCCAGTGACCTGATGACCTGGGACCCTTACCAGACCCATCTGCATGGCAACGTCCAGCCCATGTCAGGACAGACCACACTCTGCCCCAAGGTGCTGTTACCCGAAAACTGAGTTCGCCTCTTGGTGGGTGTCGAACCAATAGACACAACCAAGCCAAAGCTCAGGAGAAGGAAGTATTTATGATTACTTGCAGCAAGTAAGGAGAGCGCCGGGGATCTTTCCCAAAGCAGTGTCTCCCCAGACAGCAAAATTGGGGAAGTTTTAAGCTAAGGGAACATGCATATTCATGAAGGGGCTTGAGCAGAGGAGAATTCAGCATAGAACTGGAGCAAAGGTTGACAGAGTCCAAGCTTTAGTTGATTGAAGTCAGGAGGGTCAATATCACCATTCCATCCTCCACCTGGGTGGGGACCTTGATTCCTGAAGAACTCAAAGATCTATTATTATGTATAGTCCTTGAGGAGAAACTAGGGCTCTGCTTTACCACTGCTCGATGGTTTGACTATCTTTTCTCTGTTCCTGCATTCCTTTGTCCCCTTAAGATCATTAATTACTGAGACCTGTTCACGGGCAAACTTTGTGGCCAGGCTTAGATCCCAAAATGGCTTAAGCCAAAATGGCTTCCCTTATGTCAAGAAAGCCATGCGGGGTTCTCTTTCTCCAGGGACCCCCTAACCTGTCTGCTTACGGTGCTTTCCGAGGGGCGGGGGGCAGGCACCACTCTGCTCACATCAGCCACCGTGCGGGGGGCCTTCCGCTGCCCTCCGCCTCAGGGAATCTCATTCTAATTCACAGAACAGCCGTGCCAGCAGAGGCTCTGAGTCCCTCCAGAGTCCCTCTTTCCCCCGGAGGGAAAGATCCCAGAAGCAGTGGCCCTGGATCTCCAGAATTCACCACAGCCTCGGCCTGCGGAAAGTTCTAGCACAGATTTTAGCGCTTGAGGGAGTGTAAGTGAGAGGACAGCTCTGTATCCCCACAAAGGGGGCTGTGGGGTGGATGTGCCCCCAGACCCTGCTTCCCCAGCTGGCCTGGGGGCTCCTGACCGGCCAGCGCGTCCCGTTCTCTGAGGGCGGGCGCTCCTGAGTGCAGGCAACCCAGTGCCTCAAGGCCTTCAGTCTCCACGCGCACGGCATGAAATCCAAGTCTTCTCACAAATAGCCTGCAGTCCACTGGGCCCGTGAGCCACAACTACTGAGCCCGCGCGTCTGGAGCCTGTGCTCCGCAACCAGAGAGGCCGCCATAGTGAGAGGCCCGCACACCGCGATGAAGAGTGGCCCCCGCTCGCCGCAACTAGAGAAAGCCCTCGCACAGAAACGAAGACCCAACACAGCCAAAAATAAAATTAATTAATTAATTAATTAATTAAAAAAAAATAGCCTGCAGTCCCTCTTCTTACGCAGCCCAGAGGGAGCGCTGGGCCCTCCCATGCCTGCAGCTGCCCTGTCCCCTGCCTCCAGCTTAAAGGACAGGCCTTCTCCCCCTCTACAGCCCCCGCGGGAACTCTGTCTTGTCCTTGCTCTCCCTCTGCACTTTGTGGCACGAAGTGGGTGGTTCACTCCTGGACCCAGCCCTTCTACTGAGACACCTTCAAGAGTAGCGGGGTGAGGGAGTGCCTGTGGAGTTTCAACTGTAGAGCCCCCTCTCCCCGTGACAGAGTTAATGCAAAAAACAACCAAAAAATCCATGATACACAAAATATCAAATTTTCCGTTAAAGACAGCATCAATATTACTGATTTTTCTTTTTGCCTTAAGCTCCAGTATGATTTGGCAATGATCCTGTCTTTTTATTTAAAATTTTGTTATTTTTGGTTCATCTTGAAAATTTGACCCTAATTTTTCTTTAATTTTTTTTTATTATTATTATTTTTTTGGCTGTGTTGGGTCTTTGTTGCTGTGCGCGGGCTTTCTCCAGTTGCGGCGAGTGGGGGCCACTCTTCGTTGCCGTGTGCGGGCCTCTCATTGCAGTCGCTTCTCCTGCTGTGGAGCACAGGCTTCAGCAGTTGCAGCACGCAGGCTCAGTAGTTGTCGGTCACAGGCTCAGCTACTCCACGGCATGTGGGGTCCTCCTGGACCAGGGCTCGAACCCACGTCCCCTGCACTGGCAGGCAGACTCCCAACAACCATGCCACCAGGGAAGTCCTGTAATTTTTTTTTAACATTGCATTAACATAATATATATCTTGATTCCTGAGATTTTTGGGTGCCATTTTAAATTCTGCACCCAAGGCAACTCCCTCATTCCCTGACCCTAGTGCCAGCCCTGCCCCCAAAGTAACCTTCTTGGACCTTCCAATGGAGGGGGCTCTAGACCAAGCCATTCCCTGCCATGTTTTGTGCAAGAGAGATGACAAATCAACCTGAACCATGAACAATGAAGACGGTCTTGGGAGAGGAGAGGAGAGGAGACCAGAGAGAAAGAAGAGAGACACAGAGACAAAGGCAGAGAGAGAGAGAGAGAGAAGTGGAGAAGATGCAAAGATTAAAGAGAAGAGAAAGGACTGGGTCCAAGCCAGTGATTGCAGGAGCTTATGCAAGGATTCCCCGCTCGCGGATGCAGTGCTTGTCCTGATATGAAGGCTTTCCCTTCAAAGAGCTAATATTTGTAATCAGCCAGACACAGTAGCAGAACCATAGTGAGAAATTTAGGAGCTTCCAAAAACAAATCCACTGTTTATCTTGGATTCCCCGAAGAGTGGAAATAATCTCCATGGGGGCCTAAAGCACATGTCAATTTATAAACTCATTCCAGGCATGGCAGCCCTACTCACCTGCCCCGCTGTCATCATCTGGCAGAGCAAAGGCCGAAGTGTGCAGAAAGGTCGCCCTCCATACTCGGGGTCACCAGGAGTCCCAGTTTGCTCAGCACTGCCCCATTTGTACTACTGTCCCTCTGTAGTTATGAATAACACACCCTGCCACTCTCAAAGCTGGCCCAGCTTGGACCAATAACCTATGTGGGTCACCTTATCCATACACAATGTCTGCATGGGTTCTTTGAGCCTCAGAGCAACTGTTTGGGGCAAACAGAACAGGTAGAATTATTTCTGTTTTATAGTTGAAGAGACTGAGGGTCAGGGAGGTTATGATCCTACTCAAGGTCCTAGAACTATTAAACAAAGGAGCTGGTATTTGAAGATATGTCCACTACTATCCAGGTTCAAGGAACAACTTAAAGCCAACAGACTGCCAAACCAGGTCAGAACCGTCACAGATGTCAATCCACAAACACACCCTAAGGCACCAATATATGGCTCCTGGGTTTTGCAAACCAGAAAAAGGAGGCAATGGCAGCTCAATGAGCCAGGTTAGTCTGTCAAAATCCCATGTTCCCACAAATGGCAGCCCTCCTGTTTTCCAAGTGGTAGATTTGTGATAATCAACCAGGCAAATCCTCTTCTCCTGAGGTCTGTGTTCCACAAGGCTAATTAACTCCCTTCTTGGCCAAGTCCATTTTCCTCAGTGGAACTTGAGTCAGCGCAGAGAATGGGACAAGATAAGGCAGGAGCGGTCGGCGAGGGTCAGACCACATCCGGCCTTGAAGGCCCTGTTAGGGGCTGTGGTTTCTAAAGGCGAGAGCAATGGGCAGCTACTGAGGTACTGTTTGCAGAGGGGTGATGTAAGGAGATCCATAGTTTTGGAAGATTGCAGGGGACAGAAATGGGACAAGAGTGCAGACAGGCTGGCAATAGAGCAGAAACTGATTAGACTTGGTTAAGATTGGTTCTGGAAGGCAGGAGGAGGAAGAGGAAGGAGGTAAAAATGACTCCCCACTTCTGGATGGAAAGCATGCCTCTCACTGAAGGAGGAGAAGGTTTGCAGGGCCTCAAGCCCTGCATTTTTTCTTATGTGCTGGGCTAGATCTGAGGTGCCTTTGAGAAATCCATAACAACAGCCAGGTAGGCAGCTGGAAATTTATGTTTAAAGCTCAGAGGAAAGGTCTGGGCTGGAGGTAAAGAGAAATGGCTAGTCATCTGCATATGAACGGTCACTGCACCTTATAGCAGCTCCCAGGGAGCGCGTTCACTCAAGGCCATGGCCTCCAGTGGGGCTGGAATGAGGCCAGAGTCAGGCTCACTCCTTTGCCTAAAGAACTGTAATATTGCTTGGAAGTTAAAGAAGTATTTACCCACCAAAATGTAAATTGGTGCAGCCACTGTGGAAAACAGTATGGAGATTCCTCAAAAGAATAAAAATAGAGTTGCCATATCATCTAGCAATCCTACTCCTGGGTATATATCCAGAGAAAACCATAATTCAAAAAGATACATGCACCCCAACATTCATAGCAGCACTATTTACAGTAGCCAAGACATGGAAGCAACCTACGTGTCCATCGACAGAGGAATGGATAAAGAAGATGTGGTACATATATACAATGGAATATTACTCAGCCATAAAAAAGAATGAAATAATGCCATTTGCAGCTACATGGATGGACCTAGAGATTATCATACTAAGTGAAGTAAGTGAGACAGAGAAAGACAAATACCATATGAGATCTCTTATATGTGGAATCTAAACTATGACATGAATGAATTTATCTATAAAACAGAAACCAACTCACAGACATACAGAACAGACTTGTGGTTGCCAAGGGGGGCAGGGGGAGGGGTGGATTGGGAGTTTGGGATTAGCAGATGCAAACTGTTATATATAGGACAGATAAACAACAAGGTCCTACTGTATAGCACAGGGAACTATATTCAATATCCTGTGACAAACCATAATGGAAAAGAATGTGAAAAAGGTTGTATGTATGTATGTATAACTGAATCACTTTGCTGTACAGCAGAAATCAACACAACATTGTAAATCAACTATACTTCAATAAAATTAATTTTAAAAAATTTATCCACCAAAACAACCTCTTCAAATACCCTCTCTTTGCTCAGACCATTTAGTCTTCCTGGGCTCTAGTGACCATCGCTGTGGCCCTTCCCACAGCTGTCCAGAGCCCTGCAGCCCTAGTTAACCTGCTTTGGAAATTCCTTCAGTGGGATTTGTTTGCTAGAGGAAGCCCTGGAAGGATGGTATACCCAGCATGTCTTACTTGGGGAGCTGGCTTCACCCAGGGCCTCTCAGGGCCAGCCCACAGCTGCTCTGGGTCAGCAGCACCAGCTCATTTAATCCTCACTACCGCCCGGGAGACCAGTGTTACCCCCATTTGACAGACAGGAAGCCAAGGCACTGCCCAGGGACACAGCTGGCAAGAGCAGAGCTCACAATGGAAACAGGCACCCAGCAGAGGACATGCATGAGTCATGGGGGAAATGGCCCAGCGTGGCCACTTGGCCGTGACCAAGAAGCAAAAAAATTTAGGGCTTTGGCTTCGCTTTCAAAAGGAATTTTTCTGCTTTCATTTTCAAAGGGAATTTTTTAGAATTCTTACTTGTAAAAGTGTGAGCACTCAGGCTGTTACTCAAAACTACTGGCATCCAAAAAAAGTCCCTAAAAGTGAATCTGCGTAAAGCAGAGACTAAAGTTTAGAGGAAATATTAGGGGGAAAAGATTCTAGTTAGATGTATTTTGGAAAATAAAGCTAAGAATTATAAAAATAACATTATTTCATCTTATCTTAAATAAAACCTGGTTTACAATTATAAACTGTGTTTCCACCACACAAAGGAGTACTGAGCAGCTATAATTAGAAATATCTCTATATACTGATACGGCAAAGAAATAAGTCAGTGAGCACAGTTTATTCAATCAGTCCCCTGTACTGGTTTGAACCTTTATAGTGACTTTCCCTTATGAGTTCTACTTTTCAAGTCATTTTAATAATTTTTAGAAGTGAAGATTCCAAATAAATAACAAAAAATCCTGTCCTGTGGTTTCTCTTAAAAATTTTGATTTTTGTTTATCTTAGTTCCTTAAATGAGGTATTTTTAAAAATCCCTTCGAGATCCTAGTGTTATGAGCACACATGAAGCAGCTGGAGTTGCCACCATGAGAATGGTCATTGCTGGGCTTGTCGTGTATGACCCTCATCCCCACTCAGGCACCTCTCTCTGCCGTGGGAGCCTGTCTCCTGGCGGTCAGGTAGCTTGCTGTTCTGTTTCACTGATGCTTGGATACCGCTGAGCCAAATTAAGGTCTTGTAGAAGGGGCAAAATTTTATAGATGTGACTTTGGAAAATTTTATAACGGTGACTCTGGAAAATTCCTATGTGCAGTAGAGTAACACAATTTGAATATCAAAACCACGAGGCTAGGACAGTGCATGACTGTACTGGACAAGTTCAGAATGAAGGGAAGAGCACCTGATCACGCCACAATACTGCCAGCACACACTTTGTAGGAAAATCACCCCTGACCCTCATGCAACAATTGATGCTCTCCCTGTTGATTCTAAGAATTAAATTTAATTGAGTTTTTAGCTCTGACTTGGAGTTTATAGGCAAAACAGGGGGTAGAGGAACAAATTAAATGACACCACGAAGAAATAATCAGACAGATCCAGAAGGTGGGTATTCTATGTAACAACTGGCCAGATCCCTTCAACAGGTGAATATTATATATAAAAAGATGTCAGAGTGAACAAGGGGAATGTTCTAGACAAGCAGTGCCCAGTAGAATTTTCTGTGATGATGGAAATGTTCTATCGGGTAGGTGTGACTGTTAAGCACCGAAAGTGTGGCTGGTAAGACTTAAGAGCTGCATTTTTTATGTTATTTCATTTTTATTATTTATTTATTTTCAGTTAATTCAGATAGCCGCATGTGGCCAATGCCTACCATTTTGGACAGTGCAATATCTAGATTACAAGATACCTAGACGTCACTGCAACTGCATGCAACGAGTGGTTCTTGATTGGATCTTTGTTTGAACAAACCAACTGTAAGATATTTGGGGGGGTATAAATGGGGGGAATTTAAACATGTTTTGGGTATAAGATGATATTAGGAAATTTTTGCTGATTTTCTTAGGTGTGATGATAGCTTTGTGTCTGTGTAGGTAGATGTCACTTTTAAAAAAGATTCACATTGAAATGTCACAATATCTGTAATTGACTTTAAAATACTTGTGCCAAAAAAAGTAAGTATAAAAAAATGTTAACAATGATTCAATCTAGGTAATGGATACATGGAGTTTTGTTATACCATTCTGTTTACTGTTCTGCTTGAAATTTTTCATAATAAAGAGTGGAAAAAAATCACTCTGCTGTACACCAGAAAATAACACAACACTGTAAAGCAACTATACTTCAATTTAACAAAAAGAAAAAGAATAAACAAATAAATACAAAAAAGAAAAAAGAAAGCAAGGGAGCTGTCAAAGACTGATGAGGTCTTATTAAAGTAACACAGAGGAGCACAGGGCCACCTGCAGCAGCTACTCCGTAATGGAAGGACTGATCAGTCATTGCAAGACTTATGGGGGAGGGGTGGGGACTGCAGAGTGAAAGAAGGGGAGAGAAGGAGGCTCCCAGCACCAGCAGGGCAGGCCTGAATGCACACAGCATGGAGGGTGGGCTTTAAACCCCAGCCTTGCATGCAGAGCCTCCTGCACAGAGACCAGAACAAGAGTGAGAATGCAAGAACCCAAGTACCCCAGAGGGCCCCACTGTCCCCAGGCTGAGGGTAAAGAACAGCACTAAGGGATGGAAACACATGTTGAAAGAACAGGTCCCCAGCCCGGGAGGAACTGGTGCCGGGAGAGTGTTGGGGGAGCAAAAATGTATTCTGAGGAAATAAATAAGGATGTAAACAGAGAATATGTTACAGACATGAAGTTTGTTAGAGTCCAACAGCAGGAGAAAACATTAGTGAATGACACTAGATCCACACAGCCTTTAGATAATCATCAGACTTAAGAAGGGTGTTTCACATATGCATGTAGCTGATTGATTTTAATTGCAATATAACAGATACTGTTAATCCATACTTAAAAGTATAGATGTAGTAAAATATAGATAAATATGTGAATGAAAAGATGTTGCCTGACCTATCAGTAAACAAAGGGTGTTGCAGCCATCAAGCCATCACATTACAGCCACCCCCAATGGTGAGCCCTGAGGGAACTCAGGATAGAAACAGATGCCCACCATCTAGCAGTCAGCCGCTGCAGCCACTCCCAACGATGCACCCTGAGGAGACCCAGGATGAGAAAGCACAGGATACTGGCCCCAGATAGCTGAGGTGTCTATCAAAGGAATGATTTCAATGAGCCCAGACTCTTGCATCTTCCCATATGTAGAAAAGCGCTAAATTCACTAACTTGAGATGTCTGGGTTTTTTTAATTAACAGTAATCTTTTGATGTTCTGACTACCTGGTCTTTGTTGCAAAAACTCCTATAGATCCTGGCCCCTCCCTTACTTCTTCAGAGCAAATTTTAGGTTGTGCATTTTTTTTTCAGTCGACAAATAGAAAGACCTCAAATTATAGACACAAAATATTAACTGAGGCTGGGTTCCTTTGGGGCATTTTCTGACTTTTCTGTCACGAACCGGCTGAAATTCACAGGAAGGAACTGGTCTGACCAAACCGAACTATTGCTTTTGCAGCTCACATCCATTCTCATTGGTCGGCACAGGGGCTCATTGGTCACTGTTGTGCCATTTTGGTTGTTAAAAACTTTTCAGCTCAATTCTGTAAGAAGAAAAGTAGTATATGCATTTTTTTTTAATTATTACAGTATTCAGTCCTGTGCAGACTCCTCCAACACATTTAAGATAAAATTTTATTTGTTAATATTCTGTGCAACTTTCCAGAAAAACTGGGGGAATAGAGGCGGTAGCTACACATCCCTGCAGGAAGCCAGCAAGCCCAGGTCCTTAGCTGGTGTCCCCCTAGTCAACTTTAATAATATAATAGTCAGTTATCTCACCAGAAAAGGCGAGTTTATTCAAGAGTAGCCAGAGGAATTGCAATGAAGGACATGCCAACTATGATGGACAATAGGCAAATCCAGAGAACAAGGAAGGAGATCTTGCTTTTATAGGGAAAAGAGGGGAGTTGGGAGGGGCTGAAATAACCAGAGTCTGTAACTGAGCAGGACCCTAGGGGCCTTCCTGGATCAGACCCCTCTCACCCATGTCCTCCGCCTGCCTCTTGTGTGTAAAAAAAGTTAGCCTCCTAAGCCTTCCCCAAGTTCCAAAGACTAAATTTAATCAGAGAAGTGAGAAAATGCGGAAAGGAAAACAGTCAAGCAAGACAAAACAATAATACTTTAGCCATTAAACAAAGTCAAAGACCTTTAGTTCCTCCTCAAGGGCTATAGATAATATTCTGAGCCATGTCCTTTGAGCTGTTTTGCAGACACTGAAACCCTCATCAGGTGGAAGAAGTTAATTTTATGATTGACGCCTACAAGCATGTAGACCCCAGAAAGTTGGAACCAGAAAGTTGATGATGTTGACTCCCAATTACCTCACCACCAACCAATCAGAAGAAGGTCCACGAGCTGATCACACACCCCACAACCCCCTTCCCTCACCCTGTCTTTAAAAACGTTTCCCTGAAAGCCATCAGGGAGTCCAGGTGTTTTGAGCACTAGCTCCCTGGACTCCTTGCTGGACGCCCTGCAATAAACACTGCACTTTCCTTCACCACAGCCCAGTGTCAGTATATTGGCTTTACTGCACACAGGCAAGGGGACCCAAGTTTGGTTTGATACAAAGTCCACTGGAGGAAGCTGAGAGTCCAAAGGATGAAGGCTTCTCACTGTTTGGAATGCTACAGTCTCTGATTGGCTGAGCTGTTGTAGGGTGGACAGAAGTTTTCTTCTTCCTGCTGGATAGTAAAGTAGGCAACACCTTCCTGCCCAAGGTGTAAGGCATAGGTCTCGTCCTGTTTGGAAGCGACTGAGGATGCAAGGCAAGGTGTGAGAGCTCCCCCTTCAGGCCTGTCCAGACTTTGATTTTTAACTGAGGTTTGTTTAATTAATTCCACTGCCTCCACTTTCACCCTCTCCTAGACCCACCCTCAATCTCTTTCCCCAGGAAGAAAGAAGTCAACTCAGAGGAGCCAAGGCAGAAGCCAAGTATGTACGACATCCTGGGGCCATAGCTCCTTCCTGGCTTGAAAATATCTCTAAGCCCCTGGTGACTCCTGATGACTGGACTGACCAGTAGTTGCCATTTAGCTGGCCTCTCCTCTGTGGCAGGTGCACTTCCTGCATCCTTCTGTCACGCAAAAGACTCTGGAATGGGAAAAAAAAGATTCCAAGGTATCCTTACCATGGAATTCTGGCTGGTGGCTAGCGGACCCTCCAGGAGCTGTCTGATTCTATGGTGATGCACGCCTTGGGCTGTCTTTTTTTTTTTTTTTTTTTTTGCGGGGAGGGGGTTCCATTTGGCAACTCTGAAGAGACAGAAATTAACTTGCAGAGCGTTGATGGTGATGCGGGTGTTTTCTGTCCTAGTAATGCCAAAGATGTTCACAGCCACACAAATGGGTTTTATCCAATGGAGAATATAAATCTCTGTAAATCCATTTATCATTTGAACTGGCGCTCATTAATTTGTAGTTAAATAAAATCTTTGACAGGTATTCATTTTATATTTGTGTGAGAGTCATGATTTCACCTCTTGGAAAATTATCCTTTAGCAGTCTCAGAGGTCGCACTGAGATACATGGTGGATTCACCAAACAGAGTCAGGTAAACTGTGTGCTGGAGAGGGGCACTTCCTGGGCTGCTGAGCTAAGACACGGTTATTCTAGCCCCAGGGTGAGTCCCAATCAGCAACAGAACTTTGACTTGATCCATTCTTTGTTTCTCTACTTCTATTTTTATAATCTTTACTGAATCTGTGTTTATGTTTTTGTTTCTGGTTCATGCATGACTGATAAGTTATTCTCCATTCTTGGCAACAGTGGTTGGGAATTTGGTTTTATGGTCTGAGCATTTGGTGATCTCTGTAGGTGGATGATAGAGATCTAGTCCCTTCTGGTGAGAGACAACAGAAAATCCACCTTGTTAGTGCTTTTTTATTTAACTTTTTTTTAATTGAATGAACAATACTTTAAATTCTATAGTGCTTTACAATTTTCAAAAGTTTCACACGTATGATTTTGTATACTCTCATAATAACCCTTTTTTCCCTCCACTCCTATATTGCCCCTCCCCATTGGTAACCCACTAGTTCATTCTCTATGAGTCTGCTTCTTTTTGTTTTATTCACTACTTTGTTGTATTTTTTAGATTCCACATATAAGTGATATCAGACAGCATTTGTCTTTCTCTGATTTAAGTATTTCATTTAGCATAATGGCCTCCAAGCCCATCCATGTTGCTGCAAATGGCAAAATGTTATTCTTTTTTATGGCTGAGGAGTATTCCATTGTGTATATATACCACATCTTCCCCATCCATTCTTCTGTTGCTTCCACACCTTGGCAATTGTAAATAATGCTGCTATGAACATTGAGGTGCATGTATCTTTAATACATTTTTGGTCCTTTTTTGTTTGTTTGTTTGTCTGTTTTGAGCTCAAGTCAATTAAGAATTTAGTGCCCACTGGGAAGACCAGCTCTTTGAGATCTGGGATTGGTCAGATTTTGTCTTTACTTTTGGCCTGTGACTGAACTTGTAAAACTGAAGACAAATCTCTCTATGTATCTATGTATTCATGTGTCTGTGGGTCTATTATGGAAAAAGACCTTGACCTCTTGGTGTACGAGCATAAAATGTTAATATATTATATTAGATTATTATATCTTAAAGAAACTCTGTTCTGATTTGTTTACAGAAAAAAAATTAAGCAATATATAAATCTAATATTCCTAAGTGGTGATACTTTCAATGTATTTGAATAAAATATCCTTCATAAAGATATTGCTATCCTAGAAATATTTTATAAATCCAAGTTCACATAAGTAAGGTAAATCAGGTTAGCTTAATAATTTTCGTTTTAAAAAACAGGTAGGTCTTTTCCTTGATTTGTCAGTGTTCAGTATAATGCAAGTGTACATTTTATTTGGTTTGATTTCTCACGGAAAGAATAATTCACTGAACTTCTTAAATAGCTTACTGACCAAAAGGCTAACATTACTCTTATGTAATATTCCAATTATGAAAACTGTAAATTGCTGTTACTCGAAATTGAATCATTATTCAGACAAACTTACATGTTTTGTAGTGTATCAGATGAGGTCAAGTTCCAAGATCTTCAGATCCTGGAAATTTTAAACTGATATTGAATGGAGCGAAAATGGATAATCATTGGCTACATAGGTAATTTCTAAGATAGAATACTGAAAAAAAATTACTAAGCATAATTTTAACTCTATGTACTTTTGCTTCTTATTTTTATATGCTACAGAAAGGCTCTGTGTGGGAGTCATGTTAACAAATGTATTCACATTTTCCACTTGAAGAAGGAGTAAGGCAGCCATAAAAAAGAACAAAATAATGCCATTTGCAGGAACATCAGTGGACCTAGAGATTCTCATAATTAGTGAAGTAAGTCAGGCAGAGAAAGACAAATATAATATGATATCGCTTATAAGTGGAATCTAAAATATGACACAAACAAACTTATCTACGAAACCAAAATAGTTACAGATGTAGAAAATAAACTTATGGTTACTGGGGGGGTAAGGGAGGGGAGGGATAAATTGGAAGATTGGGACTGACATATGCATACTACTGTATATAAAATAGATAACTAATAAGGACCTACTGTACAGCACAGGTAACTCTACTCAATACTCTGTAATAACCTATATGGGAAAAGAATCTAAAAAAGAGTGGGTATATGTATTTGTATAACAGAATCACTTTGCTGTACACCTGAAACTAACACAACATTGTAAATCAACTATACCCCAGTAAAAAAATTAAAAAAAAAAAAAAAAGGAGAAGGAGTAAGGGAGGTGTGTGCCCGTGGACTTATGTGCCCTGCTGGTCAGCTCACAGGTTTGTGCAGGAAAGTTCTCAGTTTTCCACCCATCTCCCCAGTTTTTTCTGTAAAATACAAGTTAGTTACTTTGGATAAAAGTTATCACTAATATGGGTGGTTGATGTTATACACAAAGCAATTGTAACAAAGAAATACAACTGTAGATGTGCTTTTGTTTTGTGAGGCAGCAAAGGGCAGTTTTCTTCCAGAATGTGAAAGAGCACAGTGAGGGACAAAACTGAACAAGTAAATTTTATTTGTCTTGGTTTAGAGTACCTGATTCTGAAAAGAAATCATGAAACATGTTTAAAGTAGAACTACCATATGATCCAACAACCCCACCCCTTGACATATATCCAGAGAAAACCATAATTTGAAAAGATACATGCACCCCAATGTTCACAGCAGCACTATTTACAATAGCCAGGATGTGGAAGCAACCTAAATGTCCATTGACAGAGGAATGGATAAAGATGTGATACATATATACAATGGAACATTACTCAGCCATAAAAAAGAATTAAATCGTGCCATTTGCAGCAACACGGATAGACCTAGAGATAATCATACTAAGTGAAGCAAGTCAGACAAAGACAAATATCATATAATATCACATATGTGGAATTTTTAAAAATGATACAAATGAACTTATTTACAAAACAGAAACAGACTCACAGACATAGGAAACAAACTTATGGTTACCAAAGGGGAAAGGTGGTGGGGAGGGATAAATTAGGAGTCTGGGATTAACATGTACATACTGCTATATAGAAAATAGATAATCAGCAAGGACCTACTGTATAGCACAGGGAACTCTGCTCAATACTCTGTAGTAACCTATATGGGAAAAGAATCTGAAAAAGAATGGATATATGTATATGTATAACTGAATCACTTTGCTGTACACCTGAAACTAACACAATATTGTAAATCAACTATACTCCAATATAAAATGAAAATTAAATTTTAAAAAATTGGCCAAGTTCACTCACAATTGACGAACTTGCTGCCTTTGTTTACTGACTAGCGCCTTTGTCTACAATATGAAAGGTGACTCTTTACCTTGCATGTAACCTGCCCAGATAACAGATAGTCTGGATCTTACCATAAAAATTACTGTGCTTTATGTTGACTTTATGATGTCCTTGATTATGAACAAACAAAACACACACAAAGCCTCACTTGGGAAAGAGATGCAGCTCTTCAGAATCATCCCACCTTCTATGTTGGCTTCACAATTTTTTTATTATTCCCAAGTAGGAGAGCAAGAATTGTTTCTCAGTGCCTGATATTCTCTTAATCACATGCCCAGATCCTCTCTGACAACTCTTTTGATTTCTCCGTCCCAAGATCAGATCCTAAATACAGAAACAGTACAATAAAACTTTCAGATATCTTTAAAACATTCTTTGAAACTTCTCAGAGGGGCCCTGGAAACTCACAAAGATTTGTTCTCTCACCTTATGAAACAAGAGAGTGAGATGCTAGAAGGAATTGTTTGTTTAATGGGTTCCACATTCCTTCATCAGAGCTGCACTGCAGGAGCTGAAACATCAGAGGAGCCCCTCAGCCTTCCGTAGGTTAAGTTGGTAAATGTCATCAATATAAATATTCCCAACATTTTATGCCTTATGAGAAGGCCCTGAAGGTTTGTCAGTGACCTTGCTTTTCATAATTCATTTTACCTTCAGGGAAACACTGATCAAAACTCTTATGAAATAGTTGTTTCCCAATAGAGATTTTTACTCTCCTCCATTTTTGCATTGCTAGTTGCTGTCATAAATGAACCACAGCTTTTGTCATCGACAAAATTAATCTTTAGTTTACTCTGCTGTTGGTCTGGAAGTTCTGCTATCAGCTACAGACCGGATGCTTTGTCTTTGGCAGTGAAGAGCAGCCTGAGGGTCCCGTGAAAAGACCACTGACGCCTCATGGAACCACCTCCTGGGGACAGACTGGTGAGCTGACCTTCCCTGCACAGCCATCAGACCACACCAACCCCTAGATCAGGATTTCTAGGTCTCTATGTTCAGAGGAGACCCTTCTTGAAAGCAGACTGTTGACCCAGAGTGCAAGGAACAAGAATTAATTACTTAGGATTGAATGAGGCCATTTTATTGTGGGTTTTTGGGGAGGTTTTTTTGGAATATTCCTGACATTGCTTTCACCTTTTTCATTTATAGATCTGTGACGAGGCCTTTCTCTTCCTTCTTAACCTACAATTTAATTCACTTTGCTTTTGTAAATTGAAAAGAGACATTTTTTTTTCCAGAGATGACTTAAGTCCCTGGATAACCCCTCCCCACATTCCTCCCTCCTCAGCGGTACTTATTCAACTGAATTTGATATATGTTACTCCCATGCATTTTTAAACACTTTGTTATATATGGATATCCATTAGCAATATATGGCATAGTTTTTTGCAAGCTTTCAATTTTCCTAAAATTGGAATCATAACTCTCCTCTTGCAGTTTACTTTTTTGGGGAGAGGGTGGTAGACATTGTTTTTGAGATAACTCTGTATTGGTCTATATAGTTCTTGCTTATTCTTTTTCCTGTCTGTATATTCCATCATGTGACTACACTTTAATCATTTTTTGTTGGTAAACATTTAGGTTGTTTCCAGTTTTTACCCATATATGGTACACTAAACATCTTGTACAGGTCTGATGACCTATGTACTGAGTAGAACCACCTCAGATTGAAAACGGGCATTGTTTTTAGCTGCTAAACAGTTCATAGCTGGGCATGAAAAGAAACATTTTCATCCAATTATCACTGACCCCCTCAACTCCAGGATTCAGAGACTCTTGCTTAGTTCCCTGAACTTTTCATGGAAATGTAGTTATTGTCATATGTTCAATGAGAAACTGTCCTCCTATCTCCTGGAATATAATTGGACTGTGCATTGGGGATGTCATACTTGGGGACAATTCTCATTTAATCAGGTGTGATGAGCCACTTTATAGACAGAATCAATGCCACAAAGCCCATCCCAGCCTCACAGGTGGTGAGGAAGGTCGCTCTCTGCAGGAGCATTCCCCAATCGGAGGAGCTTTGAGAAAAGAGGAAATATATCCAATCATCCGGTGGCAACAGTTCCTTGGGGTCTGTTTCCCAGCAAATAATAGAGGCTTTGAAAAACCCAGCCTGGATTATATTCCAATATGATCCAGCAATATAGCCAGACAAAACTGTAATTCAAAAAGATATATACACCACTATGTTCATAGTAGCACTATTCACAATAGCCAAGACATGGAAGCATCCTAAATGTCCATCGACAGAAGAATAGATAAAGAAGATGTGGTCTATATATACAATGGAATATTACTCAGCCATAAAAAAAATGCAATAATGCAATTTGTAGGAACATGGATGGACCTAGAGGTTATCATACCAAGCGAAGTAAGTCAGACAGAGAAAGACAAATACCATGTGATATCACTTATAGGTGGAAACTAAAATATAACACAAATGAACTTATCTACGAAAGAGAAACAGACTCACAGGCATAGAGAACAGACTTGTGGTTGCCAAGGGGGAGGGGGTTGGGGGAGGGATGGTTTGGGAGTTTGGGATTAGCAGATGCAAACTATTAGATATAGACTGTAGCATGGTTAAACAACAAGGTCCTACTGTATAGCACAGGGAACTATATTTAATATCCTGTGATAAACTATAATGGAAAATAATATAAAAAAGCAAGTATATGTATGTATAACTGAATCACTTTGCTGTACAACAGAAATTAACACAGCATTGGAAATCAACTATACTTCAATAAAAAAAAAAATCCAGGCTGAGACTCATTATGAAAACTTCCCACAGAGGCTAATTCCAGGGCCTTGGCAGTTACTCGATGGCTCACAGTAAATTTAAGGAGGCCTGTAAATTAATGAACATTCTTACTGCATCTAAGTAAATAATCAGGCCAGACCTAATGAGACCGTAGTTTTGTGACCAAGAGGAATTGGGGGTGAAGATTATGGCCCTAAAAATTGTGAGAAACTTTATTGCGCAGAAAAAAAAAAAATTACTGAGTGTCCCTTCATGGCATTCTGGGTGTCACCCAGGGAGAGGGTTGTCTGATTGTAAGAGGTGCGTGCCTGCAACCAACCTGGGGTTGCCGTTCTGGGGAGACTGAGTTAGTTCACGCAGGACTGACAGAATACGTGTGATTCCTGGTCACAGGTCACATGAATTTTGTCCAGGAGAGACCGTGAATCTCTGTGAATCTAGTGCCCATTGAAACTACCTTGTAGCCTCTCACTGGTTCCTCATTAATTGATTACATAAAATGTGTTGCTTTTTTATTTGTATGATATGTATGTATATATGTATGTATGATTTTACCTTTTTAAAAATATTCTTTAATACTTCTTAGCTCATGCAACAACCCAGCGAATTAAGTGTTGTCACCAGTGTTTCGTAGAAAACAATCTGAGGCCCAAGGCAATGTCCCACCATCAAGGCCACATGCTTGGAGCCCAGAGGCAGGCTGCAAACCCGCGCATCACCAGCTTCCGGAGGCCTGAATGCAACCCAAACATCTGCCCTCTCATTGCCCGGGGCCCCTGCCCCTTTGGGAACCACCCTTTCCTTTGCTCCCAAGTGGAATGGCCCTCTGTCCTTTCCTACATATTTTGAACATCTCAGACCCTGCCCCACCATCTCCTAGGGCCTCTGCAGGGCTGAGGGCTAGGGGGAGATGGTGCCTTTCTCCACACTCTGCTCTAGGGACTTCCTGCTCCTTGATTTCCTCAAAGCAGATTTGACGCATAAAAGGTTTAGGATCAAAGGTGGGATTTTTCAGCCCAGCACACAATTAGAAACAACTTGAATATTAGTCTTCAGTGTCCTACAGACTTAAGGGTTCACTGCCAGGGATGTTCTGGCCTCTGGGTCCTTGGGCCTGGCTTCCCCCCATTCTCAGGCCCCTTTCCCTCCAGACTCCTCCTCCCCCTCTCTTTCCACCCTTCCCCCCCCTCCTCCCCCACAGGCAGAGGGAAGGTATTCAATACTTCCTTCTGCAAAACAATTCACCTCTTTGTCTCCTCCCATCCAGGCCATGATTGGGGAAGGAATCATAATTAGGACCAAAAAAACCAAACGTGATCTAAAGACATTATTTTTCCAACAAATGACCTTTTTCCTCATTTAAAGGAATTTTTTGCTTCCTCTCAGTTTAATCCATTCCAACTTCAAACTGTAGACAACATTTCTGATAGAAATTGCTTTCTTCTTATTACACAAAAAAAGGAATTCCCCGACAGAAGAGGATAATCTTCCAGCACAGAAAGCTTCCACACACAGCTGCCCTGGCCTGAAGATGCTCCCCGAGAAATCCTAGAACATGCTGGACCACCGTAGTCTTTTGTTGAAATAAGGACACATACACCAAACACACTATTTTTTATTTTTTTATTCAAACTGAAAGTCACAAAAATTATAATCATTCTCATCAGTTCACTCAGTCCCATGTAATTAATTTTTTTTCATCTTGATCTTTTGTTAGCACTTTTATGAGTTCATCAGTTTTCCATTAGAGTTCTGAAAATGCTTATTCATTCAGTTCAGCAGTATAGTCAGTTACCAGAAACCTGTACTTGTCAGAGTCTTTTCCATCAAACACACTATTTTGAAAGATAAATGTTCATTTGGATAAACTGTTGGCTGAAAAAATTATGGACACACATCTTAAAATGCAATTCTTGCCTTAGGATCTCATGGGCTCTCAAGAAATTCTTGTGAACAAAATAGAGAAAGAGTAGCAGCTGGCAGGACGATGGGGGTCAGGAGGGGGTGTCTAACTGGGGAAACCAGTGTTCCAGAAGAGACCATCTGAGGAGAGTGGGCCTCTGCAGGGGGCGCTGGTGGTGTAGGGTTCAGCAATTTTATCACAACCTCCTGACTTAAACATGGCGAAGCTGGGTTCAAGGCCTCTACGCAGACTGGGGGAGGTCCCCTGAGGGCTCTGAGCAGATTGGGACTTGCTCCTGTCCTTCGGTCTGTCCACCACCCTCAGAGCCAGGCATTGCCTGCTTTAGGACACAGGCTGACACGGACAGAAGTCAGCCATGGCGAGATCGAAGCCCACCGAGGGCCGACACGTCTCAGCCATGGTGACCAATGCTGAAACAGGAGGGAAGGGAACAGGGCACAACCTTTAAAAGCAAGGCACTGCCTGAGGACGTGACATATAGGCTGATTAGAACCAAATAGGTCCAAGATGGCGGACGAGTCGACTTCCAGTAGCCCTTGAGCCTCATTATACGCTCATTGTCATACATTAGCTAAATGACACACCCACAGGTGCCATGACAGTTCCAAGGCCGACCATAAAGGTCAAAAAGTGGGAGGTGGCCCAACTTCTGGAAATCCCCACCCCTTCCCCAAAATAGCTGGAATACTCCTCCCACTCATTAGCCTGTAAAATTAGTCACCCCTATAAAAACTGACATACCCTGGTGCCTTTCTCACCTTCTGAGATGGCCCACACTCTGTCTATGGAGCGTGTATCTCTCTAAATAAATCCACTTCTTACCTATCACTTTGTCTCTCACTGAATTCTTTCTGCAATGAGACATCAAGAACCTGAGCTTCATTAAGTCCTGAAACCAGGCGTGTGATCTCAGTTAAAAGACCATGGGTTCAAGTCCAAGTCTGAGTTGCACGGTTACAGCACCACCAGGGGAAATGTGGCCAAGAGAATCGCCAGTCTGCCCTGGAGTGTTAAAAACTGCAGATCAAAACAGGAAAACAGGCAAAAATGAAACAGGTGACCAGGCTGTGGTGATAGGAGTGTGACTCATGTATTCCAGTTTTACTAAACAATGCCCTCCGGCTTCTGCAACAGGCAGAAGTGGGAGTCGCTTTGGCAGGGACCGTGCAGAGTGTGGAGGAGTCCCCCCACCCCCCACCCCCCCTGGACCCCGAGCGGGAGCCAGGGCGGAGGAGCGGGCAGCTCCGTCCCCTACACGCAGCGCAAGCACCAAGCACCCCTGACAGACAGACGGACAGGGCGTGGCGGAGAGGCGGAGGAGGCAGCCAACACCTAGGGCTGAGCACGCGGGTCCTACAGGGAGCGGGGTCAGCGGAGGGGAGAGCGCATCCCCGCAGGACGCTGGGCCACAGCGGGGCACAGGAAAGTCACAGCCGGAGAGGTCAGGCAGCTCGGCTGTGTTCCAGGGACAGTAGATTCAAGGCACGGAGTGGAAGAAGATGGGCTAGAGAGACGGTCAGGATGGGGGCTTTAAACAAGAGAGCGATTTCATCAGAAATGAGTTTCTGGGGCTTCCCTGGAGGTCCAGTGGTCAGGACTCTGCGCTTCCACTGCAGGGGGCATGGGTTCAAGCCCTGGTCCGGGAAGATCCCACGTGCCACGGAGCGACTAAGCCCGTGTGCCACAGCTACTGAAGCCCGAGCGCCAGAGAGCCCGTGCTCCGCAGTAAGAGAAGCCACCGCAATGAGAAGCCCGCGCACGGCAGCAAAGAGTAGCCCTCGCTCGCCGCAACTAGAGAAAGCCCACGTGCAGCAATGAAGACCAATGCAGCCAAAAAATAATAAATAAAAAAATAAAAAATAAAAATAAATAAATAAATAAAATGGGTCCTTGAAATAATGAGACTTACCACTATAATCAATAAACTGATTTTAAAAAGGAAGGAAGGGAGGGAGGGAGGGAGGGAGGAAGGGAAGGAAGAAAGGAAAGAAAGAAATGAGTTTCTGAAAAATTGCCCTGCAGCCCTGGTCCACTCCAGGCATTGACTAGAGGGAGACACCACAGACAGGCCAGGACACTGTCACATTCCTGCGGGAAGTGGTGACAGGCCTGACCTGGGAGGAGGGGGAGGAGGGGGAGGAAAAAGGATTCAGAGCTCTTTAAGAGGCCGGTCAGAGGACTTGGTGACAGACACCAGAGCATGGAACAACCAGGACCCTTCTGGTAACAGACACCTCTCCAACGTGACGGGCTTGTTTCATTCCAGGCAAGGAAGGAGGCAAGGGCCCTGCTCTTTTTTTTTTTTTTCCAGTTGGCCGAGTCGCACGGCTTGCAGGATCCTAATTCCCAACCAGGGATGGAGTCCAGTGAGAGCGCCAAGTCCTAACCACTGGACCACCAGGGAATTCCCAGGGCCCTTGTCTTAAGAAGGCTTTGACTCTGCAGGGAGAGGATGCCCTCCCTCATCTCGTTGGCCAGGATTGTGTGGAAAGGTCACCCATAGCTGCAAGGAAGTCTGAGAGATTTCAGTGGAGTTGATTGGTACCCTGGACAAAATCAGAGTTCAGTCAGGGAGGAGAGGCAGGTGAGTATCGGGGGAGCACGAAGTGGCGTCAGGGGGATGCCCCGCATTTGCCAAGCCCATCTTAGAGGTGCCGTGGCCATCGGGGAAGACGGGCACTTAGACACCTCCACCCGAAGCTTGGGTGAAGACACTGGCCTGAAGCCATGAATCCAGGGTTGCCAGCTCATAATGAAGGACGACCTTCTACAAACTTCCCAGCCCGTTCTGTGCCTCTGCCCCATAGACCGCCCAAAGTAAGAATGGGGCGTCATATCAGGCTTCCAAAGGAGGAATCCCACTGCCTCCACGCTGGGACGGTCCCTATGTGCGAACCTTGGCCCACCACAAGCTCATCGCCTCCTTGGGGGAAGAGCTGGGCCTCCTTCCTGGTCACCCCGGCAGTTCACACAAGGCAGGACACTCTGGGGACGTGAGACGAGCCGCTGCCCACCCTGGGATTCCAAGACGTGGCGTCCATCTCTGCCCACTGTGCGTTGACCTTGGTGGGCTGGGAGGCCAGGGAGGTCTCTTCCCCCCTCCCCCATCAGCAGTCGGGATGTTCATCTGTAATCAGGGGCTGTCAGGAAGGCAGCTTCCTGCCTCATTGTTAGTTATCCTTCTTCATTATACCGAGAAGCGTCTTCCTCAGTGATTTGCTCGTCCGCACAACCAGAGCCGGGCCTGGAACGTCGTGGGCAGTGGCCTGCCCGTGTTCTCTGGCCGGCCCACGGCAGCCTCTCCCCGGAGCCCCGGGGACCCAAGAGCAGCCCAGGCAAGGCTATCTTGACTGCCCTTCACGTCCTCTCTGGCCTCATCGGCCACAGTGGCTTCTGGACCAGGGAACTCTTCTTAAAGGAAGGCATTTCGCAACTCCGTAGCATTCTGTGCCCGCAAAACCTCTTCTTCCTCCCTCCTCTGGATGCTGTGGTCAGGCTGCACCCCCAGGGCCCTCCCCCTCCCAGGTGCCCTCGTTTCTCCCCCAGGCCATCTCCACCTCGCTGCCCCTCAGCCCAGACCTCTCTCCTGAGCTCCAGGCCCCCTGTAAGAGCCCGAGCCCTCACAGGCCCCTCCAACTCCACTGACCTCACCCCCAGACTCGCCTACGCTTCCGCCTGTTTCTCTCTGCCTGAGATGGGCCTCCCGGGCGTCAGCTCCTGGGGACCCCCGTTAACTCTAAAGGCTCAGCGGAGACACCCCCTCCCGTGTGAAGCCAGGTGGTGGCGCCTTTCGGTCTCCAGAACCTTGGACTCACCACCACGACAGCACCTGTTGTGGTCTTAACTATTCCCGTCTGCTTTTCCCCAGACTGTGAGCACAGCGGGGTAGGAGCTGCACTGAATGATCTCTGTAATCTCCTGTGGGAGACGTGAGGAACGAATCAATGAACGGATGAACAGTGAATGAACGGTCAGGAGACTGGATCTATGCAGACACAGGCGCAACCCCAGCCACACGTCTCCAAGCGGCTGGGGAAGGTCACAGTCTACACGGTCTCCAGTGGGGGGACAGGTCCTATCTCCAGCGGGAGAGGGGGGACGGTCGGTGAACGTTACTCCTGGAACACGGAGGAACAGCCCTGCATGCGTCCTGTTCACCGGTCACACACGGACCTCGAGGTCGGCCCGAGATAGATCGGATGTGGTGAATAAAGCCAGGGTCTCCCAAGTGTCACACACACACACACACTCACACAGACACTTATGGTCTCCATCAGGCACGTTCCCTGGTCTTTCGGCCCTTTCTGGAAGCCACTATGGTGTGCACAGTCACTGGTTCCAGCTCCTAGAACCCATCCCTCTTCTCCTTGGAAGCTATATCCAAATTTTTGTCCAGGTGTCCTCTCCCCCCAGCCCAACCCCGCCTCCATCTCAAGGCCTTGTAAGTTTGGGGCCAATCCTGAGGTCCCACCCCTGGCCACACGGCTGATTCAGCACTGGGGACCTGACCCAGTTCAGGCCAATGAGACAAAGGAGCTTTGCTGGGGGGCATCTGGGAAGGAAGTTCCCCGCCGCTCTGGATGGGGTGTGCAGACATCAAACCTGAAACCGTCGAGGACGCAGCCCAAAGATGAAGCTGACACTCAGGGCACAGGGGAGCCAGGGGCCTCTCGGAGGGCCTGGGCTGCAGCCCGACTGCCCACCCACCTCAGGCACTGAAGACAACCAGCTGAGGTTTGCTGAGCCAACAAACCCAATGTTCGGTCACAGAGCCCCTGCATAGAGCCTGGTGTTTGGGGTGGTGAGGCTAGAGGTGTGAATACTTGAATTCCCAGAGGCAGAGCCGAGGGTCTGCAGGCCAGTGGAACCAGGAGGAGCAATGCCAGCCTGGTTACCAAATCCAACCGAGGCGGAGGAGTGGGAGGCCAGCCGGGAGGCTGGACGATGTCCGAGTCACTGCGGAAGGCCTCCTGGGGAGCCGGCCGGAAGGAGGGGAGGCCAGAGGAGTCCATGAGATGGGCCAGGGGCGGCTGTGGCCTCGAGGATAGGGAGGGGAGGCCGACAAGGTGTGAGCTGCCTGGCTCTGAGCTCTCTTGGACTGACACTCACCTGGACGTGTCCCAGCTCCCAGACACTCGAGTAGCTCAGGCCTCGAGCTAGCTACTTATTCACTTGGGCGGAAGCACCACACGTGGTCCTGCGGCTGGAGCTGTCCCTGCAGGGACGGCTCCCTCCCCACTCCCACAAGGAACTCCCTGCAGGCCCCACCCGACACAAAGCAGGGCTCTTCCTGCCAAAGCACCCCAGCTGCAAGGGGCAGGACCCCCTTGAGGCTCAGCCACCAGCTGATACATCTCTGAGTCTCACCTTGTGAGAAACCTAACGCAAATGCTCTCTCCTGAATAATGTCTTTAAATTTCTCATCGCGAAATAAAAGTGAAGCCTCTCGTGTTGGCACCGTGGCTGCAGACCTCCACACCCCCCAGGGCACACACACCCCAGGGCACACACACCCCAGGGCACACACACCCCAGGTTTGGAAGCTCAGTGGCGCTCGCCTGGTCTGGGCTTCAAGCTTGGCTCCACCAACAATGAGCTGAGTGGCCTTGGGAAAGAGAATTAACCTGTCAACCTGGAAGGGAGGGAGGGAGGGAGAAGAAAAAGGGCGGAAATGCTGAAGCTTTCGAAGCAGGGGCAATAGAAATCAGCTTCCTGTGCCCCACTCTCATAATTTCCTTGCCCATAGAAACTTTGGTTGACAGAGCAGACACTGTCAGCGACAGGACAAGGCAGAACCACGGCAGTGACAATCCTGCCACCTGAAACAAAGCTCAGGAGTTATATCCAAAAGTAAAGCTAAGACTCCAATGTCCATCCCTTTCACCTGCTTTTTCTGCATAAGAGATTTAATCCTTGCCACCTGGAAGTCCAGGCTGGTCCCTGGGCCCAAGTGCACAACTCCAGCGGCCCCCAGGAAGGACCCAGGCCACTGCTGCATGTGCCACATGCCACTCAGAGCAGCCCGTGTCCACTGACGGAGCTGGAGACCCGGGCTGCGTGTAGTGGGGGCCTTGATGCCGGAAACAGAGGCAGGTGGGGAGCGGGGCGGAGCCGGCCCATCAGGCCTTCCCGCGCCTGGGGGCCAACTGCCCCGGTTCAGCCCCTGCCCCTACTCCCGCCCCTGTCCCAGCACTCACCAGCAAACCCCCCAAATCCCTTGAGCCTGACTCTTCATCTGTGCAATGCAGCCCTGGTACCGCCCCCGAGTTCTCACACGCACTAAATAGTCACTGAGGGCGGCACCCAGCAGACTCCTGGGCACAGAGCTGGCTTTTTGAGCCCCTTGTCTGCCCTTTCCGTCACCTGGCCCCCATCTCCTGCATCCCCACCAACAGCCAGTGAAAACATCACGGGACAGGGCTGAAGCCCCTGCCGGGCCCGGGCCCAGATGAGCCCCAGAGGACGTGCAGGTCACGCACGGGCAGGGGTGCTGGCCAGGGCAGAGGGCCTGCAGGGTGGGCTGTCTCAGGACAAAAACACAGATAATCGCGGCTGCACTGCATAGCAGACAGAAATGGAGGGACACACACACACACACTTTGAGTACTTTTGTCATTTTTGTTTGTTTCACTTTGTTTTGAACACTAAGATTTATTTTCAAACAGCACACAGACGTCTGCGGGGCAGGGCCAGGCCAGGCTGGTGTCTGGGCCCGAGGTCTCAGGGGACGCTGGACGCCACCCGCGGCAGCTGCCAGGAAAGGAGGGCCCTGGCCCGGGCGGCCGGCCCAAGCTTCAGGCAAGCGCGGTGCGCGGCGGCCCCCAGGCCCCGCCCCGCGGCCGGGCACCCAGGCGGCGGCAGCGGCGCCACCCAGCGGGCGCGGGCGGGGAGGCGGCCGGGAACTCAACTAGGGGATACAGCAGCTTCAGGAACGCTGGCGATTCCGCCGGACTCGCCGAAACCAGGCTCTTTGGAAAACCACCTCATCTTTGGGAAGACACCTCCTGGCTTAGGTCTCTCCCCTCAATTTCCCTTTGCTTTTCAAAAGTTTAAAAACAAAAACGGAAAAAAAAAAAAAAAGAAACACACATTTTTCGGGACAAGGTGCTGCCGTTCACGCGTCCGCAGCACCGCCAGGCGCTCTGCTCTCACTGCACCCTCGCGGTGAAGTTCTCGGGGAAGACGCCCCGGCACTTCTCCAGTTCCTTGTGCAGGATCCAGTCGCTCTCCTTCACGCCCATGAGCCAGCCTTCATCCTGGGGGGAAGCCAGCGCGTTGCATGCGGCTGGGGGAGGACGGCGTCCCTCCCGACAGGGCAAGCCCTCCTTCTGGCCGCTCATTTCCTCTAGACCGGCACACCCGCCTTAAAGGACGCCTCCTCCAGGCAGCACTCCCTGCTCTTCTCTTGAGACCCAAACCGGGCCCGCACCCCAGGAGCCATCCCTCCCTGCACGAGGTGCATTTAACTCTTTATTGTTTGGTGAGTCCTCCTCACCGCGGGAAGGCAGCCTGACTGCCGCACTGGTCCAAACGCCTCTAAACGACTCCTTCAGTCCCCCACCAGAGAGCTTCCCACCAGCTGGTGCCCACAGAGGCCACATCACCGAGGAGGACATCAACTGTTCTTCCGGCCTTCCACAAACAATGCCAGAAAGTTCTGCTGAGCACTGACCACTTGAAAGCTTCTAGAGGGACCTGAGGCCATCCCACCAAGCCCTCCAGGTCGAACCTGACCTTTGCTTTAATACTGACCCCTCACAGGGATCATCTACCCAAGCCGTGACAAGCCCTGACCCCTGGGCCTGCAGTGACCACACACACCCTGCCATTGCTGCCCCTGCAGCGGCGCTATGCCTGGGACCCACCTGCAGGATTACCTGCCTTGTCCTAGACCCTGTGTGTGTCCTACCTGAGCCACTTCCACCCACCCCAGATGGCTCCCACTGTGGGCTGGGAGGCCAGGGGTCTGCTCCTGAAAACCCCACCTAGCCCAGGGCTGGCCCACCGGGGAGATCGGCGGAGACCTGGGGCTTTAGGAAAACGGGCTGATTCAGCGCCAGGCCCAGGAAATCCTTGTTACTCAAACCTCCCAGCCCACGGTGGCCTCAGTAAGTACCTAGTGTCCTCAAGTCCCAGCCCAGGATGCCCCAGCCAGGTTGGCCTCACCCCAAATCCAGCCCTCCTCCCACCCTCGGCCACTCTGACAATTACACCACAGGGACATGTTGGTGACTGAACGGACTGGAGTCCCATAGGTCCCCTCTGCACTGTGGCTGCCACCTGGATACCCATGTGGGCAGCCCCACTGGACCACCAGCACCCCACAAACAGGGGCTCCTGCTGAGGGGCCACAGCGACCTGAATAAAGCAGCCCGTCCGGACCTGGGGCGGGGGGAGGAGGCAGTTCTGCCCCACTCTGCGCCCCCGCAGGGCTCAGCAAAGCCCACTCTGAGGACCTTCACAACAAGGAGAGGCCACAGCAGGGGAAGGGTCTGCGAGGCATCAGGGTGCGGGCCAGCTGGGGGCAGGGCTGTGGACTCCGGGGTCCGTCACGTGGGCAGGGAGGCGCGTGCCCTTGTGGACAGGGCGGGGCCCGCCTGCAGGGTGGCACCTGGGGCCAACAGGAGGCTGCAGAGCGGCGGGTGGGGGGGTGTGGTCCATGAAGGGGCAGCCTGGGATGCGGTCCTGGAGGAGGGGGGCCCGGGTTGGGGGGCCTGGAAGGGAGAAGCGGCCAAAGGAACTAGGATGCAGAGGATCGAGAGAAAGGCAGACAGAGGCTGAGGAAAGGAGGAAGCAAGAAGCAGGAAGTGAGAGACTGAGGGGGGGCAGACAGGGTGAGAGCAGCAAAGGGGAACTGTGCCGGCTGCAGGGAAGGGAGGCGGAAGCAAGGGCGCGGCCGTGGGGAGAGGCGGCGGGTCCGCTGGCGTGGCTCTGCTGCCCCCTGCTGGCCGCGCCGCCTCCCTGCACCGGGCCTCACCTGCTCCTCCGGGTTCTGGAAGGGGATGACCAGCACCACGTCCCCAGCTTTGAGCTGCAGCTCGTCCGTGTCCGTGGCCGTGTAGTCGTGCTGGGCCTGCACCTGCAGAGGGTGGGGAGAGCTGACACCCCTTTCCTCGGCAGCCTTTGTCCCACCTGCAGCCCCGTGGGCGCCGGGAGAAGGTGAAAGCAGCAGGAGCGGGGCTCGGACGCCACCTCGCGGATCGGGGAGCAGAGGACGAGTAGTCGGGGAGGGACGGCTTTGGGCCCCCCACGTAGCCTCGGGCCCAGTGTCCTCCCCGCCCCATGGAGGCAGCCGGAGGCTGCGGGTCAGCAGGCCAGGCTCACCTTGAACATGAACCCCGGGGGCAGGTCCAGGCGCCCTGCCCCGCTGCCGCCCTCCACCGTGCCGTTCACAGTTGCCGAAAAGGTCTCCACCACCACCGCGGGGAGAGAGCTCTGGGGGGAGGGGGCGCAGGTTAGCGAGGGCGGGGAGTGGGTCCCGGAGGGCGGGGCCGCGCGGGCAGAGAAGGGGGTGTCTGTGCCCAATGCCAGACCAGCCTGCTTCCAGGTTCCTCACCAAGAACCATGACCTGGACCAGCACAGAACAAGACATGGGGCTAGGGAGCCGCGGGCGGCGGGGAGAAAAGCCAGGGCCTTGGTCCCTGTCATCTTACGGAGGCTGCTTCACTTGCTGCTGTCTCCCCGGGCTCCTGGGCTCCAGCCGCAGGGTGGGTCCCACACGCCACCTCCGAGGCCTCTGCTGGCTGCAACATAAATGCGGGCATTGGGTCAGACACAGGATGGGGCGCTGAGACCAGGACAAGGAGAGGGGCCACGGAGAGCCAGTGCCTCTGCCTGGTACAGGGAGCCCCTCAAAGAAAGGCTCCGGGCACGGAAGCGGCTGGAGAAGGTGCTGGCAGACACACGGACCCCGAGTGACGTACTGCTGAGAAGCCCAGCGCAGGCCCCTGGGTGCCACCCCTGAGCCTCCCTCACAGGCCCTGCCCTCTAAGCCCAAGCCCTAGGCCAAGCCTCGGCTTCCTCCCACCCGCCTGGCCCCGCTGGCCCCTCACAGGTGGCTCCCATGGCCAGGGCCCAGGCAGGGCACCTCGGACGCTGCCCGGCCGCAGTCAGGCTGCGCTGGGCCCGCACTGAAACTCAGCCACTTCTGAGCTCTGGGAGCAATCACTCAGCCCTCCTGGCCCCCACCTCCTCATCTGTCGGAGGAGGAAATGTCTAGGTCAGACTGAAGGTTAAAGGAGAATTCTGGAGAGTGCCCACCATGGACCTGGAGGTGCTCGAGACATGCCTCCCTCCCACCGTGGGAGGCCTGAGCTGGGAAGCTGGGGTGGGGGGTTGGCGAGCGGGTGAGGGGCTGACCTGACCTGAGCCACCCCAGCACGAGTGACAGACAAGCCCTGCCCCGGGGCCTCCTGGCTCAGGGCCCTAGCCTCACCCTCAGTCCCACGGTGGCCTTGTCCGTCCTGTGCCCCCTCCTCCGGGCTCTTCCTCCATGCTACACCCCCAGAGGCCGGGGGCGGGTGAGGGGCTGGCGGGGGCACTTACTTGGGCAGGCCCCGGCTCGGCCGTCTGGCTGGGCCAGGCCACGGCAAAGGTGCCCTCGGCAGCGCTGGGCTCCCTGGAAGGCAGGCTGCCAGCTGGACTCTCTGTGGGCTAGTGATGGGCCACCAGGGGGAACAGGGTGGGAGGGGCGGGGGATGGGGGTGGGGAGACAAGAGAAGAAGGCCGTGAGCAGCCCAGCGTGGGCCCACAGGAGCAGATGGGCGCCTGCAGCCTGGCCGGAGCCCCACGGGGCACAGACAGAGACTCCCCGGGGGGACACCTCCTCCCACCACTGCCCAGGGGACAGGAAAGTGCGAATGTGCCACACGCAGCTCAGCACGTGGCTGGGGGGAGGCTCTGCCTGCCTGCGCCAGGCTCTCTCTGGCCTCCTCCAGTGAAATACCCTGGAGCTTGCGAGCCCCAGAGCCTGGGCTGCGGGCTCTTTCTCGCCAGCCCCTCCTGCTCCTGCGGGAGCTGCATCACCAGCTGTGGGGTGTCCCGTGTCCTCCCTGAGGACGTGGATGTCTGAGCCACCAGGTGATGACAGCACCTGTCGGGCAGGCGTCTGGCCTCACTCTTTCTGTCCTGTTTCTCGAATCATCTCTCCCCCCTCCTCTGTTCCAGCAGCTCCCTGGTGCCACTGCCCTGCGGGGCCCCTGCTGACAGAACGCTCCTCGGGGGTAAGGACCCTCCATCCCAAGGCCCCCCTACCCAGCAGGCCTTGGCCCAGCATGGGAACACCCCACCCACCCTCGGGGACCAGTTGGTCACTGTCTACGCCACTCACAGGCCCTGACAACTGGGCTGCACCACGGGGGACTCTTCAGAGGCTAAGCTGAGGAGCCCTTTCCCACAGGGCCTGGCTGAAGGCCCAGTGTCTCCACGGGGGAGGGGAGCAGGGGGGGGGAACAGAACAGCTGGAGGCGCGGCAGCTCCCTATGCGCGTGGGCACGGCCAAGCGTGCGTGTGCGTGTGCACCTGTGAACCAGCCAGGTGCAGGATGAGGCGGGGTGGGCACAGAGCAAACACAGCTTACCTCCCAGAGGTCCCACGGAATTGACTGAGCACAGCAGAGGGGAGAAGGACAGAGTTAGCACGGAGGTTAGAGACGGCGGCAGGCAAGCAGTCCCCAGGGACCCCCACCCCGCACCCATCACAGGGCCCTCGAGCCCAGCAGGCACAGGGCAGAACAGAGCCGGGCTCTGCGGTCTCCAGAGCACCGAGTCCTGGACACCTTCCAGGCTACTGAGACCCCCAGGCCAGGGAGTGCCCAAACCCGGGGCTGCCGCCAGGAGAGGGGCAGCAGGATGCTGAGATGGACCGTGTAAGTTGCCAGGTGAGTGCTCGGCTGACCTGCTCCTGAGGGTCCTCTTGCTGACCTGTGTCTGCCCTCTTCCCTTCCCCATGGTCAGGACCAGCGGAGGTGACAAGAGCTGGGGGCCAGGGCTCCAGGGGAAGGGCAGTGAGTGGGAGGAGAGCCTGGTGACCCCAGGACCCCCAAAGGCCTGGGCCTAGATGAGCCCACATGGCCGGTGGGCAGACATGAACCCAGGCCCCGGTGCCCAGAGGCCGGTGGGCCCGCGGGCAGTGGTGGGCTCACACCAACCTGACCAGAGGGCGTGGGCGCCTTCACAGGGCTTGCCACAGGTGGGAGGGGGTCAAAGTCCAGGTCCAGCAGACTGGCCTGCTCCGAGAAAGGCCCCGGGGCCTCAAACTTGGCAACAGCGGCAGAGAAGGAAGGCAGTTAGTGACAGGCTGCGAGCACTCGGCCAGGGCGGCACAGCAGGCTCCGCTCCCAGACACGCCCACCAACACAAGGGCACGACCCACACCTCACCCCCGGCACAGGCTCCACCCACACAAGGACACACGTGGGGCCGGCTCGGCCACCGGCCCCCAGGCAGCCACCCGCCAGGCCAAGGCCGAGCCCCCAGCTGTCTCGCGTCTGCCCCATCCTGCAGGCCGACGAGGCCTCCCAGTGCCTGCGCCCGCCGGCAGCAGCCCAGGCCACGGCCCGGGCTGGACAAGACCACACTCAGTCCCCCGGCTCGGAGGGCCCCTGGACGGGTACAGGCCTCCCCTTGCTGCCGCAGACTGACAGGCAGTCCTGTGGTGACACCCACCCCCAGCCAGCTCAGGGCCGAGCCAGCACACAGAGCCCAGGAGCCCCGTCATAACGGGGGGGGGGTCCCCAACACCTGAGCACCCGTGTTCACACTGCACGTCCCTCCCCAGCCCCCCCAAGTTTCCCATTCAGCGGGGCTGAGTGCAGCCCAGGGATGTGCATGTAGCAGGAATGGCCCCAGGAGATGGGCCGCAGTGGCCCCGTCCACACTGTGAGAAGCCAGCCCCTCAGTAAGCTGGGCCAGGCGATCATGGAAGAAAAGGGTCTTTCCCAGAGCCACCCTGGAGGACAAGCCGCCTGGCACCAGTGCCCAGCGGACACGCTGCCTTCCTAGGAGGAGGGCTTGCTCACCTGTGGCCCCGTCTCACACAAGGGGCTTCCCTGGGGACAGGGACGGCTATGCCTGCCCTGGCTCGGCCCAGGGTCCTCCCCTCAGGCAGGGCTGGGAGGGCCGCAGCCCCGCAAGCCTGGGCCAGCCAGCTCTCCTCCCCGCCCCCTGATGGGGCCCAGAACTGACGGGACACGCCCTCCAGCCCGAGGCACCTGAGGTCCTCCATTTAGAAGGACCCGAGACCTGGAAGCGTGGGCAGGGGTCCCCCGGGGGGGGTCCTTCCCAGCTGAGCTGCGGCCTGTGCGGGGAGACCCAAGACCCGCAGTGCTGAGAAGGGCTGGTGCCGCCAGCGCACAGCTCAGGGGATAAGGCGCAGAGCGCAGAGGGCCCAGGCCCAAGCTCAGGGGACTCCCTCCCGCCCCACGCTCATCCCCAGCCACGGACTCTCCTTCAGATCAAGCCCTGTCCAACGAGCCTGGGAGGAAGGTCACTGCCACCTCTAGAGGAGCGAGTGTCCGGGAGGCCGCGCAGGCTGGCTCCTGGGTGCCCTCACCGGCTGCAGGCAGCATTTCTCTGCCCCTCGTGGCCCCACCACCCACCCCTCTAAGAAGCCAGCCAGGCCCAGGCAGCCACCGCCCCACCAGACTCCAAGGGGACAGGGTCACCAGGCCAAGGGCAGACCGCGCACTCTCTGCTCACCTCCCAGCAGGCCAGCCTCCCCCCGCACAGGCCCGGAACCGGCCTCGGGGGCGGCACGCAGGCTACTCACCACAGCCCAGCAGAGCAGCGCTGGCGGCACAGCATCCTGGGGGGACCGGCCCACCCCAGCCCACCCCAGCCCCGTGCAAAGCACCCCCGGCCAGCGCTCTCCAACCCCGCTGGGCGGGGCCCCAGCTCCGGGGAGTGGGCGGAAGGACGGAGGGGAGGCATGCAGGGAGCACGGCGAGGGCCACGCTCAGCGGGCGGCCTGGCTGCAGGTGAGGCCCTCAATTCCTCACCTGGGAAGTGGGGACAACCCCTCCCAGAGGGGGCTGAAAACCGAACCAGGCCCGGTAGGTCAGCGGCCGGCTCCACTCCCTGCGCAGTGTCTGCTAGCCCTCGCGTGCACCCCGAGGCGGAGGCAGGCTCCAGGCGGCAAGCAAGCGTCCCAGCCACAAGCTGCCCTGAGGCCGCGGTTCCCCGAGGCCCCGGGAGTGCCCGGGGCCAGCCTCAGCCGGCTCTCCACAAAGGCTCCCTCCCGGGTCCCCCGAAGCAGGGCAACCCCTGCCCTCCCCCAGCCGCCCTGCACTGAAAGTCCCTAGTTCCGACCCAAAGTCCTCCCATGGGGGCTTGAAGCCCGCTCACCCCACGGTCCCTCATCGCGGAGAGCACGGTCCGCTCCTAACTGCCTCTCCCCCGACGTGCCACCCCCCAGCCCTGCCCCTCCCTCCAGGCCTCTGAGCTTGTGCAAAGGAGCCTGCACAAGGCAGAACCCAGAGGCCCGGGCAGGACAAGCCCACAGCAGCGCTGCAACGTGGGCCCAGCACAGCCTGGGACTAGCCAGCCTGCACGAATGGCGAGGCCCGGCGGGGACAGGGCAGCCCGGCTGTGAGGCCCGGAGGCCAGGCTTGGAGTGGTCGGCGCACTGCGGCCTCTGTGAGCCGACCCGACCATGTGCGGCCCACCCCCCTGCCACCACAGTGACCTCCCCTGCTCCGCCCTCTCTCCGTCCCCCTGGGGATGGGCATTACGTGCCTCCTAGGGCATGGACAGCAGGAGCCGGGCTCTGCGGCCCAGCCACAGCCCCGGCTCCAAGTGGGGTCAGCAGCTCTGGGAGCTAAAGTCTCAGCGCCTTGCAGGTGTTCCCAACCCTGCGAATCACCTCCTCGCCGCCGCCCAAGCAGCGCTCTCCTGACGCGCACGGAACTCCCGGCAGTTCCTGAGCCTGTCCCTCACCCGTCCTGACCTACACGCACGCTGCCACCTCTGGCTAACGTACTGTGTCTGCTGGTAGGCAAACGTCACCTGCTCCAGGAAGCCTTCCCTGATTGGCCCAGGTCCTCCGTGCTCCCTGCCCCTTTTGGCCACAGCATCAATGGAACGGAGAGGCCACTGTGGAGCCGACAGTCTCTACTAGGACTGTTTGCCCATGTCCCTACGTCTGGCCACGTGCTCAGAGATGAGGGATGACGGGTGGAGGGAGGGAGGGAGGGATGTGCGAGAGAGAGGCCCAGAGCCGACCCCTGCAGCCAGACTCCTGCTCCTGAGGCAGAGGCACCGGGGGGTGGGAGAGGGGGGAAGGCCATGCACACCCTGAAAGAGCGAGAGAAGGGAGAGAGAGCTGGGCCGCGGTGGCCGCGGCTGACCTGGGAGGGGGTGGTCACGCTGATCTCAGGGACAAACGTGTCCTCAAACAGGCTGAGGATCTGCTCCTGCTTGACCTCCTTGGACGGGGTGTGTTTGGGAGGCGGAGGGACTGGTGGGCCTTTCCGGAGCTGGGGGTCAGCAGCAGGCGGGGGGCCGCACAGCAGAGCACGGGGGTCGGGGAGACAGACAGAGACAAAGCCACGTTAGTCACACCCCCGGCCACGGTCCCACCCGGCCACTGAGGAGGACGCAACAAGGAGAGCCACTGTTCCCCAAGATACGGACACCGAGACCACAGGGGCCCCCGGGAGGGGCCGAAGCAGGCGGTCGGAAACCCTGTACAGAGAGAGGGAAGGGCGGAGGGCGAGGGAGCGAAAGAAGAGAGAAGAGGAGAGAACAGGACAGAAAAGAAGGAAAGAAGGGCCTGCAGGGCCGCCAGGGGCTGCCATCGGAGGGTCTGGCTCTCACCGCCCTGGGGGGAGAGAAACAGGAGCTGAGAGAGAGCCGGGCGTCCAGCCCCCTGCCTCCGCTCCTGCACGCCCAGGCCCTCTGCCCACCCCAACCCCTGGAGGAGCTGCAGCCCAGCCTCTGGCCATCACCCCGGAGGCCAGCACACAGCCAGGGCCCCGCAGAGGGCCACACACCTGCCCACTCGGGGACCTCAGCAAGTCATCCCCCCCGGCCCAAGCCTGGGTTTCATCGCTTGTCAAGTTGGGGTGATAACAGCATCTGCCTTACAGGCTGGTTGTGAGGACGATGAATGAAAATACAGAAAGGCTGGCGCAGGGTCCGGCCCAGAGCAAGCGCTCGAGTTAAGTGCAGGCTCTCAACACCCTCTTAGCGTCGCTCTCCTAATCAGCTGTCGAGCGGGCCCACAACCGGGAGAGCTTTGGCCAGGAGCCGAAGGGCCAGGGGACAGCCTAGCAGGGCTCAGATGGTCCTGCCTGGTGGACCCCACCCCTCCTTTCTCCCTTTGCAGCTCCCGGGGACGCTGCAGAAACCTGGAGAAAACTGGCGGGGGGAGCGGGCTTCCCCCTCCCTCTCCCCTCACTGAGCCCCTCCTCTCGATGCCCCTTTCAGGGTCCCGCATGGCCCCCCGCAAGGAAGAAGGCAAGGAAGAGGGGGAGGCAGCCACCTGCGCAGATCTGGATGCTCCGGGGGCTGAGGGCCCTGGAGACTGTGTCTCGGGAGGAAAGGAAGATGGAGAAGGTCAAGCAGCCCAAAGGCCAGGGGAGAGGAGAGACGGGGACGCTACAGCAGGTGGGGGTGGGGGGGACACTTAAGGAGGAGACAGACGGTCACAGATGCCCCTGTGACCCTGGCAGGGGCCGGGGCCACGGAGGGGAGCCAGGGCCGGCAGGGATAGGGGACGGGGAAGGAGGGGAACGGCGGCAGAGCAAGAGGCAGAGGAAGCAAGGGAGGGGACAGGCCACCGAGACATGTGCCTACCTGAGACGGGGATTTGGGGAGGGCGGCCCCGGGGGTGGCCGCACCAGCCGGCTCGGGCTCGTGGTTGACTCTGATCTCGGGGGTGGCGGCAGGGGAGCCATCAGGCGGAGAGGGGCTCTTGTTCCCTTTCGCAGGGGCGTTGTCACTGCAGAGGCGAGACAAGAGAGGGGCCCGGATGGAGGGAGGCCGCGGCGTCCAGGAAGGAGTGTGCGTGTGACAGGGTGTGTGCACGTGCCAATGCCCTGGGGACCCGTGTGTGAAAATGTGCTTGCACGTTGTGTGTTCACGTAGATCCTGGGAAACTGAGGGTGCATATGTGTGTCCAGACTCACTGGAAAAACATGACGCCCACATGTGCACAAGTGTGGGTCCCCGTGCACCCACGTGTGAAACTGCACGTTCGTGTGCAGGAGGATGGGTGGAAACGAGGCGACACAGGCGTGAGCACTGGGAACGGGCAGGTGTCCGCAGCAGGGCCTGCCCTGGACACAGTGACAACCACACCCGGAGCTGAGGTCTGCGGGCCCCGACGGGGAGCAGGGCGGGACCCGGGAGCTGCCACCAGGGGCCAGCCAGCCTCCCTCAGGCCTCCACCACGTGCAGGGGCACCGAGCCCCACAGCAGGAGAAAGCCACACGTCCTAGAGGCAAAGTGAGTCTCACCCCACGTGTCAGGCAGCAGCCTCTGCGCTCAGGGCGGCCCCGCTCCTCAGCCTGAGCCCACGGGCCTCCAGGCCGGCTTGCCTGCCGTCCACCCCTCATGCCAGCACACAGCCAGCCCCGCTCCCCGGGCCCCGAGCCTTTGCTCCCACGGGTCCTCCCGGGGAACCTGGGCAACTGGCAGAGGCAACGGGCAGAGGGGGTAAATAGAGGTGGGGGGGTCTTCACAGCGGGGACGAGAGGGTGAGACCCCCAAGTCGAGTCTCAGTACCAACAAGGACAAACGGTGTGCACGGCCCGCTACTGGGTGCAAAATAAAAATCTATGTTGTACTTGCCTAAAGAAACTCTAGAACAGTGCTGACCGAGACCAGCCACCAGCTACAGGTGGCTGTTTAAATTAAACAAATTAAAAATTCAGCTCCTCAGTCACACTGGCTACATTTCCAGTGTCCATCAGACACATGAGGCAGGCGGCCACTGTGTTGGACCGGGCAGGTCTAGAAGGACAGACAGAAACTAGTGACCCCATCACCTGCCCGAGCATGACAGGGGGCCAGACAATGGCACAGAGGCGTGGGAGACTCGCTGGTTCCTTCTCACCTTTACTGAATGTGTTTTATGGGAACGTCTTTGCCTCCTTAAAGAATACACATACATCCAGTATATGTACACACGCACACACACACAGAACTCCTACAAGCCGCGGAGCTGCAGCAGCCCTCTCCCTGAGCCTCCCGGGCCTCCCTTCTGGCTGCAGCCTCCACTCCTGGTCGGGCCGCAGCCCAGGAGGAACGTGCGAAGGCGGTCTGCCCGCCCCCCGTTCCCACCGACACCCCTCTGCCCTCTGCCCCCCAATACGCACACCGCACACAGGAAGGCGAGTTAGGGGTTAGTGGCGCCCTCGGCAGGGCCAGGCGCATGCACAGGGGCCGGGGTGCTGGCCTCCGAGGGCCCCCCCACACAGCACTCACTGCCGGTACCTGTTCTTCTTTCTGCGCAGCCGGGAGAACAGTTTAGTTTTCTTTCTGTGGGGACGGGCGGGACGCGGAGGCCTTCATTTGGGGGAAATGCAGATGTGGGCCCGGCCTGTTCTCTTCCCTCATCGGCCGCCCCTCTGCTCAGAGGAGGGCTAAGGGCAGAAGCCCTCCTAACTCCCGGAGGCCGGGAAGAGGGCCCAGTCCTGCCCACGGCCCCCGCTGGCCTCCGCGTCCTGCCGGGCACCCTGAGGTGGTGCCCACAGAGCAAGCAGAAGAGGACGCTGCCCTGAAGCAGGACCCGGCGAGCAGCAAGAGGCTCAGGTCGGGACAGCGCTGGCCACCCGCCCGCCCGCCCTGCCCGGGGTCCAGCCACAGGAGCGCTGGCCACCCGCCCGCCCGCCCTGCCCGGGGTCCAGCCACAGGAGCTCTGCCACCCGCCCGCCCTGCCCGGGGTCCAGCCACAGGAGCTCTGCCACCCGCCCGCCCGCGCTGCCCGGGGTCCAGCCACAGGAGCTCTGCCACCCGCCCGCCCGCCCTGCCCGGGGTCCAGCCACAGGAGCTCTGCCACCCGCCCGCCCGCCCTGCCCGGGGTCCAGCCACAGGAGCTCTGCCACCCTCCTGCCCTGCCCGGGGTCCAGCCACAGGAGCTCTGCCACCCGCCCGCCCGCCCTGCCCGGGGTCCAGCCACAGGAGCTCTGCCACCCGCCCTGCCCTGCCTGGGGTCCAGCCACAGGAGCTCTGCCACCCACCCACCCGCGCTGCCCGGGGTCCAGCCACAGGAGCTCTGCCACCCGCCCGCCCTGCCCTGCCCGGGGTCCAGCCACAGGAGCTCTGCCACCCGCCCGCCCGCGCTGCCCGGGGTCCAGCCACAGGGGCTCTGCCGCCCGCCCGCCCGCCCTGCCCGGGGTCCAGCCACAGGGGCTCTGCCACCCGCCCGCCCTGCCCTGCCCGGGGTCCAGCCACAGGGGCTCTGCCACCCGCCCGCCCTGCCCTGCCCGGGGTCCAGCCACAGGAGCGCTGGCCACCCGCCCGCCCGCCCTGCCCGGGGTCCAGCCACAGGAGCTCTGCCACCCGCCTGCCCTGCCCTGCCCGGGGTCCAGCCACAGGAGCTCTGCCACCCGCCTGCCCTGCCCTGCCCGGGGTCCAGCCACAGGAGCTCTGCCACCCGCCCGCGCTGCCCGGGGTCCAGCCACAGGAGCTCTGCCACCCGCCCGCCCTGCCCTGCCCGGGGTCCAGCCACAGGAGCTCTGCCACCCGCCTGCCCTGCCCTGCCCGGGGTCCAGCCACAGGAGCTCTGCCACCCACCCGCCCGTGCTGCCCGGGGTCCAGCCACAGGAGCTCTGCCACCCGCCCGCCCTGCCTGGGGTCCAGCCACAGGAGCTCTGCCACCCGCCCGCCCTGCCCGGGGTCCAGCCACAGGAGCTCTGCCACTCGCCCGCCCTGCCCTGCCCGGGGTCCAGCCACAGGAGCTCTGCCACCCGCCCACCCTGCCCTGCCCAGGGTCCAGCCACAGGAGCTCTGCCACCCGCCCTGCCCTGCCTGCCCGGGGTCCAGCCACAGGAGCTCTGCCACCCGCCCACCCTGCCCTGCCCAGGGTCCAGCCACAGGAGCTCTGCCACCCGCCCTGCCCTGCCTGCCCAGGGTCCAGCCACAGGAGCTCTGGGGCCCAAGGACCGGGATCAGCGGGCCGGCGGGGGGCCCTGGGAGAGGTGGCATCCTGGCTGCCCACTTTGCTGCAAAGGAGGCTCACAAGCCCCCACAGCCCTTCCTCTCCCCTCAGACCAGCCCCTTCCCAAGGCGGCCTGGCCCCCGCTGCCTGCACTGCCCAGGGTGGCGGCGCCCTCCACCCTCCTCACCCACCCTGGACGCGCCACCATGACCTCCAGGCCAGGCGGTGACCTGGGAAACACGTTTTGGCCTTTATTGCCCCCAGGGCACCCTGTGGGCCGCTCCCTCCCTCACACGTACTGTGCTTTCAGGGGAGAAGAGGAACGGTGACATTTCACTGAATGTTGACTGCCCTCCTCCTCCTAGGGGACACCCCAATTACCCCAAGAACCAGACGCAATCACCCCGCCTTGTAGACGAGGAGGGCGAGGTGCCCCGCTGCTCTCCACGCTGTGCTGCAATGCACAGCAGCTCACGGACAGAAAGGAAGGGAGATCTCGGACTTGCTGTGGTTTCCCACGGGCCACAGCCGAGGGCCGGGTGTTTCCCCTCCTCCCTGGAGCTCTCCCCTCAGGAAGCAGGGCTCCCCTCCAGGCAGAGGGCAGGAACAAGGTCGTCCGTTCCGCCCCCCCCACATCGGGGACTTGGATAAGGTTGGGGCCACGCCCCCGCTCTACGAGGAGGCTCCCTTCCCGTTGGGCTGAATCATTTAGTCCCCGGGCCCAGCTGCAAAGCTGCACAGGCACCCTGACTGCTGCCCCTCAGATAGGGAAGCCAGGTCCAGGCAGGGGAGCTGCAGGCTGCCCGGGATAGCTCCTTCCCAGGTGGGACACGGCGTGGAGGAGCAGGGGCGCCCTCACCTGCTCCCCTGAGCACAGCGAGGCCAAGCCAGAAAGGACCCCGGCAAAGAGCCCAGCCCCGGACCACACCTCCCTCAGCCCCCAGCAGCCCTCTGTAGGGGCCGGGGGCGCGTCACTCACCTGGGCTGGGCCTTGATCGTGAAGGTGTTGCTCCCGTGCTGCTTCTCCAGGCTGACCAGCACATCGCTGAGGTTCTGGTTGAGCTGCAGGAGGGATGGCAAGCCGGCTGGGTGGGGGCCACCGAGCAGCCCCCTCTCTCCCTAGTGACATCCCTGCTTCTCTTCCTCCCGACCAGCCCCGCCCCTGTGCCCCTGCCCCAGCCAGGAGCAAGCTCTTCTCTCCCCATCACTGGGGGCAGGGAACCAGCACACCTGTCCCAGAAAACCCACAGGAAAAAAGGAGGAGGCAGTGGGCTGCCCTGCGAACAGCTACTGTTTCTGGGACCACCTTTTTCTTCTTCCTACTTACAGGCATTTCCCAAAAATGCCCCATAGGTACTGTTTTTATTTTTTTTCAATTGTTTTTGCAAATTAACTGTTGATCCTAATTGTTAAATCACTTGCCAAGATGCTTTCAGGCCACGTTACAACTGCCAGAGGTCTCACCAAAAGCCCAGGCAAGACGAGGGGTTTACCCCATGCACCTCGTGATTCTCTTTACTGAGCATACTTCCCTCTGCTTTAGCCACTAGGAAGCCCAGAGCTGAATTTTCCTCCCACTTTACATAAATGCTTTCTTCCCAAAACACCTCTCTCTGTTTTTTTAAATTTTTTTACAAGTTGTCTCAAATCTTTGAAGGGAAGAAGAAAAAGTAGGAAGGAAAGAGAAGGCCTACCAGGCAGGAAACCATACTGAGGGTGGCCACTCAGGACAGGCCCCAAGCTGGCAAAAGCCCTCCTCCTGCCCTGGGCCTGGAATGCCCCACAGTCACTTCATTCCTCTGGGCCCAGGAGACAAAGTCAGGTCCACCCATGGCACAGGGAGGGAGGGAGCTGCCAACGCCAGGTTTCTCCACCTCAGCTTTGCAGCTTAACTGCCAGTTTAATCAAAATGAAGACAACACAACATAGGAATTTTAGCTAATCCGACCCCTTCTTACGCCAGATTCTATAGATAGAGCAGACTTGTTTCAGTGTCTTAAGAAACATGAAAACACATTTTTTTAATTGGGAAAATTTTAGTAATTTATTTATTATCTGTCTACAAATTGGAAAACTGCCACCATTTTCTGACACTGAGCTCCCTGGGCCAAGGCTGCCTGAGAGCACGTTTCCAGTTTGAGGGTGGCGGGCTCCGCCCAGGCAAGGAGAATAGAACTGGGAGCAGGGAGGGGGCCGGGGCTGGACCCCTGGGGCCCACTCGCAGCCTCCCCAGAGCACCCAGCAGCTCCCACTGGGCCCTGACACTCTGTTCCTTGAGGACTGGGCCCTGACACTGTTTCTCAGGGGCCCAGAGGGTCCCTCTGTGGTCACCAGCATGTGTCCAACCCCAGCAGGGAAGAGGAAGCTCGGCCCACCCATGCCTCTGACCCTGGCCCTTGGCAGGTGGAGCACAGCCCAGGGGCACTACCTTACTCATCTCCTTGTGGAAGTTCTCCTCCAGGCCTGCGATGCTCTGAAACGTGTTGACATAGAAACCCACACGGCTGCAGCGGGGAGGGAAGAAGGGCCAGGTGAACTGCAGGTCAGGGTGGGCAGCCCAGGAGAGCCACACGGGCTGCTTCGCCTCCACCCTCACCGGACCCAGCCCTGGGAGGGCACGGAGCAGGGCAGGCAGAATGGCCATGCCGCCTCAGGAGGGGAGGGCGGCCGAGGCTCAGCCCGCCACCTCCCGCCCCTCACCTGTTCCACAGGGACGGCAGCTCCTCCTGCAGATCCACATTCATCTCCTCAAACACCTTCTGGGCTTTGATGAGCTCCTCCTCGGCCTGGGGGGCGGGATGGGTCATTCCCCTCTGCCGGGCCTCTGTCCCAGCCCACCCAGGCTAGGCCAGGCCCACCCCAAGACCCTGCCCCCCCCCCCCCCGCAATGCACAGGACCAGGGCTCGGGCAAGATGGAGGTTGAAGTGGATGTGGACGCCCGGGCAGACCTCCCCATGCAGCCCCTCGGGCCCCTGCAGCCAGGCCCGTCGGGGGCATTCCGGGCAGGGGCGGGCAGAGCAGCCATGGCCAAAGGGAGAACCCCCTCCCCACCCCCCCGCATCTGGCCCAGGTGCGCCAAGAAGGAGGTGAGGGGGCAGCACAGCCAAGAAGGCATGAGACAAGGGACAAAGGGGGCTGGGGCACAGGAAGGGGCAGAGGCCCCAGACCCAGCCAGCGGGGACCCTGCTCACTTCCAGGGGAACCTCTCTCAGGCGAGGAGTCCGCATGCCGCCCAGCTCTCTGGCCCCAGACCGCGCCAGCCCGGCCCCTCTGACTGTTCCTTCCCTCCTCTCCCAGGTCTGTCCCTACTCAGCCTCAACCACCAGCCTGACTTGGCCTCCCTGGGAGAGTCTTTCCTACCCTCTCCCGACCCCTCTCTCCTCTGTGACCCTTCCCGACCAGACTGAGGCCAGAGGCAGCAGATCGGACACGTCCACGAGAGGCAGGGGAGAGGCAGGGGAGGAGGGAGCCGGGCTGCTGGGCAGGGGGCCTGCACCCACTCCCAAGGCCTGGGGACCGGGCGCCGGCCGGGCGCCCTCCAGGCCTGCCCACACCCACCAGGCGGTGGCGCTAAGACCCCATCACAGAGCCCAAGAAAGGAGCTTGGCGAGGGCTGAGCCCAGGGTAGGGGTGAGTCACAGACCCCGGCCCCAGAAAGGGCTCGGCTAGCACATTCCGGAGGGCGCTGCAGGAAACAGTGATTCAGGGGGGTTGACTTGGATTCAGGCTCTGAGTCACAGCCCAGGAACGAACGTGGAGGCCCCGCCCAGGAGAAAACTCCCCTCCAGCAGCCTCACGTTCGAAGGCCAACTGGCTGGAACCGCCACACTGCCACAGAGCACACCCAAGCTGCCCCATCCAACTTGAGCCCCCCAGCTGTCCCACCCAGCTTCAGGCGCCAGCATCAGCCCGAGTCAGGGCCTACCCCCCGCTGTGCCGGGGCCAAGCCGTGGTGAATTTGGGGGTGGGATTTGGAGGGAAGAAGGGCCACCATGCTCCTGACTACATGACCTTCAGGTTGCTGGAACTTGCTAGAGTGAGCAAGAGCGCCTCGCCTCACTTTTTAAAATCTCATTTAAAAATTAAAGGGAGTCCACAGAAGACTAATAAAAACAAATATTATCCAAAAAAAAAATTAAAGGGAGAATAGGAAATAAAAGAAATGTCTCTAAGCATGCATGCCTCGGGCCCCTCCTGGAATGGGCCAGATCTGCAGTGCCCTCCAGGCCATGGGCCACATCATCCCTGCCTCAGTCCTCTGAGAATCCCAGTGCCTGATGGGGGGCTACTACCCACACTTCCAGCCTCTAGCACCTCGCACTGTCACGTGGGCCTCCCACCCAAGTACCCACAGGCCAGCTCAAGTCCCACATCCTCCAGGACCACCTTGACCGCCCCGGCTCCTGCAGCCACAGAGACCACCGCTCTGGTCCCCACGATGCTGGTCCTAACTCCCCAAATGGACAAGCCTAGCCAAGACGGTGGCAAACAGCACAGCGGCTCGTAGCTGTGCAGCAAGCGCTGTTCACACACCCAGCAATGCGGCAAAGGGCAGGGTGGCTCCGTTTTAGAGTTCCTAGAAGTCAGGGCCTGTGTCTTTTATTCCCTTTGAGTCACATTCCTCATATCCTGGCTCTTTCAGAAACACCAGGGGTGGCAGGAGGTGGGGGGAGAGCTGTCCATTGCTGGGGAGGCCCTGCAGCCCTGGTGGCTCCACTACACGCCGGCGGACATGGAGAGCAGTGGGAAAGCTCGCCATGCAGCAGGGCCCCGGGGCCCTACAGGCAGGTTTGGGGAGGCCCCAGCACACATGGAGAGCAGCTCGGAACCAGCCCAGGGGACGTCCGGAGCTGGCCGGCTCAGGAGAGCACAGACTCAGGAGGTGGCACTGTCTCCCCAAAGTCAAGTCAGCCAGCAGGGCAGCCCCGGGACCCCAAGTGCCCCAGCTCACTGCCAGCCAAAGGCCTGAAGGCTCCCCAGCCTCCAGCCAGGCGTGAGGCAGGGTGGGGCAGAAGGAGGAGAGGCTCAAAAGAAAACTGGATCCAAATGGGAATGTCAATTTGGCCGAAAGGCGAAACATCTGCAGTCCAACATGCAAAGATGAGATCCTGTGCCTTGGCCTCCCCCAGCGATCCTCCGGGGCCAATCCTCCAGGGCGGGGGCCTGGGGGCCCTCCAGCAGGATCCCCAGCCACACCCATCCCGGGAGCCCCAAAGCGGCCACGGCCACCACCCCAAGCCCCACAGTCTCCCAGGGGCTTCTCCCACAGGACAAAAATGTTCACCTGGCAACCGTGCCAAACCCGTCTCAGGGAAAATTATGCAGAAATCCTGGCTCTGGGTGAGTGGCCCCATTCCCCCTCCAGCCAGAAGTCCTGAACTCTACAGGCAGGACAGGCCACTCCAGCCCCTCGGCCCTCCTCCACCTCCTGCAGCAGGGGAGGACACGGGCCTGGTCCAAGACTCCCCCGGCCATTTCCCGCAGACCCTGGAGAGGTGAGGCTGTGAACAGCTCAGTGCCTCCAAAGTCGGCCCACAGCTTTGGCCTAAAAGACATCAGGCAGCAGTAGCCACAAGCCCACGCGGAGCCCAGAGTTCTCCATATCACAGGCATTCAATACGTGTGGGTTGAAGGTGAGGAAATCAGAGCGTGGCCCAGGTAAAAGGGGGCAGCTGCCCAGAGCGAAACCCCACCTCCTGGGTGGGGCCTCTGTCGCCTGCCCCCACCCCAGGACCACGAAGGGGTGCTACAGCCTGGTCAGTTTCAGCGGACTGAGAACCACGAGGCCACCTCTCCCAGGGCACTGCATCGTGGGCCTCGGCCACACTGTGCTCACCCAGGACCCGGCCCATTCCGAGGTGTTGCCAGGATAGTAGTTATCACTCACGACGACTTTCGTACAAAGAGCCTCCTCCAGGAAGCCCTCAGGGACCACTGTGATGTGGACTGTTTGCCCTCCATGAAATTCCCAAAGAGCCAATCCTCTCGGCTCCAGGTCTCAGCATCCCAGCCAGACCGAAGAGCCTTCCCAGCGTCCCTTCCAGGGGCACCATGGGGCCTACAGGTCCACTTACAAGGGTCACCGTGACTCTGGCCAGCTGTGGCAGGACCACCCACATGGAGCCCCGGGCCAGGGAGCCAAGATAATGACCCAGGGCTTGAGTCGGGTGAGCCCCAACTCAGGCACTAAGCGGCTCTGAGACCCTGGGCAGGAGACTCTGCCTCTCTGGGCAGGTTTGTCTCCTCTGTAAATTCAGGGCAACCTCACAGTTTCTTATGAAGCTTGAAGGACAATGCATTAAAGACACCACAGCCCTCCCCGCAAGAGCCCTCACAGAGGACAAAGGTTCCGAGGTTTTTCTGGGCTCCTGGAGGCTAGGATTTCAGTGTCGGTCCCAGGACGACCAGAGCCCCGGGCACCACGCAACAGAGGTGGGCCCATCCCAGGTCACCCAGAGCCCCCAGCCTCTGTCCGCTTCCTGCATTGGACCTCAGATCTCAGAAGCAGGAGCTCTCGCAGCAGAGACATATGAAAACAGCCCTGCCTCCCAACCCTGGAGGAGCCCTCCCCCGCTCCCCCCACCCACCCAGGGCGTCTGGGCAGATGGGCGCCCAGCACCACCCAGCACCAAGGACAGGACGACAAACCAGAAAGTGCCAGCACGTGCAAGGTTAGAAGCCAGTGTCACCTGATTTCGGAGCAGGTTAGTTTGAGCTACGAGATGAGCCTGCAGTTTGCCTTGGCACCACTGGGGGGCGGCTTTCTCAAGCAGCGAGACAGGCTGGGGGTGGGGAGGGGAGGTCAAGGTCAAGGCCAAGGAGCATAGAGAAACAGGAGGGAGGTGGGGAGAAAGAAACAGAGACACAGACATTAAACACCACGTCCAAACAGTCTCCAGTGCAGTGACAGACACCTGCCACCCTCCAGAGGGCCGGCCCCCCAGAGCAGGTAAAGGCCCCGAGGCTGAGAATTAAGGGGTGCCCCGAGCGGGGCGGAGAAGGGGGTGAACTCCAACTGCAAAGCAAAATGTGAGAATCGTTAGCAGGGGCAGAGGGGCTCAGCAAGCGCAGTCCTGCCCCGGGCTGGGCGGGGGGCTCCGCCCTCAGACCCTCACCTGGAGAGTGTGTGTGCAACCTTCACCCCACCCCCCACCCCCGGCTTGTTCCAGCTGTGTCAGGGTCGCCTGGGATCCGGTGAAGGAATTCCAGCCAGAGCACGCCAGGCCGGGAGGGGCTGGGCCAGTGAAACCCAAGCCAGGCCTGTTCTCATCCTGGAAAGCAGCCTCAGAGCAGGCGGAGGGGCCAGGGGCCAGGGCGGCACTACGGGATGGGCCAGGAGGGGGGCCTCACCCAGGGACCCACAAAAGCCTCTCACTCAGGCCCTGGGCCCAGCGCCGTCCCCACCCCAGCTCTTCGGCCAGAACGACCAACCGGGACTAGTCCCCAGCCGTGAAGCCATCTGGCAAGGGCGTTGAAGATGCCCGCAGGCCAGGGCGCAGTGACAAACAAGCCTGCAAAGGGTGCGGTGAACGCAGCACAGGAAGACGGCTCCCCGGGGTTGGGGTTGGGGTACCTGGGACCCCTGCGGCCCTGCTGCCCCTCCCTGGAGACTCCCCGGCAGCACCCAACACCCCCAGCCTTACCTTAGCAATTTTGGCTTCATCCTTCTTTTTGGCCGTTTGGAGGGACTCGTAATGGTGCCGGGCACTGTCGAAGTCCACCAGCTTCCGCCCGCGCTTGGCGATGCGTGACTGGGGGACAGAGGAGGAGGGGGCTGAACAGGGCCTGGCGCCCACGCTGACATGCTGACCCGGGGAAACTGGGTCACGGGCACGGTGACCCAGATGCACCCGGAGGGCTCAGGGCAGCCGACTGCAGGCTCAAGTCCGTCTAACACGTGCCTGAGACTGTCTCTCGGACGTTTCTGGTGGCCAAGAGCTCACCCTTCGAGGCAGTCCGTGCCCTCTGCGGTGCTTTCTCATATGGAGGTCCTCGCAACAGTGAACCGTTTTTGTCAGTTCCTGCCAGCCGTGTCCGATGAGCCTCTCCTCCCTTGGCCCTCAGCTCCTTAAAGAGGCCTCCTGGGCCTCGGGCTTCTCTCCCCCTGGGCCACCACCACCTGCCTCCCTCCTACTCTCCCCGTAAGGCACCTTTGGGAGCCTGAGGCATCTGCACTGGGTGGCCGAGGGGGCCAGCGTGGAGTGGGACCCCCGCACCCAACCACCCAGGGGATCGGGTCCAGCACTACGGTCACCACCTGAGCTCCACACAACTCTGCTTTCACGTCCGGAGTACCTGCGGTCCCAGTCACCTCGGCGGAGATCCTGGCCCACTGACGGGTCCTAACTCACCCGGGCCCAGCAAAGGCAGCTGGCTTTTTGAACACGCGAAGTCGCACAAATACACCCAGGGAAGAGGCGACACGCACAACTATACACGCCTTCCCTTCCAAGCACACAGAGCCTAGCACAGGGCACACATGCCCAGGCCCTCCAGCCCCTTAGTACACCTCATCAACCCTGCAGGCACTCCACAGGGACACGGCCACACACTTACATGCCCCGTGCGGTCTCTTTCCATAGTCTGGAGACCCAAAGGTACAGGGCTTCCAGCTCAGAAAGGCCCAGCTCTGGGGGCTGGCAGGCTGGTCTCAGAGGGAGCAGCCCTGTGTCAGGCGAGGCGGGAGGCCTGCCTTCAGCCCCGGGCTGCCCTCTCCCCCGCCCCGGCACCCCCGTCCCTCTCTCCCTCCCCAGCTCCCCGACACAGGCTGCCAGGCCGAAGCAGGGTGGACAGGCCAAGCGCCTCTCACCTTGATGTCAGGGAACTGGCCCAGGTACGTGTCCATGGTCAGCAGCGCCTGGTCCACCAGCTTCTGGTGGTAATCCACCCAGAGCAGGTCATTGTTCTGCAGGAGGCAAGAGCACAGCAGTGTGCACCGGGGGAGCTGGCCCACAGCCGGCCCGGCTCTCACCTCCCAGGGGCCCGGGGGCCAGCTCGGCCCCGTCGCTTCCCGGCTGGGCAGCTCCTCAGAGCCTCAGCCTCCTCGTCTGTAAAATGGGGTCACACCTCCTGCCTTTTCACAAGGTGACCACGAGGATCAGATAAGCCCGGGGCTGGTGGGGCCGGGGAGGGAGGCTTCCTGAGCCAGGAGACACAACACAGAGAGGAGAGGTGCCTCAGGATCTCATCAGGAAACCCGTCTCAGCACGAGGGCTGTCAGAGGAGAAAATGGACCCTGAGAGAGGGAGGTGGACTTGCCCAAGAGCACACAGCATGTGGGGACCAGTAGGGTGCGACGGGCAGCCAGCTGAGGTCAGAAGGGCCCTTGGGGAAGGGCCGAGGCCACCGGTCCCACACTCACCTCAGCAATCTTGTTCGCCTCATCCCTGCCAGGCCAGTCAGGCTCGTACACCTCCTGCAGGCACTCGTTCAGCTTCTTGGAGGCCTCATGCATGGCTGTGGGGCAGAAGGGCCATGCTGCAGCCAGGGCCATTTGGACCCCTGATTGGGGGGTGGGGAGTTTACCCTTGCCCCACCCCTGAAGTCCCAGGAGGTAGGTGGACATCCCTGACTGCTGCCCCTTCCCAGCTCTGCGCCCATCAGCTCCACATGGGGCGGGCCCCCTCTCTGCGTCCCAGGAGGCCCACCCATCCAGGCCAGGTCTGCCCCTTACCTTTGACTGAGGCCAGGTAGGTCCGGAGATCCTTCTGCAGCCGGGTGCCCTCCGTCTGCAAAGAGGCAGACGAGAAGAAGGTGAGGGCCTGCGGCACAGCCCACACCTGCCCTCTGCCTCCTGCACCTCATGGACACCCGCCACGGATGGGCTGTCCACGGCAAGGCACTGGGGGCCTACAGGATACCAGATAGGAAAACGCCCCACGCCAGGGCATGGCAGCTATCACCTCTCTGGCCACTGACACACTGAGCTCCCTCTCAGGAGCCCTGTGCCCGAAGGAACAGTCACCCAAGGGTGTCCGCACCTTCTCTCTCAGACACTATTCTCAGCCCTGTGAGGAAGGCAAGAAGACAGAGACCCCTCCACCCTGGACGAGACACTGGAGCACGGCCGAAGGCCACACACACGCACAGCCCAGGTGTAGGATGGGACCAGCGTGTGGCAGGCCTGCCCTCGGGTAACCATGAACCAGGCGACCAACAAGCCGAGGAACACGACCGGGGGTACAGGAACCACCCAGCACCTTGTCCTGAAAGCTTAGGTGGTCGGTGCCTGAGGCCAGCGGACTCCCACTGCATCCCACCAGGGTCAGGAGGGTTCTGATGGGGAGAGGAGAGGTCCGGAAGGGGAGGCCTTTGGAAGGAGTGCAGAGAAGTGTGGGGGTCATGTCCAGGCCTCTCGGGACACTGGCCCAGCTGAGAGGGAAGATGGAGGAGGAAAGGGAGATGAAGGAGAATGCACCAGGGAGTGAAGCACCCTGAGCTGGGAGGGCAGCTCCCGGGGCTTCCTGGCACAGCAGGCAGGGCCAGCAGAGAGGGTGGAACCACAGGCACAGCGTCAACTCCCTCTGGCCATCAGCACCACAGAGGGCAGGAGCAGGAAAGCTGAGCTCCAGGTGCGAGGAGGGGTGAGCAGGCTGAGGCCAGCGGGGAAGGTCTGAGACCACCGCCAGGGAGATGCTGAAGTTTTCAGAAGCCGTGTGGAAAGGGGGAGAAAGCACACATAGGCTTTGGGGCCGTGAAGACCCGGCTCTGTCCCTTACCAGACACGTAGCCTCTCTCAGCCTCGGTCTCCTTGCCTGTCAGCTGGGTCGAATGACCCCAGCCTGGGAGACCACAAGCAAATGTGCGTCGAGTGCCTGCAGGGGCGCCTGGCACATCACAGGCCTTCAGGGAAATGGCTTAAGCGAGCTGGGCAGGGCCCGAGGTCGTGAAGGCCAGCCAGACTCAGGAAGTGGGCTGTACACTGAGGACGATGACGGGAGACCCAGGGGGACACAGGAGACCGGGGCCTCTGGAGGGCCGTGAACGGCACAGCGCGAGGCTGACCTCCTGGGCTCTCCCTACCCTGACACCAGCCTCCGCCTCAGTGACACCTTGTTTTGAAGTCCCTCCCCCTGGTGGAGGGTTAGATAGATGACAGCATCGAGCCACAGTCCCAGGAGACCTGTGCCCCTCCAGAGCTCCACCCGGCCAGCCTGGAGCTCCCGCAGGAGACGGAAGGTGGTGGTCCACCCCTGCAGGTCAAGCCTCCAGCCGAGGGCAGGCAGGGACCCAGCCCCCCTGCACAGGCTCACCCCCAGCACCCTCAAACCTCTCCTGTCCCCCTGCAAACAGGCCCCCCTCTTTACAGCCAGAGCCCTTTCCTCCTGCCCTGGTGTCCTCAGAGCTCCGGGCAGCAGCTGCTCAGTGGGGCCGGCACTTTCCACACACCAGCTCTCAACACCACTGTTTCCACCTAATGAAGAGGAAACTGAGAGGTTGCATGACTTGCCCAGGGTCACACAGGCTCTCCCAGTGCCGGCAAGAACCTCCAAGACCTGGCCACTCAGGCCCCAGTTTGCTGAATGGGTCACGAAGGGGCCGGAACAGGCAGCTGCCTACTCGTTATGACGAATGCCTCCATGGGACAGCAGAGACACCGTGCAAGTAGGGTTTCAGCACATCACATTTAAAAAAAGGAAACCCTCTCCAAAACTCCTTCAGTGGAGTTTTGGAGTATAAAACCCTGGCCTCACATAATTCTTAGAAACATCCAAGTTTGAGGTGTGCTGATTAAAGATTAAAGTACGAAACAAAAAGCCAATCCACAAGCATTCAAACCTCTCTGGAATTCCCTCAGGGATCGCATGTGGACCCCACGGGACTGGGGGACAAGGAAGGGTCCACCCCATTCCTGATGCAGCCTTCCCAGTCTTCACAATTCAGTGCTTTGGTGGTAGAGATGAAGATTTAAGTATGTTTGTGATGTGATGTCATTGTGTTCATCTGATGTCACAGAATCTTCCAGACCCAGCTTAGCCTCCATCATCTCACTCCCCTCCCCACCGTCCCCCAGCGTCTGTCTCCAATGCCCCCTGAGAAAGGGGTCGCCCGTGGGGTGGGTTGCCACGCTTGCCCAGGCTTCAGGCCCAGGCTTCAGGCCGTACCAGGGCCCCTTGTGCTTCCCAAACAAGGCCACGCTGTGAGCAGGCACGCTGGGTACAGATGTGCAAGGCCCGCCCTGTGCCAACTGCAGCTGGTCCCAGGGTCGATGCCCCCCACCCCGGGGCCCCCAGCCAGCTGCCTCCTCAGGCGGGCGCCCAAGCCAGCTCCCCTCCACACTGGCTCTGAGAAACAACTCTCCGGAGGCTCCTGGGCTCTGACAAACGCCTTGCAGAGCAGCTGGGGGAAGGATAAAGTTCTGGAGCCACTGCCCCTCAGCCTGCTCTCCTGGCTCCGGACTTGGCAGTCTAGGAAGGGCACCACAGCCTGGGACCAACGGCAGGTGCGGCTCCATGGGGCGGCCAGCAGGCAGCCCATGTTCCCCCGAACCTCCCTCCAAAGGCTATCCCTGCCTCCCTGACATCAGCCCCCATCTTCCCAGGGAATCCAGGGGGCAGGGAAGTCCTCCCCTGCATGGACCTCTCTGGCTCCAGCTGACTCTTGCCCCTCTGCAATCAATGCCAGAGGATCTTCAAACGACAGATAGCCAGCGATGCCCCCTTGGAGCAGAGCCCTGGGTGCATCCTGGGGGATGAGAAGGAATCAGACCTGCCCCACCTCAGTGACAGATAAACAGCAACGATGAGCCCTGGGGTGCAAGGTCCAGGTGGCTCCTAGGAGGAAGAGCTTGGGCCACCTGGAGGACCCAGGATGGCTTCCGGGAGGGCCTGAGCTGGGTCTGAAGCACTCAGGTGGGTGGGAGTGTGAGCGGGCCCTCCAGGGTTCCACAGTGCAGGGACGGGTCGCGGGGGCAGGGACGCTGCAACTAACACTGAGCAGGCCCAGAGGAGCTGTGTCAACTGGGTCCCTGTGAGAGCAGGTGACAGCAAGGCGACCGGCACCCTCTCCTAGGACCCACCCCCATAGGAAGGGGTGGGAGAGTCACTTCCTTGAAGCCCAAACTCCCTGCCATCCTGAACTCAACTAGGGCTGGCCCACTAGGCCTGGTGTTCCCAGGTGAAGAGCAGGGCTCCCTGTGCTCAAGCTTCACCTGGCCTTTCCCAAGCCCCCCCGCCCCCGGCCAAGCCCTGCAGCTCCCTGAATTCACTCCCCTGAGAATAGTGACCCTCACACCTTTGTAAATCCTGAACCCCACCCCCACGTCCTAGTCATCTCCACACACCAATCAAATCCAGAACTGCCCAGCTGCCCTAACTCCTAAGGGAGGGTTACCCCAAGCCTCAAACGAGACCTCAAATTTGCCCACCCTGCTTCCACCCTTGGCCCCTGAGAAGCCGACCACCCCACCCAGCCTGAGGGCAGAGCACCAGCTCAAATGACCGCCCATGTCCACAGCCAGGGAGCCACCAGCACTGGCTATCTTTAGCCCTGGCCTCACTCCCCAGCCCCTCTGGGCAAAGATCAGTGAGTGACTCCTTGCCCAGAGCCAGGGACCCAGAGGGGACTTCAGAGTTCTTGTTCAAACCTCTATTTTGCAAGTGAGAAATCTGAGGCCCAAGGGGCAAGGGCTCACACAGAGCCACACAGCCAGTAGATGTCTCTGTTCTGGGCCTTGAAACATTACTGGCCTGGGGGACAAGCAGCCATGGGGGCTCCCAACCCTGCTCTGGGAAACCCCTCAGTTCAGCTTCTCTGGCAGATGAGGGTAGACTTGGTCCTGGGCCCTTTCCCAGCTGGCACCCCGGCCCTCCCCCAGCAGGCTCCCCGGCCCACTATTTGCTCTGCAGCCCTCTCTCCCAGCATGCTCCCAGCCCCCTCCCAGCTGTTCCTTTCCTTCTCCCAGCCTGCTCCCGGCTCTATCCCAGCATGCACCCCTACCCTCTTTCAGCTGCTCCCCTGCCCTCTCCCAGCTGCTCCCCTGCCCTCTCCCAGCTGCTCCCCTGCCCTCTCCCAGCATGCACCCCAGCCCTCCCCCAGCAGGCTCCCCGGCCCACTATTTGCTCTGCAGCCCTCTCTCCCAGCATGCTCCCAGCCCCCTCCCAGCTGTTCCCTTCCTTCTCCCAGCATGCACCCGGCTCTTTCCCAGCGTGCACCCCTACCCTCTTTCAGCTGCTCCCCTGCCCTCTCCCAGCATGCACCCTTGCCCTCTCCCAGCATGCTCCCTGGCCCTCTCCCAGCAGGCTCCCCGGCACTATCCCAGCTGCACCCCTGCCCTCTCCCAGCATGTACCCCTGCCCTCTCCCAGCATGCTCTTTGGCCCTCTCCCAGCTGCTCCCCTGCCCTCTCCCAGCTGCACCCCTGCCCTCTCCCAGCTGCTCCCCTGCCCTCTCCCAACATGCACCCCTGCCCTCTCCCAGCATGTTCTTTGGCCCTCTCCCAGCTGCACCCCTGCCCTCTCCCAGCATGCACCCCTACCCTCTCCCAGCTGCTCCCCTGCCCTCTCCCAGCATGCACCCCTGCCCTCTCCCAGCATGCTCCCCTGCCCTCTCCCAGCTGCACCCCTGCCCTCTCCCAGCTGCTCCCCTGCCCTCTCCCAGCATGCTCCCGGCCCTCTCCCAGCATGCTCTTTGGCCCTCTCCCAGCTGCACCCCTGCCCTCTCCCAGCATGCACCCCTGCCCTCTCCCAGCTGCTCTCCTGCCCTCTCCCAGCATGCTCCCGGCTCTCTCCCAGCATGCACCCCTGCCCTCTCCCAGCATGCTCTTCGACCTTCTCCCAGCATGCACCTTTGCCCTCTCCCAGCTGCTCCCTTGCCCTCTCCCAGCATGCTCCCGGCCCTCTCCCAGCATGCACCCCTGCCCTCTCCCAGCATGCTCTTCAGCCCTCTCCCAGCTGCTCCCAGCCCCTGGCCAGTGGGCTGTCAGAGTTTTCCACAGGAGGCCCCTTCCCCCAGAGGTTCCATTCCAGCCGCAGAGGCTCTGGGGGGTACCTTCCGTGATTTCTGAGGCATCAGATGTGGACAAGGAGTAGGAAGAGGCCTGGGCCCTCCCAACCCCCAGTCTAGGCCCACCTGGCCCCTTTCCCAGCAGAGCTTAGACCCTGACCTCACTCCCCACAGCCATGCCCATTCCTGTGGCCTCCTCTGGCCCCCATCCCCATCTGTCACTCACTGGGGCTGGTCTGCAGAAGCCACGGAGCCGTGGCCCAGCTCTCTCCCCCTGCTTCCTTGGCCCTGCCCAGTGAGGGGAGACTTGCCAGGGTCATTTCATTCCCCTCTTCTACTATGCTCAGACACAGCCACCAAAGTAGCTTATTCTAGACTTAGCAGACCTGAGCGGGGAAGGTCTCAGGTACAACCCATCAGGGTATTCAGAGACCTCTGGTCAGGAAGTCCTCCCTTGGATCTAACCACTGCCCCCAGGCTGCCAACATAATTAAGGCCCTCCTGTCACCGGCCCCTGGCCTGTAAAAGGAATTGCTAAGGATGCCCTTCAAGTCCCTTGCAGTTTTTGGAATCAGACAAGTATGGGTCTGAATCCACTCCCAAAGCTGGATGGCCTTGGGCAAATCACCCAACTTCTCTGAGCCTCAACTGCTTCATCTGTGAAAGGGGCACAGTGACACCAGCTGCCTTACAGGGTTGCTACAGGCACCCACAAGCCATCTACAAATGGCCGGGCCTGGAGCTTGCCACTCAACCAGGCACGGTCGACACTCAGCCGGTGCCCAAATCAAAGCCAGTCTGCTCTGCTACCACATTAAACCCTGCAGATACCACTCTCCTCACAAGAAGCTTCTAGAGATCCCACTTGCCTTGACATTGAAGGTCTCCCAGAGCCTGGGCACAATCTAATGCCAGCTCCCACCCCAACCTTAAGTGCTACCAAGGACCTAAGGTATACCCCTGCCCCTCCTTCCTCTCCCCCGCCACGGTCCACACCCAGTGCCGGTGCTTCCTCTTCCAAGAAGTCTTCCATGACCTCGCCAGCCCACACTGATCCTCTTCTCAAGTTCCCCTAGCCCACAAATTCAACTCTTGACATTTTCCACCTGGCAGCCACAGTTCCATTTTCACAGGCTCCCTAAGGCCAAGGGCCACCCACACTCACCAGCTGCTTGTTGAAATTCTGGACACACTGTTCAAACTGCTCATCCTTGGTCTCATCCGCCTTCCCCAGCTTCTGGAGGACCTGCCAAGGCAGAGGGAGAAAGAAAGTGTGTTACTCTGAGAAGGGAAGTAGCCAAACCAAGAAGGCCCCGTCACCAATACCGCAGACCCCTCCCCACCCCAGCCAGGGTCTGGGAGGCCCATGGCCAGTATTCACCCATCCCAGGGCACCGGGACCATCAGAGGTCTTGTGGTGCTGTGACCCCCAAGCGCAGGACTGAGACCCTCTTCATCCTCTACACAGGGCTCACCCATCAGTCAAGAGGAGGCACTTAGGACAGACTTGCTGTAGCAACCGAAACAGCAGTATGAGGGGTCGGGCGCCCCTCCTAGCTGACCTTACAACTGCACCCCGGGGTGCTCCATCCCCACCCCGGCAGCTGAACATGAGGGGACCAGTAGGGGCAGCCCCACCTCCCCACATGACTCCTTTTCCTGGGCCCAAGGCTCATAAATACCAGAGGGAGGGGCAGGGAAGTGACCACCCTAGGACCAGGAGGGCAGGGAGGGCTGGCTGGGCGTCAGGCTCCTGCCATCCCTAGGAGTCAGCTCCCAATCTGACTAGAGTTTCAGCTGTGACCCATTCTAGCCCATATCTAGACTCCCTCCCACCCCTGGCACTGACACCGGCACACGTGCATTCACACACACAGGCACACAAGGGCACACACACGTGGGCTCACAGCCACACACTCTACTCCCCAGATCCCAGAGGCAGACTCGCCCCTCTGCGAGTCACAGCTGTCCCTTCTCAGCTGTGTCAGCAGAGAGGACATTGAGGACACAGATGGGGAGATAGGTGGGTAAAGAGAGAGAGAGAAAGAGAGAGAGACCCAAGGCCGGGAGAGGGGGAAAGATCTAGAAAAAGAGGGAGCTGGACCAGGAGCCTGAGAGGAAGCCCTGGCCAGAAAGGCTGGCCCACCAGGTTCTCCCGGACTCCCCTCTCCCAGCCCCTGCTCCCTCCAATCCCAGAGTTCTCTGTGGGCAGAGAGAGAGAGAGAAAATAGAGGAGCAAGGAAGGGTGAGGGCAATGGGAAGACAGCAGAGAAAAACATGAGATGGGGGTACAGAAAGGGGATACTGAGGCAGACAGGAGGCGGGGTGTGCAGGGGGAGAGGGAGGTAAAGACTCCCCTCCACAGGCCTGGGCAGGCAAACAAAAAGGACAACACCGAGATGGTCGGCAGAGACGGCGGCCAAAACCCAACAAGAATAACAACTAAGCAGGTGGTAGTGGGTGAGGGTGGCAGGTGGAGGAGACAAACAGGTGGGCCCCTGGCAGGGATGAGTACCAGATGGGGCTGGAATGCCCCAGAACAGAGCCTGGACCCTTCCCACCCCTGACTGACCCTAGGATGGCCTGTGCTGCCCCACTCCCCCCTCCGCCAGCTGCCCAGGAGCCAGGGCGAGGCCAGTCAGCTCTCAGACGCTCTCTCTCATCATGTAATGCATTCGGCCATCTCTTGCCAAACACCCGCTCTGTGCCCAGCCCTGTTCATCTCTGCTGGGGCAGCAAATCAATCAAACGTGTGTCCAGTCCCAAGAGAGAGGGAGGTACACGAGCCTGCGGGAGCCCAGGATGGATATCCTATCCAGGCCGGGCAATCAAGGAAGACTTCCCGGGGGAAGTGGCAGCTCAGACAGAGGGGAGAGCTTGCAGCAAAGGCAAGGAGGACCAGAAAGATGAGGTCCGTTACCAGGGAATTTCAAGTCGCTCAAGATGACTAGAGGTCGCAAAGGATGGAGAGGAAAGGTGAGAGTGGCGGGTGCGGGGGCAGCGGCGCACTGGGGAGCAGCCGCCAACAGCTTTGTGCTACAACAGTCAGGACGCTCCATGGGCGAAGTGCAGCTGGATGCCAAGGGCTGACACCGAACTGAGAGGAGAAAAGCAAAACCACGAGCAGGAAAACGGGCACTTTGGGACTTCCCTGGCAGTCCCGTGGTTAAGACTCCACACTTCCAATGCATGGGGGCGGGGCGCAGGTTCGATCCCCGGTCAGGGAACTAAGATCCCACATGCCGCACAACGTGGCCAAGAAAAGATTTTTAAAAAGAAGAAGGAAGTAAAGGAAAGAAAACGGGCACTTCCCTCAATCCACAGGCTCCCCATTCCCCGGGCAGCCACATCCGGCTGGCCCCGTGGGAACAGGGCGGAGCTGCGGGGATGCCCAGCCCCCTCGACACTACTCAGCCATCAACGCCCACCCCACAGCCCTGCCACCTCCAGAGAGAGGAAGAACCTGCAGGTGGGAAAGAACCTGCAGGAGTCAGCAGGGGCCACTGGAGCGAACCGTCGGGCAGGAGGACTGGGAAGTGAGCCTGTGCACCCCCTGCCTCTCCTTCTCCCTGAGGAGACGCCCTCCATCAGTGGAGTCACCAGTGCCCGCCCGGCTATCAGGGCTCCTGAGAACGCCAAGGCCCCGCTGTACACACAGACATGCACACCTGGCCCCAGGCATCAAACACAGCTGTGTGCTTCCCCCAGCCAGCGGAAGCCACCAGAGAGAGCTTCAGGCCTCGAGAAGAGGGCAGCCATGGTGAGACTACACCAGGTGGTGAGAAGAACCCTGAGAAAAGGGACTCTGACCGTCTCTCTCAACCTCAAGTGCCTTGTCGGAAAATAAAAAGGACATTAGCGGGCTTCCCTGGTGGCGCGGTGGTTAAGAATCCACCTGACAATGCAGGGGACGCGGGTTCGAGCCCTGGTCCGGGAAGATCCCACATGCCGCTGAGCCACTAAGCCCGCGTGCCACTACTACTGAAGCCCACGTGCCTAGAGCCCGTGCTCCACAACAAGAGAAGCCACTGCAATGAGAGGCCCGCGCACCACAACGAAGAGTAGTCCCCGCTCGCCGCAGCTAGAGAAAGCCCATGCGCAGCAATGAAGACCCAACGCAACCAAGTAATTAATTTATTTATTTATTTATTTAATTTAAAAAAAAAAAAAAAAAGGACATTAGTGCCCACCTTAAGGCTCATGTCTGTAAAACATCTCTGTACCTGGCCCATAGTAGGTACCCAAGTACAGGGGATCCCCTAAAAGACTTTCAGAACAGCCTTCACACAGTTGATGGCTGGACCTGACACAAACCCACCCTCCCAGCCCAGACAGATGGCATCCCAAGATGCCAGACAGAAGTCACGTGCACACACTCTGTACTTGAATGCACGGGCATGCATGTGCACACAGCAGACTCCTATTCATCCTCCAAAACCTTGCTCAGGCGACACCTCCTCTGTGAAGCTGCCCCTGCCCTTTCCCTCCTCCACCCAACTCTGTACCACTTAGGGCCTGTACCAACTCTCCTCATTGCCTGAGTGTCTGCCTCTGGCCTTGCCCAAGCCTGCACAGCCTGAGATCGAGGACAGTGTCCAGCCCTCTCTGTGTCCCCAGTTCCATTACAGGGCTGGGCACAGGGTCGACACACAGCACGTTCTCATCTGAGCTGTGAACTTTGAGGTCAGAGTCTTGACCTTGAACAAAAGAGCTCACCTCTCAGTTTCCTGTTATGCAAAATGAGAGGGTCGTGTATGGAAAGTCCTCAGCCTGACACGCAGAGAGCTCGCCATGAAGGTGGCTGTTAGGATCAGGGTTAGATCTGGCATTCACACGAATTTGAGGCCTGGTCTTGGGTGACGTGTGTTGGCTCCAGTGGGTGCCAGCCCTGCAAAGTCAGTGTGGAAGGCGGTGACCAGCACGGCTCCATGTGACCTCAGGCGAACGGCTTAACTCGCTACACCTCAGTGCCCGCCTCTGACACGGGAGTCACTGTACCCACGGCACCGTCGAGGCTCAGGGCATCGCCCAGCGAGTGTGTGCGGGCCTTGGCCTTGTTTATTGCCCACTGTACCCATCCCACTTTACAGACAAGGGGAGGAGGGCACACAGCCTGGGTCCTCGTCCTCAGGGGGAGCTCCCAGTGCGGGCACTGGGGGAAAAGCAAGCTGGGCACCACCTGCCCCAGGACAGGGACCAGGACAAAATTTGGTGCAGCAAAGTTCCACAGCACCGATGGCTACCTGTGTGCCACCCTCCATAGCTAGGGCTCCTGCCACGCCCCAGACACTGGGGAAGAGGCCTTTCTGACCAGCCTCTGGGGTGCCCAGACCGCACCCGATCACCCTGCCACCTAAGAGCCGCTGGGCCATGCCCGATCTGTCCCCACCCCCACAGAGGCCCCAGGGTGGCTCTGTCCAGCCCTCACCTGGGACACACACAAGCTCAGAGCCCTCTCCTCGCCGAGAGGGGAGCCCCAGCCATGGGCCCTGGGGACAGAGATGCTCCACCCGTTCAACGCCCGGGTAGCAGGCCACGCTACGCTCAGACAACCACTGCGGGCAGCAGGGGGGCTCTGGGTGTCAGGAGGTGCAGGGCCACAGGGGCTCAGGGGATACAGGACCACTGAGTCGGGTCTGGAGAATGAGCTAGGTGAGCAGGGGGCTGGCGGCTGCCCCCTGTCCAGGGCTACGGAGTGGCTCGGGGAGCCCCAGACTCGCCTGTGTCACACCCATCGCACACTCATCACGCATGTCTCCCTTGTAATAAACAAAGGGGAGCCTTTTCGACGGTGCAACAGACGACACCAAGGTCGCAGTTGCTCAGCCCAAGCCCAGTGGTCCAGGAAGCCATATCAGTGCCACCCTAACTGCTCTCACCACATCCTCAGTGCAGCTAGATAGCAGAGGGTGTGGAGAGCTTCGGAAGGCCCGACCCCGGGCAGGGCAGAAAGAGGGGAGCTGGTGGCAGAACGAACCTCCCCGACAGCGTCCATGGGTCAGCCTGTCCGGGCTGGGCTGTGACCCAGGGCCAGTGGTCCCTCCCTGGGTGGGGCAAGAGGCTCACAGGACACGGCTGAGTGCCTCTAAGTACCAGGGCTCAGCGACAGCTTCCTGTGGCCGGGGTGCTGCATGGGAGGGGGGTGCCCCTTCCCCAGCCTCTCTCACGGCCCAGAGGTCTCGTCCAGGCCATCTTGCCAGGCCCCCTCCTCTCCTCCTGGATGGCCAGTGGCCCCAGGGGACAGGCCAGCTGTGCCACACACCCGGCCACCAAACCCAGAAGAACGAAAGGGCCCCCGGGGCCAGTCTCGTTCGAACTAGGGACCAATTATCGCTCCCTGCCCACCGAGCACAGCACTTTACAGACACCACGCGCCCCCTCCTCACAGGTAAGCGTCCTTGGCTCCACGTGACAGGTGGCAGGCAAAGCAGGACGCACAGCCTAGGGCCTCACAGTCAGGAGTGAGCCCAGGGCTGCTCCCAAGCTCCAGACCGGAGGAGGGGCACCCAGCAGACCTGGCCCCGGCAAGCCACCCCAGCCCAGCCAACACAGGGCGGGGAACAAGCGTGCAGGCACTCACCCCTCGGCTGACCCCAGGGGCCCCGCTTGGACCCCTCTCTCCTCCCAGAGCCTGGCCCGCCCCCTGCATGTGTGGCACATACACCCACATCTGAACATGTAGCATAGGGCTGGCGAGAAAAGCCCAGCCCAGGGGCCCAGGACGGAAGCCCTGGTCCCCAGGCTCTGGACCAGGATAGAAAAGCCCTTCTAGAGACCAGCAGAGATGGAGACCTCCTCCCGCCTCCCCCAGCACCCGGAGCCTTCAGGCTCACACACATAGAGGGGCGTTCAGCTCCCCCGGGCACCCACCACCCAGCCGCTGAGACCCCAGCGGGCCTTCACCTTCCTCATCATCTCCTCCGGCACCTCCACGGCCAAGGCCTCGATTGAGGTTGGTCACGGAATGAGCTGCGCCCGGGGGGCTGGGCGTCACCACTGCACTTCCTCCTCCGGGCAGGGCCTGCAGTCAGGGGACCACAGCGACAGGATGTACGTCCTTGCAGCCTCACAGAGGCTCCCGGGCAGGCAGGGGCACACAGACAGACAGGCAGATGGGCAGGTGGAAGGCCAGGCTTTCCCAGGGGTCACACAGCAGGGACCCATTCAGATGGAGACAAGCCAAGAGGCAAAAACGAAGAGGTGGCCATCAGAATTGGGCCAAAGGCCACCTGGTGGCTGGAGCCAGCCCCTCCCAGGATATTCTGCCCCAGCTTTCCACGGCCTCAGGGTCTCTGGCTCATTCCCCGACACCCTGGGGTGACCCCGACTCCTGCCGGCCTGCTCCATCCTCTGTCCCAAACAGTGGGATGGGCCGGCTTCATGGTCCTCGAGCCCGGATGCTGCCCGGGCCCCCCTGGCCCCCTGTGATGGGCGCCTGTCCCCACACTCCTCCCAACCCTCTAGTAACCTAGGAGCCAGGTGGGCAGGGCCTCAGCAGAGCAAGGAGGGAGCGGGGAAAGGTAAGCCCCAGCCCACCAGGCACAGCCACATTGCATAGGCCCCCTCCTGACTTCTAGTTTGAAATATAAACCACTTAAACGGCAAAACAAGTTGAAAGAAGAGTACAACAGACTGCCATCTGCCCTTCCCCCAACTCACCAATTGTTACCACAGGCCACAATTTTTCTCTCTCTCTATTGAAACAGTTTAGTTCGTTTGTTTGTATGTTAGCCCAACCACTGGAAAGTAGGCTGCAAACATCATGACCCTGTACCCTCAGTCCTTCACCCCTAAGGACGTCGGCACATTTCCAAGAATAAGAATGTTCTCCTAAATCCCCATGGTACCATAGCACCCCCGATGTTAACTCTTTACTTATTACTATTACCCAATATACGTCCATATACAAACATGCCTAGTTGTCCCCCAAATCTCCCTTAGGTCTGGGTTATTTGTTTTTTGATCTGGGATTCAAACACAGTTCATAGTTCACACATTGCTTTTTTTTTTTAATTGAAGTATAGTTGATTTACCGTGTTGTGTTAATTTCTGCCCTACAGCAAAGTGATTCAGTTATACATATGTATATTTTTTCATATTCTTTTCCATTATGGTTTATCGCAGACGATTGAATATAGTTCCCCGTGCTATACAGTAGGACCTTGTTTATCCCTCCTTTATATAACAGTTTGCATCTGCTAATCCCAAACTCCCAATCCATCCCTCCCCCTCTCCACCCTGGCAACCACAAGTCTGTTCTCTGTGTCTGTGAGTCTGTTTCTGTTTCGTAGATATGCTCATTTGTGTCATATTTAGATTCCACATATAAGTGATATCTCTTTCTGACTTCCTTCACTTAGTACACACTTTGCTTCTTATTGTCATGTCTCCTGTCTCCTTTAGTCTAAAATATTCCCCCACATACCTATTCACTGTACATATTTGTTTCTCTTTCATGATATTGACATTTTTTTTTATTGGCGTACAGTTGATTTACAATGTTGTGTTAGTTTCAGGTGTACAGCAAAGTGATTCAGTTATATATATATATATATATATATATATATATATATTTCTATTCTTCTTCAGATCATTTTCCCTTATAGGTTATTACAAAATACTGAGTATGGTTCCCTGTGCCACACATTTTTTAAGAGTACAAAGCAGTCCCAAGGAGCATGCCCTACACCCCAGACTCATTTCCTCATGATTAAGTCCAGGTTAAACGTTGTTTTGGCAAGCATACTACAGAGGTAACGTGTCCTTCAACAGCATCACCTCAGGATGCCCCCCGCTTCCGGTGCTGAGCTTGACCACTTGGTCGGGCAGTGTTTGCCAGACCTCTGTTGTAGAGATGACTTGTCTCTAGATAATTAACTAGTCATGACTTGTCTCTAGATAATTAACTAGTCATCTGAAAGGCGATACATCGCCACTGTGTGACGGTCCACGGCCAATAACTTTTTACCCGATGCCTTTATATCCATTTAATACTTTACTACTCAAAGTGGGGTCCGCGGACCAGCCGCATCACAGCCCTTTGGGAGCCTGGCAGAAATACAGAATTTCAGGCTCCACCCCAGACCTGCTGGATTTGACGATGCATTTTAACAAGTCCCCTAGTGCTCTGTGTGCACATTAAAGTCTGAGAAGCTCTGTGCCTCTCCTCTTTGCCTGAACCAACAACTGTTATCGCGGGCTTCTATCACCTCCTCTATATTACCTGGCGTGCTATAAAGAAGTCCTTCCCCTGGTCGTGCCTTTATGGGGATATTGTTATGGACTCTTGCCTCCGTTTTGCATTCAGTGTGCTATAGTCTATTACCATCATTATTCTTTTTGATGCTCAAACTGTCCTAAATTCGGCCAGTGGGAGCCTGTGGACACGCCTCCACTAGCCTTTGAGCACTTCCTTGCTTCCTGACCCTAGAGATGCTCCAGGCTTAGCGGGTCCCTGCCCCGGCCCTAGAATCAGCCATTCCTCCAAGAAGCCCAGGTTCCCTTTAGGGGGGAGGTGTGCTCACTGCTCCCGGATGTCCTGTTCCTAGGTCTTTCTTTTCATCTTTATGCCAGGCTTAGAGCTATGTATTCTCACCGCCACTTTAGAGATGAGAAAAGGAAGGAATTTGGCCGCAGGGCAGAGAAGGAGCAGAGCCAGGACTCCGTGGCTGAGCAAGTGTGGCCCAGATCTCGTCTGCTGTGGAAAGTGAGCTAGACTCAAGGCCCTGCAGCTGCCCACTGGGTCCTTGCCTGCCGAGGCCGAGACCACACCACCCGGTGACTGAGCCCTGGGGATGCAGAGGCGATGGGCTCCTCCGACAGTCGACCCTAGCCCAGGGATGCCCTGCTGGCCTGGCCGAACCCTTCTTGGCACTGTGCGGCCGTCTGGGCCCCTTGGGCCTCTTCTTCCAGTGGGCCTTGGCACCCCCATTTCATGAATGAGAATGAGACAGCCTGGGACCTGGGACCCTTTGCTGCAATGCTTGCACCTGGACACACCTCTCCACAAGGAACAAAATATGAAGAAACTATATGGGACTAAAAACAAAATATGAAGAAACTATATGGGACTAAAAATAACTGTGTGCATGCACAGTTGGGGCAAAATTATGGACAAAAGATACAAAGAGACCAAAAAGCGCAGCTGCCACTTTTGAAGAGCCCGGAGCAAAAGCAGGGGGTCGGGAGCAAAAGCAGGGTCCTGCGCATGCCCCCTGCACTCAGCACCACCTGAGGTGGGCAGACCACCTCAGCCACCCCTCCCTCCGACCCCTGGACACACCCCTACCCTCACCCCATATTAGGAACAAGCTCTCCCCCCTCAGGAAGCAAGTGAGCAAGGGAACCTGTTGTGTGTTCTCGCTCCCACCAGCTGCAGCGGGGGGGGCCCGTAAAGCCTTGCCTGAATTTCTTGTCTGGCCCCTAGTCAGTTTCTATTGCTTGCGGAAGGCCAAGAACCCCGGCCGGTATCAAGGAGACTGTGGGCCGGCCAGGACTGGACCCAGGGCTCCTGATTCCTGGGTCCTTTTCCCCGCTGCCGCTCCTGGGCTGTGGCCCCTGCCCCCCGCTGGCTGGTGACTACACCGGGGCTGTCTCTCCCGCCGAGGGCCCGTGAACTCACTCACGCAGACGCATCAGGCACCTCTGCCTCCAGAACCACAGCGCTCACGCCCAAGGCTGGCGATCTGCTGGCCAGTGTGACACGGCTACAGCCCCAGAGCGGCCGCTGCACCCTGGCGTCGGGTGGGCACCAGGCAGAGAGCGGCTAGAATGAGGGGTCTGGCCTCCCTGGCCCGGCTGTGGCCGGCCGTGGTGGGGAGCAGCTCAGGCTCCTGCCTGGGAGCAGAGCCCAGGGCCCGGAAAGCCAGTCCAGAACGCAGGGCTTCCAGAACGCATGGCAAGGGGCCCTCCAACAGCACTCCTCAGCCCTCCTGCGGTGCCGGGCTGGCCACACATCAGGCTCAGCCTGACGACTTCCCCAGAGGGAGATGATTTTTTAAGAAAGATAAATGTTAAAACGCCAGCCTTGGGCAAGAGCCAGGAACAGCATTCCAACCCCAGCAGGCAAGAATGCCCCCCAACGCAGGCCCGTGTGCACACTTGCGTGTCTGCGTGCTGGTGCTCGCCCACGTGTCTGCACACAGCCCCACACACGCTCCCTGACACGGCTCCTGCCCCGGCCCTTCAGTCGCCTCCAGACACAGCAGGAAGGTGGCAGGAACCACATGGAGGCCACAGAGCCATGCAAGAAGCAGAGCGGAGGCCAGGAGACAGTGTGAAAGAAGAATCCGGAATGCAGAAGGGAGCTGGGGAGAAAACCAGAGAAAGGGAAAGCAACAGTCTCCCAGCGGGGGCAAGCCAGGCTCCAGGCCCAGGAAGGGCCATCTCTGAGCCGGCGGGTCTCAGGCAGGAGAGGGGGTCCCAACTCCAGCTCCCTCTCCCCAGCCCAGCACACACGCAGGGCTGCCCCCAAGAGACAGCCTCCTTCCCTGGTTCCTCTGTGCCCCCATCCTTGCTCGGCACCTCCGTCTCCCCAAGCTGGCTGGAGGAGGTGACAGGAGAGGCTGCCACCCGCCTTCCTTTCAGGGGAAGTCTGTGAGCTCAGCTCACACTCCAGGGGGGTACCCCTCACCATGGGATGTCATCTCTCAGCCATGCACCCGCCCAGCCAAGCTCCCCATGGACTGCATCTGCCCCTCCTTCGAAGCTCCACAGACATCATAGTGCAAGGCATGACCCCAGGGAGCCCGGGCCAAGGACCCACCTTCAGGGGCCCCACCCCTGACACTGCCTTACAGGTGGGCTCATACCACCAGGACATCCCAAGGTGTGACTGTTGGTCCCATGTTACAGATGAAGAAACAGGCTCAGAGAGGTCACTCAGCTAATGAGTGGCAGAGCCAGGACCCCGAACCTGATGGATTTCAAAACCCAAACCCAACTTGTGATTCTTTTTTTTTTTTTTTTTTCTTTCGGCCTTACCGCTGGGCTGGCAGGATCTTAGTTCCCCAACCAGTGATTGAACCCCGGGCCCTCAGGGCAGTGAAAGCTCGGAGTCCTAACCACTGCACCGCCAGGGAAATCCCTCAACTTGTGATCCTTAAACAGGGATACAGAGCCGCCTGGGGGTAACAGGAAGCGTGTCTGTTTACTGCAAAAGATTCCTGCTCCACCTTGCTGCGTTCCAAAGATTTAACTGGTAAAGAAACCACTTTTGTGACATAAGCGGCACAGACTGTGTATTAGAATGCAAAGTTTGCAAACATTTTTGCAATGAAATACGAAACTAGAAAACATTTCCAGGTTCCCCTCCCAGCCCTCCCTGAAGCTTCAGGGCCTCACCCCACTTGGTGATCTATTTCTTTTCACAAGCCCTCATGTTCTGGAAGTCGCTATCCCCTGACACCAGTCCACAGAGACTCAACATCCTTTCCTGTGGGCCCTGGTAAGAACGGCTGACCGACTAAGGAAGCCAACGGGCCTTTCTTGGGAAACTGTCACTCTAAAATTATCTCCTTCCTCTTTTAGTGATTCTTCCTTTCCTTTAGAAATACTGGCGAGAGTGAAAAGTGATGTCTGGTTTTCTTTTTTTACGTCCTTAACTGGTACACAAACACTTGGCCGCCACGTATGTCAGACCCACAACAGCACCTTGAAATACGACAGTCTGATCGAAACCAGCTTACTTACTTACTTACTCCCAGGTAAGGAGTTTCCAGATGATTCCAGCCAAGAAACCCTGCCCTCCTCTCCTTTCTCCCCTCCCCTCCCAGGAAGCCTGAAATTCCAGCCTGTTCAGCAGATAAGCCAGTGGCCAGAAGCCAGAGCAGGGCCACCCAGACCCCCGAGGAAGCTAGGGTGGGCTGCGGTGGGTGGAGGAGGCTGGAACAGCCCAGAACAGAGCACCGGGGAGCAGAGGCAGCTGGGGCCGAAGCTGGGATGGGGAAGGGGTTGGGGGGTGCTGGGAGGGGCTGGGCTGGACCGGTGTGGGGGAGGCAGCCACAGATCAGATGCAGCCGCTAATCCAAAGGCGTCCCGAGAGCCTTACAAGCATTCGCTAAATCCCATGAGAGGGAGGTATTCAGATGAGGAAACTTGAGGCCTGGGACTTCCCTGGCGGTCCAGTGGTTAGGGCTCCAATGCAGGGGACCCGGGTTCCATCCCTGGTCGGGGAACTAAGATCCCCCATGCCATGCGGCGTGGCCAAAAAAAAAAAAAAAAGGTATTATACATAACTATCAGGCAGTAATATAAAAATATGTTGTAGAAAGAAAAAAAAAAAACACACAAAAACTTGAGGCCTAATGCCTCTGGTCTCAGGGCTAAGTAAACAGGAGCTAGAATCTGAACCTGGCCATTGGTTCCCAAACAAAATGGCTCTAAAGGAGCCCCTATCCATATGGGAGGAATTGGGAGGGGGTCAGCCCACATGGGGTGCCCTGGAGCCCCAAGGGGGCACAGGAGGGGGCCTAGGCTTGGTCGTGACTGGCTCCCCTCCCCTCAGGAACCACCCGCCAGTCTGAGCCCATTCCTGGGTGTCCACAGAACCAGAACCAGAAGCAGGCCTCCATGTGGGTAGGAGGGCTTCGGGAAGGGCCAGGACCACCCAGAGGGGAAGGCCACTCCCTTCCACAATCAAGCATCACCCAACTGTCCAGACCTCCCCCTCTAGCCCTCACCCTACCCAGCCCCCCCCTCCAGTGGAAGAAAGGGACTTTTCACCAGCTTCTCGGGGTGGGCCCAAGTTGCTCCCTCCTCAGGGACCCCCACGTGTTTTTGGCCCTCACAGCTCGGATGCAATGGAGGAGTCACCGCCCCTGGACTCGGGGATTTGGCCCCTGGGTTGTATGGGCTGGGACTGGAGCTGAGGCTTGGCTCATCTGGGATGCCCTCCCCCAGCCTGGAAGGCTGTGCTCTACAGGGAGCAGAGCAAGGCCCCCCACCCTGGAAGGGCCGGTGCTCCAAGGGGGAGGCATGTCCGATGGCGATGGAAGTCTCTGAACAAACACACAGCAGGGCACGGAGAGGGCGGGGCTCAGGGACATGACCTCTGTGACCTGATGAAGGAGCGAGACCACACCATGCAGAGGGCACAGCAAGTGCAAAGGCCCTGGGGTGGGAAGAGCAGGCCAGAGTGTGAAAGAGGGCAAGAGGGCAGGCGTAGGAGGAAGATGCCCTGCAACACAGGTGCCGAGCCCTTCACATGGAAGGAAGTACTATTATTATCCCCACTTTGCAGATGTGGAAACTGAGGCACTGCCTTAAAAACTCCCCAGGCTCACACAGCCAGCCAGCAGGGTGCTTAGGATCCAAACCCCGAGCCTGGCTCCAGAGGCTAGACACTCCAACCACTGCACAAAATGCCTTGGCAGCCAGGGCCAGGCCACAGGGCTTTGAAACTCCAGCGGGGAGCAGGAGGCTCTGGAGAGCTGTGATCTGACCCACAGTTTTAAAAACCCCAGGCTGCTGTGTGGGAACAGACTGCAGAGCAGGTTGGAGCAGGGAGCCCACTTGCGTGACTACAGTGACCCAGGTGAGAGGCAACGATGGTTTAGGGCCAAGACAGGAAATGGCGAGAAGTGGTCAAGGATGGGGTGACAGGGAGAAACCCGAGGGGGACGCCAGGTTTGAGCAACAAGAGGGAAGGAACCTGAATCACCCGAGGTGGGGACACCTGGGGGTCACAGTGAGTCTGAGGTCCCCAGCGGTGTCGGGAAGGCAGGTAGGAACAGCCAGGACCCCGGTGCAGCCAGGACAGGCCCCATCCTTGGGTTCCCGTTGCTCCCCCTACCCACCCACCTGCCCCCTCAGTGCCTCCCACCCCTGGCCAACAGCTCAGGGTGGCGACCAGCTCCGTGTCTGGTCTGGACAGCAGCTGAGAGAAGGGAAGGGAAGGAGGAGCGCTTCCGGCTCTGGATGCCTTCTGATGGGGGGAAGCCAGGGGGCCAGGGCTCACCTTCCTGAGCCCTGAGCCCCATCAGCAAACCCAGCCAAGACTTCAAGGGGGTATAAGGATGAAGTGGGGCTGTGTAGCTGAGAGGGCCCAGCACAGAACAGTGGCTGGCTTCCCCCTGTCCCTTTACCCCTGTGTTGACCTGGGATTCCTCCCACCCAAGCCAGAAAGCTCTAGCAGCCGCTCCCACCTCGTTCCCTCACCTCCACCCCACCCCGGCCCACACATCCTTTTCCTGAGCCTGGTGCCTGGCGCCCCAAGCACCTGCTCCCTGTGACTCACTCGGACTTACACACAGCATTGCACAGCAGCCAGCCCACCTCCCGCTCTGGTCCCACCTCCCTCAGCAGCCTCCTCCCCCTGGCTCTGCAGGGACCCAGCCAGCCCCACCACCATTACCCTGACCCCTGGTAAAAGGGTAAACTGGTAAAGGCCCCCTGGAGCCCAAACAGCGGCTCAAAGTACTGGCCTGTGACGACCCACGAGCAGCCCCGATGGGCCTTGCTATCTGACATCCCAGCGCTGAGCCCAGGGTGCCGCCCACTCTATAGAGGGGTCAGGGAGGGCGCCCAGCCACAAGGTCACCCGCCGGCCACTTGCATCCGTGCCGGGTGGGGCCAGCGGAGGCCGCGCACAGCCCCGCCCTGCGCCCAGCCCTCCACACCACCTGTTCAGAGACGTCAGCACCACCCGCCCCCAGCCACCGCCGGCCCACCTGTCCCCTCCATGCGAGTGTGGGTGCTATTCTCAGCCCCAGGCGCCACAACGCCGGCCATCAGCAGAGGGGTGGAATCTGCCCCTCCAGCCCAGCCCCCTCCCACCAGCCCCTCATCAGCTGCTTGCTGGGCTCCCTGGGGGAACAGCCTGTGTGCAGAAGCAGCAAAGCGTGAGCCCAGCCCCCAACTCAGCAGAGCACAGACCCAGAGCCAGGCCAGGGGAGGTGAAGGTCTCGCCTCCACCCACCTGCCTGGGCCAAGCAAAGGTCTGACTGGGGCAGGACCACGGCCACCTCCACGATATTCATCAGGAAACCACTTCCCTACTGACGCCAGGCCAAGCCGGCCCTTCACATCACCTCCTCCAGGCAGCCTTCCCTGACCCCCACCCCAGGCACAAGGCCTCACTTATTCCCCTGAATGCCCTCGGCCCTTTGCCTATGCCTGTTTGGCCTAAATGTGCAACCAGGCTATTCATTCATTTTACCACTCGGAATCCTCCATGACCACATCTGTGAACCTGGAACTATTAAAAGAGTACCTAAAGGACATAAGACATGTGGTATTTTTTCCCAACATGTTAGTGCTTTTATTTTGATTATTGTTGTTATTTTTGTCACTCAAAGGAGTTGATGCCCAGAGTCAGCTTTAAATAGCTCCACCCAGGCCTGCCAAGTGCAGACACATGCCCTGCCCACGACACAGCACGGGGGAGGGCCGGCCCCCTCCCCCCTCCCCCCACCTCTCCCCACCCTGGCCCTGTGGTCCCTCCCAGGCCCTCGGCTGCCCGGGAGCTGTCCTAAGGGCTCCCCTAACTCAGCCCTGGCCTGATTCCAAGTTGCCACTACCTGTGAGGACACCCCACTTTGCAGATGCAGAATCAAAGGCTGGGGACTCACTGGTACAGGGCCCCAGAGCAGAACAGGGCCCAGGGCCAGGGCCACTGCTTTCCACTAGAGCAGGGGCTGGGGGAAGGCTGCGAGGGGGCTGGGAGGGGCTGGAAGGGAGCATAGTCAGAGCAAGGGCGAAGACCAGGGTGCGGGAAACAAGAGGGGCCCAGAGTGGGAGTCCGGTGGTGGCCCCGCCCCTGGCAGAGGCGCTGACTATCAGGGGACAAGAGGGGCTTTCCCAGGCTCCCTCCTGCTAACCGTGCACCACCGGTCTTGGGCTGGGACGGGGTAGAGAAGTACGGTGGGCAGGGAGGGGCCTGAGGGGGAGGCACTGGTCCTCCCAGCCCAGCAGATGCAGGAAATGAGCACACGGTGGACAGGAGGTGGGGCCTCCCCCTCCCAGCCCGGAGACCACAGGGGACGATGCAGGGGCCGCCAGAGCTCTGGGCAGGTCACCCCCCAGGGTCCCACCTCTACCCTCAAAGGTAAGGACCCGGTGAGCGCAAAAGGCCCCTCCATCTCTGGCTTCCCAGGGTTGGGGCAGAGCATCAGCCCTGGAGTCTACCTTGCTAAGGAGGTCTTCAGGGTCTGACCCACATCCCTCCCCGAGAAGAGCTGAGGCAGTGTGGACACGGAGGGGTAGCAGAGACTCCCCACACCCACCCACAGCAGAGGGCCCTGGCCCCCAGGAATCACAGCCAGTGCCAGCTCACCGTCTGGGCCCACTGCGGAGCTTGCTCACACCCACCTGTCCCTTTCCTGCCCCAGGGCCCGCTTTCCCAGGAGAAACACAGTCCAACAGCAAGGGACAGCTGAGCTGCCAGAGTTACCCATTTCTTTTTTAAAAAAACACAAAATCACAGCAATGTGCCAAAGGAGGAGAGCAGAAAAAAGCAGTGCAGGGCCTGGCCTGGGGTGGACGCCCAGCCCCAGACCCCGGGAGGTCGGCTCCTGGCCAGCCCACGCTACAGCTCTGGACACTTCTGGAGCACCTAAAAGCTGGAAGGGACTCCTGTTGCTGACAGGGAGAGGGAGTAGGGGTGGGGGGAGGCCTAAAAGTGGTGGGAAGGGGGTCCGCGGGGTCACATGGCCCCTGCCGGGCCCTCGCTGGGCAACACCTTCCCCTTCCTTCCTCCCCCGAGGCCTCACCATCTGGATCCCAAGCTGAGCCTGGATGGCTCCACCACTGCTGGGCCAAGGCTGGCCCGGACTTGGGCAGGATGGCCCAACTGGACGCACACGGAGGGCATGGGCACAGCTGAACACCCCACGCCCGCCAAGGCGCCTCAGTACCCCCACCCCACCCGAGAGCTGGAACCCCAACCTTCAGTGTCCTCGGGTGTGAAATGGAGACACCTCTTCCCCCATTAAATCCTCACACACGGGGAAACCGAGGTTCAGAGGGGACAGGTAACTTGTCCAAGGTCAAGGGCTTGAGAGGAGCAGGGCTGGGATTTGAACATGGGCCTTCCACCTGCCACGCTGTATAAGATGCTCCGAGAAGCCTTTTCCATCCCTCGTGCACGGGAGCCTCACACCCCAACTCAGCGTTAAGTGCCTACTATGTGCGGGTGTCAGGATCACACATTCACAGCGGGACCAGCCTCCACCACTGAAGACTTGGGTCTAGCAGGGAGGACGGTCACCCCATTGTGTGGCGGAGCAAATCGAAATAAGAAGGGTTGAGTAACTGCCCCAAGTCCCCAGTAGAGGGGAGGGGAGCAGGAGCGCGGATCCTGGGTCTCCGGTGTGCTGACAGCCCTTGGCTCCCCCATCCCCACCACGTGGCTCCGGAGAGCACTAGCTGGTTGCAGGATGTGGGTGTGGCCTCTCCTGGTCTCTCACCTCCGCCCACAGCGCACACAGTGGGACAGGGTCACGGACTCAGAGCTGGGACGCAGGCATCAGGTTCTGTCCTGCTGCTGACCATGGGTTTCCCACGGTGCTGACTCAGCTCTCCCAGGCGGCCCTGCAGCCCTGCACCCACGCCTCGGGGCAGCTTCCTCAGTGCAGTTCCAGGATGGCCCCTACCTGGTCCACCAGACCCAGGACAGCGCCGCCCCCGAGGCCCACAGGAAGGGCCCAGGACCCTCCTTGGCTGTGGCCCCTGCCAGGCCCATGGTCCCCTCCACCAGGAGGCCTGGGCTGGTCAACTTGGGGAAGGTGGTGACATTCCAGCCCAGGCAGACCCACTTCCAGAACAGACTGCTCCGCTGAGTCTTTGGCGGGGACACACACACACACACACACACACACACACTAAGCTTATAAACTAGCTCCTGGCTTAGTTTATATTTCAAACAACAGTATTTTCATCCTGTCCCAGGTTCAGCAAATGCACCCAATTAATCGTGGATTCTATTTCTCCGTTTAGATCAAGACTCCACTTGTATTCCTGGCCATTAACTCCTCCTCAAGTCTCCCCTCCCCTCCCCCGATATGGGATTCCCCTCCCTCCCCAACTCTGTTTTCAATCTGCACCCAGGTCTGTCTCTCCCTGAGGCTCCCCCTGGGAGTCAGGTCAGGACAGTTCCTTACACATCCGACCCTGACCTTCGGGGGTCCCGTGATTCCTGCATGAAGCCAGGTTCCCCCACCTGCCTGGTGGAGTCATGGCAGATCCCAGGGGCCATGTGGAAAGTCCCAAGGTGGCTCTGCAGGGTCACCTTCTCCTCTAGCAGGCCAGCCGCCCTCCCCCATACATACCACACACACACCCCTCCCCAGGTGTTCGCCCCACAAAGGCAGCCCCCACCCACTGATTTTTAATGGAAAACATTTCAGCATTCACATTTGCACTACAATAATCTCTTCCAAGCATCCTCCAACCACCCTCTCCCCGCTCAGGGATGGGGGGTGGCAGCTCCCAGGAAAGGCCAACCTGGGGCCAAGTCCAAGACTGGGAGGGAGGAAATCCCAGGGCTTCCCTGAGCTCCAGTGTTCTCATCTGCCAAGTGGAACCATAATCCAGTCCCGCCAACCTCATAGGTCACTGAGAGGAACAAATGAAAAACAGCAGGTGGGAGGGTTCTCAGTAAACCACAAAATGCCACGGAGATGCCAACCCTGACCTCCCCTCCGGAATCATCCAGACCCAGCTGGACCCAGCAGAACTCAGCTCCACCATTATCACTTACAGGAGTCCTGGAGTTCACCTTCCCTCACTGGGAGGGGCATCTCATGCTTCCCAGTTCCTAGGTGGGCAACTGAGGCTCGGCGGCCGAGCCAGTTCAACCCACATCTCTCAAGCCCCGGCTCTTCCTGCTATGCATTGGGTTCCTCGAATGAATGAATGAATGAATGAATGATGGGAGAGCCTCACCTATGTCCCCAGGGCCCTCCCCTCATCAGGCCCCTCAACCCAGCCCACCTGGAACCGTATGCCCTCCCCCCACCCATTCAATCAAGCTCCGGCTCAGGGGGGCTCTGGCTTCCCTCCTGGGGGAGGCGACACCACCCCCACCCACCCCGATTTAGTGTTTTCAGCCTATACAGGAAAAAAAGGAAACAAAAATGCACTGCAGTTCAATTTCAAGAATCTGGTCATCCGAACACAAAAGCCAGAATGGTTCCTACCTCTGGGTTCCCAGGGGTTCCCCAAGACGCTCCCTGGAACAGAAGCTGTGTGTCCTCCCTCCCCAGGCACTGATCGCATCACTTCCTCCAGCACCACCAGGCACTGGGCACTGGTCATGTTCACTTCCTCCTGGACCCTCTCCACAAGCCCATTCCCGTTTAGAGAGGAGGAACTAGGGGCTCAGAGAGGGCATGACTTGCCCAGGACCCCAGAGCGGGTGGGTGGTCACTGGGGTCCTGCTCCCTTCTCTCTGTCCAGGTCTGTCTTTCTCCCACACTCACCCCAACCTCCTTCTTCCCCTTCCCTTGTTCAATCTCTCTTTGACTCTTGCCCACCTGCCAGGGGTCCGGGGCCCAGCTCAGCACCCTTGTCCGCTCCATCACCCACATCTGGCCCCGAGATAGGTGTTAACAGGCTGGAGGACACGTCTTCAGAGAGGTGATGCCGTCTCAGAGCAGAGAAGTAGGGGCGGCCACAGGGGGCCGGGGTGGGAGCAGCAGGGAGACCCCTCGGCCCAGCTTTCCCCGGGCCAGGTCTGTCCTCAGGGCCCAGCGACGGGACCCGGCTCGCCAGGGCTCCAGCATGGTGGTCGCAGTGCTGGGGAGAGGCCAAGGTGACCAAAAGGTCCAAAGAAAGTAGCAGCAGCTGTCGGAAAAAGGGCTGGCAGGGCGCTCCCGTCACCCCAGCCGCCTTCCGGCCCCACGGCCTCTGCAAAGCTCCTCAAGCTCAGGCCTGGGTGGAGACCCGGACCCCTCACCAGCCAGCCGCTGGCCCTGAGCCTCATCCACAAAACGTTACCTTACCGTCGTCCACTCCTCACCCTGCAGTCTGCACTCCGAGCCAGCGTCCCCACCAGCTGGCATGACCCCTCGTCCTCTGAGGACCCTCCCCGGCTCTGATCCAAGACCTAGGGGACCCCCACTTGGCCATCTGGTCTGGCCTCAAAGGGCGGAGCACGCTGGGGTGCCTTGAACAGGGGGGAGCTGACCCACTGACCCCCTCCCAGCTGTCCAGCTCGACAGGCTTAGCAGTGTCATCCCCTCCGCAGTGTCACCTTGTGGCCTCAAAACAGAGAGAAGCAGGTTTGCACGCACCGGGAGGAGGTACCGGATGTACAGCAGCCTTTCCAGGAAGGCTGTGACCCCAGCCCTGACGGAGTGGACTCCAGGATGGCAGCCCTGCCCCAGACCCCCCGTACCTTCCTGGGCACAGCTGGAGTCTAACCTGACCCAGGTCACTCCCTCAAGAGGGGATGCCACTTCCTCCAAGCAGTCTTCCCTGACTGCTCAGGCCTGATGGGAGGCTCCTCAGGACCCCAGTGTCCTTCCCCTCACCTCCCCCCAGTGCTGTGATGGGCACTGGGTGTGGGGCTGGGAGCTCCTGGAGGGCAGGGGCCAGTTCTTCTCCTCCCAGTGCCCTCAGACCTCAGCCCTCTGGCCCACAATGGGCAGGCCATGAAGGAGAGAATGACAAGGGGAAGAGGAGCTAATTCAGCGCCAGAAATCCAGGCATCTAAAGCGAGGAGCCAGCTCGAATGTCCCTACAAAGGTGCCCCGGGGGCTCCAGGATGGGGGGTCTTGCAGGGGCTCTGAGGGCCTGAGAGCCCCAGCTCCACCAGCAGTGACAACAGTGACAAGTCCCTCCCCCCAGCACTGCAGTGGCTGCTGCCAGCTGCCGCCCACTCACTCCCAGCCCCTGGGGCTCAGCCCCCGCCTTACTGCGGCCCTTGCACTGCAGAGGCAGAGATGTCTGCAAGCTCGCCCCCTGTCCACAGAGCAGGGACAGCAGCAGAGACCCAGCCGGTCACCCCAGGCTTGGGCACAGCATGGGGGGGACGGGGCACAAATGCCCACTCCCAGGGGCACCATGGACAGGTCTCAGTACCGATGCCCACCCCGAGGCTCCAAACCCACCCTCCACCAGTGCTGTGGCCCCAATCCCACCCCATCTGCCGTGGCACTGGGACCTGGGGTCAGGGACTGGGGCTGAAGGTGAGGTCCAGGAGGCAGAGGGAAGCGGCCCAGCCGAGAGCAAGCCCAAGTGGGTCTGAGGGCAGCAGTGAGTCTCAGGTCTAGCAAATCACACAGACCCCCAGGTCAGGGATCCCTGGCACCCCGGTCACCTCAAAGCTTTCTCAGGGCGGAAGAGGACCCCTGCAGACGGCCCAGGCCAACCCGTCTTTGGCATTTGGCCTGAAGCCAAGGAGGGCTCCCCAGCAGGGCCCCAGCCCACTCCTGAGAACTCGAGTGTCTGGGCCCAAGCACTGCAGCCCCAGGCTCAGGGTAGCACCATCACAGCCCTGAGACATTTTACTGCCGGAGAAGGTTCTAAGCAGCGATGCAGGGGGTCCCTCGGAATGGCCTGTGCCAGGGCCAGATGCGACCCCTGCACCTGACCCCAAGACCTGGGCTCTGATGCCTCCTGTGCTCTCTGGGGGCCTGAAATCCTGCAGCCACGTCGCCCTTCCCCCTCCCACCCTACACCCTGAACCCAGGGCCTCCCAGGCCTCTGCCAGCCGTCAGCCTGCCTCTACCTGCCTGAAGAATCCAAGCATCCAGTCAGCAAGGAAGCACTGAGCACCTACTGTGTGCAGAGCTGGGGGCACCACAGCGACTGCAGCAGGCAGGACCCACCCTTGTGGAGCAGATATTCTAGGGGGCTTGCCCCAGGCCACCACGGGCCTGCTTCAAGCCTGGGCCCAGGAGAGCAGCCAACAACACCCCAGCTCCAGGCGGCCAGTCCACAGGGTGGGCAGCGAACTGCCCCAGGGCACTGGGCTCCAGACTTTTAGATCCCACACCAGGAAAATCTTCCCAGTGTGTGCATGCATGTGTGTGCGTGTGTGTTTTGCGGGGCGGGGGGGTGCGGTCAGCATTATGACTATTTCCTCCCCAAAAACATTAAGAAACTACCAGAATTACCATCATTTCATAAAAGAAACACTGTTGCAACAATCTGAACAAAAGTAGATACAATCTCAGGATAAAGGGTGTTCCTTTATATTGAGTAAAGCGGATGCAGCTTTCATATTTGGGAAAACACACACACATCACCTCATTTGTCCTCACTTGCAGGTAGGAACTCCTGTCCCTAGACTTGCCTCAGGAAACCCCAGGCTGTCCCCTCACCCCAGGGCCCACCAAGCACCCCCAAAACAGAAAGGCCACATCCCAAAGTATAAGCTTAGACCCCACGTGGGGACCCAGGGGCAGACAAGCAGCCCCAGATCTAATTTAATGGGGGAGAAGGTCTTGGGACCAAAATCTGTCAAATGACACCCCTCTCCCCCAGACAGGCCTTCCCTCCTGGATAGAGATCTGCATCTTATTTGCATGATCTGGGCCTTCCCCCTGGCCTGAGGGCCTAGTCACCAAGGGAGAGGTAGCACCCCAGACAGTGGACCAGGACAGCCCATGGGCAAGTCACACCACTGCTCTGAGCCTCACTTTCTTCATCTGCTGAATGGGTATCATAATGACCTTCCCTGCTTGCAGTGAGGATGAGAATTTTCACCAAGCACCTGGCACTCAGCAGGTGTGCAACAAACCAGGTTATTTTTAAGTTAATATTTGACAAAGGCTTCCCTTGGGACAGGAAGAGCCTGCCTTTCTCTTCTCAATTCCCCAGCCCTGACCCCTGCCAGCCCTTGGCACTAAGCCAGCTTCACTGCCCGGTCCAGAACCATGTGGCCTCTTTGGGAGGTGGCAGCCTCTTTGGGGAGGCCCCAGGAGCCCCAGATGCCAGCCAGGTCCCACGAGGTATGCCCCATCCCCGGCACAAGAACCACCAGCCCTGCCCTTCACTTGTGTCCATTTAATCCACACAGCATTCTCTGTGGCTCTCACCACTGACTTCAGGTGAGGAAACTGAGGCTCAGAGAGGTCAGTGTGACCTGCCCAAGAGTAGTAATGTGTGGGAAGAGATTCAAACCCAGCTCCCTAGAGAGTGGTCGCCACTACCCTGAGTTGCTGCTTGATGTGAAAATCTTGTAAGTGGTCCTCCCCGGGCTGGGCCATCTTTGGTGTCTCCCTCCTCCTCTTTTATTGGCCCCTCTCACCTCCCCTTACATCCTGGGTGAGAACCCCCGCCCACAAAGCAGCCCTGGCCTGCACTGTCAGTGCCATTCAGCTCTGGTGTCCTTTTCTTTGCATTTTTAATCCCAAAAGGAGACTTGCCAAAAAAGGAGCTTTAGTGACTTCCCTGGTGGTCCAGTGGTTAAGACTCCATGCTTCCAATGCAGGGGGCGCGGGTTCGATCCCTGGTCAGGGAGCTAAGATCCCGCATGCCACGCAAAAAAAAAAAAAAGGAGCTTTAGAAAACCACATAGCAGGGTGACATCAAACAGGAAGGCATCATCCCCCAGACGCCCTCTCACCTGGAGCCAGAAGCTTCGGCTCAGCCTCTCCCCAAACCAATCCCTTGCACCATGTGAGCGCCCGGCCCCGGAATGCTCAGGAAAGGCTGATCTGAGCCATCACATTCCACTGAGGAAAAGCTGCCCTGCTCTTGGATCTACCTGCCACCAGACTTTTCGTTTCTTGAGTGTCTCCCCCAACGAGACGTCAGTTCCAGGCAGGCAGGGGCTTGGTTTTGTTCAGCCCTACAGAACCAAGATGGTGCCCAGCACACAGTGGGTTTTTCAAGTAAATGAAGAAGCAAACCCCGTGATCACTTTACGGATGGCCAGAGTGAAGCCCAGAGAGGGGGGAACACTTACCCAGGGCCACCGGATTTACGTGCAGATGAGTCCAGTTCCCGCCCCAACCCCGGAACCGTGCAATTCCCTCCCCCCGCCACACGCCGCTCCTCTGCACACACACACACAGACACGCACACAAACACACATGCACACATACCACCCTGGGTTGGGACAACATTACAAACCCTGATCCGTCAAGGGCTCAGCAGGGATTAGCTGTCTGCAGAGGCCTGTAATGGACACTCCAGGGAGAAGGGCTGGGACAAGGGCCTGGCGGGGAGGGAGGTCTCTGGGTCATCGTGCAGCTCTGCCCACTAAGCACTTGCTGTGTGATGGGCAACTGTCCGAGGCCCTACTCTCCACAACGGGCGTGTGAAGGGGAACGAGTATTACCCCCACTTCACAAATGAAGAAACTGGGCTCAGGAGGGTCCTGCCATCTGCCCAAGGTCCTGGCTGGTCAGGGGAACCCAGGATCCCCACCTGTTGCCTGCCGAGCCCATGCCCGGGCTCTGTCTCTGACACGCCCCTGGGTAGGACCCAGGGATTCTAGAACCTCATGGAAAAAGCCCAGGCAAGGCCGGGCTAAGGCAGAAGGGGGGACAGAAGCACAACTTGGAGAGGGGCGAGCTGGGCGGAGATCGCCTCATCCAGGGGCAAGGGCTTGGGCAATGCCAGAGAGCGAAGGTGAGAAGGGGACACGGCGAGGTCATCTGCGAAGAAGGAGGGTGAAGAGTTGAGGCCTCAGCCGCTCTGAGCGTCCACAGGATCCACAGATCCCACTGGCATTCAAGACTTGCTCACATCCAACCCAAATCTACGGCCCAGCCAGCCCTCTCCGCTCCCGACACACCCCACCCTTTCCCTGGGTGACCAGCGGCTCACTCCCCCACTCCACACGCACCCTGACCCACAGCTGTCCCCCCCACACCCCGGGAACACATCCTCCAGGCCCCAGACAGCCCAGTGAGCCGACCTGGGCAAAACAGCCCCTGCCTGGGCCCTGCCACAAGCCAGCAGACTCGATGGAGCGGGGCCTCAGCTCACGCCTGGGGCCCAGCCCCCTCCCAGCCCGCCGGGGCCCAGGAAGTCTGGAGGTCACGCTTGCAACTTCCCCACACCCACAGGCCTCAGCCAAACGTCCACGGAGCCCCCAGAAACACCCCACCCAGAGATGACGCCTAGCTCTGGAGCCTTCTCTCCAGCGCTGGCAAGATGAACCATCTACATAAATAACTCAGGTTCAGGGAGAAGCTGATCCGAGCCTGGAGAGGTGCAGAAACGCTTGTGTAAGATCAGAGGAAAGAGACACAGCGCAGGGAGGTACAGAGTGACGGAGGCAAAGCCAACATGGGAGGGGACGAGAGAGAGGACACTCAGGGGCAAGAGAGACACCCCGACGGGAAGGACAGTGGAAAGTCGGGGCGGAGGAGAGCCACTGCTGACCGGGGCCCGGGGCCTCAGAGGCCGTCCAGCAGACCCGGCGGGCTCCCTGCCCCCTGCCCTCTGTGTGGCGTGGCTACTCTCAAGGCCGCTGTGAGCATAAGAACTGGTTGCAAAGGCCTGGCTCCCACTGAGGAGGCCTCCATGGCTACGGCACGGGAGACCCTGACCACCCAGATGAGCATGGCCCCATCACGGCCATGTGTCAGGGTCCCATAAATAACTGCCACCGCACCTTCCCTCTAGGGAGCATCTGCTGTGACACGCCAGTGCTATTCCGTCCACGGACAGCCCCAGGCCCTGCCCCTCGGAGCCAGGCCTCCCCACTCCCAGCAGCGCCGGGCCAGTGCGGGGGGTGGGGGGGGCGCAGACAGGGGGCAGAGCCTCCTCCCCTGCGCCCTCCGTGGGCCCGGCTCCACCAGCACAGGCCGGCCTCTCTCACGCACACCCCACGAGGACTTCTGGGCAGTGGACCTCGGGGCAAGCAGGCCAGAGCATACACCCACCTCACCTGTCCCTTCTCCCCAACCATCCCATCACCCCAGGGACCCAGCCCACCAAGCCCTAATCTTCTCTGTCATCTGACCCAGGCTCCACCCCAACTTGGCTCTGCCCAGCCACCTACTGAGGCCCAAAAATGGACAGAGTCATTTATAGAGGATCCGACAAGCCAAACGCGACGGGAAGATGACCTCATGGTACCCGGGTCCGAACTCCAGGCACATGCTCTGCACCCGAGCACCCTGGGGGCAGCTGGGGGCTGGGAGGTGAGCGGTGACAGTGCCATGCTGGGCTGACGGACCCCGGGGAGCCCTCCGCTGTGGTCTCACGCCCTCCTCACACCAGGGCCAGAGGCCTCAGGACCTTACGACAGTAAGCTCCACGCCGGCCAGAGCCACGTGCACCCTGCTCCCCGCAGCACCCCGCTCCCCGCAGCACCCCGGGCTCAGCCCAGGCCCAGGCACACAGCACAGGTCCAGGCGGGATTCGCTGAATGAGGGAAGGCCAAGGAGCACACACGGGACAAATCAGCCCACCCAGAGCCTGCGTCAGGGCTCCCAAGCCAAGCCCCCAAACGCCCTTGTTTTTTCATAACAGTCACTCTGCACCTGCTGGGGCCAGGTGAATGCTGGGTGCCCACACGGATCTGCCCAACCCCCAGGGAGCACCGAGACCAGTGGTGGATGCTGCTGGGTCAATGGGCAATGCCAGGGCCCGGGGGGAGTCACTGAGCTGGGGGACAGGAGAGCTGGCTCCACAGGGACCAGCGGGCAAGCTTTCCCACACCTCACCGTCCCCCTCTGAATCCTGGTGGACGTCTGGTGGCAGAGAGGACATGGGGGGAAATCGAGGGTGAGGAAAAGAAGAGGAGAGATGGGGGCCCTTCTTCCTATGCAGATACAACCTAGGCCCTCCACCCAAGCTCCCGCTTGTCCCTGCTCAGGAAATACCCTGCCGTGGCAACAGGGCCACTGGAATTGCCCCTTTACTCATAGATTTGACCAAGGCGAGGTGGGGCCAGGGGCTGGGTACCTATGAGACCACTGCGAGTTAGACGTGGTCCTGAGGGCCACCTGAAGATGCCGAGGAGATAGCCAGGTCAGCGGCACCCAGGCTGCAACGCAGACTCTGAGCCTCCGGAGGGCAGAGGGGAGAGACTGGTGTGGGTCAAGTCATCGGGCTTCCTGGGAGGGGGCTGCAGCGGGGCCAACAGGGGAGGCTGCTTTCGCAGACTCGGCCAGGATGCCCGTGGTGCTGCTCTGGCTTCTGCTGGGGAGGACCTCCCAACCAGAGCCCCCGGGGAAGAGAGCAGCAACAGCGCTAAGCAACTCCAGTCCCACGAGGCCCAGGCTCGGGCAGGGCCAGCCCTTGGCCAAGGCCAGCATCCACAGCTGACCAGCTGTCAACCAACTGCCCATGGCCACAGAACAGAGGCTAAGGAGGGAGGGGGGCAGCTCAGTGGGGTCAATGATGACCTCTCGCCACATACACGGAGGGGATACAGCCCATGCCTACTGCCCCTTTAATTACTGAAAGATGCTGCTGCAGAAACAAGGCAAGTAGGGCAAAGGGGACACAGCCAGAGCAAAGGGGAGCCGGGGAGAACTAGGGACGTCACTGGATTGGGGGCAGGGAAACTGCCTCAGCCTTTCCTAGGCTTCCCATTCATCTTCCTCAGCCCCTCAGGGGCAGGAAGCAGGCTTAGACCCAGAGCTGCCTGCTCCAGGCACCTAAATGGATTACCCAGCCGTGGGAGGGGAGGTGCGGGGAGCAAGTGCTGAGGCATCTGCCCCTCCCCTCCCCCCAACCTGGGCGACTGAAGCCTTCCCAGCCCCCAGCCAGCTATCTGTGGTACTCTAATCCCTCGTCCCGCCCAGGGGAGGGGAGGAGAACAGCTGGGACAGGCCAGATCTGGAGTCTGGCTGAGGGCCCTTCCCTCTACGCAACCCACCCACCTCCTGAGCCCGGGACCACGAGGATGAGCGGCAGGACTCGGAGGGAAGCGCGGGGGAAGCTCCAGAGGCCGCCGCCGCTCTCACCCCGACCCCCACCCCCTCCCCCACTGTCACGTGGCTGCATCCTTAGGGAGCCCGCAGGTCTCAGCTGCACAAGTCATTGTTTATAAACAGCCACAAGCCTGGCGGGGGAAGGCCGGCCGGTCTCCGGGATCGGGCGGCAGAGGGGACAGACCCGGCCAGGGGAGCACTGGGGGTCCACCCTGGCAGCAGCACTGATTCTGCAATCTCAGATTTCAGAGTTGCAGTCGGCAGGGGAAGTGGCGTCAGCAGCTGGCGTGATCCAATTCAATAAACCAGAGGCGGCTAGGGATAGCAAGCCGGGCGGGCGCGGACCCCTGCCCCCCAATCCTGCGTTTCCTGCACAGTCCGAGGGCCACGGGAAGCCCCGGCTGCAAACAGTGGCTCTCCGCGCCGAGGGGTCGGGTTTCCTGCGGGGCCCTCCACACCCCCGGCGGCTTGCCGTCCCTCCTCCGGGCCGGCTCCCCACCCCGGCCGCGGGCTCCCAAAGCCAGAGCCGCCACCCTCTCCCCCCCGCGGCCGGAAACACGAAGCCCCTGCTCCGGCGAGGGCACCTCCGGCGGGGTGCGCAGCTCTCTGCTCCCCGGGAGCCGGGCCGGAGCTTCCAGGCCGCAGGCACCTCTCGGGAAAGGAAACCTGACCCCTCCCTCGGCCCACGGGGACAGAAGGTGGAGCGGCGGGTGGAGAGGAGGGAACGGCGGGCGCAGGAAGCGCTCAGAGGCCTGGAGTCGGCGCGCAGGCACCCGCGAGCGGAGGGGCAGCCTCGGGATTCCCGGAACTAAGCGACCCTGGGGACAAGGGGCAGACCCCCCTCTCGCCCCAGCGCCGGCCCCGCCCGCAGGGCCCAAGTGGTCCCGGAGGGCTAGGGGCGCCACCTCGCCTCCCAGCCTCCCGGCCTCGGCCTCCAGGGCGGGGTTAGCCTGGACCTCGCGCCCGGAGAAGAGCGGGGCCGCCGCTCCTCTGCAGAGGTGCCGCGAAGATACAAAGCGGCGGGGGTGGGGGTGGGGGGGTGAAGGGACAGCTGCGCCCTCTCCTGCCCCACGCCGGGGGTGAGAGGAGACGGAGGACGCGGACGGCAGAGGGCACCCAGAGCGCCGGGGGGCGCAGCCTGTGGACCCCCGAAGGCCCTCGGCAGCGCTCGTCTGGAGGTGACAGCGCCCGGCCCGGGGTCAGGACCAGCCCCCGGCGCGGGGGTGGGGGACAGGTGTCCGGACGGCGCGGCTGCAGGGGCTCCGGCTCGCTCACCTTCTCCTGCGCGCGAGTGAGCTTCTTCTGCACGTTGCTGGCGATCTTCCCCGCTGTCACCCCCTTGCTGCCCATCTCAGCCATTGCGGCTCAGGCTTGCCCGGTGGCTGGCGCCGATCTACCCAGCCCCCAGCCCCGGCCCCCGGCCGCGCGTCCGGCCCGGGCTCCCGCTCCACGCCGCGCACTAGATCGCCGAGCCGACTGGCGGAGGCGGAGCGTGCGCCCGGCAAGCGAGCTAGCGAGCGACGCGGGGACCGTGGGAGGGACGGACGGGCGGAGGGAGGGGGAGGGAGGGGGAGGGAGGAGGGGCCGGGCCTCTGGCGGCGGTCAGCGCCCCCCGCCCGCCCCCTCCGGACAAGACACGGCCTTTTAAAGGGCCACCCGGGCGCCGGAACCGCTCGGCCGGCGAGGAGGGAGCGGCGCCCACCATCGCCGCGGCTGAGGTGGCGAGCGGGACTCCCGGGACCCTCCGATGACACCGCCCCGGGGCTGGGACGAACACGACAGGCCTGGGTCCGGCGCCGCCGCGGGCCGTCTTTCCTTTCCGCAGCCCCGGAAAGGAGGCCAGATGGAGGAGAAGGGTGCTTTCAAAAATCAAAGATAAAGTGTGTGGCGATCGGGGAGCCCGGGCTGGAGCGCGCAGCCCAGCCGGAGCCGCCTCTCCTTCCCGGGGGCTCACCTCTGGCCCCCTCTCTCGACGCTCGGCCTCCTCCTGGCCTCTAGGTTCACCCTTCTCGACCTGGGTTCTCAGGGCGCCACCTGTGAACTGTCCCCCTTGCCTAGTCCCTTGCCAGCCAGGCGCTCGGTTTTCTAATTTGCGGATGATTATTATAATAACAGCAGCCTAACAGTACTGAGCCTTCCTGTGTGCCTGGAACTCTGCTAAGTGCCTCGTCGACAGGCATTATTATCTCGGGCAGTGTCCAGGACAGCCCGAGAAAGTAGGTGCTAGTATCTCTCCCGTTTTGCAAACGAGGCACAGAGAGGCCTGGAGCCAGACCTCTGACTCCACCTCCCAGGCTCTCCAACCACTATACACTGGGTGGTCTCCTATGCCCTGCTGGAAGAAAAATGAGTAATTGTCATTATTCAAAGAGAAGATAAGGTAACCGACCGGCGACAACTTTGCCAACAGACCAATGACACTTGTTCAAAATTAATAAATATGCATTGGGTTTACTGATCCCACCCACACCCCTCCCCAAAATCATGTCAGGGGCTTGGAAGGATGCCACAGTACTTTGCTGCCCTGGAAGTCAGGGCGGGTCCCGGGGATGCGGGCTGAGTTGAGGGCTGAGCGGAGTCCTGGAGGCCCTGTTGAGGAGGCCTGGACGTGTCCAGCACCCAGGCAGGAGCCAGGGCAGGGGTCCCCTGGACGCTTCTGGGAGGAGCAGGAAAGGCTCTTGCAGACCATACACCAAGCCTGCCGTACTCATGGAGAAACCGAGGCCCAGGAAAAAAAGGTTTGGCCTGCGCTCCCCGGGAAGGCTCCTCTGCAACCTCTCTGGCTACTTCTCTGGTATTTCCCCAAGAGCGCTCAGGACTTCAGTCCTCTGGGCCTATTATTATTCCTTTTTGCAGAAAGACAGACTGAGGCTTTGCAGCTGCTGGAGGTCAAAGAGATAAGCAGAGATCCAGACCCAGGCCCTCCAGCACTAAGGCCCTCAGCTGACACACAGAACTGCATGCCAGGAAAAGCACCAAGCGCTGCATGAGGGGAAAGCATTTTGTCAAAATCATTATTAATTATAAACTCATGCCCGATTCCCGAGTTACGAGAACAAAACCTAAACAGTGCAGTTTCTAAGGCAGCTTTCTCCTAAAAGCTCATGGTCCCTCTCCTCCTAATTTTATGTTTGGCATTTTTCGAACCATTCTCTAAGAGCGATTTCTTCCAGTCCTCCTCTGGGGAAAGGAGAGAATGAGCAGAAGTCAAATCATATTACAGTCAGCCTCCAGGGAACAGTGGGAGATTCTGCTTCACTGGACTTTGGTGTTTCAAAATATCACTTGACAGAAAAATTGAAGGCAACTTAAGTGGTCATCAGCAGGATAGGGTTAGCTAGACAGCACAGCGACCAGAGAGACCATTAGAGGATCATTTTAAACTATTACAGAGATTGTGTAGCAACATGAAAATAATGCTTAAGTATAATTATGAGTGAAAAGGAGAAGACAGGAAATCGTGCATGCCCTATCCTTGCAACAACATGAAAGTAAGTGCTCATGATCAAAGACTCGAAGGAACCAGGCACAAGGAAATAGATGTGTTACGATCAAGGCATTAGGGCTGATTTTTTCCCCTTAATTTCCTAAATATTCTGTAATATGCTATGTTGCCTTCATAACTAAAAAATACACACAGCTCTTATCGTTAAAAAAGATAATTCTTTACCTGATCTCTAGATTGGAAAGACTTTTTAAAGCACAAAACCATTGGAGGAAGTATTGACATAAAAAAAGCGCTTGTTTGAGGGTACGCAAAAATTCAATTTTTTTAAACCTCAAAAAATACCGTCAACACACAGGATAAAAGTTTGGAAGGAAATGCTCAAAAAATGTTAGTATAAGGCCAAAGGGTAGGAAGGTAGGCGATTTTTACTTTCTTCTTTATGGTTTTCTCTAGTATCTTACTTTTTACCCGGATAGTCCATTGTTTTCACCATCAGGAAAAAATTATTTCCGTTTTGAAAAGAAAGTTGACATAAAAAATTGAAGTGTAAGAAACTAAAGAAATATCTTTGAAAATAAAACAGAACTCACAATTCATAAGAAAAACATTAAGATTTCTACAAATAAATGGGCAAATGGCACAAATGGGCAGTTCACATAATTGGAAATTCAAATGATCAATACATAGGTATTAAAAGTTCAGTGTTGGGCTTCCCTGGTGGCGCAGTGGTTAAGAATCCGCCTCCCAGTACAGGGCACATGGGTTCGAGCCCTGGTCCGGGAAGATCCCACATGCCACAGAGCAACTAAGCCTGTGGGCCACGGAGCAACTAAGCCTGTGCACCACAACTACTGAGCCTGCGCTCTAGACCCCGCGAGCCACAACTACCGAAGCCCGGGTGCCCAGAGCCCATGCTCCGCAACAAGAGACGCTACCGCAATGAGAAGCCCACGCACCGCAACGCAGAGTAGCCCCCACTCACCGCAGCTAGAGAAAGCCCATGTGCAGCAACGAAGACCCAACACAGCCAATAAATAAATAAACATTTTTTTAAAGTTCAGTCTTACCAGAAGAGAAAAAAAAAAAAAAAAAACTGTCCGTTAAATCAATGAGATACTGTTCCTGCCCTCACGTTCATCAAATCAGCAAATCGTTTTTTAAGTTATGTTACTTAAAACCAGAGAGACAGATACTCTCACATACTGCTTCTGAGAGTATAACAGATACAGAATTTCTGGAAAGCAATCTTGCAGTATATATTAAGAATCATCAAAATACCCATATTCTTCAACCCTAGAATCCCAAGTACAGGAAATATAAAATCTTAGCAAAGCTTTAATCACAAAGATGTTCATCCCATTATAATAGTACAAAATTGACAATACGTTGGCTATTATTATTATTCTTGTTACTCTTCATGTTCACTCACTCCTTCAGTCTCCAGACGTTTCTGAGCACCTACTAAGTACCAGTCTGGGCTCAGCTCTGCCAGTGGTGCATGCAATGAAGCCCCTCCCTCGAAAGTTCACTGTTGCAGGGGCTTGATGGGGTCTGGGGGTGGTGGAAGGCTCTTTGAGGGAGTGGTGTTAACAACCTGAGGCAGACATTGACAGGAGAACAGGGACGGGAGCCTGGTGCCCAGCAGAGCCCTCAAATATCGAGGCAGGAATAAACGAGCAGACAAGCAAATATCTGACGGATTATTGGTATACATTTCTTTCCGTCCTTTTAGCGCAGGCCTCCTAGCCCCTGCATCCCTCCAGCTCTCCAAAGCCCAACCCCAGGCCTCTGCACAAAGGCCTATCACCAGCTGTGATTAAACTACAGTATAGCCAAACATGAAATGTTTACCAAAACAATAACACTTTTACTTTTTCGTGATGGGGAAATGCTATAATGTGCTGTGAATAGAATAATACAGTATATTAAATTCTACAACTGTATAGTCCCAACTGATATTCAAATGTGGTTGGTACACACCCTCACACCATGCACAAAAATAAACTCAAAATGGCTTAAAGACTTAAACATAAGACATGACACCATAAAACTCCTAGAAGAGAGCATAGGCAAAACATTCTCTGACATAAATTGTACCAGCGTTTTCTTAGATCAGTCTCCCAAGGCAATAGAAATAAAAATGAAAATAAACAGATTTGACCTAATCAAACTGACAAGTTTTGCGCAGCAAAGGAAACCATAAAAAAAAAAAAAAAAACTAAACTAAAAGACAGCCTACGGAATGGGAGAAAATAGTTGCAAATGATGCGACAGACAAAGGCTTAATCTTCAAAATGTACAAACAGCTCATACAACTCAACAACAAAAAAACAAACAACTCAATTGAAAAATGGGCAGAAGACCTTAATAGGAATTTCTCCAAAGAAGACAAACGGATGGCCAGTAAGCACGTGAAAAGATGCTCAGCATCACTAGTGATTAGAGAAATGCAAATCAAAACTGCAGTGAGGTACCTCCTCACACCAGTCAGAATGGCCATCATTAAAAAGTCTACAGATAACAAGTGCTGGAGAGGGTTTGGAGAAAAGGGAACCCTCCTACACTATTGGTGGGAATGTAAGTCTGTACAGCCACTATGGAAAACAGTATGAAGGTTCCTCAGAAGATTAAAACTAGAATTACCATATGAGCCAGCAATCCCACTCCTGGGAATATACCCAGACAAAACTATAATTGAAAAAGATACATGCACCCCTATGCTCAGAGCAGCACTATTCACAATAGCCAAAACACGGAAACAGCCTAAATGTCCATCGACAGATGAATGGATAAAGAAGATGTGGTACATATATACAATGGAATACTCCTCAGCCATAAAAAGGAACGAAATAATGCCATTTGCAGCAACAAGGATGGACCTAGAGATTATCACATTAAGTGAAGTAAGTCAGAAAGAGAAAGACAAATGCCATATGATATCACTTACATGTGGAATCTAAAATATGACACAAATGAACTTATCTATAAAACAGAAACAGACTCACAGACGTAGAGAGCAGACTTGTGGTTACCAAGGGGGAGGGGGGGTGAGGGATGAACTGGGAGTTTGGAGTTAGTAGATGCAAACTATTATACAGAGAATGGATAAACAACAAGGTCCTACTGTAGAGCACAGGGAACTCTATTCAGTGTCCTGTTATAAACCATACTGGAAAAGAATATTAAAAAATGTATGTGGATAACTGAGTCACTTTGCTGTACAGCAGAGATGGGCACAACATTGTAAATCAACCATACTTGAATTAAAAATTTTTTTTGATTTTAAAAAAACAAATGTGGTTGCTATCTCTGGGTGGAGCAGTTCGGCATGGGTTTGATCTTCTTCCTTTTTTATTTTGCAAATTTTTTTTGTATATTATTTTCATAATCAGAAAGAAATGCTATTAAAAACACAAATTGAAATGAGGAAACTGTTCCCTGGGACACTGGTTGGGAAACCACACTGTGAAATAGTGTGTGCCGTACCTGCTGGTCTGCATGTCTGAACAGTAAGGTCTGGGGAGATGATTTTTTAAACTATGAAGGACTCAGGTGGGCAAAGGGCAGTCCTCCTGTCCCTTGGAGAAAGAAGAGCAGCGCGCGATGTCTTCCCTCTATCCTTCAAGAATTGAGTAAGACGCTCTGAGATGGCACTATGACTCTTAATATCACCAGCATCATTCTGTCTTACAAAGCAAGATTTTTGCTTTATACTCTTTTGACAGTCAGAGTAATCCTGTGTTCAATAGCAGTAGAACTTTGTGCCATTCTCTTACGGGTAGAGACTTGAAGAAGACAGGTTTACCCGAAGGCCCATGGCTGCTAGGTCCTGTGCTGGGATTACCTAGCACCTGGCCATCTCCAGAATGGGGAACAGACCATCTTCATACCTTCCTCCTGGGACAGCAGGCTTCATCTTTTAGAGAGGCAGGGGAGGATGCAGAAGAATCTACAGGCAGAACCAAAAGGGGATATGTCTTTCCAGAAGCATTATTTCAGGCAGCATAGGTGTGATATGGTGTCCAAGAAGGGCTCCTGGCTCAAATTATCCTCACTCCCTCCAAGTGTAAAATGTCACCATGATATTGTGGGAGGGCCAGTCAGACCTGGAGTCAGAAGTTTACCACTTGCCCATCCTTGGGTATGTCATTTAAACTGTTCAAGCGTCATCTGCAATATGGGAGTATATTACACTCTTTAGATTATTGTGGAAATAAAGAACAATATATATAAAGCTCCTGGAATATTAGAAGTGACTCTGTAAATGGTAGCTCTATACAGTGAGTAGCAGATGCTATAAATTTACTCTGCCCAGCTAATTGTCCTTCTTTTTTGATGCTGCCTTGTCCCTTGCACCATGATGCATACATACCCCAGGTGAGCCATTCACCCAGGCCATAACCATTGGCTCAGGGATGAGCACATGGCCCCAGCAGAGCCAATAAGAGTCTTCCCTGGCCTTGTAGGAATATATTCCTGTAGGACACAGAAGTTCCTCTTTCTGCTGGGGTTGCTAATACACGAGATGTAAGCGTGGAGCCTCCAGAAGTCAGCTTGCTCACCGTGTGAAAGATCCTGCTTAGAAAATGAAGTCAACAAGAGTTGAGAGTTGGAGAGATGGAGACAGAGAGAGAAACAGAGACAGAGAGACAGACATAACGATATTGTTTGAGAACGTGGTTTCAATCATGCTTGAATCCTGCCCACTTCCCACCTCCCACTATCCAACTAAACCAACCAATACGTTTGTTTTCTTGCTAAAGTCAATGTGAGGTCACCTGCAGTTGTCATGACTGATATATTGTTATCAAAATAATGTCCTTCTGAGAGACAACCCTGGTGAACCCCTAATGCTACAAGTATCCTCAAGTTAGAGTTTCTCTTGAGTGCCTCTACCTGGCTCATCTGAATTAAGATGAAATGTCCAAACTTGGATAGTTTTGAGGGAAAGTGGGAAAAAACAATGCCACCGGGCTATTAGACCTAAACCAGGACTGTCCTGGGCAAATTGGGACGTCCGAGTACCTAGTTAAGGAGTAGGCGTTCAGAATACAGGTGGAAAGAGGCTGAGGACATGCCGTTCACAGCCTGTGCTCAAGCTGGTCCTCAGTGCTGATACCCATCTGTTCTCCCGGGCATGTCCACTATCCTGGAGGGGACCTTTGCAGAGATAGGAGGACAGCCCTCCAGGGGACCTTCTGAAAGGGGACCTGTCTCCAGGCTCCACCTACTTGCTTCCAAACCTACTGACCCAGATGTTCAGCTCCAGTTTTCATCCATTTTAACCAGGGCATGCAGGAGGGGCTGGGGAACAGGCCAGTCACCGGGCCACCAACCAGCCCCAGGATATTTCCAAGGCTTCCAGCAAAAACCAGTAACTCCCTTTGGCCACCGGCAAATGAAATCTCCAAGAGCAAAAAAATTTTTAAGATAATAGACTTCCCTGTGTTCCTCCCCCATGTCTTTAAACATTTGCTGACCTGTGTGTGGTCTATGGTGTGGCTGAAAGGTAATAGACCAAAAAGCTGACAACAACAGCACAGGCTTCAGAGCCAAAAGGCCCCAGCTCTGTGATTGTTAGTGGTGTGAAATTGGGCTGGTCACTGCCTGCTCCTTTTAAATGAAGCAATAATAGCACCAGGCAAGGCTGTTGCTGAGGATTAGAGGTAACCTAGCAGTCCTTGCCTGGGGCTTAGTGGCCTCAGCAAATGGTTACTATCATGACATCCTGTCCTGAGGGTCAGGAACAGTGTCTCTGGTTTATGGCCCTCTTTGCTAGTGAGACAGAGTAGGCTGACCTTTGCCAGCTTTACAGGTGGGTAAACAGAGGTACAGAAAAGCAAATAACCCTTTGCCCAGCAATCCTTCAAAAAATCATGGCTGAGTTCCTTTAGAAGTAAGATGCCAGCCTTTGGAAATGCTCACTGGAAATTTATTATAATTGTCTTTGTATTATCTAGGGGAAAAAATGGTTTACTAAGCAAAGTGTCATGACAAGATTGCACATGTATGTTTTTAAGCATTTCTAAAGTTTCATTTATCTGTGAACAAACTAGCAAGCTATGGGAAGGAATACTAAGAGGACTGGCCAGTTCCTTGAAACTGGACTTCATTTACAGTGTATGAGGAACCCTTTAGGAAAGCATTTTCAGAGTGTATAACAAAAGCCGTACAAACCCTTGCACCCTAAGATGCGTCTGAGGCTATCCTTGAAACAGTTGTAAGTACAATGACATTCCTTACAAGAAAAATAGTGAAAAGTTGGAAACAGCCTAAATGTCCAAGCATGGGTTGGTTAAATGAGATAATTTCTAAATTTTGGTATGTTTTAATATTAAGCTACCATTAAAAATTGATAAATAGAACTTCTTTGAAATTTAAAAACTCTGCTCTTCTAAAGACACCATTACGCTGTATGAAAATGAAGAAGTAATCCCCTCAGATAAAAACTACTCGTGATACGTAGATCTACTAAAGGACTTGGATCCAGAATATATAAATAATTATTGTAACTCAATAAGAAGAAGGCAAACAATCTATTTTTTTAAAAAAACATTACAAAAAGAACAGGAAAAAGAAAGACAAATGATTTAAAGAAACCCTTGGCCAAAGAAGGTGGTAATAGGCACGTGAGAAGATGCTAAACTTCATTAGTCTTTAGGCAAATGCAAATTAAAACCACAATGAGCTAACACGACACTCCCCAAAATGGCTAAAACTAAAAAGACTGACAACACCAGTCTTTGGTGAGGATGTGGAACAACTGGAACTCTGCCCAGAACCACCTCTTCCCTTGCATCAGATTCCTCCTCCTTTCTTCCTGGCAAATTTTTCTTTTTCTTTCTGTCTTTTCCTCCTACCTCTTCGTCTACTCAGGTTCATCGTATGTGCCTAAAAGCTAATTGTGGGCACAGCTGCGTGTTTCACCTCCTGAGCGTCCTGGATGCAGACAAACACCTGAATGGAGAGGAGCTGCCCAGCTCATCCCACCCATGCCCGTACAGGCTCTGACATGCACTGGAGCTTTGAATGTGTCCTTCCTGAGGACATGTACACACATACTGAACTTTCCTACCCTAGTTTCCTCACCTGGCTACCTGACAATCCCTCCTCACCCTTCAGACCCAGCTCACGTGTCTCCTCCTCCAGAGAGCCTTCTTCCACCCATTGAATTCAGGCAGGTTTCTTGTAAGGAATGTCACTGTACTTATAACTGTTTCAAGGATAGTCTCAGACGCATCTTAGGGTGCAAGGGTTTGTACTCTGAAAATGCTTTCCTAAAGGGTTCCTCATACACTGTAAATGAAGTCCAGTTTCAAGGAACTGGCCAGTCCTCTTAGTATTCCTTCCCATAGCTTGCTAGTTTGTTCACAGATAAATGAAACTTTAGAAATGCTTAAAAACATACATGTGCAATCTTGTCGTGACACTTTGTTTAGTAAACCATTTTTTCCCCTAGATAATACAAAGACAATTATAATAAATTTCCAGTGAGCATTTCCAAAGGCTGGCATCTTACTTCTAAAGGAACTCAGCCATGATTTTTTGAAGGATTGCTGGGCAAAGGGCTATTTGCTTTTCTGTACCTCTGTTTACCACCCAGAATCCTGTGCTTGCCTTTCTCACACACCTAGCACCCACCCCGCAAAATGTCATTCTGTAATAGTGAAGAGAAGGCACTCTGGGACCCAATTCTTCACTAACTCAGTTAGCGTCCACTGTGTTCCTCCTGGCCATGGGGGTAACTGGAGCTGGGAGAGGAGTTTATGATCCTTTGGGGGGAAGAATCAGTTCTTGCTCCTCGTTGAGAAGTGACGACCCCTGCATGGAATTGTGGTTGCCTTTGAGTGGACCTGATGCTCAGTTGGAGAACCACAGCCTCCAGCTGAAGTTCCTGAGGGGCAGGGACTGGGTCTGAGGAGCTCTGACCCCCAGTGCCCTCCATCAGCACAGATCAGTCACTCAGCGTATGTAACCGAGATGTGGCCACTGCACTTGGCCCTGGGCATGATCCCCTCCACCCCCACGTTCAGGGAAGGCACGCAGCACCAGAGGACGGAGACCTACCTGGAGACTCGCTGGAGCTGATGGCTTATCAGTGGGCAGGCTGCGTTCATCCCAAGGCACCTGCCTTTTTGTCTCTTCATATACGCCCCACCCTTGTCACCTCCTCTCTCTCTGACATTTGCTGCATTAAATATGCTGCATTTGCTTATGGTTACACGTCTTTGACCGTGCATAATTCACTTATTTCCTGCAGACCTGTATTGCTTCTAAAGCCACTTTCTACCACCCCAGCCTAGTTCCTGGCCCCCAGGAGCTGGTGGCAGCACCAAGGATTCAGCCGCGCTCTCACTGGTGGACCTCTGGGGGTAGGGGTGTGACGGGCAGACAGTGATGCGCATTCACAGGGTGCAGGTGGCCAGCATCACTCTTGCAATGAAATCATGTTTCTTGCATTTTATATTTTACAGAGTGGGACAGAAAACATAATAATAGTTTTTGTTCATTCTAAGTAAACATCTGACAATGTCCAATTCAATGGGTCCTGCCCCCCCCCCACCCCAAACACAACAATGCTTCCTTAAATAAAAAATGGCTGAAAAGATGTGCATTCAAAGGTAGTGGGAACAGATCTCAAGCCACAGTCCTGGCTGTGCAGGAAAAACTTGACTCCCTTTACTCTTCCCTTTTAAACCCTTCTTTCCCCGGCAGGTCCCTCCTGCCCCCTGCTCCCATGTCTCCAGACATAGAAAGCTCTGGCCTCACGTGTGTCTCCTGGCCACTTCCACACACCATAGCATCGTGCTTCCGCCCTTCTCTCCAGTCTGGGATCCTTGTGTCAGACACCCAGCTGCGTCGTGGGTCTGTTCCAGGGCATGGGAGAAATAGCCCCCTTCCCTCATGACTGGGTTTTAGGACACCTAGCTTTGGCAGCCTCTCAGAACAGACCTAAGGAATCATTTTGTTTCTCCCTCCATGTTGGGGCCGCAGGGAACCTTCTGAAGCTTCCCTAGGGCCCACTGCCCAGACAGGATGGGCGGGTTTCTCCTGCCTTACACGTGATAGCTGGGGACTCTGGGCAAGGTGTACTCTGCTCTCAGATTCTCCCAAACCCAGATTTCCATCCCTCTCCCTGTCCCCGGGGATTGGTCCTGGCGGCAGGATCGGGGTCTCTTTCTGAACCTAGAAGAAGCCATGTTCTCTTCTCTGATTCTCCACAATCCCACCTTCAGAATAGCTTTCCGATCTGACAGGAGGCACGCTTGCTCTCGACTAACTTGTCAGGTACCATCCCCAGCCTACTGGCTTATAAACAGGTCCAGACTTTTAAAAATCAAAAGCCAACAACCTGAATGTCCATTGACAGAGGAATGAATACAGAAGATGTAGTATATATATGTACAGTGGAATACTACTTAGCCATAAAAAGAACAAAATAATGCCATTTGCAGCAACATGGATGGACCTAGAGATTATCACATGAAGTGAAATGTCAGAAAAAGAAAGACAAACACCATATGATATCACTCATACATGGAATCTAAAATGTGACACAAATGAACTTATCTATGAAACAGAAACAGACTCACAGACATAGAGAATAAACTTGTGGTTGCCAAGGAGTGGGGGGTGGATGGATTGGGAGTTTGGGATTAACAGATGCAAACGATTATATAGAGAATGGATAAACAACAAGGTCCTACTGTATAGCACAGGGAACTCTACTCAATATCCTGAGATAAACCATCATGGGAAAGAATATGAAAAAGAATGTATTTATATGTATAATTTCTGTACAGCAGAAATTAACACAACATTGTAAATCAACTACACTTCAATAAAATTTAAAAATTTAAAGATTTAAAAAAAATAAAATAAAAGTCAAAAGCCAAGAATTTGATCCATTCCTTGAGGCAATGAAAGCAGAGAGCTCATTTGTTTGAACTAGGGAGGGTAGCGGGTAACAGAAATTGCTGATAAGAGAAGCAGCGGTTAGCTTTCCAAATACTATCCTGTGTGTGTGTATATTTACACATACATATATATATATAGTTTACGTGAACCCCACTGTAAACATGAAGCAGGGAGGTGTTTTTTAAGAGCCTAGTAAGGCCCCAGCACAGCCTGCCTCTAAGTGCAGAGACAAAGGCTGGGGAGAGTAGTTCAGCCTACCAAGCAGTGACATCTCCGGTCAGTGTTCAGCCAGCACTGAGCCAGCCGGGCCCTGGGAGCTGGGGACACACACAGGAGAATCCTGCCCCCAAGGTGCCTGCCCACAAGGAGTCCTCAGTCTGGAAGGAGACTAACAACACCCTATGAAGCACCCCATAGTAGACGATCATCCGTAACATTATAAAGTGCTGTTGCCAACATTTCTACAAGTGGGAGAGAAAGCCGAACAAGCATACACACTTTGAATGACTTTTGCATCCACACCAACGTAGACACCCTTGGAGGTGCTGCAGCTCCTGGGGGGATGGGGAGGTGCGGGTCCCAGCAGCAAGCATCACTCAAAAAGCCTGACCCCGTGCAAGTCATCTGCAGAAACTAAGACGTTCCCAAGCAGTGAGCAGACTCCTGGCCTGGCAGCTCAGTGAAGGATATGAGGTAGCCCAGGGCTGGGTCCACCCTGCCCCAGGGTCCAGGAGGGGACAGTTTGGCAGCCCAGAGGAAGCTGAGTTCCGGGCATTCTTGGAGGGGGCCTGGCTGGGGCTCTGGAACCACTGTATCTATGTTGCATCTACAAAGCCCTGGTTAACTCAGCCCCCAGGTCCACCTCCATCTGAACCCTCCTCCGCGTGCCCATAGTCTGCCCTCCTCCAGGGCCCCGACCTCCCCCTGGCATTGTCCTCTGGGTTGGACCCTGGCCTTCCCCCTACCCACTTGCCCTCTCCACTGCCCATGGAGATTTTTCTTAAATGTTCATCAGATCAGGCCATTCTCCTGCCCTTCGCTGCCTCCCCAGAGATTGTAGAATAAATGACAAATACCTTAGATTAATGCACAGCACCCTGGAGGCCCAGCCCCCGCCTGCCTACGCACCTTCCTCTCCCTGCACGCCCAGCCCTTTCCGCCGACCCTCACCTCCAGGGCTCGGCCCCAGCTGTCCTCTCTATATACCCAGCATCTCCTTCTTTGCCTCACTGCTTCCAGCTCGTCTTTCTAATCCAAGACCCCTGCCACCCAGGAAACCTCCCCAAGTCCGCCAGCTGGGCCAGCGCCTTTGCTCTGGGACCCGATACCTCTTCTTCCACTGTGTTACTTGTCCCTCCAAGGAGGAGACCTCCACCTTTATTCATCACTGTGTTCCCGGTGTCCAACAGCACTGATGCACTGAGTGCTTGGAAAAAGCAGAGGAGAGTGGGAAGCAGAGAGCACGGGATGCTACGCTACCTGGACCCTTTTGACTAGACGGCGCTCTCCCCTGGGGCGAGTACAGCTGACTTCATCAGTGCACCTGCCGGGCAACCAGACTGTATCTGCACCCAGTAGGGCTCGATCCCAGCCCCTCTGCCCCCACTTCGTGATTCTCCAACTGGGGTTGTGGGCCCTGATACACTCCATCCTAATAATTTTTTTTTTCTGAAGAAGTTTTTATTTTGCCATCATTTTTTTCTTTACTTTTCATTTTTTTCCTTAACTTTATTATTTTTTTTATTGGAGTATAGTTGATTTACAATGTTGTGTTAGCTTCAGGTGTACAGCAAAGTGAATCAGTTATACATATACATATATTCACTCTTTTTTAGATTCTTTTCCATATAGGCCATTACTCTTTACTTTTAATTTTGAAATAATGACAGTTTCACAGGAAGTGACAAGGTAGTGGAGAGCCCATGTACCCTCCACCCCATTTCCCCCAGTGGTAATATCTTACATAACTATGATCCAATATAAAACCAGGAATGTGCCGTTAGTCCAATATATGTGTATAGCTCTCTGTCACTTCATTACATGTGTAGATTCATAGTAACTATCACCACGGTCAAGATGCAGAATTATCCCAGCCCACAAAGCCCTCCCTGGTGCTGTCCCATCATGGTCACACCCTCCCCCAACCCTCCTCCCACTCTGGCAACCACTAATTCATTCTCCAATTCCATGATGTTGTCATTTCAAGAATGTCATATAAATGGAATTCATAGAGAATGCGATGTGTTGAGATGGGCTTTTTTCGTCCATCCATAGTTCATTTCTTGGTGTTACTGAGTAGTATTCCATGATATGGATGGATGTACCTCACCTTGCTTAGCCCTTTACTTATTAAGGGACATTTGGATTGACTCCAGTTTTTGACAACCACAAATTAAGCTGCTATGAACAATCGTGTACATGTTTTTGTGTGAACATAATTTTTATTTCTCTGGTATTTATCCCAGAGTGTTTATAGCCAGGAGTGCAATCGACAGGTCATATGATAAGCATATGTTTCATTTTTTAAAAAACTGCCAAACTGTTTTCCAGAGTGGCTGTACCATTGTACCTTCCCACCAGCAAAGTATGAGAGATCCAGGCTTTCTGCATCCTTGCCAGCATTTGGTGTTGTCATTATTTTTCATTTTAGCCATTCTGATAGGTGTATAGTAATCACTCATCATAGTCTACCTTTGCATTTGCCTGATGGTTAATGAGGTTGAACACCTTTTCAGTGCTTATTTGCCATCTGTACATCCTCTCAGTGAAATGTCTCTTCATGTCTTCTATCTATTTTCTAATCAGATTGCTTGTTTTTTCACTGTTGAATTTTGAGAGCTCTTTATATATCCTAGATCATTGTCCTTTGTTGGCTATGTGGTCTGCAAATATATTCCCACAGTCTGAAGCTAATTCTTTTCATCCATTTAACAGAATTTTTTTTAACAAAGGCTTTTAATTTTGAAATCCAATGTATCCTTTTCTTTTCTTTCAGAAATTGCATTTTTGGTGTCATATTTAAGAACTCTTGGGAATTCCCTGACAGTCCAGTGGTTAGGACTCCACATTTTCACTGCTGAGAGCCTGGGTTCAATCCCTGGTCGGGGAACTAAGATCCTTAAAGACGCATGGCGTGGCCGAGAAAAAAAAACAAGAAAAAGAAATCTTCACAAAACCCTTGGTCCCAAAGATTTCCTCCTATCTCATCTTCTAAAAGGTTGATAGCTTTATGTTTTATATTTAAATCTACAATCCATTTTGAGTTAATTTTTGTAAAAGATGTGAGGTGTTGAGTTGCCTATTGATATCCAATGCCCCAGCACTGTGCATTGAAAAGACTTTCCTTCCTCCATTGAATTTTCCTACTACCTTTGTCAAAAATTAGTTGGCCATACTTGTATGGTCTATTTCTAGGTCCTCTGTTTTGTTCATTGACCTATGTGTCTATTCCTTTGCTCATACCACAGTGTGAATAACACTAGCTATATAACAAGTCATGACAACAGATAGAGGGTCTCCTCACACTTTCTTCTTCCTCAAAGTTGTTTTAGCTATTATCGTATAATAAAGAATTGACTGGCATCTGTCCTGGGCTCCTGGAAGAGAGAAGACATCCTTAGAATTTTCAGAGTAAGAGAAATGTCTATTATTCATGAGCCCCTTCGAATCCCACCTGATTTTATGCTAAAAGATGAAATGATTCCTGATGGGGGCTGGTCACCAGAAAGACTAAGCACGTGATTAGAGGGTTGGGGCTTTGAGCTGTGTCGTATCAGCCCAACCTCTGACCTCAGGGGAAGCAGAGGGGAACTGGAGATTGAGTTCAATCACACGGCCAATGATTCAACACATAATAAAGCCCCAACAAAAACTCTGACACTGAAGCTCAGTGGAGCTTTCTGGTTGATGTGCCTTGATTCCACAGGAAGAGGGCACAAAAAATCTGCCATCCCCCCAGACCTTGTCCTATGTGTCTCTTCATTTGACTGTTCCTGATTTGTATTCTTTGTAATTAAATTATAATCATAAGTATAGTGTTTTCCTGAGTTCTGTGAGATGTTCTAGTGAATCATCTAATCTGAGGAGGTGGTAGGAACCCCTGGATTTGTAGCCAGTTCATCAGAAGTGCATGTGTCCTGGGACCCCGCTTGTGGCTGGAATCCAGAGTGGGAGTAGTCTTGCTGGTGACTGTGACCTTTGATTTGTGGGGTCTGGGCTACTCTGGGTGGGTAGTGTCAGAATTGTATGGCAGTACGTCCACTGGTGTCAGAATAGTTGGGGCTGAAATGAAAAAGCCATTCTAGTTCCTTCGCATTTCCATATAGACTTCAAGATAATCTTGTTTATACCCACAAAATTTCTTGCTGGGATTTTGAGAGGAATTGCATTGTACGTCAATTTGGGGGAGAACTGACATCTTTTCACATTAGGTCTTACAACCCATGAACACTATATGTCTCTCCATTTATTTAGGTTTTCTTTGTCTTGTTTCTTCAGGATTTCCTATGTAGACAATATGTCACTTGCAAATAGGGATAGTTTTATTTCTACCTTCCTCAATCTATATGCCTTTAATTTCCTTCTTTTGTTTGTTTGGGTTTTATTGTTTTTGTTTTGTTTTGATTTGGTTTGGTTGTTTTGGTTTTTTTTTTTTTACATATTGCCCTGGCTAGATCTTCCAGTACTGTTGAGTAGCAGTGGTAAGTGTGGACATACTTGACTTGTCCCTAATGTTAGGGGGGAAGCATTAGTCTTTTACCATTAAGTATGATGTTAGCTGTAGCTTTCTTTTAGGTGTTCTTTATCAAATTAAGGAAGTTTCCTCTTTCCTAGTTTACTAAGAGTTTTTTTTTTTTTATTGTGAATTGGTGTTGAATTTTGTCAAATGCTTTTTCTGCATCCATTAATACAATCATATAATTTTTCTTCTTTAGACTGTTAATATGATGGATTACATTGATTTTTCTAACATTGAGCCAGCTTTGCACCCCTGCAATAAACTCCACTTGGTCATGGTATATAACTCTTTTTATATATTACTGAATTCTATTTGCTAATATTTTGTTAAGAATTTTTGCATCAACATTCATGGCACATATGATAATCTAAACATCTAACATTAGTATATTTTAAATGAATCATTCAAGGGTGTATTTAAGTTATGTATGCAAGTTTACAGACACTGGCTTAAACACGTATAAGTTTGTTTCTCCTAGATGTTAAGAAATCTGAGGAAAAGCAGTGCAGGGCAAATGCAGCTGTTCCAGGATGTCGTCAAGGACACAGTTTCCTTCCATCTTCTGACTCCGTTACTCTAGTAATAGTTTGTGGGACATTTATCCTCACAGCTGCAAGATGTCTGTTACACCTCCAGTTTTAGTGGGGGACAACAGGAGAGCCAAAGAGTAAAGGATTGAAGCCACATGCCCCCCAAGTGTGTCCCTTGTACAGAGGTTACCCAGAAGCCCCACCCAATGAATCATTTTTACTTTCATCCCGTTGGCCAGAACTGAGTCACATGTCATGCTTACCAACAGGGAATTTGGGAAAGTGAGTATTAAAACTGACACAGAGCCATAATCAGTGCCCTGATAGAATGGAGGCTCACTGGGCAGCTACCCATGTTGGTACCTGCATTATCTGCATGAGACCTTATACCTGAGACCTGTCAGCCACAGCAGGCTGGAACTTATGTTTCCATTTAGGGTCATACTGTCACCAAGTACTGTATCTCATGGTAAATATAAAAGATTTTATACATCATTGTTAGCATTAAGAGAAGGTCAAACAACTATATAATGCCCGGTAAAAAGGTTTGACCATAGTTTTAGTAGAGAAAGTACTTGGAGAATTGAGTCTTCTCGTGACACCGAGTCCTATGGGCACCTGAAAATTAAAACAGCAGCAAGAGCTGGCATCCAAGTGCTAGCCTACAAGGTATGAACATCTTCCATCACATTACATTTACGTTGTTATTTTGCTTCTACAGTTTTTTCCAACTTTTCTTAATGGAAAACCTCACAAACAAAGAAAAATGGAAAGAATAATACCACAAACCCTCATATACCTATCACCTTGATGCAAGAGTTGTAAACACTTTGCCACATATATGTGGTTAAAAAATTATACGTACATTGTATACATATAGTGTATGCATCATATATTATATATAAATTTTATATATAAACCATGTATATAATATTATATATAATGTATATATATTTTTATATATGATATATAATTTCAATATATACATAATATATACGAACCATTCGAAATTTAGCTGCAGATATCATGACACGTCACTCCTAGAGACTTCAGTGCATCTCCAAAGAATAAGGAATTCTCATAAATTACACCACCACTGTCACACCTAAAACTTTTAACAATAATATGTCTAATATCATCTAATATCCAATCCATATTAAATTAAGTTTAATTTTACCAGCTGTCACAAAGACATATATGTATGTATAAAAGTATATATATGTGTGTATATATATGTGTGTATATATATATATATGGGGGGGTTTTGTTAACAGGATTCAAGTAATGTTCACACCTTGCATTTGTTGCTGAGACATTTTAGTCCACTTTGAAGAGGCCCCACCTTTTGGGGGGAATATGCTATTGCCTGTTTGAAGAAACCAGGTCAGTTGTCTTATAGAATGCCCCATATTCTGAATCGTGTTTCCTGGGGTTTGGTTTGACTTGCTTCCCTGGGCTTCTTATAAACTGGAAGCTGAGGCTAAACACTCTTCGGTAGGTTCACCTGACTCGTGATGCTGTGCACTTCACACCGCATCACTACAGGAGGGGCCTGACGTCAGCCGATCCCATTGGTAGTGATGTTCAGTTTGGCTAAGCTGGTGACAGCCTGCTCTTCCCACTGCGAAAGCATGTTTTTATCTTGCAATTAGCAGATGAGAGCCAGGATGGTAGTTTGGCCCCATGCAAGTCCCCGATCCCTAGCACACTCTCAATTAAGGGAGGTTTAGCATCCATTGATGATCCAGTCTCAAATCAATTCTTTCATTGGGGATTGAAAAATAATTGTACATTCCCTGCTAAAAAGATAGTATAAATGCTTAATTTTTTCTCTTTATTTCCAGAATAAGGAATTGGTATAATAGTCATAATAGTAAATGAGGTAGTAAATCAGGTGGGTTTTTTCATCTTTCTCTTTCTTTTTAAACATTGCTATGGACTCATGGGTCTTTATTTATTCAATGTTTTTAATCAGTTCATTCTTTATTCTTTTTTGATGCTCAAATTGCTCCAAATTTGGCCGGTGGGAGCCCCATTTAGCTGGTTCCTTGTCTTTTTGATATGTCCCTATTAGTCCTTCAAGGTCAGGGTTGTCCTGAGAAACAGAACCAATAATATATATATTTGATTTATTTTAAGGAATAAGTTCACACAATGGTAGGGACAAACAAGTTTGCAATCTGTAGGGCAGGCCAGCAGGCCGGAAACTCGGGCGGGACTTTTATGTTATAGTCAGGGAGGTGGAATGCCTTCTGATCCATTTCTTGTTCTTAAGGCCTTCTACTGATAGGACGAGGCTCACCCACATTATCCAGGATAAACTCCTTTACTTAAAGTCAACTGATTGTAGATGTAATTACATCTACAAGACAACTTCACAGCAACATCTAGATTAATATTTGACCAAGCAACTGGGCACCGTAGTCTAGCTGAGTTCACATATAAAATTTACCATCACAAAAGGCTTCCTTTCTTTCTGGCAAGCTCACCTTGTATTTTCTCTCTCCATCCCTGGAGTCAGCCATTTCTCTGAGAGTTCTAAATTCTTTCAGTGGAAAATGGTATTAGAATCCAAAATCTGGGTGCTAGGTGTGCTCATTGCTACTGAGATGTGATTGCTCCTGGGCCCTCTCAATGGGCAGAGCTAGAAAATTCACATTAAAAAAAAAAACCAGGGACTTCCTTGGTGGCACAGTGGTTAAGACACCGCACTCCCAAAACAGGGGGCCCAGGTTTGATCCCTCGCCTGGGAACTAGCTCCCACATGCATGCTGCAGCTAAGAGTTCGCATGCCACAACTAAGGAGCCCACCTGCTGCAACTAAGACCCAACGCAACCAAATAGATAATAAATAAATAAATATTTATAAATAAATAAATAAAAACCATATGTTGTTATTGATAGTCCCAATTCAAATTTAATATGAGGGCTTTTCCCCCTTCTTTGTTTTTATATTTGTATCTTTTCCCCCTTAACCTGATCATTTTTGTTTCGATTAGTGTAATTACTTATTTACTGTCTCCTACAACATGAATCAAATAATTTCAAAATTACATTACTAGTATTACTTGGAGGACTAAAACTCTTAAAGATTTATTTTTAATTTCTTTGCCCTTAGAAGTATAGCCATGTTGAATAAGACAAAAACAAAAAGAAAAACAAAATAAAGCCTTATGCCTCCCAGTCCTACTGTAAATTTTTATTAATTTTCAGGAAAACATCATTATCCCTCATGTTAAATTAATGTTGTTTTGAATTTTACTGGTTTTGTAATGTTTATATATGATTTCTAAATTTGTTTTGGTTTTATAGTACCCAAAAGTATAACAGCTATTAGCATAAGAAGTTTATGCTTAATTTTATATTTCTATATAGTTAAAAAACATTATAATCAAAACAATCTAGTCCACAGTTTTAAGTAAAGAGTTCACAGTGAAGTCAGTTGTAGTTTCTTCTTTCTTGGATAGCAAGAAAATGTACAAAGTTAGTGGAAAACAGCAAAAATTCACAAATTCTGTTTTTGTATTTTTCCATAATGAGTCACTTCTTTATAAGCCTATTTCATTCTCACAAACCAAAAATAATAATTAAAAAACAAAGCTATTTTTAAAATATAATTTAGGACCACGCCTGGGGTAAGGGAGAATTTCTTTCTTTAAGAGATGGCAAACACTGATATAGGCCCAGAGTTGGCTTTTAGAAAAAGCAGAAAACACGAATGAGCTCAATAAAGAGAATATATTCTCATTGCTTTAGAGCTAATGATAAATAAGTGCCTCCCTAGAAAGAAGGGGCGGGAGGGAGGAGTCCAAGATGCACTGACTCATTCTTTCCCGACAGAAAATGAAGGGCTGGTCCATGCTGCTTTCTCTGCTTCACAATCTGGTCCAGCCAGGGAGCTGGAACCGTCTCTGAGGCCCAGGTACTGCCCACCTGGGGGTCCTGCCCACCTGCGGGTACTGCTCACCTGGGGTTACTGCCTCCCTGGGGGTACTGCCCCCATGGGGTACTGCCCCCACGGGTACTGCCAGCCTGGGGATACTGTCACACACAATAGCCTACAGCTCTCTCACTTCTGTCTTGGCTAGCCCAGTGCTGGGGATGCTTCAATCCCTCATTTCAGTTCCCATTGCCTACAAACATGTCTACAGCTCTGCACACATATACACACATATTTGTTTCTAACTCTTTGCTTCCCACTCCGTTCTCCCTTCCTCTCTGGCCTTCACACGGTGCTGTCACGAAGCTAGACCATGAGAGCTGGAAGACCCTCAGACACCATCTTGTCCAGCCACCTCACTAAGGAGCCTGGAAGCCCCAGTCCAGAGAAGGCCATGGTCTAGCCAATGGCCACACTTCCAGTCACACAAACCTCCTGCCCCCAGGCCTGAATCCTCTTCCTGACTTTCTCTCTCTTGTACTCCAGGCACAATCCTCACAAAATGCCTCTATCCCACAATCCCAACAGAGGGAGGAGAGCAGGAGGAAAAGGACTGGGGCAGAGTGCAGTTGGCTAAACCGATAAGATTTCTCTCCCCTGTTCCTTGCCGCCTCCTTTAAAGAGCCTGGGAGAGTTAAATACTTAACTTTACCAGCCTCCATTGGAACTGAGTGGACATTTGACATAGAAATGAGACTTAAGTGAAAATTTTCTGGGATTGGGAAGGTTCTGCTTTGTTTAATTAAAGGGAAACATGCAGCTTTTCCTCCTTCGTGCTGCCTTGAATGTAAATAAAATGTCTGGAGCCACAGCAGCTATTTGGTGGTCACAAGGCAATAAGCAAGAGACTTACAGATAAACTTACACTGACATCAGGAGTTGCTAAACCAATGCAAGCAGTTACCTGATCTGAAGAATCTTGCTATATGACTAGGCCTCTATAAAGAGGATTTTCTGTTTTTCATAGCAAAAAGCATTCTTAATTCATACATACATAAACTACTTACAAACAACTTAATTCAACAGATATTTACTGAGCGCTTATCATGAATCTGAATCTGAGGATCTAGAGGTGAATAAGACATTGTTCCTGACCTCAAGGAATTCACAGCCCCAGGATTATATTTTTGTTCTGTAAGATAAATATGAATGTCCCCATTTGGCAGGTGGGATAAACAGAGCCTCAGAGAGGTTGCAGGAATTTGCTCAAGGTCACACAGTACTTGGAACTGACACCTGGCCCATACAAGGCAATCAATCCATGGGCAGGCCAGCAACCAAAGACCTGATGGGCAGTGATGGTGAACCCAAGCGACCAGAAGTGTTCTAAGACCCCTCCCCCAGGGTTCTTTTTTCTTTGAATTGAGAAACCCAGGGAAGATCAGCTGGTCAGCAAGGGATGCTGAAGTGAGAAGTTGTGAGGCGGAAACCCTCCAGCAGTGAGATAACACATGTGGAAGCAGAGAGAAAGAGAGACTAAGATACTGAGACACTGAGAAAAAGATTGAGAGGAAAGGAGGGGAGGGGGAGGGGAGGGGAGGGGGAGGGGAGGGGGAGGGGAGGGGGAGGGAAGGGGAGGGGAGGGGAGGGGAGGGGTAGGGAAGGGGAGGGGAGGGGAGGGGAGGGGGAGAGCACAGGGGCAAGAGCCGGAGCAGCGCCAAGGACCCAGGCCCCCACCCTTGCCCACTGGCCCCAGCGAGGGGCAGCTGGACAGACAGCAGTCACAGGAGAGGCAGAAGCTGTAGTGACACCATAGGAGGCAAGAAGAGACCTGGGGCACCCAGACCCAGAGCAGAGCCACTGGGGACCCACAGTGAATGTGGACCAGGCACTGCTCCTTGAAACCCAAACAACTCCATCTAGGAGTCACATAACAGAAAGGAACTGAGGGCAACTCAAGCAATCAGGAGACTCTGTGAAACATACAGCTGGGAATCAAGGGGTCCCCCTGCCCCTGCGCTCACCCCAGCCGCCCCCCTGCCTCCTCCCCGCAGCCCCGCAGCCCCCAGAACACTCACTGAGCAGAGGCTTGGGGGAGGAACGCTTCTGAGAGTAGGGTTCTCCAGGACCCAGTGCCCTGGGCTCTGATCCCCACGAAGACAACTTTTACTCCCTGCACTTACCCTGTGACCTATGCTGACTTTTCCGAAAACTGAGACTTCAAATAGGCAAACAAACAAAAGCAAACAAACAAAAAATACAACCAAGGGCTTCCCTGGCGGTCCAGTGGTTAAGACTCCGCGCTTCCACTGCAGAGGCCTCGGGTCCTCCACCCCCCCCCCCCGCCCCCCGCCGTGGATCGGGGAACTAAGATCCCACGTGCGGCACAGCGCGGCCAAAAAAAAAGTTAAAAAAAAATACAACCAAAACCTTTGTTCTGCTTTTTTAAAATTCTCTTTTCCCCTTTTCGCTTTCAGCAGAAGTAAGGGAAGAGGACTAGGAAAGGAGGGAAGGGGAAGGAGGAAGGAGAGGGGAAGGGGAAGTCTCGGTCCTGGCGGGGAGCCCCTCGTCCTCCTCGTGGTCCTGGGGCCCGCGGGGGGCCACCCGCAAGGAGCCGGCACTAGCAAGCCTGCAGGTGCTGCCCCCGGGCCTGACCCAGGGCCGACGTTCACCCCTGTGATGGAAACAGCGACCACAGCCATCATTGCGGGGGGCGGGGTCGCTCCAAGGCGGCGCTGTGTGTGGCGCTTGTCTTGCGTTACCTGTTTAACCCTCATACCATCCCTGCGAGGTGGGTAGATCTCACCCCAGTTTACGGAGACTGAGGCTCAGAGTGGCTGAGTGCTTTGCCCCACATCTTTCAGGTAGCCAGTGGACAGAGCCGGCTCTACTTCTGACTCCAAAGCCTGCGTTTTGGATCCCATGTCAGAGGCTGCGCGCTGGCGGCCCCTGCGCCGATTCCAGCCCGCACATGTTTTGCCTGATTCACACAGCTGGGGCCTGTCCAGTGTTTTAAATGCGATTAGTTGTCAACACTTAACAATCAGGAGAGTGTACATAAAAACTCACATTTCTGGAGTCTCTAGAAAAATCAGGATATCAGGCCCCCCTGGGCCCATATTTCCTCTTGGCAGTAATTGGCTGAGCTGACCCCTTGGTATCAGAACCCTGTTTTCTCTCAGTCCTTATCAAAGCCCCCTGGTCCTCCTCCTGATCTGCTCCACTGAGCTGCGGTACCCACATGTCCTGTGGACAGCTACACCAAGACACATGGGTAGATGGAGGGAGGGAGGGGGAGGGAGGGGGAGGGGAGAGAGGGGGAGGGGGGAGGGAGGGGGAGGGGGAGGGGGGAGGGAGGGGGAGGGGGAGGGGGGAGGGAGGGGGAGGGATAGATGGATAGAAGGGAAGAGCTCAGTGCCTCTTAGCTGCCTGCCCAGGAAGTATCTATGGGCAACAGCCCAGCATCTTGTCCGCCACCTACCCCAGTCCAGGATGTCTGTCCTGACAAGTCAGCCTGGTTTCTCATCCCCTCACTCCTGAAACCCAGTCACCAACAGTCCCCAGTACCACAGAATGATCTGCCCCTCCTTCAGCCGTCCCTGTGGCAGCCTCACTGTGTGTCAGAGCCTAGGGCAGAGACCCTGGAGAAGCCCACACCCGCAGGAAGGCAGATGTTCATTCATTCACCCGGCTGTGAGAGCATGCAAACAGCACCTTCTTGGGGGTCTGTCATGAGGACAAGGTGCGATGAGGCAAGCAGGTGCCTGGCCCTGCCCGGTGCCCAGTACTAGTCGGCTATAGAAGGTGGGGAGTTCGGGGGACGGTGAGGCAGGAGTTAGACCACGTGAGTAGATGCCCATTAGTCCCCGACACTGGCACAGGTTTAAATACAGGGACCAAGGCATCAGCGAACAGAGAAGGGCTTGGGGTTGGGGAAAGCGGGGGACAGAGGGAGGACAGGACCGTGGGAGGAGAGGAGCAGTGGAGGAGGATAGGTGAGGGGGATGAATGAGGGAGAAGGAGCAAGGGCCTGATGGGGATCTGACGGACGCTGGGCGTCTTCGAGGGTCTCGATGTCCAGATGGAATGGGGCTGGGAGGGGTGACGCAGGACTCAGGGGGAGCCTTGCGGTCTAGCGTCCGTGTCCATGCATCGTGGGAAGGAGGAGACAGAAGTTGACCCCGGGGTTAATGATGTAGGCACATCTTAGCAATAGAACAGGAACGCCAGGGCTTGTGGGGAGGGTGCACGTTAGCCCCCAGGGGAGGGAGAAGGGCTAGGTGGGGAGGATGGGCAGAGAGGAGCCCTGCAGGGGTGGGACGCCGCTCATCAGTGTGGATGGGGAGTGAGATCAGCAAGGGGGGGCGGCGTGACTAACTCCCAGGATGAGCCTGGAAGCCCCCCTGGTCTGAAAGCCGGGCCAGTCTTGGCCATGCCAGGAAGCCTCTGGCTTGCATCTCTCCAAATGCCTGGCTCGCACACAAGGCCCAGTTTGAGTGGAAGTTGGTCCTGAGGCTTGTGGCAATTTTCCCTTCGGTCTTGGAAGTCCCAGACACGCTAGTGATCTCCTTCCGCAGAATGGGACTGAGGCTGCTCTCCTTCCAGAAAAACAGGAGGCAGTTTGAGGAGACACCTGCCCTTCCATTCAAGGGCCAAAGGGCACTCCTCTTGCAGAGCCCCTGCAGAACGGAGGCCTGAGCCCAGGAGAGCCAGAAGGGATGGAGCGGCCCTGGGAGCTGGTGGACACACCATGGGGAGGCGGTCTCAGCCAGGCAGGCCCAGAGGCCACCTGGAGTCACCCAGTTCCAGGTGTAAAGAAAAAAATGTTGCCAGCCATTCCAGTTCTACAGGGATCAGGCCATCGGCCACTGCAGTTGCCCACCAACGGCACACCTGCGGGGGATTCAGGATGGAGAAAAACAGGAACTTTCTGTGCTTTGGTTATATTGATCCCTAGATAGTTAAGATGCATATCTAAGGAAGAATTTCAAATGACCCTGGATCTTGTATCTTTCCATACATAGAAAAGTGCTAATATCATCAACTTGAAGTGTCTGTTCTTAGTGATTAGCAGTAATCTTTTGTTGCTTGACTACGTATTTTTACCAGCAAAAAAGTTCATATATATCCTGACTCCTTCCTTACTTCTTTAGAGCAGTTCCTCAGAGCTACTGAGAGGCTGTCTCCCAGGCTGTAGTCCCCAGTAAGGTCTGCGAATAAAACTTAAAACTCACAATTTTTTTTTTTTAATAAATTTATTTATTTATTTTTGGCTGTGTTGGGTCTTCGTTTCTGTGAGAGGGCTTTCTCTAGTTGGGGCGAGCGGGGGCCACTCTTCATCGCAGTGCACGGGCCTCTCACTGTTGCGGCCTCTCTTGTTGCGGAGCACAGGCTCCAGACGTGCAGGCTCAGTAGTTGTGGCTCACGGGCCTAGTTGCTCCGCGGCATGTGGGATCTTCCCACACCGGGGCTCGAACCCGTGTCCCCTGGTTTGGCAGGCAGATTCTCAACCACTGCACCACCAGGGAAGCCCAAAACTCACAATTTTTACGTTGTGTGTTTTTCTTTCAGTCAACTCTGGGGACAGGTCCAGTGCGCTCATCTCAGACACCAGTGCTTGAACTGACGGTGAAAATTCATCTGCCTAGGGCCTAGGTTCCCCTCCCTGAGGCTGGCACGTCCCAGCCCACTGGGGACATTGCCGTGGGAAGCCCAAGATCTTCTCATGAGTTCTGGGTGAGACTGGCTCAGCGCCAAGAGAAACGGTTGGCCAAAGTCAATGGCCCTCATCCTTGACTATATCACCTGGATGCCCCTCTTAAGTGTGGTCCAGCCATGAGGACCAGGAAGGCAGGCTTGTGGGCCAAGGCCCCCCCCCGAGGCCACAGCCCAAGTCTCACAGGCTGATCCCCCTTTTCTAACCACCCCTCTGGTGAAACACGCCTTCTCCAGCTGGGTCCCCCTGTGCTGCCCGCCTGTGGGCAGTGTGTGCGGTATGAGGCCTTGCACGTGCCTGTGGATCATTCTCAGGGGCCCCTCTCCCAGAGGCCACCACTCAGCCCCACAGGCTGCGTGTGGGTGCAGCCACGCTTACAGATGGGCCCCCCTGCGCCCTTTCCAGGCTCTTCGTAAGTCTGACTCAAGTCTTGGGCGGGGAGCTAGGTCACTGCTCACGCTGGGTCACCAGCAGCCTGCTCAGCCCAGTGAGACAGCAGCACCAACAAATGAGGAGGAAAATCTGAAACGTTTGATCTTAGGGACTTCCCTGGCGGTCCAGTGGTTAGGACACGGCGCTTTCACTGCCGAAGGCCTGGGTCGGGGAACTAAGATCCCACAAGCCACGTGGCACAGGCAATAAAAATAAATAAATAAAGTGAAACGTGTGATCTTAAACCCTGACCCAAACAACCTTAAACCAGAGGGCGTTTACCGTCAACCATAACAGAGCTCCTGGAAGCGGGATGGACCCCGGGGCATGTGCGGATTCAGCGGCTCAGCCAGGCCATCTGTGACCAGCTTTGCCCCATTTTCTGCTCTGCCTTCCTCCGTGTTAGCTCCTTCCTCAGGCTGCTCACAGGATCTGGGGATTCACCTCGTCTTCCCCTGACACAGAGAGGTACCATCTCTCCCAGGGACTCTCTCAGAGAACAGCTGTACTTTGTGTGTGTGTCGGGGTGGGAAAGACACACAACAAAAGTTACCCCGAGTGGCATTTCGTACACTCACAATGATGTGCAACCAGCAGCACTCCCCAGTTCCAGATCAATATCAGCAGCCCAGAAGGAGAGCCCGTAACTCTGAAGCAGTCGCTCTCCCATCCTCTTCCTCTCCCCAGCCTTAGGTAACCACTCATCTGCTTTCTGTTCCTGTAGATTTGCCACTTGTGGACATTTCACGTGAGTGGGATAATACAATATGTTGCCTTTTTGACTGGCTTTTTAAACTTTGCCGAATGCTTTTGGGGCGCACCCATGTTGTAGCATGCATCAGTACTTCATTCCTTGTTATGACTGAAGAATCCTCCAGAGCTGACAGAATTTCCAACGCCTTACCCCCAAGACTTCTCACGTCTCATTGGGCAGAACTGGGTCACACGCCCATCCCTGAACCAATCACTGGCGAGGCCCGTGGGTCACCCTTAGGGGATGGCTGTCTCGGCTGCACATGGGATCACGTGGGGACCTTCAGGAAACCCTGAGGCCCCAGCCCTACCACGGAGATTTTGACTTCATTGCCCTGGGGTGCTGGCCTGGGCATTCAGATTTTTTTTTAAATTCTTTGTTCCTGTCATTAACAGTGGATACTTCAATTTAAAAAATAAAATTAAAAACCTGAAATAAATGGTGGAAATGATGAGACGATGAAAAAACAATTAAGTTAGGAGATGGGCAGAGGGAGCAGATGATGGGGTGCCAGGAGTCGGGAGACGATGTCACACATTTCCTGGTCTGCAGCTCAGGCAGCCAGACCCTGCCGTGGTCAGGGCAGCTGCCAGCCCTTGCCTAAGGGCCAGTGCAGCAAGAGAAGCCCAGACTCCGCTTGTGCATGACTCCAGGGCAGGGTTTCCCTGCTTTGCTGTACACTGGACCCCCTCAGGAGCTCCTTGAGGTAGACTCTGGAGAGTGGGGTGCCCTGGCATCTGCATTTGGTGTTCCTCTACTCCCAGCGGTTCTGTGGGTACCGAAGGATGAGAACCACTGGCTTAGGCATTAACCCTTCTGTTCCTCAGACTTTGCCCTATGCTGGGCCGTGGCTTCCGGAGACCTTGAGCCCTGGAAGGCAGAGGCCCAGAAGGAGAGGCGCTTCCCACCACAGAGAGCTGGTCCCGTGAGACCTGGCCTGTGGCTGCACCTCTGCTGGTCATTATTTAACCTCATCACTTTCTCTCTCTGGCCTCCCAGTCCTCTCACTGCCTGCCAAGAGCTCTTCTGTGCTGCCAACTCTGGTCCTGCCTGAAATAGCAGTTCTTCCAGAAAGAGGGAGATTCCAGGCAGCACCAAGGTTGCCCCTTTGCTGGCTGCACCCTTCTTCCCATCTGCTCCCTCCACTCTGGAGGAAAGACATTCAACCAGAGAGGTTAGGGATTAAAGATGGCTTTTCTGGAGGGTTTACTTTTAAAAGGGCAGCATGGTGAAGAAAATAAGATCACTAATGATGGTTTGTGGTGGTGTTGGTAGTGGCGCTTTCAACTTAATTATTGCTGGGCCATAGCAAAGGCCTATGCTAGCTTGAAGCTATTATAACCTGACCAGCATGCTGAATTCTCTTATTCATTTTAATCATTTGCCAAATAACTCTCTTGGGTTACCTATGTAGAAGGTTGTACTACCAGCCAACAGGAACAGTTTTGTCTTAAACTATAATTCAAAAAGATACATGCACCTCTATGCTCATAGCAGCACTGTTTACAATAGCCAGGACATGGAAGCAACCTAAGTGTCCATCGACAGATAAATGGATAAAGAAGATGTGGTACATATATACAATGGAATACTATTCAGTCATAAAAAAGAATGAAATAATACATTTGCAGCAACAAGGATGGACCTAGAGATTATCATACTAAGTGAAGTGAGTCAGACAGAGAAAGACAAATGCCATACAATATCACTTATATGTGGAATCTAAAATGTGGCACAAATGAACCTATCTATTGAAAAAGAAACAGACTCACAGACATAGAGAACAGGCTTGAGTTAAGTTTTATGTATGCTTCTTAAATCCTGTAGCTTTCTCTTGGAATTATTTTCATTGCGTTGGAATGCATACTCTCACAGGTAAGATCGAAGATGATTTATTTTATCATCCTTGGATGCTTGAAAGTGTCTTTATATATTTTGCCCTCACCCTTGAATGATAGCTTGGCTGGTTCAAATAATTCTCCCTTGGACTTCTGAAGATATTCCAGCATGCAGTGTTGCAGTTGAATCTGATATTAATCTGCTTTGCTTTTCTCTATCCTTCATGTTCTAAATTTCATCCTACATGTCTATTCATCATCTTATTTTCTATTCTGCTTGTCATGTGATGGCCCCTTCCACTATGAGAACTTCAGCGTTTCGTCAATTTGAGAAATTTCCTCCTGTATTTATTCTAGTATTCTTCATTTCCACTCTCTTTATTCCCTCTTTCTGGAACTTCTGTTTAATGGATATTGAATTTCTAAATCTAGCCTTCATATATCCTAACTTGTATTTCTCTCCCTCTCTCCTTCTCTCTCTCTCCACTGCATTCTAGAAGTTCTCAACTTGATTTTCCAGCTCATTTATATGCTATTATCCATAGGTACCCAACCTGTTCATAGCCCAGTTATTGAGTATGCTTTTGAGTCATTTTTTTTTTTTAAAGCTTCTTTCTTTCTTTCTTTCTTTTTGGCTGTGTTGGGTCTTCGTTTCTGTGCGAGGGCTTTCACTAGTTGCGGCAAGCGGGGGCCACTATTCATCGCAGTGCGCGGGCCTCTCACTATCGCGGCCCCTCTTGTTGCGGAGCACAGGCTCCAGACACGCAGGCTCAGTAGTTGTGGCGCACGGGCTTAGTTGCTCCGCGGCATGTGGGATCTTCCCAGACCAGGGCTCGAACCCGTGTCCCCTGCATTGGCAGGCAGACTCCCAACCACTGCTCCACCAGGGAAGCCCCTTGAGTCATTTTTTATTTCTGAGATCTCAGACTGTTTCTTCTAATAACTTTCTGAGGATGTTTGTGCTTATTGTAGATGTTTAATCTATCTGCTCTGTTAGTTCTGTTTCTTTGGGTGTCAGTTCCTCTGTTTATTGTGCTCTGTGCCTCTTTCACGGCAGTGTTTTTCCTCAGTGTTTAATGACTCTTGGCTGTGTGCTCATCTTGCATTTGAGATTCTTTTTACCCCATCTATGGCTAATATCTCCCGTTGCTGTGTGGGAGGCATGACAGTGGGTAAGAAAAACGCTGATGGAAAAGTGTGCCGTTACCCAATGCCCATTCTTCCTGGGTGTTGCCTTGTCTCTAGCCTGATTGCCCACGTTTGCATGATGGAGGCTGCGGCTATTTGGCTAACCAGGGAAGGTGGGCTGGGAGGAGTAGGTTGCTGGTTGTCTTGGTTGTTCCTACTGCAACATCTGAAGCCATTACCCTATCAGTCACCACCACCCCCATCCACTGTCTTCAAGCTTGAAGCACCTTCAAAGCCACTCCCACCTTCTTTGGCAGGTCTCTCCCTACACACAGTTTAGGCAATGGTTTCTTTCTTCCAATTCCACCGTCTTTCTTCTTTCAGGAATTCCTTGCAATGTCAAATCCACTGAGGTTACCACTTTGCCAGATCACTTATGGATTATATGTATTTATCTTTTCTGATGTTTCTAAGGATTTGGGATAGGAAAAAGTAGCTGGAATTCAGTCTACCATTTTGTCTGTTTGTTTTTTTGGCCGTGCCACATAGCATGTGGGATCTTAGTTCCCTAACCAGAGACAGAACCCATGCCCCCTGCAGTGGAAGCACGGAGTCTTAACCCCTAGACTGCCAGGGAAGTTCCCAGTCTACCATTTTGAACTAATTTCTAAACAGATTGTTCAAATGCTCAGAGCAACCCTATGAGCTCAGTATTAATTATTATTCTCATTTTACAGGTGAGAAAACAAGCTTAGAAAATATATATATAATTTACTCAAGACTTCACAGCTGGCAAACAGCAACGCTGGGACTGGAATCCAGGTCTGTTCAGCACTAAACCCAGCACTCTGAACTAGCTTCCAGTGCCGGTGAACTGAATGTAACAGAGACCAGTCTCATGGTTATTCATAGTATCCATAAAAAGTCCACAACCTCCAGGTCTTCTGCCGCTGGACCACATTTGAGGACCACTGCTACAGGTCATGTCTCTGAAACTCTCCCACCCACCACAACTCTTAATTCTTGACTCTTGTATCACTCATTCATTTACTCATTAATTCGCTATTTACTGAGTACAGACACTTCTAAAACAAAATAGACATGGTCCCAGGCCTCACGGGCCTTCCTGTCTACTACGCAAATTGCTCATGTTACAGATGAAGATGCCAAAAACCCAGAACAAAAAGGACTTGCCCAAGATTGCAAATCAGAGGCAGAGCTGGCATCAGAACACTGTATTTCCTTATTCCCAGACCAGTATCCCCTTTTCTTCTATCTTTTTTAAATAAGTAATACGGGGGAGGGGGATGAAATGGGAGATTAGGATTAACATGTATACACTATTGATACTACATATAAAATAGATAACTAATGAGAACCTATTGTATAGCACAGGGAACTCTACTCAGTGCTCTGTGGTGACCTAAATGGGAAGGAAATCCAAAAAAGAAGGGATATATGTATACATATAGCTGATTCACTTTTCTGTACAGTAGAAACTAACACAACATTGTAAAGCAACTATACTCCGATAAAAATTTTTTTTTAAAAAGGGAACATCAAAATAAATAAATAAATAATACATGAGTGTTTTGGAAAATCAGAAAATTCAAGTCAACAATGAAAAAGGAAGTAGAAATCACCCATAACCTCACATTGCAAAGGTCCAAGATTAACACATTGGCCTGTATCCTTCTAGACACATTTCTATGCATACATAATTTTCTTCTTAATATTTGTAAGGTCCTACAACATCTGTTTTAGCTTACAAAAGTGAAATCACATTATATAGACTATTTCTCCTTAAGAATATACTGTGTAGGACTTCCCTGGTGGCACAGTGGTTTACAATCCCCCTACCAAGGCAGGGGACACGGGTTCAAGCCCTGGTCCAGGAAGATCCCACATGCCGCGGAGCAGCTAAGCCCGTGCACCACAACTACTGAGCCTGCGCTCTAGAGCTCGCGTGCCACAACTACTGAGCCTGCGAACCACAACTACTGAAGCCTGTGCACCTAGAGCCCGTGTTCCGCAACAAGAGAAGCCACCGCAGTGAGAAGCCCATGCATCGCAACGAGGTGTAACCCTCATTCGCTGCAACCAGAGAAAGCCCGCACACAGCAATGAAGACCCAATGCAGCCGTAAATAAATAAATAAATTTTAAAATAAATAAATAAGTAAATAAGAATATACTGTGCAAATATTCCCATGTTAATGAATACTGCAACATCAATCTTAATCATTGTATAGATGTATTACATGTTATTTAATTGTTACTCTATTGTTGGAAATCAAAGATTAACCTCTTTTTTTTTAATTTAATTAAATTTAATTTTTTTAATTTTATTTATTTATTTACTTACTTATTTGGCTGCATTGGGTCTTCATTGCTGTGTGCGGGCTTCTCATTGCGGTGGCTTCTCTTGTTGAGGAGCACGGGCTCTAGGTGCGCGGGCTTCAATAGTTGTGGCACATGAGCTCAGTAGTTGTGTCTCACAGGCTCTAGAGCGCAGGCTCAGCAGTTGTGGCACACTAGCTTAGTTGCTCCGCAGCATGTGGGATCTTCCCAGACCAGGGATCGAACTCGTGTCCCCTGCATTGGCAGGCAGACTCCTAACCACTGCGCCACCCGGGAAGTCCCAACATTAATCTCTTCGAGTCTCAGTTTCCTCATCTGCAAAATGAGATAAAAGACACATATTACACATGGTACTTCTTGTTATTAAGTAAGATAAGGTACATAGAAGGCCTGGTATGGTTCTTGGTTCATTGTAGGTGCTATATTAACAGTTGTTGTGTGACAGTGACGATTATGATTCGCCACTTTATCTCCTAGGAGTCCTGCCTAGTATAAATGGAACCCTTGGTCCACTTCAAGCATGCCCTGGAGGAACTAGCTTGTCTGGGCCTAGTGTCCAGGAGATGTTACAAAATATAGCCAGCTCCACGCTATGTGGGATCCACGGTCACTAGCTTTCCCCTGCCACCATCCCTTAGGTCTTCCAAAAGCCCTCCCATCACTCAGGAGCACCTGGACCGCTGGGATCTCCAGGAGAGAGCAGTCTGGGGTGTGCGAGGGAGAGGGACAGTCAGACTCCATCGCTCTAGAATGAATAAGGCTGGCCGGGACCGGAATCTTACAAGAGCTCATTTAAGCCTTGCTATCCGGGGAATTCTACACGGAACTCACAGGAAGGCCTGATGGCTGCCCTCAAAGAGCCCAAGTCCGAGATCAGGACTGAGGGACCCCAGCGCAGCAGGAGACATCCCTAACTTACAGGAAAAGGTCCTTTTCTTTTTCTACTTTTATTGCTTTCACTTCCTGTTCCTCTTTGGTGTGGAAAGCAGGAGGGGTGGGAGAGAAAGTAAAGAGGGAGACGGGTGGGAAGAGGAGGAGCAAAAGGGGAACCCCCCAAGTCTTCCCGCTGTGGGCTGATGTGCAAGCACGCGCTCGCTCTGCTCTGGGGACCACGGTGAGCCCGGAACGTGCCCGCTCACCGGCTGTATCTAATCCTCACCGTGAGCTAGACAGATGTTAATTCCACGTGAGACTCAAGAAAGTGGTTCTAAGAGAGCAGCCACTTATATTAATAGCCAATATCTGTGGAGTGCTAATCGCATGCCAGGATGATGCTAAACTCATTTAGTGCCCACTGTGAAAAAATAGGTACTGTTGTTGTTTTTATTATTATTATTATTATTATTATTATTTTGCAGATGATGTAACTGAGCCAGGGAGGGAGACTCTGAAACCGGGTCTTTTGGTCCCCTATGTCTATGGAATCGTACTCTCCCAAACCAGGCTTTGAAAGCAAAGGGCAGTTTGTTTCCTATACCTGCGCCCTCAGCACCCTAGGCCCCATCCCCTAGTGTCATAGGGCACATCCTGGGGTGTCTGCATATCCTCTCCCTCCGCACCCCCTCCGCCTGGCCTCCAGATGCAGACCCACCCTTTTCTATTTTTTTATTTTTTGGCCCTGGGGCATGGTAGTATGTGAGATCTTAGTTCCCCCACCAGGGATCGAACCCACACCCCCTGCATTGGAAGGGCAGAGTCTTAACCACTGGACCGCCAAGGAAGTCCCCAGACTCACCTTTCCAAGGCTTGGGCTTTAGAGATAGATACCCTTGTCTCTCAGGACTTTGAAGAAAACTTGGAAACTGGCAGGTCCTATAAATTCCTTCATTCATCCATTTGCTCATTCATTCATTTATTCAGTTCAGACTCATCAAGCAACTAATCTGGGCCAAACCCTGACTGGGTGCTGGAGAAACAGGGATGAACCAGACAAGGCACAATATTCCGGGTTATAAATCATTTTCCCCCAGAATTTTGAAGACATTGTTCCTTTGCCTTCTTCTAGTTACCACTGTTGCTGTCTGATGTTATTAAGTCTGAAATTTTAAAAATGTTTTCTAATTATGTGTATTACTTTTTCAAACGACTACCAAATTTTTAGCACAAAAATACTTAAGTTATTTGGGCCTAACTACTTAATCAACTATTAGGTGCTTTTTCTGGCCTAGAAGGAGCTGTGAAAAAGTTTCTGAGACACTGAAAGCACCAAGAAGTGAGAAAGTTTGGGGAGCTCTGCTCTAAAACAGATTTCTATAATTGCATTTGCTGGGTCAAAAGGTAGGCAGTTTTGGCTTTTTATACATAAATCCAAATTGCCTTCCAGAATTTTTTTGATTTATGATTTAATCAACAGATTATGACAGTGACAGACAATTTAAAAGTAACATTGATGTAGAGACCCCAAATATCTGATTTCTTCCCTCTAGGAGCCCGTATTGCACAAAGAATCCAAAGACTTTCTTGGACTTAACATTTATTTCCATATGTGCAAATTATGCCTTTTAATTTGTTTTAATCTGTGGGCTTTAGGTATTTGTTTAAAAAAAATTAGAAGTAAATGCACCAACAACCCAATAAGTGTTTCTTTCTGGATGAGGCATTTCCAGTAATTATTGCTTTCTTCTTTAGAACTTTCTGTATTATCTGAAATTTTTACAATGATTGTATTCAACCCTTTCAGTCAGAAAGAAAAAAAAAATATCTTAAAAAAAAAAAAAAAAGAGCTCTGAATATTTTGGATTAAATTTGTACCTAAATTCCATTAGTAAGAACTAAGGACATGGTACTAAAATATCTGCCAACTGCCATCCTCCTTTTGAGAAATGAAACCCCTGGTCATAAAAATAACCTTTGCTTGCAGTTAGAAGGGAGAGAATTTAAAAAGAAAATAAATAAATAAATAAATAGAAAGAAAAACAGCAGAAGGAAAACTGTCTGTTAGCAAGTCTAAAGTCAGACAAATGTCTGAGGGGCAGAAAGATGGAGCACGTCCAGGCCCAGCTCCCCCGTGGTCCCAAACCCTCTGTGGGGCAAGGAGAGGCCAGTGCCTCTAGGTAAGATGCTGATTTTAGATGTGACCACAGATTAATTTTAGAAGGCCTGACATTCTGAGTCATCCTGAAGTGGCCTGATTGGAGCTGATCAGGGGGAGCCCATTTCAACCTGGCTGTCTTCTCAGGTGTCCCACACCCCTGCAGCTCTGCCAGCTCTTGGAATAGGAGGCCTTGTTCCCATCAGCAAAGGCCATCTCACCGCACAGGGAGGACGTAGATCACCAGCTGAAAGTGGCAGGACCACCTCAACGCGTACAGAGTCCTGGCTGCTCTATTTCTAGGAGCAACTCAAAGCCAGCTAGAATGAGCACACCTGAAGAACGGACTCCGGCCCTTTCCATGGCACCAGCAGCTCTAAAGCACCTGCTGTATACAAACACAGTGGGACAATGATTCCCGGACCTAATCACCCCTATTCCGCAGGGACCTTATTAAAAATATAGATGCCCGAGACCAGCCCCAGATTTGCAGATTCAGTACATCTGGGGAGGGGCCCCCTAGGTGTCCCGAGGGTCCTCCAGGTCAGGGAACCGCTGCTGTCAGTGACCCAGAACTGAGCGGCCCACTGCCCTGGCCCTAAAGACACTCACAGGGACCATCAGGGTGGCTGCAGGGAATGCACTATGTGACTGGCCAGTCTGAGTCATGTGTCCCATTCCTGGCTAGGGTGGGGTCTCGTCCCAGCACATGGGCTGAGAGCAGGAGAAGGGTGGATCCGCAAAAGAAACTGGAGTGGTTTGTGGAATGGGAGAGAGGGTGTCGGGCAGGCAAAAAATAGTAAATGTCCTCCGCTGTTGGCTCTCTCAGCAACTTGTCATCCGGAACAGCTTCAGCACCAAAGAATCCAGTCAGCATCGTGTAATAGACATCGTGTGTTTTTCTGCCCAGTACTGCCTCCTCTAAAAAAGGCACCTCCTTCGTTAAAGGATTGCCCCTCCCGCAGTAACACTGAGCTTCTGGTTCCATCGCCCCAGTTACTACCCAAGTTTGGGCTGCGTTTCTGTCACTTACAATCAAAGAGTTATAACTGGGAATTCCCTGGCAGTCCAGTGATTAGGGCGCTGCACTTTCACTGCCGTGGCCCCAGTACAATCCCTGGTCAGGGAACTAAGATCTCAAAAGCTTCGAGGTATGGCCAAAAAAAAAAAAAAAAAAAGAGTTATAACTAACATTCATGTTATATGTCAATTTATCCAAAAAGAGGATAAACAGGCCCCAAAGGAGATGCTAGGGCCAGAGTCCTCCCTCAAAACCCGACAGACATCACCTATTCATGATCTATTCATCAGCCAAATTCAAGTTCAGTCGTTCGAGAAATTCAATCAGAGAGGTTTGGTAAATCAAGATATGCTTCCTGGAGGAGGGGAAGTTAAGGCTGAGTTTTGACAGGAGAGACCACAGGGCGTTCTCAAAGCAATGCTGCAGGCTGAAGATCTCTTATTCCAGGAAGGCCTGTGAATACTCCTGACTCCATGGCCAGATCTTCAGAGGCTCACATACTGTAGTCTCGCTATTCTTAGCAGCCTGCCATGGTTCAGAAAGGGCTCAGGATCCCTGCGGCTACATGTCCTGGGGGAAAGATGAGCTGGCCTTCAGCTGTGCTGCCCACTTAGCCTGTGAGCTTAGCAGAGGGAACTTGATTCACATTGCAGGGGAATTACAGCCATGGGGCTCTGGGAGGCCTCTCTTGAGGGTGCCTGATTGGAAAGTGTGTCCAGCTGACCAGCCTTGCAAAGCCCAGGGGATCCTGCATCCTGACAGCTTGGAGGGACCCTTGCCCCCATGGGTCCATCAACACCAGCATCACACTAACCTTGCCTGGGGTTCTGGACTCGTCTCTCTTCTGGCATGGGTTGCAGGACCCACAAAGATTCTCAGAGGTCTCTGCTGTAAGGTCTAGGAGATATAGATTGAATCTGTATTGAAAATATAGATTGAAATATAGATTGACAGAGCATTACACAAGGGCACGGTTTCCTGGAGTCTCAACTTTTCTCCTAAAGCATTCGTATGCATTTTTAATACCATACAATTTAATACCATACAATTTACCCAATCGTTTTTATATAGTCACACAGTTGTGCAACCATCACCACAATCAATTTTAGAACATTTTCATCATCCGCCCAAAGCAACCCCTCACCTTTTAAGCTATTACCCCCACCAGCTGCCCCATCCCTTGCAGCCCTGATTTATTTTCTGTTTCTATAGATTTGACTATTCTAGACATTTCATACAAATGGAATTATACAGTATGTTCCCTTTTGTGACTGACTTCTTTCACCAAGCATGTTTTCAAGGTTCATCCATGTTATAGCATGAATCAGTACATTCTTACGGCTGATATTGTTCCATTGTATGAATAGATCACACTTTCTCTATCCATTCATCCACTGATGGATGTTTGGGTTGTTTCTACTTTTCAGCTATTATGCATCATGCTGTTCTGAGCATTCATGTACAAGTCTTATCTGGACATATGTTTTCATTTCTCTTGGACATATGCCTAGGAATGAAATTGCTAGGTAAAATGGTCATCCAGTCAGCTATCCCAGGATTTACTATCGCAAGCAGCTTCAGCATCAAAGAAGCCAGTAATGTCCACAGAACGGACATCATTTGCTTGTTTTTCTGCTCAGAGCTGCTCCCATTCCTCCAAGAAAGGCACCTTCTTCTTTGAAGGATTTGCCTCTCCCCTGACCCCTCTCAGGCCCAGTAATTAGTTCAGAGGGGAGCACCTGAACTTACATTCCCACCAGCAGTGTATAAGGATTCCAACGTCTCCACATCCTCAACAGCACTTGGTATTATCTGTCTTTCTTATTATAACCATCCTAGTAGGTATGAAGTAATATCTCACTGTGGTTTTGATTTGCATTTCCCTGATCACTAATAACGTGGTTATTTCATGTGCTTTTTAGCTATTTGAGTATCCTCTTTGGAGAAATATCTATTCAGAGTCTTTGCCCATTTTTAATTGGGTTATTTGTCTTTTTATTATTGAGTTGTAAGTCTTTATATATTCTAGATACAAGTCCCTTGTTAGATATACGACTTGCAAATATTTTCTCTCATTCTGTGGGTTGGACTTTACCTTCAAAGTGCCCTTTGAAGCACAAAAGGGTTTAATTGTGGAGAAGTTCAATTTATTTACTTTTATTTTGTTTCTTGTGCTTTTGATGTCATACTTAAGAAACCATTACCAAATCCAAAGTTATAAAGGTCACCCCTATATTTTCTCCTAAAATTTGTGTAGCATTAACTCTTACTTTAATCTTTAATCCAGTATGAGTTAAATGTTTTATATATAGCTTGAGGTAGGGATCAAACTTTTTTTTTTTTTTTTGCCCATGGACATCCAGTTGTCCCAGCACCATTTATTGAAAGGACTATTTTTTTTCTTTTAAACAGATTTATTTAGGTATAATTGATATACAAAAACCGAACATATTTAATGTATACAATTTGATGAGTTTGGATATATGCATATACACTTGAAACCACCACCACAATCAAGGTAGTAGTCATATCCATCACCTCCAAAAGCATCTTTGTGTTCCTTTTCTTTTGTGCTAAGAACACTTAACATGAGATCTACCCTCTTAACAAATTTCTAAGTGCCTAGTACTGTACTGATAATTATAAGCACCCTGTTGTACAGCAGATCTTTAGATCTTACTCTTCTTGCATGAAACGTTATACCATTTCAACAACTCCCTATTTCCCTCTCCCCCAGCCAAGGCAACCACCCTTCTATTTCCTGCTTACACAGATTAATGGATAAAGAAAGTATGGTATATAAATATCCTGGAATATTATTCAGCCTTAAAAAAAAGGAAATCCTGTCATTTGTAACAACGTGGATGAACCTGGAAGACGTTATGCTAAGTGAAATAAGACAGTCACAGAAGGACAAATACTGCAAGATTCCACGTATATGAGGTATCTAACACAGTCAAACTCATAGGAAGGCAAAATATACATCAAAATTGTATTTCAAAATATTACATTTTAGGGGCTTCCCTGGTGGCACAGTGGTTGAGAATCTGTGTGCCAATGCAGGGGACACGGGTTCGAGCCCTGGTCTGGGAAGATCCCACATGCCGCAGAGCAACTAGGCCCGTGAGCCACAACTACTGAGCCTGCGCGTCTGGAGCCTGTGCTCCGCAACAAGAGAGGCCGCGAGAGTGAGAGGCCCCGCACACCACGATGAAGAGTGGCCTCCGCTTGCCACAACTAGAGAAAGCCTTCGCACAGAAACGAAGACCCAACACAGCCAAAAATAAAATACAAAAATAAATAAAGAAATTTAAAGAAATTGCCAAACTATTTTTTAAAAAATTACATTTTAAAACATATATAAATTTTTGAGACGTTCACGTAAAATGATGGTGATAACCAGATGTTTTTCACCTCTGGGAAATGGGTATTAAACCTAAGTTAAGGGTATTACAAACATAGTATGAGAAATTCCAACATGTGAATTGATGGTGCTTATTCTATAATTCATATTATTGATGATCTTCACCACACACTCAAAAGCATCCTCTTGTTTGGGAGAAAAGAGAGCAGAAATATATGATATAAGTCTTTCTCCTAAATAATATCATATTGCTGAAGCTGCCATCTGTAGAAATTAAACTGACTGGCATTCTGGCTGGTGTTGACATAACAAGTAGTAGCAGTCAGCCTGGCATGAGCATAGCTGCTAACTAGCCTGGTCCTTCAATAGTCAAATAAATTTTATTTGACTGGATTTTTCACAAATAAAATCGCAAAGATTTTTTTTTTGAGAAAACTAATCCAGTGGCACAAGATTCCATCATTGGAATCCCTGAAACATTTTACTCTTAAGAAATTAAAATTAGCTTATTACCCCATTTTGGATATGAGGAAATTAAATGCCAGAAAGATCAAGAAAACAGAGTTACACAGGCAGAGGCAGAGTCCAGAATGCACATATGACCTGGTCCAGAATCCGTGTCTCTAAATGCAAACTATACCAATAATGAAACCACTATCCTTATAATAAGACCAAAGTAGGTGGAAAGGACTATTTTTTTGTCCATTGAATTGGTTTGACACCTTTGTCGATAATCAATTGACTGTAAATGTGAGCGTTTATTTCCAAATTCTCATCTATTCCATTATCTACATGTCTATCCTTATGCCAGTACCACACTGTCTTGATTACCATAGCTTTGTAGTAAGTTCTGAAATAGGGAAGTGTGAGTACTCTGGCACTGTTTTTTTTTTTTTCTTTTTTTTTTTTTGCTTATACTTCATTTATCTGCTCTTCACAGTAACCTCTTTTGCTTTTTTTTTTTAACATCTTTATTGGAGTATAATTGCTTTACATTGTTGTGTTAGTTGGTGCTGTATAACAAAGTGAATCAGCTATACATATACATATATCCCCGTATCCCCTCCCTCTTGCGTCTCCCTCCCACCCTCCCTATCCCACCCCTCTAGGGGTCACAAAGCACAAGCTGATCTCCCTGTGCTATGCAGCTGCTTCCCACTAGCTATCTATTTTACATTTGGTAGTGTATATACGTCAATGCTACTCTCTCACTTTGTCTCAGCTTCCCCTTCCTCTTCCCCGTGTCCTCAAGTCCGTTCTCTACATCTGCGTCTTTATTCCTGTCCTGCCCCTAGGTTCTTCAGAACCTTTTTTTTTTTAGATTCCATATATATGTGTTAGCATACGGTGTTTGTTTTTCTCTTTCTGACTTACTTCACTCTGTATGACAGACTCTAGGTCCATCCACCTCACTACAAATAACTTAATTTCGTTTCTTTTTATGGCTGAGTAATATTCCATTGTATATATGTGCCACATCTTCTTTATCCATTCATCTGTTGATGGAACTTAGGTTGCTTCCATGTCCTGGTTATTGTAAATATTGGTTATTCTGGGTCCTGTGGGTTTCCATATGAATTTTAGGATCAGCTTATTAATTTCTACAAAGAAGCCAGCTCAGATTCCAATAGGGATTGTGTTGAATTTGTATATCTATTTGGGGAGTATTGCCATCTTAACAATACTAAGTCTTCTGATCCCCGAACAAGGCATGCCTTTTCATTTATTTAAGTTTTCTTTAATTTTTTCAGTGGTATTTTGTAGTTTTCCACATGCAAATTGTATACATGTTTTGTTAAATTTATTCTAGAGTGTTTTATTCCCCTTAATGATATTATAAGTGGGATTGTTTTCTTAATTTCATTTTTGTATTTTTCATTCCTAAGGTATAGAAATGCAACTGATTTTTGTGTATTGAGCTTGTACTTTGCTGAACTCATTTATTAGTTCTCATAATTTTTTGTGGATTCCCTAGGATTTTCTATCCAAAAGGCCATGTCATCTGTGAACTGAGAAAGTTTTACTTCTTTCTTTCCAGTCTGGGTTCTATTTATTTCCTCTTGCCCAATTGCCCTGGCTAGAACCTCCAGTACAATATTGAATAGAAATAGTGAAAGCAGACATCCTTTTCTTGTTCCTGATCTTAGGGGAAATGTATCCAGTCTTTCACTATTAAGCATGATGTTAACTGTAGGTTTGGGGTTTTTGTTTTAGTTTTGTTTTGTTTTTATAGATGCTCTTTATTAGATTGAGGAAGTTCCCTTTTATTTATTTTTTTTTAGACTTTTTTTTTTTTTATGTGGACCATTTTTAAAGTGTTTACTGAATTTGTTACAATATTGCTTCTGTTTTATGGATTTTGGTTTTTTGGCCCCAAGGCATATGGGATCTTAGCTCCCCAACCAGGTATCAAACCCACACCCCCTGCCCTGGAAGGCAAAGTCTTAACCACTGGACTGCCAGGGAAGTCCCAAGGAAGTTCCCTTCTATTCCTACTTTGTTGAGTGCCTTATCATGAAAGGGTGCTGGATTTTGTTAATGGTTTTTCTTATTGTCTGTTCTACTGAGATAACCATGTGGTTTTTGTTTTTAATCTATTGATATGGTGTATTACATTAATTATTTCAGGATATTAAACCAATCTTGCATTCTGGGGCTAAATTTCACTTGGTTATAGTATATAAATCTATTCATGTGTTGCTTGATTTGCTTTGCTAGTATTTTGTTAAGGATTTTTGTATTCATATTCATAAAAAAAAAGATTGTCTGATGTTTTCTTGTGATGTCATTGTCTTGTTTTGCTATTAGAGTAATATTGGCCTTATAGAAAGATTTGGGAGGTCCTTCCTCTTCTATTTTTTGGGAAAGGTTTGTGAAGAATTGGTACTAATTTTTCTTTAGATGTTTTGTGAAATTTACCAATAAAGTCATCTAGGCCTGGGCTTTTCTTTGTGGGTAGTTTTTTGATGACTAATTCAATCTCTTTTCTTATTTTAAGTCTATTCAGAGTTTCTATTTCTTTTGAAGTCAATTTTGATGGTTTGTGTCTTTCTAAAAATTTATCAATTTTATCTGTTATCTATTGTCATACATTATTTGTAGTACTCCTTTATAATCCTTTTGTTTCTATAAAATCAGTAGTAATATCCCCTATTTCATTTATGATTTTAGTTATTGAAGTTTCCTCTCTTCTTTCTTTGTCAAAGTTGTTATAACTGTCCATCTTGATGATCTTTTTAAAGGACTAACTTTTGGTTTTATTGATTTTTCTCTACCGTGTTTCTGTTCTCTATTTCACTTATATTCATTTTAATATTTATTATTTCCCTTCCTTTTGCTTGCTTTAGGTTTACTTTATTCTTTTTCTAGTGTCTTAAAGTGGAAGATTAAGCTATTGATCTTAGATTTTTCTGTTTTTTTAGCATAGGTGTTAACAGCTATCAATTTCTCCTAAACTCTGCTTTAGCTGTATCCTGTAAGTTTGATATGTTGTATCTTCCATTTCACTTATCTCAAAGTATTTTCTAATTTCCTTCGTGATTTCTTCTTTGATCCATTGGGTATTTAGAAGTATGTTGTTTATTTCCACTTATTTGTGAGTTTCTCAAAATTCTATCAGGGGGTTTCCCTGGTGGCGCAGTGGTTGAGAATCTGCCTGCCAATGCAGGGGACACGGGTTCGAGCCCTGGTCTGGGAGGATCCCACATGTCACGGAGCAACTGGACCCGTGAGCCACAACTACTGAGCCTGCACGTCTGGAGCCTGTGCTCCGCAACAAGAGAGGCCGCGATAGTGAGAGGCCCGCGCACCGTGATGAAGAGTGACCCCCACTCACCGCAACTAGAGAAAGCCCTCGCACAGAAACGAAGACCCAACACAGCCAAAAATAATAAATAAATAAATAAATAAATAAATAAGGAGTATTGTATCTAAAAAAAAAAATTCTATCAGTTATTGATTTGCAATTTTATACCATTATGGTCAGAAGACATACTTTGTATATTTCAATCCTTTAAAATGTATTTAGGTTTGTTTTATGGCCTAGTAAATGGTCTATTCTTCAGAACGTTGCAGGTACACTTGAGAAGAATGTATAGTCTACTCTTGTTGGGTGGAAAGTTCTATAGATGGCTGTTAGTTCTAGTTGGTTTATAGTGACTTTCAAGTCTTCTATTTGTTGATTTCTTTTGTCTAGTTCTATCCATTATTGAATATGGCATATGAAGTCTCCAGCTATTACTGTTGAATTGTCTATTTCTCCCTCTAAATATGTCATGCTTCATGTATTTTGGGGCTCTGCTGGTAGGTGCATATATGTTTAAGTGTTACATCTTGCTGATGAATTGACACTTCCATCATTATAAAATGTCCCTGTTTACTTAGAGTAACATTTTTTAAGTTTATTTTGTTCCATGTATAACCATTCCATCTTTCTTCTCTTTACTGTTTGCATCACATCTTTTTCCATTCTTTTATTTTAAATCAGCTTGTATCTTTGAACCTAAAGCATGTATCCAGTAGACAGCATATAGTTGGGTCTCGTTTTGTTTTGTTTTGTTTGTTTATTTTTTTAATCCAGTCTGATAATCTCTGCCTTTTGACTGGATTGCTTGATCCATTTACATTTAATGTTATCATTGATATGGTTGGAATTACATCTGCCCTTTTATTTTTTGTTTTCTATATTTCTTATATGTTTTTTGTTTCTCTATTCCTCTGCCTTCTTTTGTATTAAATAGATATTTCCTAGTATAACATTTTTATTTTCTTAGTGTTTCTTTTACTATATATTTTCAAAGATTGTTTCTTAATTGTTACTCTGGGATTACAATTAACATCTTAATTTATATCAATCTAGTTCAGATTAATGCCAATTTAGTTTCAATCAATCATATACAAAACTTTCTTCCAATAAAACTCCATTCTTTCCCCTCTGCTTTATGATGCTACTTTCATACAAATTACATCTTTATACATTTTGTAACCATTAACACAGATTTCTAATTATTGCTTTATGCAGCTGTCTTTTAGTTCAGATGGGAAAAAAGAGTTAATAACAATATACGTTTATACTGTTTTTTATATTTAACTATGTAGTTACTTTACCAGTGCTTTTCATTCTTCACTGGCTTCAAGTTACCGTGCAGTGTTTCTTTTATTTTAGCCTGAAGGACCCTCATTCATATTTCCTATAAGACAGGTCTCCTAGTGATGAATTCTCTCAGTGTTTGCTTGTACGAATAAATTAAATGTCTTAATTTATTCTTCATTTTTGAAAGAGAGTTTTACTAGATATAGAATTCTTGTTTGAGGGGTTTTTTTCACCACTTTGAATTTATCATCCCACTGCTTCCATCATTGTTCCTAATGGGAAATCAGCTTTTAAACTTATTGAGGATCACTTATACATGATGAATCATCTCTCTTACTGCTTTCAAGATTCTTTGTCTTTGTCTTTTGAGAATTTGATTATGATGTACCTAGGTGTGGATCTCTTTGAATTTACCCTACTTGAAGTTTTTTGAGCACTTGGAAGTTTGTTATATATATATATATATATATATATAGAGAGAGAGAGAGAGAGAGAGAGAGAGAGAGAGAATATGAAATGATATCTTTCATCAAATTTTGGAAGTTTTCATCCAGTATATCTTAAATAATTTTTCTGCCTCTTTCTCTCCTCTCCTTCTGAGACTCCCATTATTTATATGCTGGTATATTTCACAGTGTCCACAGGTCTCTGGGGCTCTGTTAATTTTTCTTCATTCTTTTTTCTTTCTGCTTAATCTGCTTCTCAGACTGGATAATCTCAATTGCTCTATCTTCAGATTCATTGACTTTTTTCTTCTGTCTGCTCAAATATACTGTTGAGCCCTTCTGGTGAAGTTTTCATATTAGTTATTGTACTTTTATTTTTTATGTATATATATCCATATTATACTAAAGAAAAGCATGAGAATGATGTCACAACAAATAGAGAACATCAATAAAGACATATAAATTATATGTCACTTATACATATGTTTTCTTGTAGTATGACATGGTTTTCTTTAGTTCTTTCAACATATTTAAAATAGCTAATTTAAAGTTTTTATCTAGTAAGTCCAACATCTAGGTTTCCTCAGGGACAGTTGTTTTTGTTTTTTTAATATATATATTAAATATATATTTTAATATATATATTTAATATATATTTTGTTTTTTAAATATATAGGACAGAGAGCTTATTTTAATTATTTATTTATTTTTGGCTGTGTTGGGTCTTCATTTCTGTGCGAGGGCTTTCTCTAGTTGTGGCGAGCGGGGGCCACTCCTCATCACGGTGCACGGGCCTCTCACTGTCACGGCCTCTCTTGTTGCAGAGCACAAGCTCCAGACGTGCAGGCTCAGTAGTTGTGGCTCACGGGCCTAGTTGCTCTGCGGCATGTGGGATCTTCCCAGGGCTCGAACCCGTGTCCCCTGCATTGGCAGGCAGATTCTCAACCACTGCGCTACCAGGGAAGCCCTCAGGGACAGTTTTTATTGATTGCTTTTTTCCTGTGAATGGGTTGTAGTTTGTATCTTTTCGTGTCTCATAATTTTTTTTTTTTTTTGACCACACCATGCAGCTTGCAGGATATTAGTTCCCTGACCAGGGATCGAACCCAGGCCCCAGCAGTGAAAGCACTGAGTCCTAACCACTGAATCAGCAGGGAATTCCCATGTCTCATAATTTTTTGAGAACATTTTTTGCAAAACTGAACATTTCAAACAATACGCTATGGCAATTCTGAAAAACGAGCTCTCCCTCTCCCCAGGGTTTGTTTGCTGTTTTTGCTGTTTGTTGTAGCTGAGTTTTTGTTTTGTTTGTTTACTGCCTTTTTTGAACTAATTCTACATAGTAGGGTATTCTTTGTCATATGTGGTCTCTGAAGTTTCTGCTCAGGTAGCCTAGTGATCAGTTACTGATTGGATAGAGATTTCCTTAAACACCTGGAACCAGTAAGTCTGCCAGTCTGTGCTGAGGGGCTGTGTGTGTGTGTGTGTTGGATGTGCCTTCGCACTCAGCCAGGCAGGTTACAGCTCCTACAGCCTTCACTTCGTGCTTTCACAGAGCCTCAAGACCAGCCAGAGGTGAGAATTTCGAGCTTTCTCAGGTCTTTCTTGAGTCTGCATACAGCTCTGAGCATGCTCACAGCCCTACACATGAAGGTGGCCTTCTAGATTCCCAGGAATATCTTAGAGCTTTCCAACACCCCTCTGGACATCTCATTCCCCAGCTCTTCCTCTTAAGCTTTTTGATTAGTCTGTTATTTAACCCAACTGTTATCAATTGCCTATAATTGTTTTCAACAATGTTTCCTGGGAAAAGGCTTTTCACACTGTGTGTGTTCAGAGTCTGGTCAGATACAGACAACCCTGTAAAAGGGGTCTTCCAGGGAACCACCAGCAGGTCAAACAATGACAGTTCTCTGGTAATAGGGTTGTTTTTTTTTTTTTAATTTATTTATTTATGGCTGTGTTGGGTCTTCGTTTCTGTGCGAGGGCTTTCTCTAGTTGCGGCAAGCAGGGGCCACCCTTCATCGCGGTGCGTGGTCCTCTCACTGTCGCGGCCTCTCTTGTTGCGGAGCATAGGCTCCAGACGCGCAGGCTCAGTAGTTGTGGCTCACGGGCCCAGTTGCCCCGCGGCATGTGGGATCTTCTCAGACCAGGGCTCGAACCCGTGTCCCCTGCATTGGCAGGCGGATTCTCAACCACTGCGCCACCAGGGAAGCCCAGTAATAGGGTTTTGAAAGAGCTCCAGGCCAGTTCTGCTCCCTTAGGTGGCTGCCAGAGTGCTGATGTTCACTGCAAATGGGGCTGCTATTTTTCAAAACTATCATAGTGGATAGGACTGGGACTGAATAAAATGCCACAAAGCCCACCATTTTTACCAAGATTCTGCCATTTTTCTTGAATAAGTATTTCCCAGATTTCTGCAAGCCTGTGGTTAATTTCCAGAGTTCTAAAAAAGTTGATTCTGGCCTTTTTTGACAACTTTCTCATTTCTCTTACAGAGAGAAATTTCAGGAGTCCTTACTCCACAGTTTTCGCCAATATCCACTTCATATTTTACATTCTACTCCACAATATATCCAAGTGGGTTTTGTTCCCAACTGTTGTTATTATAACATTATTTGATTTTAAATTATTTCCTGTAGAACGGAATCAACTCTCCAGAAAGATACTCTGAGTCTATTCTGGGACTTCACAGCCACCAACATACTCTTTTTTTTTTTTGGCTGCGTTGGGTCTTTGCTGCTGCACGCAGGCTTTCTCTAGTTGCAGCGAGCAGGGGTTACTCTTCATTGCGGTGCGCAAGCTTCTCATCGGGGTGACTTCTCTTGTTGTGGAGCATGGGCTATAGGTGCGCGGGCTTCAGTAGGTGTGGCACGCGGGCTTCAGTAGTTGTGGCTCACTGGCTCAGTAGTCATACTCTTAAGAAGTATAGGTCATTATAACATTCTAATTATGTGTTGTCTCTTCCACCAGACTGTAACCTCCCTGGGTGCAGAACCAAGTAGCCTTCATTTTTGTCAGCTGTGCTTGGCACGGACCTTAAAATAGAGTGATTGTAAGTGTGGGGGCAAAATGAATGGTCCGTGTTCTTATTTATCTGACTGTCCCAATGTTGGGCAGGATAGCCCAATCATAACCCCACCAGACTGGGTTCAGTACTTATTCCAAGCTCTGACATAAACCTTGGTCATTCCCAAACTGTGTGTTTTCTGCCATGGGCTCTAAGAGGTTTGCTGGTGGGAATCACCATCTTGAAAACCAACGTTAGTAGCCTCTGATGCCACCAGAAGATACATGTCTTTCAAAATGAATAAAACCAAGTAGATTAGAGAATGACTGTTTCCACGGGCATTTCTACCACAGCTTCTTTCTTCTGAACTCAAATAGCAACAGCTCAAAAGAACAATATAAACAGTGAGCTCCAATGGCTTACCACAATCCCGCCAGTGTTTGTATACATGTTTTTGTAAGATTGGAAAAAGAGCAAGAATGATCTGTTATGTTCAGCTCTGATGCTTTTGTTGAACAGTATATATATATGTTATCTACTATGTTGTATATAATTGTAACCTGTAGATTAATGTATTCTATATGATATATATAGAATAATCAACAACATACATACATAAACATACAGAGTTCTTTTACCAGGCATTTCAAATGCATGGTTAAAATAGCACAGTTTCTTGGCCACCGTGGAGACACTTGATATTTGGTGTTATCAGCCAAGGGAGCTCGCTCCCTATCTGTCTGGTGGGAGCCAGGCCTTGCCTCCCACTATGTGGCAGGAGAAAGCTAAGCCCTCCCCCTCCTCACTCCCCGCTGGCCAAGGGAGGTTACACGACTCAGTCTCTGCTCAGGCTTGGCTGACTCCATGTTTCTGCCAGAGTCACGAAGCTGGTGAGATCATCTTTCCCAGCAGAGGAACTGAGGACCCAGGGAGGGTGGCAGTGGGTGTCCACTGACAGAGGTGCCCAGGGGCGGGGCCCTCTCCAGATGGGCTCTGGGACAGGGCCTGGGTGGAGATCGGGCCACCCTTTGTTCCTGCCCAGCTGCCTCCCAGTGCACCCCTGCAGTCTGCGATGCTCTCCAAACACACCCCTGCTGTGTTTCAGCAGCCATGGCCGTCTGCACTGCATCTCCCTCTCGGACCTTTGGCCATTCCCCATTTTTGTTATAAACAGTCTGGTATGTTTTCTTAATGAATGGGAATCAAGAACCCACTGGTGTAGGATTTGTGACCCGAAGTTTAAGCGGTGGCTTTTCGAGCCCTTGGAGAAGGTGGCCTCCAATGGCACACGTATCCTCTAGTTCCGAAAGCTTTTCTCAGGAGCCCGCATGCTGGCATGACCAGTCTGTGCCTGTGCTTACTCCCCACAAGCCTCCTCCACAGCTCAGGTCTGGAAGTCCTGCCCTGGAAAGCCTCGCATACATAACCACATCCGTCCACTTGACATTCCTTGTGCTGCTAAGGGGCTGGGACCCCGGCAGGGGCGGGTTGTCCTCAAGGAGAGGCCTGGAACAGGGCTGCTTTCCTGGATGCAGGACGCAGCCGCTCCCTGAGGGCTGGAGGGCTGGTCATAGGATTCTCCCAAGAGGAAAGGAGCTGATCGTTGGAAATGTGAGCTCCTCGTGGCCCTGCTCAGCCCTGCCCACCAGGGTCCAGTCCAGGGGCAGGTCAGCCAAGCCATGACCGGGCAGGGAGGCCAGGAGCCGCGAGTCCCTAAAGGCCTTTCTGGGAACCTGGAGGACCCCCCCCCTCCCCGAGAGGCTACGCTTGTGGGAGGAGGTCGGAAGACCGTGGTCCCGGAGAAAGGGGTGAACAGCAGATGCCAGAGGGCCCAGCTGTCACCAAGACCCCAGGTCAAGAGCGCATGTCCCTGCATGGCTAGCATTTGTGTTTTCAAATAACAGGGCTTCTATTTCATTCTCATCTTACTGAAAAGTACAAGCCATGGTCCCCCACCCCATGCCATCATGCCTGATAGTACATCTCCCTAAGGAAGACTCTGAATGCCAAGAAATTCTGCAACCCCTTCTCCAGCCACTGCTGGAACCAACTCCAAACACACCATAAACGCTGCCAAGAAGACCAAGGTCCGCAATGCAAACCTCCAGGGCTTGTGAGATCTGGATTCACACAAGCACAGGGAGAGCACGGTCACAACGAAAAACTTTAGAAATCATGTATGAAACCCCAAATAGAAAAACAGAAAGAGAAACAAGACACTCAAATATATTCCATGAGCTTAGTATAACTTACAAGTTCAATTTGTAATATCTACTTCCCCAGACCCTGGGCCCTTGGTGGGACGTCTGGCCCAGGGCTGCCAGGGGACCCAGCTCAGCCAGGCCTGGACTCCTGACCACAGAAACTGAAAGATAACGAGGGTGTTGTTTGAAGCTGCTGTGTTTTGGCATAGCCTGTACTGCAGCAATAGATAACTAACACAGAGAGATTCTCTATGGTTGAGGCAGGAGATAGATGGGCCCCAGGTGAGCAGCTGCAACCAGTCTCCTGCTGACACTTCGGGATGACTGGCCAGAGACCACCTGGAAGACTTCCCCCCATAGGAGCAACCTAAGCCACCGCTACTGCGTGCAACTCACTCCAAGTTCGCCTGTGTGCTCTTCCACACATACTTTGCTTCTAATAAATGCCGTCTCTATTTCACAATCTTGGTCTCTTGGCTGAATTCTTTCTTCAAAGAAGACAAGGACTGAGGTCCTGCTTCCAGCCGTTCCACCGTTGGACTCATTGTGACCTTCAGGCAAAGGATTTCTTTTTAATTTTTTCAATTGTCAAATTAACATACACTCTTTAAGAAAACTTTAAGAGGAAAGACAGGTTAAAATCACCAAGTGTGTCACCTTGCAACTGCCATCATGTTAATCATTTCAGCCATTTCTTTTTTATTTTTTCTTCTATCTAGAGGGTATTTTGCCTAGTTACAATCATTCAGCATACATAACTTTTCACCTGTTTTTTAATATTTTTATTGGAGTAGAGTTGATTTACAATGCTCTGTTAGTTTCTGCTGTACACCAAATTGAATCAGTCATACATATACGTATATCCACTCTTTTTTAGATTCTTTTCCCATATAGGTCATTACAGCGTATTGAGTAGAGTTCCCTGTGCTGTACAGTAGGTATAGCACAGGGAACTCTACTTATAACTAATAAAGAAGTAAGTCCTTATTAGTTATCTATTTTATATATAGTAGTGTGCATGTATATCAATCCCAATCTCCCAATTTATCCCTCCCTCCCTTTGCCTCTGGTAACCATAAGTTTGTTTATACATCTGTGACTCTTTTTCTGTTTTGTAAATAAGTTCATTTTTATCATTTTTTTAGATTTCACATATAAGCAATATCAAATGATATTTGTCTCTGTCTGACTTACTTCACTTAGTATAATAATCTCTAGGTCCATCCATGTTGCTGCAAATGGCATTATTCTATTCTTGTTTATGGCTGAGTAATATTCCATTGTATATAAGCACCTCCTGTTTTTTTTTTACTTAACGTTTTTGGCTTTTGATGTTCATCTTTATTAATTTTATCCCAAATGCATGTATGAGGTGTTCTGGATCTGAGACAGATTTCTCACTAACGACCTTGTAGTAAATAATAAGCATGTGGCCTTCTTTGCTCTGGTCCTTACCTGGGTGATATGACGGGAGTGGATGGAAAATCTCCAGCAAGCAGGGCACTCCTGAACCAGGGCACAGAGCAGTTCCTGAGAGGAGGGCGGACACACTTGCTCCTTGGATCTTGGATTCTCACACTTACTTTCTGCAGTATCAGTACACCCCTCCAGGGGCCAGACAACCTAGAGATGGCTGCCTCCAAGTTTCTAGGCCTCACACTCCCTGTAATGTATGTAACTACATACTCCAGGGTTAGGTAAACTTCTCTAGAGTTCTCTCACTATGTTTACTGTAAATTAACTTTTAAGGCTTGCTTTTAGCCCAGTTTTATGGACTGAATATTTGTGGCCTCCCAAAACTCATATGTTGAAGTCCTAACCCCACAGTGTAATGGTATTTGGAGATGGGGCCTTTGGGAGGTGATTAGGTTTAGATGAGATCATGGGGTGAGGGAGCTCATGATGGGAATAGTGCCCTTATAATAAGAGACACCCAGAGAGCTTGCTCCCTCTCTCTGCCAGGTGAGGACGCAGCAAGAAGGTGGCCAACGACAAACTAGGAAGAGGGCTCTCACCAGGAGCTGAATCAGCCAGCACTTGGTCTTGGACTTCCAGACTCCAGAACTGTGAGATATAAATTTCTGTTGTTTAAATCACCCAGCCTATGGTATTTTGCTATGGCAGCCTGAGCAGACTAAGACACCCAGGATTCCAAGTTTCAGGAAAATTTGATCGTAAGCCTGTGGAAACACAAAAATAGTTTCTCTACCCTTCATGTCATTATAAAGTAATGCTACTTTTCTTACAAGCTTGTAATGCTGTTGAGAAACTTGGTCTTCAAGATTTCAAATACCTCTTTGAAATTGATTACAGGAAGATAAACATAATCAATGAAAGTGTTAAGCAAATTTCAAATACAATTCTGGCTGAATAATCTATATATGTAAGCTACATAGGAACATACTGCTTTTTTTTTAATTGCATAACCTCAGGTGGGGTTACATAGCTCTGCTTTCCACCTAGATCTCAAAAATATCTTCCCTGGTTTCCTGCCGAATAGTCAATTTTAAGGAATAAATAAACAAACCAAGTTCTCTCCAGGCCATGTAGTAGAATCACCTGGGAAGCTTTTCAGACAAGCAGCCCAGAGGTTGTTCTCTGGAGGGCAGAGGACACTTACAAAAGAGAAATCAAAAATATCTCCCCGAACCAGAAGAGCTTTGTCCCCACCGGCACCAGCCACCTCCTCAAAGCCACAGGTACGGCCCAAGGAGGGAGGCTCGTGGATGATGATGGAGCCCATGGGGCTCTGGGCCTTGACCCCTGTGCCTGGACAGAGTTCCCGGGGCCGGCGGCACGGAGGCTGGAGCTGGTCAGCCTGTCCCGGGGTGGGACGTGGGCACAGAAGTAGAATCACGGCCACTCTGGGAAACAGTGGTGACTTACTAAGGGTCCCCTGGGGTGAAGCAGGGCCAAAGAGAGGGTTCGGGGGGGTTGCAGATCTTTCTCAGGATGAGAATTGCAGGGAGACCCCTGATGGAGGCCTGGAGGGCAGGGCACTCACAGCTCCCTGGCCTCCTAACCTTGACCGGTGCAGCTCCAAAGCTGTGTGGCCACATCCCTTCCAGAGTCAGGACCTGTTCCTCTGTGATTCCAGTGGCACCGAGTGGCGCCAGTGCCCTCAGCCCCGCCTGGGCCCCTGAGGGCACATTCCAGGAGGGCACATTCTTCAGGAGGGCCCTGGAAGCCACCCAGCAACACAGCCCAGGGCCTGTGTTCGAAGGTCAAGGTGCCCCGTCTAGACCGTTCTAAGGAGAAGCCAGGGAAGCAGAGAGAAGACTGGCTTTGCCCCTGCACTTGGGCTGCCTCTCTGCTCTTGGCTTCACAGCCCTGCAGTTAGGTTTCTTGTGGTAGGATTTTAAAATCCTTTAAATATTTAGAAAATACCTATGCCTGGGCGCTGCCGCAAACCTATTAGTCTCCAGAGAGCAGCCCCCTGGCTCCGGGCATTAACTTCTCCTTCATCCTGACTCTGTTCCCTAAACTTGCCTCACAGAGATGCCAAGCCTTCAGCCAGCGGGCATTTACGGAGCTTCTGCCGGGAGCCCAGCCCATGGGGCCTTGGGAGCCGTGCTAAGAAAACACTGAGGGAACATTTCAGATGCTCCCGCCCCCAGGGTTTCAAAGCACAGTCCAGGCGAGCTGGACGCCCAAGAGACCCTTAAGGGAGTCCATGAGGTCAAAATGATTTTCATGGTCCCACTGAAACGTCACTTGAGTTTTTTTTTTTAACTTATTTTTTTTGGCTGTGTTGGGTCTTCGTTTCTGTGCGAGGGCTTTCTCTAGTTGCGGCGAGCGGCGGACACTCCTCATCGCAGTGCGCGGGCCTCTCACTATCGCGGCCTCTCGTTGCGGAGCACAGGCTCCAGACGCACAGGCTCAGTAGTTGTGGCGCACGGGCCCAGTTGCTCCGCGGCACGTGGGATCTTCCCAGACCAGGGCTCGAACCCACGTCCCCTGCACTGGCAGGCAGATTCTCAACCACTGCGCCACCAGGGAAGCCCGTCGCTTGAGTTTTGCTGGTGTTTGCATTGCGGAAGCACACACAGCAGTGGGTAGAGCTGCGGCCCTTTGCGCTGCTCAGGCAGCAGTGGTCACGTGATTCTCCATCACATGTGCCAGTTCCTCTCAAGATTCTCCCTGATGGAACCCTCCTACACTGTCAGTGGGAATGTAAATTGGTGCAGCCACTATGGAGAACAGTATGGAGGTTCCTTAAGAAACTAAAAATAGAACTACCATACAACCCAGCAATCCCACTCCTGGGCATATATTCAGACAAAACTATAATTCGAAAAGATACATGCACCCCTATGTTCACAGCAGCACTATTTACAATAGCCAAGACATGGAAACAACCTAAATGTCCATCAACAGATGAACGGATAAAGAAGATGTGGTGCATATACACAATGGAATATTACTCAGCCATAAGAAAGAATGAAATAATGCCATTTGCAGCAACATGGACAGACTTAGAGATTATCACACTAAGTGAAGTAAGTCAGACAGAGGAAGACAAACATCATATGATATCGTTTATATGTGGAATCTAAAATATGACACAAATGAATTTATGAAACAGAAACAGACTCACAGACATAGAGAACAGACTTGTGGTTGCCAAGGCAGAAGGAGCTGGTGAAGGGATGGATTGGGAGTTTGGGGTTAGCAGATGCAAACTATTATATAGGGAATGGGTAAACAACAAGGTCCTACTGTGTAGCACAGGGAACTATATTCAATATCCTGTGATAAACCATAATGGAAAAGAAGATGAAAAAGAATTTTTTAAAAGAAGATTCTCCCTGACGAAGCAGTAAAAAATATTAAGTGTATGGAATTCAAGGTGGCCTAGAGCTCTTCTACGGGGCACCCCAAGACCACCGCTGTTTGGAGAGAAGCACCTATGGGGCTGTTTGTGGTGTGAGCCAATCTGGATGCTTTTTTTTCATGTAATAACATTTTTGAAAGTAACATTTTGAAAATAACATTTTCAATAACTTGAAAGAATGAAATCTCATTTGAATTAAAAGAATGACAAACACACAATGGTTATTCAGACTTGGGTATTTGACAGACATTGCTTCGAAAAGGAACAAAGTGAGCTTGTCATTTCAAGGGAAACAATGACAGTATTTGCCACCAATGAAAAACTCCGAGCATTCAAGCAAAAATTAGAAATTTGCAAAACTCGTCTCTGCCATCCTGAGCTTGACAGCCTCCAAATATCTGAGGATGTTTCGTTGAGATGGGTGGCAATGTTCTTGAATGTGATTTTTTTTTTATATTGTCTGATGAAGAGCGTCAACCTTGGGGAAAACTGTGTAACTCAGTAAATCTGAGTGACATTACATGCATGAGTCAAAGAGCCATTCAAAGTACAGTTTAGACCAGTGGTTTAAAGGTAAACTGAGGATGAAAGGTTTCAGATTCCACAGACAGGAAACAGTGGTGCTAAAATTTGAGGTTCTGGAGACAGTCCTCAAGCCCCACTTCTGGGGCCTCCCACCACACTAGTGGGGTTGGGAGAGTCTTTTTAAAGGACTAGAAGTGGAAGAGGAGAAGCAGCTCTGAAGGGCAGAAAGAGTACAGGAAATTGGAGTTTAAACCTCCACAGTAACACTCACAGGTGGGTAGAATGTTCTTTCTATTGTCACATGGCTAGAAAAGCCAGAGAGGGAGAGAAGTATTTGTCTGAGCATGCCTCCTCTTCCAGTCAGACTTTTCCTGGCAGCTCTGGGGCTGGCAGTCATTCACACTTTAGCGAGAAACACTTAGGTGACCTCATCATAGCTTTTCCTCACTAAGACAGCTGCACCAGAGGAGTGAGCCTTTTGTTGCATGCGCGTGCGTATTGGAGGGGTGGAGGGTCCTAAAGCCTGCAGCTTCTGGGAGGAGAGCAAAAGTGACCAACGGCAGTGGACGCACTTAAAAGCAGCTGAGGATTCCAAGGGTCAGAGAATAAAAGCACTCGGTGAAAGGTCTGAAGTGGGTCTCTTGTAGACAGCATAAATATGGGTCTTGTTTTTGTATCCATTTAGTCAGTCTATGTCTTTTGGTTAGAGTATTTAATCCGTTTACATTTAAGATAATTACTGATATGTACAGTATGTTCTTATTGCCATTTTTGTGAATTGTTTTGGATTTGTTTTTGTAGGTCTTTTTTTCCCTTTCCTCTTTTGTTCTCTTCTCTTGTGATTCGATGACCCTTTAGTGTTGTGTTTGGATTCCTTTTTCTTTTTTGTGTGTATATCTATTACAGATTTTTGGTTTGTCATTACCATGAGGTTTTGGTATAACGGTCTATATATATACATGATTGTTTTAGGTTGCTGAGCACTCAGTGAAAGGAATGAATGGTTTTAAATTTTCTGTTTTCATTTTTAAGATGCTAAATATCTATAGATATAATCCACATCCTCTAAAGCTCTTCCAGGTCTCATATAATTTTAAGAGTTTAATGAGCTCCTGAGACCCAAAAGTTAGAGAATCAGTCCTCTATTGCAGTAGCCAGGCACCCTTAGGTGTCACTTTGGCACCGATTACTCATCAGCTTCACCTCGAGCGTGTAAGGGAGGGCTGACGTTCCCAGGGTCCAGCAGTGAGTCATCCGTCTCCCCCGGGAGTCCATCATGGCCAGGCCCCCCAAGACATGGACCCAAGGAAAGGGTGTTACTGAATTCCCTCCTGGTCTGGCCTCACACATGGTGGGCAAAAGTGGGTGGCGGTGTGTTTGCACAGAAATTGACTGGGCTTCAAAGGAAGGGAAGGCACCAGCTGCTCCCTGTCCCTGACTGTTTATTTCCCCAGAAATAACCCTGCCTCGGAGCACAGAGCTGAAAAAGGGCACACCAGGAGGCACGGGCTTGCATCCTAACAGCATTGTCCAGGAGGACGCAACGTGGCCCCTTCTCCCCTCACTCCGGAGAGGAGACCACCAAAGAAAGGTCCGTCAGGACACCCGAAAGGCTGTGGGGTAGAGCACATGGACCAGGAGGCCCTCCGGCCCCTGCACCCAGGGTGGGACCAGACGCCACCAAGACCCCGTCCCAATCAGTGCCAGATCAATGCCCAATTCATGTGAATGAATTCCTGGAAGTTTTGTAATGCCTGGGTGCATTCCTGGATGTAGCTGTGCGTTCATTTTTTTTTTTTTTTAGAACTGTGTGTTTGTGTGTGTGTGTGTCACTCAGACGTCATAAGGTCAGGAAACCAGGCTTGGCCTTGTGTGTGACTGAGAGGGATTGACCAGGACAGGTTGGAGAGACAGAAACTCAGAGACTCCTTTCGGAGGTCACTGAACGTGTAAGCAGCCACACAGAGGGGGTCCCTGGCTTCCCAAGGGCCTGCCTGTCCTCCGTCAAGGCCCCAGCTGTCGTAGCAGACAGGCCCACAGCCAGGGAAATGCTTAGGGTAGTTGAGCCTAGAAGATTCCGCTCAAGCTGGGGTCCACATGTGCTAAAGGGAACTTTTTCTTCCCAGCAAACAGCAGGTCCTCAGCCCCGCCCACCCCCACTGCCATGTGCAGCCAGCTCGAGCCTGGGGTCCGGAACAGTAGGCCTCAGCCCAGCTCTGAGCCCCGCCCTCTCCCCATCTTCTCCGCAAAGAAAATCTGGCTCCAAAGCCCCGTGTCCAGAGCTCCCGCTCCCTGCTCTCTTTAAGCAGGGGCAGAGTTTAACCCCCAGCCCAGCTCTCTGATACAGAAAAGGACATTCAGCCACCATTCATTCTGAGAAGCACCTTCCCAGGCCCTTTGCTGGAATCCTGGGGGCAGCTGAGCCCCTTCCTGCTCCTGGAAGCTGCCGTGGGCAGGGCCTGCAAGAGATATGGGAACATATGTATATGTATAACTGATTCACTTTGTTCTAAAGCAGAAACTAACACACCACTGTAAAGCAATTGTACTCCAATAAAGATGTTAAAAAAAAAAAAAAATGTCCTGGGCCCTGGTTTGGCGCTGAGCCAGCACAGAGCTCCCGCCCAGCCAGGGCCCCAGGGGCTGTGTCTTCTGTGAATTCACCCTCTGCTGGTGGGTCAGACACAGACCTGTCCTCAGGAACACCAAGCCTAGCCCACTGTCAAGCTGAAAACTTCTCTCAAAGCAAGTGAAAGAGGGATGAATCTTTTTTTTATTGAAATATAGTTGATTTACAATGTTGTGTTCACTTCTGCTGTACAGCATATACACAATGGGATACTACTCAGCCATGAAAAAGGATGAAATAATGCCATTGGCAGCAACATGGATGGACCTAGAGATGAACATACTAAGTGAAGTAAGTCAGGCAGAGAAAGACAAATACCATATGATATCACTTACATGTGGAATCTAAAATATGGCACAAGTGAACTTATCTATGAGACAGAAACAGACTCACAGACATAGAGAACAGACTTGTGGTTACCAAGGGGAAGGGGGGGCGGGGAAGGATGGATTGGGAGTTTGGGGTTAGCAGATGCAAACGAGTATATATAAGATGGATAAACAACAAGGTCCTACTGTATAGCACAGGGAACTATATTCAATACCCTGGGATAAACCATAATGAAAAAAATATTAAAAAGAATGTATATATATGTATAACTGAGTCACTTTGCTGTACAGCAGAAATTAACACAACGTTGTAAATCAACTATACTTCAATTTAAAAGAATTTTTTTTTAAATTTCTGCTGTACAGCAAAGTGATTTAACCCAGGCCACAGAGTGAAAGCGCAGAATCCTAACCACTAGACCACCAGGGAACTCCCAGGGATGAATCTTTTAAACATTAGGCGTCTTAATGTTTTCACTCTTGGCAACAATATCTCGCTGGAGATTTTTCAAGTTCTTAAGCCAGATACATTTTCCCGATACATTTTCCCTTCCTTTCTTTTCTTAAAAAGTAAAACCACAAAGAACAGCATCATGGTTAAGTGAGGGAATGGCCTTGCTTGTAGGAGAGGCAAGCTGAAGTGAATTGATGGGGGGAGGGGGAGTAGTGTCCTGTCTACAACTGACTTTCACGTGGTTCACACACACGCACAAGTGAGAAAGAGACCAAGCTGGTGTGTCCACATGTTAAGCAGTGATCTAGGTGAGGTAGAAATGGGTGTTCATTGTACCTTTTTTTTTTTTTTTGGCCCTGCGGTGCAGCATGCGGATCTTAGTTCCCCAACCAGGGATCAAACCCACGCCCCCTGCAGTGGAAGCACGGAGTCCTAACCACTGGACCACCAGGGAAGTCCCCATTGTACTATTTTTTTCGACTCTTCTGTAGGCTTGAAACGTTTTTAAATTAAGTTTACAGGGGGGGAATAAAAAGTCCCCCAAATTAACCCCATGCTTCCAGGATTATCCCCATCGACCTCCTGCCAGAAGCTGGGCTTAGGGCCTGTCCTGCAGCACCTTCTTGGGCCTTCTGAACCTTCCACAGCTGGAACTTCTGAGAAACCAAAATGCAGGAAGGAGCGGGGGAGTCTCAGAGTCCCCTCAGGCTCCAGCTTTCCAGGAACGAGAACTTCTCGGGGGTGGCTTGCTGGCCTCTTTAAAGTGCTCTCCCAGCATGGCCAGGGCTGTCCTGCTTTCATGAACAACTGGGCCCATATAGGGGCTTGTCGGGCTGGACGCTGCTCCCCCAGCACAGGCTGGGCGGCCGGGCCAGCAGCGCCATCTAGTGGTGAGACAGGGCACAAGCACCTCCCCTCAGGCCTGGTACCCACCTCCCCCCATCCCCACCCCAAGCCTCCTGCTCTGACCCGCTCCCGGGCAGTGCTTTGAGAGGCAGCAGGCAGTGTCGGAAGAGCGTGGGCTTTGGATGCAGACAGCACACAGTAGGTGCTCAATAAATCCCTGTGGACTGCATGGACCAGGTGGATTCAAACCCAGACCTGGGACTCGCCATCATTATGATTTTTGAACGAGCACTGCCGTATCTCTGAGCCTCGGTTTTCTCATATGAAGAGTGGGGTAACGAGCATCCGGGGGCTGTGGTGAGGACTGAGACCCCCAAGGACTGCGAAGGTCCCGGGAAATCCCAAGTGCTTGTCCTCAAGGAGATGCAGCCAGAGACGCCGCAGGCATTTAAGGAGACAGCCGTCAGGGTCGCTGGGGGCCGAGGCAGGAGAGACAGGAAGGTGGGAGGCTCCTATTTGCAGAGGCTCAAGGTGAGCGGACAGATTGGGCTCAGAGTGGGGGAGGGGCCTTCTCCCCATTTCTAAACCAAACCTGGGCGATCTCCACGCGGCGGAGCAGTTGGCGAGGGGGCCCCCAAGTTCAGCAGCCCCCAAAGAGGCGGCGTCCAGGGCAGGGATGCAGCAGCAACAGCCCCTCCTTGTGAGCAGCCAGCGACCCAGACAGGGTTCAGGAAAGCAGCAACCCTGAGAACCGTCTACAGGCACGAGTGAGGCCGCCTGGGAGCCTGGGAGGAGGGGCCGAAGCCCAGTCAGGGGCTCTGAGCAGTGCAGGGGGGACCCCACGTGGCAGGACCTGTTCCCACCGGGGCGCGGAGCCTGCAGCAGTCCACGTATGTTTTTGCCAGTGCGTCGCACACACCTAAGGTCTGTGGTTGCCAAAGTTGTGAAGCACACAATGCCAGCAGAGCCACTCAACATTGGCGATAGCAATCACTAAAAAGCCCACATACAGGCACTGCCTTGGCGGTCCAGTGGTTAAGACTCCATGCTTCCATTGCAGGGGGCACGAGTTCGATCCCCGGTCAGGGAACTAAGATCCCGCCAGCCACGTGATACGGTCAAAAAAAAATGTCCACAAATAATAAATGCTGGAGAGGGTGTGGAGAAAAGGGAACCCTCCTACACCATTGGTGGGAATGTAAATTGGTGCAGCCACTATGGAGAACAGTATGGAGGTTCCTTAAGAAACTGAAACTAGAGTTGCCATATGATCCAGCAATCCCACTCCTGGGCATATATCCAGAAAAGATTAAAACTCTAATTCAAAAAGATACATGCACCCCAGTGTTCACAGACGCACTATGGGACAGAGGCGGTCAAGCCATGTGCTTGGAGGGGGCTGGGAGGGGCAGCGGTGGGAGCAGGCAGCCTTGAGTCTTCCAGCTGTAACATTGCATCACTCTGTGAATCTTGGATGCTCCATCTAACCTGTCTGAAAAGCCCATACTCTTAGGCAGCCCTTCCATTCCAGCATAAATTGTTCTGAACGTGTTAAACCCAAACCAGTGCCGTCAAGGGAATAAAGTGAGTTTAAGGCATGCTCCATGTGGTTGATTCTTATAATTGATATAAATAGCAGGGAGCCCACCAAGGTGTTCCCTGTCTCTCCTTGAGAGGTTCTATAGAAAAAGCTACATGGTCAAAGGAATCTGGACACATCCCACTTTCAGAGATTCACAATACATCCTGTCAATACATTAAGGCTCTGCGAAGTCCTGATGTGCTTGACCATGGATAATTTTGATACATTAATAGGGCCTCACTGACAGCCCAGAGAACTAGCATTCTACCTGCTACACAACAAACCTGATCTTTGTTGGCTGGATACATAACATAACTTGTGATTTCTTCATTAGAATTCTGGTCAAGGTGGGTCAGAAGCCAACTTAATATCTGGATCTGTGTCATGACTTGAAGTCCTTGAGAATAGAGAACAAGCTATGTATTAACCAATCACCTGTTCTGTACCATATTCCACAGAGTATCTCGTTTAACCTTCCCAACAATTCTGTGTCGGTGTTATTATTAGCTCCATTCCACAGATGAGGAAACAGTGGCTCAGGAGGGCTGGTAACTTGCCAGCAAACAGTGGAGCCAGGATGTAGGCACCAGGCCTCCTGAAGATGGTTTTCCCCAGCATCTTTCTTCCAGAGAAGAAAATATATCATATTTATACATATATATAATGCCAAAGAGATAAATATGTAATCTATATAATTTTATTTTTTATTGAGTATAGTTGATTTACAATGTTCTGTTAATTTCAGGTGCACAGCAAAATGATTCAGTTATATATATGTGTATATATATATATATATTCTTTTTCAGATTCTTTTCCCTTATAGTTATTACAAAATACTGAGTATAAGAAAAGAAATAAATATGTAATATATATAATTTTAATATATATAAACTATACATATAGTAAACTTGTAGCTGTGTTGTCCAATACGCAGCCACAGGCTACAGGAGGTTACTGAGCCCTTGAATTGGGGCTGGTCCTCGTTGACACATGCTATAAGCATAAAATAGTCACTAGATTTTGAACATTTTGAAAAAATGTGAAATATCTCATTAATAATTTTCACATTGGTTATACGTCGAAATGGTAATAGTTTGGGTAAATTGAGTTAAATAAAATACATTATTTAAATTCATTTGGCCTGTTTCTTTTCACTTTTTTAGTGTGGCGGCTAGAAAAATTTAAATTGCCTACGTGGTTCACAGTTTCTTTCTACCCAACAGCGCTATCCTGAAGCTTTCTACACCTCTCCCTACTCATGAGCTAGCACATAGTAGGTACTTCATCATAGTTATCGCTTTTGAGACAAACATTGATCGATGTCTTGATTTCTGAAAATACACGGATCCAGGCTCTTCGGTCTCAGGTTCAGCACAGGGAGTCACAGGAGGGGAGGAGACATCATGGGCCAGGCTGTGCTGCTGTGTGCGAGCCTGAGAACATCGGGAAGAAATTTACAAAAGGAAGAGACAAGATCAGCCTCCCTGGGAGGAAAGTGTGATGTTAAGGGCTTAATGGAGCCAAAAGGAAAACCTCCCCACCTGGTCCCTTATCTGACATCCCTTCCCTGTCGCAGCAGACCCACCAATCCGAGTGCCCACGGTTCCAGGAGCCCCAGTGAAGGCCTGTACGTAGCTATAGCTAAAGACGAAGATTAGGGGGTCATGGTTCACGCCCTATGACCCATCCCACCCCGCCCCCTTGGTTGGACCGGTGACCCCTGACCGGAGGCTTGCTACCAACCTTTGACCTTGACTGGAGGCAGAAGATGAGTCTGGCCTGCCCAGTGCTCGCGCTAGGAAACAGGAGTGGGGCGCCAAGAAGGATGCCGTGGGGAGTGGGCGCTGATTTGGAGCTGAGTAATAGAGAATTTGACTGGCCTTTGTCCCTACTTCCTGGGGGCAGCCAGGGTTTAGAAACCCTTGGAATTTCCCAAGCGTTACCGGTGATGGATCCCTTGGACCACACCTGCTGGTTTATGCTAACAAGGTGACTCAGAAAAACCAACAATGTGATTACAGGGTTGGGACCTCGAGTGATGATGGGGGTTGGGGAGTGTGCGTAGGGGAGGGGGGATGGAGATGGAATCACATGGGCAACGATTCAATCATTCTTGCCTACTTAATGAAACCCCAATAAAAAGTCCGACACCAAAGCTCAGGGGAGCTTCCCTGGTCGGCAGTACTCAGCGTATCATCACACAGGGACGTGCCAGGATGATAGCGTGTCCCTGGGGACGACACCTTAATGCATCTCTCCCTTTGTTCTGATTTGGGTCCCTGTGTCATAAAAAAACTGTAACCCTAAGTATAGCATTTTCCTGAGTTCTATGAATAGTTCTAGCAAACGACCAGACCTGAGGGGCTGGTGAGAACCTCCACATTTGTAGCCAGCTGATTAGAAGAGAGGCTGGCCTGGGGACCCTAGAACTTGCATCTGGGACTGAAGTGAAGGCCATCTTGTGGAGACAGTGCCTTCAACCTGTGAAGTTTGGCCCAACTCCGGGGAGTTGGCATCAGAAGCCATTGCTGTAGAATTTGCTAGTTTCCTTTGTGTAAATACTACTGCAGTTGTTCTAAAGTTAGCTTAGAACATACGATCAGGGCTTCCCTGGTGGCGCAGTGGTTAAGAATCCGCCTGCCAATGCAGGGGACACGGGTTCGAGCCCTGGTCCGGGAAGATCCCACACGTCGCAGAGCAGCTAAGCCCGTGTGCCACAACTACTGAGCCTGCGCTCTAGAGCCCGTGAGCCATAACTACTGAGCCTGCGTGCCACAACTACTGAAGCCCGTGCACCTAGAGCCCATGCTCCGCAACAAGAGAAGCCATCACAATGAGAAGCCCACGCACAGCAACAAAGAGTAGCTCCCACTCGCCACAACTAGAGAAAGCCCACGCGCAGCAGCAAAGACCCAACACAGCCAAAAATAAATAAATTAAAATAAATTAAATAAAAAAAATAAGAACATACTATCAGCTCCTGTGAGCCAGGTGGTGTGAACTAGCTTCAGCGTAGGACCAGGCAGGAGTCAGGGCTGAGCCGGCTGCAGCCCCAGCGGAGAGATGCCCGACGGGTGACAGGCCGTGGGCAGTGTCGGGACCGCAAGGGGAGAGGGGTGCAAGGCGGAGATGCTGCATTGCAGGAGCTGCCAGTCAAAGGCAGACCCGAGGAGCTGGGGTTTATAACCTTCTTCCCATGGACCAGACAGTAGCCGAGAACAACTCCGCGAGCTGGGGAGTCCTGGGCCTGGGAGATCCAGTCACTTCACAAAGTCCTGCAGCTTGTCAGCAGTGCAGCCAGGACCGAGCCAGGCAGGTGCCCGACACCCAGCCCGAGTGGTTTCCAACACCTCCTGGACCTCATTTCCCATCTGGACCATGACTTCGTAATGGCTCAGTCCCCCAGACCAAACTAAATGGTACATAGTGTTCCTGTCCTCGGCCACCACGCTGAACCGGGACTCAGAACTCAGACTATTTCCCCACCCTCGTGTGGAATCAGCTGCAAATCGTATCAAGCAGTGATTTGGTGAGGCCTCTCCATTAAGCAGTGTAGGGAACGGCACGCAGAGTGAGCCTTTCCTGAGTCCAGCTCTGTGCCAGATGCCTTGCGGACATGATCTCATTTAATCCTCACCAAGCAAAGTAGCGATTCCTAGCCCTGTGTTTACGCAAAGCCCTCAAGGTCCTTGAGTGCTCGCCAAGGTCAAGAGCTGGACAGCACTGAGGTCCGGACAGACCCAAGCGTCATCTGTCTGCAACAAAGCTGGGAGGCGTGTCAGGGGTCTTACTTCCCGTCCCAGGAGCTTCGGGCAGGGTGAGGGTGGGAGCAGGGCTGGGGGACGCCCATCTGGCAACGGTGTTCAGGACGCAGGTGACAGGGGACTCGAACTCTGGAGCCGAGCAGTTGCCACCTGCTCCCTAAGGTGGGTCACCCTCACAGTGCTCCCCATGGCCTCCCTCCCTGAGGCAAGATGCTTTGCTCAGGGACCCCCATGCTGCTTCTCGGGAATCATCTATTTACGGAAGCTGCTTCCACACCCTGGAGGACAGTGTTACTCCTCTCCATCTCTACCAAAAGCCGAAGCACTGCTTTGTTTCCTTTTTAAAAATAGAATTTTGAATGAAAAATCTTCTGGCCCTACCTTCTTTCACACAGAAGGCCATTTTGAACCCCTGGAGGCCCCTGGGGGCTGTCTTGACATCACGTCCCAGCAGGGGTCCCCTGGACATTTCCTCTCTGGTCCCACTCAGGCCCTGGGGAACTGGGTTGGGGGGCAGTTCTGCAAGGATTGCTGTAATCTTAGGTTCTCACTGAGGCTGTAATTTAGAATCCATGTGTGGTAATATTAACAGAACCACCTACCACATGCCTGACATTTTAAAACCCACGCTGGGTACCAAGAACACTCGTGGTTTTACTACACTCACAACATGACCTGCCCTGAGGACCAGCGCTCACTCCCTCTCTCTGCAGAGATCTCTGCTCCCGCTTTCCACCCACCCGATGGCCAAAGCAGAACCGGCTCCTCTGCAGAGTCCAAGGATGAAACAAACCAGAGAGTTCTAGAGAAGGTTTTTATTATCCAAGAGCTAAACCAGAGCCTTGATATAACACAAAGCATCCGGTGGTTGACTACAATCTTCTTCCCCTCTACAATCATCCCTTTAACAGGGATGGGCCTTTAACCAGAGCAGTCATGTGTGACACTGACCTTGGGACCCGTCAAGATCATTCTAGCTCACAGCCTCTCTGCCCATATCTGAGTCTGTTCCAAAAGGCGTCCCATGCGGAAGTGTGGACTAATGCCCCTCCTCGTCTTTATGCTCCCGTGACAGGATACATTTGTGGATTGAGAATACGATGCAGGGACCCAAACAAAACAGGCCTGGGAATAAAGATATAATGAATCTTTCCATAGTGAAGGCAGGGGCTTCTGCTTACAACAATGTGATAGACTTCAGAGCAAAAACACCCTGCTATGAAATACCCAGAAATGCTGCAAGAAATATAATAAATGTCCTTTTAAATACATGGATGGGTCCACAGAAAAGTAAAAAGACATAGAGCCAAGCATTTTGGAGAGTGTGTTCATTTTCTATCACTACCATAACAAATGACCACAAACTTAGTGGCTGAAGAAAACATAAGATTTACGTACTTATAGTTTTGAGGGTGAGAAGTCCAACACTGGTCTCACTGGGCTGCATTCTATGGGAGAATCCACTTCTGTAGCTTTTTCAGCTTCTGGAGGCCACCTGCGTTCCTTGGCTCGTGGCCCGACCTCACCTTCACAGCCAACGTTGCCTTCCTCTGACCATTGTCCTGTAGTCACACCACCCTCTGACCCTCTTCTGCCTCCTTCCCCCACTTATATGGGTCCTGTGATTCCTTCTATCAGGCCCACCCAGATAATCAGCACCCTCAATTCCCTCTTTGCCATGTCCTCTAGCGTATTCCCAGGTTCTGGAGATTAAGATGCAGAAATCTTTGGGGTGAGGGATATTATTCTACCACAGCGAGAAAACCAAAGTCCAAAAAAAAAAGGGGGGGTGCTAACACTTCGGCTGCCTTGGATGGGGGAGGTTAGCAGTTTCCAAAGGGCTTGCATTTCAATGACCATGAAGGCAAGAGAAGCCGGAGCACAGCAGAGGGGGGTTAGAACTGAGCAACCCCCCTCATAAAAAGCTAGGAGCCTTAAAGTTTTTCACTTTCAAAGAATACACAAAAATCTGTCCAGTGGCAAAAAAAGGGGGGCTACACAAGAATTTGTCTCAAATTGTCTTAAAATGTGCCCATGGGGATACACAGCCACAGGCCTGCCCTCATGCATTGACCTTCCAGGAACCCACTGCTGAGAAACAAGTAAACAGCAGCTCTGTGCTGTGAACATCCCTGGGGTATCTGACAAAAGCAACTGTAGAGCTCCTTTAGGGAACCCACCCTCAGTATGGGCTTCATGTGTTCTACACCTAAGGCCCCACCCACGGGGATGTGCAGTCCAGACCCACAGAGCAAGCAAGGAACAAGACATCGTGAGCAAAAGCCGACAGAGATGAGGAGCCACTGAACCAGACTCCCAAGAACTGGAGACAACAGAACAGGTAGATACAGATTGTAAAGTAAGTACACTGACGATCATCAAAGAATAAAGGAAGGAGTCAGAGCATGATATAGGAGCAAGATGCTATTAAAATATATTACTAGGCTTGCTTAAAAATGAACCAAATAGTGTTTATAGGATGGAAAATAATGGTTATTGAAATGGAAAACTCAATGGACAAGTCAGCTGAAGAGGGCAATAGTGAACTGGAAAATAAGTCTGAAGAAATTCCTGAGAGTGCCACTCGGGAGAGATGGAGATGGAAATTTTGCAAGAAAAGATAAGAGACATGGAAGACAGAATGAGAGGTCCAACTTCCGCTTAATAGAAGTTCCTGAAGGAATGTATGGAAAGAAGAGGAGAAAGAACAGTTTTTCAAAAAGATAATGGCTGAGAATTTTCCATAATTGATGAAGGACGTGAATCTTCTAATTTAGGGAGTATAATGAGCTGTAAGTAAGAGAAATAAAAGTAATGAAATTGGAGAACTTTAAGGACAAGGACAGCCAGAGAGAAAAGATAAATTGCTACAAAGTATGGATAGACTGACCTCAGACCTCTCAATAGCAATAACCAAAGCCTAAAGACAGCAGAATAATATCTTCAAAATGCTGAGAAAAAATAACCATTAATAGAGAGTTTTATACTCAACTAAATGACTCAAGAAGGAGGTGACCTCTAGCTCTAGCTACAAATGTACAGGACAAACAGAGGATAGAAGAACATGCTAAGTGAGACTGCAGGATGAGGTCAGCAATGCTCAGATTGTGGGGAATTACACAGGACAAACACCTTGGTTTCCTCAACAAATAAATTGCAAGGAAATCTTGAAAAAGAAAGAAAAAAGAGGAAGATAAAGAGAACCCTAAAAGACACTTAAGAGACATATCAGTCAGTCTCAGTGATTGGGTATCATTTGAATTGATTCAAACTATTTTTTAAATTATAGTCATGAAACAACTACAAGTTTGAACACGGACTGGATATTTAATAATAATAATGAATCATTAAATTTTTATGTGTTATTATGGTATTATGAGGTTTTTCTTTTAATAATCTTTATGGTTTATTAACAGATGTAATGATACTATGTGTAGGGTTTGCTTCAAAATAATCTAGTGAGTGGAAATATGCAGAAAGCCAGATTGATTATGAGTTGACTTTTGTTGAGGTTGGATACATCAGGGTTCATTATTCTATTTATGATGGTTGTTTGAAATTTTTCACAATAAAGATACAATTATAATAGTTATCATAAAATAAATTATAAAATAAATGGAGGGACTTCCCTGGCAGTCCGGTGATTAAAACTCCGTGCTTCCAATGCAGGGGGCACGGGTTCGATCCCTGGTTAGGGAACTAAGATCCCACATGCTGCACAGTGTGGCCAAAAAATAAAATAAATAGAATTATTTTCTACTGTAAAATAAATATTTTCTATTATAAAATAAATATAATTATAATTTATATAATTATAAAATAAATTCTCTTGAAAGTCTTCTTCCAAGTTGAAAACATTATGTTTCTTAATTGTGTTTGTATTTCTCTAGGCATGTTCCTTCCTGGTATGTACTTTAACTTTCCAAGTAGTTAAATTATTATAATTAGATATGCCATATTAACTAGAAATTGTAAGAACATAACTAAAAAAAACCATCTAAATGAACCAGTTGGTATTGTTAATAGTTCATGATCCAACCAGTTATAATAGAATAACTCTGCATTCTTCTGTTGACAGGAGTCCAAGTAACAGGAAATTTCTGGATCAGATGCAGCTGTTGTTTATAATGTATTTGGCTGACAAAAGAAAACTACTTTCTAAATTTCTATTGCACACTTTGTTCCTGAGATCTTTAAAATGTATGATCCTCTCTGTTAACTACTTCTACTGAGTGTTGGTCCCCATTTAGTTTCACAAATCTGGAAATTTTTTTTCTATTGCATTTATAAAACGTTTTTAATTGATGAAAGATAAATCAATTTTAGATGCAATTTAAAGTGGATGCACCTCGTTGGATTGTGGATGATTGTACTTAATTTGTGCATGAATTTAATTTCAAGCTATGATGATTGATGGTTATAAAACTGGGAATAAATACATACTTGCTGCGATTGTACACTTCTACACTGTACCAGAAGAAAAAGGTAAAATTCTGAAGATATAAAAAAAAAAGTCTTCTTCCAAGAGAACAGATAGATAAATTGTGCTGTATTCATATAATGAAATACTATAAAGCGTTAAAATGAAAGAAACAGAGCTACATGTAACAATATGAATAACTCACTTAAAACAACACTGAGAGGAGAAAAAAAGCAGGTTGCAGAGTGATACAGTGTGCACTATTTATATAAAATTTGAAAACATGACAAAAATGAGCACAAAATAAAGAGACTTCCAGGAAAAAATTGAGTTTACTACTAACAGATTTTTATTGCTAGAACTTCTAAGTGACGTACTTCAGGAAGAAAGAAATTAAAACCAGAAGGAAGATCCGAAATGCAGGAAATAAATGAGTATTTACTATATAAAACCATAATTACAATAATGAGTAATATAGAGGATAGGAAAGGTGAAACTAAAATACTGGACGACCAAAACATAAGGCAGAAGGGGGTGACCTTCAAGAAGAAGCAGAGATACGGAGTCATTTTAGACTTTGTTAAGCATGTGTGTTAAAATTTTAGGCGTAATCATTAAAGAGTAGAAATAGAATGCATAATTTCCAAGTCAGTAGGGAGGGGAAAAGGAAAGACAACTCGATCCAGTCAAAAAGAAGTCAGGCCTTCCCTGGTGGTGCAGTGGTTGAGAATCTGCCTGCCAATGCAGGGGACACGGGTTCGAGCCCTGGTCCAGGAAGATCCCACATGCCGCGGAGCAACTAAGCCCGTGCGCCACAAGTACTGAGCCTGCATGCCACAACTACTGAAGCCCGCATGCCTAGAGCCCATGCTCCGCAACAAGAGAAGCCACTGCAATAAGAAGCCCGCGCACCGCAACAAAGAGTAGCCCCCGCTCACCACAACTAGAGAAAGCCCGCGTGCAGCAACAAAGACTCAACAAAGCCAGAAATAAATAAATAAATTTATAAAAAAAACAAAAAGTCAGGAAAGGAGAGTCAAAGAGGAGGAGGAGATAAAGAGAAAGCACAAAATAAAAAGGTAAAAATAATTTCAAATGTATCAGTGACCACAACAAAGGTTAAGAGTTATATGACAGGGGGTGGGAGAAGGATAGAGTGGGAGTTTGGGGTTAGCAGATGCAAACTATTACATAGAGAATGGATAAACAACAAGGTCTTACTGTAGAGCACAGGGAACTATATTTGATATCCTGTGATAAATCATAATGGAAAAGAATATGAAAAAGAGTGTATACATGTGTATAACTGAATCACTTTGCTGTACAGTAGAAATTAACACAACATTGTAAATCAACTATACTTGAATAAAATAAATTTTTTTTAAAAAGAGTTAAATGACAGAGATCACCAAGTGGGATTTTTTAAAAATCCAGCTACACTCTGTTTACAAGAGACACATCTAAAACAAAAGAAAACTATATGATTGAAAGTAAAAGATTGTATGGAGATGGGAACTAATGGGAATAGAAATGTCACGTAAATATTATAAAATAAGGTTGGAATGGCTAAATCACTGTCAGATTAAAAATAGACTTTAAGGCCAAAGTACCTGGAGGGACCAAGAGCATTACCACATAATGATAAATGGAACAGTTCACCAGGAAGATAAAACAACACTCGAACGCATCTAATAACATGAACTCAAGCTATATTAAGCAAAAACTGACAACTCCACAGAGTGGGAATTTTTAATACACCACTTTCAGTGATGGACAGGCAAACATGAGGAAGTATACAGATGTTTTCAACAGCACAACAGCAAGCCTGGCATAATAAGACAGATGTGGAACCCTGCACCCAGCAAGCGTCATGGAACATTTTCATAAATTAACCCTGTATGAGGCCACAGAGCAAGTCTCTGCATCATGCAGATCCCAGTACAATTAAATTAGCACTTTAAATGAAAAGCTTGCAGAACTAGAAGACACGGGGCTCTAAGCAGCTGTCAGGAACTGCCCCCCACCCCAACCCTACTCCACTCCAGGCAGGGTTCAGGGTCCATTCTACACCAGCGCTGCCCCTGGTCTGCCAGAGCCAGAAAGCCCAGGCGCATACCTCCGTGTCGGCGGCTGGCATCCAGTGGGGGGCGGTCCTATCCCTGGCGTCAGCTCAAAGCCAGGCCCCAGCTCTGTGGACAGGAGCAGTGACCAAGGGACCAGGACCTTCCCCCCCACCAGAATGTCTCTTTTCAGATAAGCTGCAACAGCTGCGAATAGAGCAGTGGGTGGCAGGGACCCCACATTCCCCTCACCTAGCTGAGTGAGGGGGGCTTCCAGAGCCACTCAGAGGGAGCCTGATCCCCCTTACCTGGAGTCTGCGGGCTCCCGAGACCTGAGCCCAGCTCCCACCACCCGAAAGTGTGCCCACGCAGCACTGGACACACGGGGAGGAAATGACACCCACTAGGGTGGGGACAACAGGGAGTCAGGCAGGGCATTAGATTCTGGCCAGGAGGAGAGCTGGGAGGGGCCATGGGGCCCAGGCTGGGTGCCCAGGGCGGAGGGAACAGTCACGAAGCCACCTGGAGGAGAGGCACTGCAGCTGCACGTTTTCATTTAGGAAACCCCAGAGGAGCGGGGTGCGGGGTGGGGGGTGCGGCGTCGGGGCGGGGGGCGGGAGTCAGCTCTGCACACCCGCCCAGGCCAGCGAGCCTGATGCCAGGTCTCCTGCATCAGACGGGAGCAAGCTTCCCGCCCTGCTTCCTCCTGACAGCTCCAAACTCAGAGAAGACAGATAGCCTGAGGGCTGCGGGAGGGAGCAACGCAGAAAAGGGAGAAGGAGCCAGCCTCACCCGGGCCCTCCCCAGGCTCCCAGGTGGAGCTGCCCGGAACTAGGGGAGTGGAAGTGCCCAACTTTACACGAAGTTCTGGGATGTTTACTTACACCGGACTGGACGTTTTCATCCGTAATTGAGAGGGTTACGGTGGCTAAAAGTAACTGGAGGCTTTTTCCTTTTCTAGCAGTGATCTAAAACGTATTAAAACAGCCCAAGATTTCATCTGAGGCTAGAAGTGACCGCAGCACTGGTTCGAAGGGACAGCCGTGAGAGAGGGTAGGTTGTTTTCAGTCTCACCCTGAGAACTCTGCCCAGCCAGGAGCTGGGGATGCCGGTCTGCTGGCAGCTCTGGTTTTGCCAGCTGGGCATTCCCACCGCCCCCCTCCTCCTTTGGTCAGGGCACCTGTGGATCACAAAGCAAGCCAGTCAAACGCCTTGGGGAAGGGGACCCTCCAGCTGGGACGCCGGTCACTCAGAGATGCTGCAGCCAAGGCCCTTGGACAGTGCTTCCTGGTTCCTGGCTGGTCAGCTCTTCCTTCAGTTTGGTGACTGGCCCCAGCTCCCCCCCCCACCACCCCGCCTGTTGCTTTGCCCACCACAGCCCCCGTGGGCACGGCTCCTGGGCCTCCGGGGGAACCCCTTGCCTTGGCCGTCTCTCAGCCTGCCCAGTTGCTGACCCCTTCAGTTTGACCAGCACATTTTCAGAAATGGAGTTTGAAAACCTCCCTGCAGGCAGCATACTCCGCAGGCCTCACCACCCCCTACTGTCCCACAACCAGTGGTTTTATTACCGGCAGACCGGCGATTCCTAGGTTCTTGTCCTCTCAAGGGAAAGAATTCAGTCAAGAGACAGAGAGCAGGTCTAGGCAGCAAGTTTTATTAAGCAAAGCAGAAGTACGCTCTCCAGAAGCAGCCCTGCAGGTCAGGGCAGGGTTGGGTTTATTAGAGTGGTGAAAGTCCCTCCCCATGCCCTACGTCATTTGACTGACAAGTTGATTGACAGTTTTAGGTTATATGATCTTTCTCTGACTGCGCAGGTGCTTACCACCGAGAAGCACCCAAGCGAAATGCACGGGGGGAGGGGCGGGGCAAAAAACGCCATGCTAATTTATTATAAATACGGCATAATGGGCCCTGGGTTACTTTGAGTCACTTTTTAGGTCTTGGTGCCCCTGCACCAACCTGTGTTGGCAATTTTATCCTGCTTGGTCCTGATAAGCCTGGAAACTCAGCGGTGGTCCTTGGCTGGAGGAGGGAGGCTCTCTGGGCGTGCTCTGATTAGCAGTGGGGGGCCGGGAGAGAGGACCCCCCCTCCAGGATGGGGCAGCACCCGCTCATGTCTGACTAGCTACCTAACAGTTTTTACCAACTTCACCCCTCCTTGGTGGCAGCACCTAGCCCTGCTCCCCTTTCCTTACTAATACCCCTGGAATTGTGCCGTGCCTTGGCTTCTCAGCTACGAGGGCTAGCTGACCCCTGTCTGGCAGGTCACTCAAATCTGAGCACAACAATTGTACTTTAGGTAGTTAAATCGATGGTTTCTAACAACTATTGAAAGAGAAGGTATAGCTCCCTGAAGAACCTAATTTACAGTCAGTTTTGCTGGTTTGTAAACAGTTTGAAAAAGAAATGAACACTGAGATTATTAGGCAATCAAGTCTTTGGTTTTTGAAGACACTTTTTATTATGGAAACGTTCACGCGGACACAAAGCAGAGAATGGAGGCATGAATCCTCCAGGTACCCATCACCCAGCTTCCACACTTATCAACATCGGGCCAATCTTGGTTCATCTTTTCCTCCCCCAGCCCTCCCCCCACCAACACACACACACATTACCCACCCTCCACAGCAAGCTGGGTTATTTTAAAGCAAATCCAAGATATCATAACATGCCATCCATAAACATTACATATTTATATCTTTAAGGAATACCTCCAAGAGATAAGATCTCTCTTGTTAATGTAACAACAATATGTAACAATAATTCCTTAATATCATCAAATACACATTGTTCAAATTTCCCTAATTATCCTTTAAATCTCTTAATCTATAACAGTTCCCCCTTCTTCTTTTTCTTTTTTCTTGTCACTTATTTGTTGGGGAAAAAAAAAGTTATTTGTCCTGTAGACTTTTCTATGGGCTGGATTTTGCTGATTGCACCTGCATGGAATTTTAACATGCCCCTCTATACCCTGTATTTCCTATAAACTGGTGGATCTAGAGACTTAACTGATTCGATTTCACTTTCTTTGGCAAGAATGCTTCACAGTTGGTGCCATGCACGTCCCACTGGTCACACCAGGAGGCTCCTAATGTCCAGCTGCCTCTCTCTCTGTCCGTGAAGACCAAGAAGTTGGCTCAGGTGCGACCCACCTGGCTGTGCCCATCCCTGGGCAGGGCCACACATCACTAGAGGGTCACCTTGTAGAATAAGAGTTCACCTCAAGTTTCCTGGTGAGTCTCAATATTTTTAAATTTCAGTCTCAAACAGAATAAAATTGTATCTAGTTTATAAAATTTAATATATATACTGCTAACTCAAAGGAATCCAACATTTTTTCAGTTCATGACAGAATTTCACATTTAACTCTACATATTTTTACAGCACTCACACTAAAGTTATTCCGTCATCACGCTTTATATACTCAAACAAAAATGGTATGTGAAATTGATACTATTTCTGTTTTATTTAAGGATTACTTTGCAGAATGACCAACTAAAGAAGGGAAGAAAGATTTATGGTATATATTCGTAGGAAAGTGATTTGGGGGTAAGGATTATGTAAAGAGACTTATGGAATTGAGACTAAGAGGTCTCAAGCATGAAGGCACAGAGAGAATGTTATAAAATTGTGTTTTTTACTAGCGACCAACAGGTGGCATGAGCAGCAACAGATCATTCGAAGGCTCCTAGCACCCGAGGCATTCAGTCAGAGCCTTATGTCAGCACCAACAGCTGGATCACATTTCCAGTTTGGATATTTAAAATAAGACTATGAAGATAAAAATATGATTTTGTCTATAGAATGTCCATTTACATATTTATTTTTCCTTGAAATGAAAATGTTTGAAAGTTACACTGTTTTCCACAGTGTTTGTTTAATTCATTTCTCTCAATGTAGGCAATGAAATTTCACATGCTCAGATTTTCAGTTCTTATACATCTGCTGAGTACTTAGATTCGGTTAGAAAACCTGATTATTCTTGACTTCCCCAGGAGTTTTATTTCTTATTGATTATTTCTTTCAAACCAAAAAACTAATATTCAACTTCTTTAGGAGCTATGACTAGAAAAAGAAACATTAGTTTGGAAAAAAAAAATAAGAATATGGTCCTTTTAATTCGGAGCCCTGCTGCAGGATCTAAATCTGGGGCTTGCTGTCGCCTGGGTGTTTTCTTCCCGTAATTACGGTATTAGAGAGACATTCCTTTTTTTTTTCTAATTTATTTTATTGTAGTTCATTTACAATGTTGTGATAATTTCTGCTATGTAACAAAGTGATTCAGTTATACATATATACATTCTTTTTCATATTCTTTTCCATTATGGTTTATCACAGGATATTGAATATAGTTCCCTGTGCTATAGAGCTAATTCCGAACTCCCATTCCTTCCCTCCCTCACCTCCCCTCCCCCCTGGCAACCACAGGTCTGTTCTACAGAGGTCTCTTAATGTTTCCTCTTCAAATTAAAAACAAGAAGTTGGAACTGTATCCTAACAGGCAGTCCCGGATGCAGTATTAGAGAAGGTATATTCAAGCCCTGAATCTATGTGTACGCCAACATTTCCTGGCCCACATGCAGAGGAGACTATGGGTAAGTGAATAGTGAGTCCAAGGGTAAGATACCATATGAGGCATGAGAATTCAGTGCCACTGGCTTCGCAACAGCTGTTTCTCCAAAAAAAAAAAAAAAAAAAGCAGCTCTGGTATGCAAAAGTAAAACAATCTTCTCACATTACTTTGCATAAAGATTTCAGCCTCCCAGAAACCAGGAGGCCAATTTATAACCAAGACAGCCCCCAGAAGGGATCCTTTTCTCCCCCACCATCATCCGTGGCCCACGAACACCTGGTGTGTGTCGGTCTGGCAGCTGGGTGAAAACGCCAGGCTCACTTTCTGTTAACAAAACGCACGTGGATGGGCTCCCCTGGCATCAGAAGCCCATGGGTTTTTGCATGAACAGTTTTAGTCCAAGGAGATATTTTGATCTCAAAACGTTGAAGCAACTAAGAAGAGAAAGAGAGAGAGAAGGACTTCAAAATTGGGAAGCAGAAAATTCACAGTACTGCTGGAGTGCCCATACTCCTGTCACAGCCCTGGCTGCAGGGAGCCGAGGGAATGAGAGATGTGGGAAACAGGGCATCAGGTCCTATACAGGAGTCCAGCATGTCCTCTGAGCAACAAGGCCCATGGGACAAAAGATACACAATCAGAATTTAAACTGAGCAGGACCCTGTGGGGCTCCTGGACACAAAAACCTTTCCATGTCCCCCATTTCTTGCTTGGAGGAAATAGGCTTCATACGACTTCCTTGACCTTCCCTGAGTTCCAAAGAGGGGACTCGAGCAGTTACTAATTAGGGAAGGGAGGGGATGCAGAAACAAGGGAGGAGCAGTCAAGAAACAATAGTGCAGCCTTGGGGCAGGGTTCTGGTTCCTCCTCAAGAAATACACATTACAGTATCTTTGAGCACTTCTGCAGAACTAAGGCCCCCACTCAAGTGGAGGATGGTAACTTCAGGATGAGCACAAGATTCCTGGAGCCCCACCCTCTTACCTTACCACCAACCAATCAGCCCTGCAGCCCTTACCCCAAATTTTGCCTATAAAAGCTTCTCCCCACAAACCATCAAGGAGTTCGGGGTTTGGGGGGCATAAGCCTCCCATGTCCTTGCTTGGCCCTGCAATAAACCTTTCTCTGCTTGAAACTCTGACATTTTGGTTTGTTTGGCCTCACTGTGCATTGGGCACATGAACTTTGTTCAGTAACAATGTTCAAATGACTTACACTTTATTAGCTAGTTCAAAGTTCTAACTGTATTACTTCCTCTGTAGGTCTAGAAAAAGAAGGAATCAAAGGAGCAAGGAGGGAAGAGGAACAAAGTGAAATTCCAGGGTTCCTGCTGGTCTGGAATCTGCAGCCACTTCAGTGGTGGTATGGACACAGCAGGGGCACAGCTGTCAGACTTCATCCATTACTGTCTGTAATTTAAATATTCTTCATTTTCACCTTTGATTCCATTTCTCATTTCTGCAGTTCAAAAGGAGAAGCAGCCCTACCTCTCAGGGTGAAACTGGGAAGTTTTAAAGAACACTTAAGTATCCGCCAGCCTCAAGCACTAATCTCCCCACCAAATGGCCAAGGCTTGATTTTCAAAGTCACCTCTAGGCTTAGAAAACAAAAGGCAACCTGCTCTAAGGACCTCTGTCAAAACTACATTGGTTCCTGGAGGGGAGGCAGGGCCTTGCTCAAGAGCCGGTGGGGACAGTGCAGGGTAGCAGACCAGCCATTCATCCCTCCCCTGCTCCAACCTCCTAAGAGAGCATCAGTGCTGGAGAACCTATATTGTCACATGGGATGCAGACGCCCCAGCCCACCCTGACTCTCCAGCCTGGTCTCCCAGGTAAGGCAGCAAGACCCACTGATGGGTCCTCTGGGTGAGCTGGGGCTCCGGGGCTGGAGATCAGGCAGGGAGCAGGGCTGCATTGAAGACACGGGCTAAAATCGTTACTTTGTCATTGTTAGAGAGCCAAGCTGAATGACCTGTATTTAGGCAGCTCTAGAACATTCTGGCATCGAGGTGCCTTCACCTCAACATCTAATCTCTGACCCTTTGTTCTGACCTCACAGGACTGCTCGCACATTCCCATGTGGCAGAAGAAAGAATCACACACAGGTCTCCTCACTCCATGGCCAACATCCCACAGGGCCTTTTTCCTTTCTGAGGGGCAGTACATGCTCATTGAAAAATGAAAACTACACAGGAGATGTAAAAGCAAAAAAAACAAGGCCCCCCTTCCACCTCAAGTCTCCAATTCCCAAGGAGTAAGGGTGTATCTTCTAACCATTCTCCATGCAATATGAATGTCTTGTTCCTGATTTCAAGGAAACACATTAATATTGCAGCATTAAAGCCAAACCTTCCCATAGGCCACAGGCATAAGTCGCTGTTTTGTTGGGATAGACACTATTTATTTGCTTAAGGAAAGCCCTTCCATTACAGGTGTGCTAAGAGAGTTTCTTCATGAATGGGTGTTGAATTTTATCAATTATTTTGGGAGAGGGTCATAAAATTTTTCTCCCTTAATTTGTCATTGTGGTGAATTCTGTCTTGAGGTGGGCCATCTTTGCATTCCTGAACACACCTGATTTGGTGACGGTGCATTTCTGGCCCATACATTGCTGGATTTGGCTTGCCAATTTTTCATTTAATGTATTTTTCATCTTTGTTCATAAATCAGATTGGCCTGTAGTTTTTCTTTCTTATTTTATCCATTCCAGGTTATGACTCTCAAGGTTATACAAGTCTCATAAAAGTGAGACTTCCTTTTTCTATTTTCTATTTGTATAAGATAATGATCACCCGTTCATTGGAGGTTTGATAAAACGTGCCAATAAAACTGTCTAGGTCTGGAACATTTGGTGGGTAGGTATTTTTACTACTGACTCAGTGTATTCAAGGTCTGTTCTCTTTCTTTTGAGTCCATTTGGGTAATTTACACCTTTTCTAGTAAATTGTACATTTTATCTAAGTCTTCAGATGTATTGGTAAAAAAGCTGTTTGCAGTATTTTCTTGATTTAAAAAAAAAATCAACCGCATTTGTAGCTATGTCTCCTTTCTCATTCCTAGTACTGTTTATCTGTGCCTTCTGTTTATTTTTTTCTCTTGGCAATTACAGACAATGATGTTCCCTCTCTATACTTGCGCAAGTAGAAATGAGGGCTCTTGAAGCAAGAACTGTAGCAGGTACCCGTGTATGTTATAGTAGCAAACAAATAAAACCCCCATCACCACCACCAAACACCCAGTTTCTGACCGTCTTCCCACTCCACCATCTGTGCCCTCAGCCGGCCCTCTTGCCCTCAGCACCCGCTATGGTCGTCCAGGCCGTCAGAAGCGGGAAGCGGCCGGGAAGCAGTCAGCCCCCCCGAAAGGCTGCCTGGAAATGGCCTCTGCCCGTCGGAGACGTGGTTGTGGAACACACGGCAGCACTGACGGAGCCAGGACCTTCCCAAACGCAGTCCCCGTGAGCAGACACTGAGAGCAGGTGTGCAGACGACAGAGACTCTGCTTAGACTCTTTTTACTCCTCACACACCCAGAAGGCAGGTATCTGGCCCATTTTGTGGAGGAGGAAACTTGCTCAGAGCGGCTGAGAGGCCCGCCCGTGGTGTCGGAACCGCAAACTGGCAGAGCTGGGGTTGGAATCCATCCTCCACACCGAGATGCCTCCCACCTCGGGCATGACTGGGCCCGGCCAGCGTCCATGGGGCCCACCGCTGCCCGGGACAGCTGCCCTGGAAGGGACGCCTCTCGCCTTGGAGGGCTGCAGCCAGCCGTGTGCCCACAGAGGTGGGACGACCGAGGGACAGGCCGGCGCCCGCTTCTGCGGGTCTCACCAGGTCCCCGGAGCTTTCCCACCAGAGCCAGGGGGGCCCAGCTGGCGTCCTCCCCGCCCACCTCCCTGGCCGTGGCCCTTCACCTCCTCCAGCCCTCCGAGCCTGCCCCCCATGCCCACCCTCCCCCCATGCCCACAATCCCCCACAGGCCGGCCGGGCTTCCCCATCCCTTACGCTCTCTGATGCCATCGTCCGTAAAGGTCCCAACCCCTGAGTGCTCTGCCCTGGGCTCTGCCGGCCTGCGGGAAACACCTCAGTGACATGAGGGGAAATACAGGCAGGAGACAGGACACGTGCCTCGCGCCCTGCACCTGCCACGCGGCAACCGTGGCAAGTGGCTCCAACTCCCTGAGCCTCAGCTTCCTCATCAGTGAAATGGGGAGATGGGTCCCCAGGTCATCCCCTCGTGCTCCCAAAGCCTGGAGTCAATGACAGTAGCTCCCGAGACTTGGGCCCAGGTTTTCCATGGCAGGTTCCCCAAATCTGCAGGAAAGGCTAATGGATAGAAGTTTCTCTACTGCAGGCTTTTCTTGCATAAAATTTCCTTCAGACGTTATTTAGTTCCCGCTGCAGCCTGAACTCAGATACTGTACAAGCGCAAAAGTAAACACTTGAGCCTTTAGAGATTTGCATGTAAGGTATTCTCTCACCAAAACCAAGCCTTCCTGATGTTTCGAAACCCAAACAAGCTTGAGAGCCATCTCCCTGTTTAAAAGACTGATTCACAGAAAACGAGGTGCTGAGGGGGCGTCAGGGGGTGAGTGTGACTTCCTCCATGGTGACGGTGACAGTGACAAGCTCTGAAGGGAGGAGGCCTGGGAGGCCGGGGCTTGAACAGCAGATGCGGCCACCAGCAGGAGCAAAGATGCCCCCATGCCCCACCACATGCACTTCCTTAGACCAAGTGCAGCCCATGGACCACTGACATCAGAATCGCCCAGAGCCCCATCCCAGACCCACCAAGTGACTCTCTCTGTGGCCGGGACCCAGGAGCCTGATTTCGAGGAGCTCCTGGTGACGGGATGGCCCGTAATGTTTGAGGGCCGCTTGCTGGACACTTTCCACTAGCGTCTCTGCAGAGCCCCTGTGGGAGTGCCTGGGCTCCTGTAACCACCCACCCCCGCTACACACACACACACACACACGGACACACACACACATCCCAGTTCTGCCCACGTGACTCCAAGGAGGAAAGAAACAAGGCAGGCGGCCAGGGGGCTAGAGGTGGCTACTGCAGGGGGAGGGGAGGCATTTTAACACATAAAAGGGATTTAACAGGAAGCTCTGAAAGTTTTCAAAATCCTGTTTCCTTGTTTTCCCCTAAGTCTTGATCCAACGGAGCCCAGTCACCTAGACGAAGCCCAGCCCGCAGGCGGGTGCCCAGCCCCCAGGCCCTACCTGGATTACGAGGAGGTGGATCTCCAGTTCTGCAATCCTCCGCCCGATGCAGCTTCGAGCCCCGTAGCCGAAGGGGATGGACCCGAAATTGTCAACCCTGCGCAGGTTTCCGGGCCGCAGCCAGCGCTCAGGCCGGAACTCCTTGGCCCGAGGGAAGTTCTCATCCTCGTAGGAGGTGGCATAGTGGCAGAGGGCCAGCTGGGTCTGAGCAAACCGTTTTCACCAGAAAAGTAATAAAGAACTTAATCAAGGGAAAGCAGAGCAGAGGCCACAGTCCCAGTTGGACCGACCCTCCAGAGATGCTCCGGGCCAGGAGGAGTCATGTAAGGGCCCAAGAGGCCATGCAGACCCAGGATGGCAGGTCCCCCTTCAATTCACACCCTACCCGGAATGGACATCAATGCAGCCACAGAGAAGGCAATTCAAGTCCTTCAGAAACTCTCCCTGGAGGCCTCCGGGGGGAGGGAGGGATGAATAGGCCTGTGAGCTACAGAAATATCTGCCTTTGTTTTTGCCAGAGCAGTATCACACAATCCACATCTCCTTGCTCCTAAAGCCCCATCTTCATCATAAAAATATATGCAGAAGAAAAGGACATCTACAGATATTTGCTTAGGTACAAGGACATCCGAAACATGGAAGCAAATTTCCAATCCAACCGCCCCTGCTCAGCCCAGCCTGGCCATGTCCGCCAAACTCACGCCTCTGGGAATCAGATACCCGCCAACAACCAGATCTTCCTGGGTGACCCGGCCATTCCCCGGCAGCACTGGAAACAGCCTAGAAAGAGCCAACGGGGACGGGACGGGAATGGTGACTTTCAAAATATGTTACTAAACATTTAGAAGTCTGGATATATTGCCATTTTCATTTTCTAAAAAGTAACACACGGTACAGTTTCAACCAGGAAATCTTGCAAGGATCTTCATGGGCTCCCTAGCTTTGCCCAGCAAGTATTCTGGGGCCTCACAGTCAAAAAAATTTATAGAACACAACGCAAAGCCTTTAAAATGCTACTGTGCTCCCAAGAGGAATAATTCTTTTTTTTAAAAAAATAAATAAATTTATTTATTTATTTATTGGCTGTGTTGGGTCTTTGTTGCGGTGCGCGGGCTTCTCATTGTGGTGGCTTCTCTTGTTGCGGAGCACGGGCTCTAGGCACGCGGGCTTCAGTAGTTGTGGTTCGCGGGCTCTAGAGCGCAGGCTCAGTAGTTGTGGCGCACGGGCTTAGTTGCTCCGCGGCATGCGGGATCTTCCCCGACCAGGGATCGAACCTGTGTCCCCTGCATTGGCAGGTGGATTCTTAACCACTGCACCACCGGGGAAGTCCCAAGAGGAATAATGCTGAATTTCTGAAATCTATGCAAGCATGGGACCCCTTTATCAAGGAATAGTTCATAGGACTCAGGGCTCCAAGAAATAGATTCTGAGAAATGCTACATCAGCTTTTGGATTCTCTGGGAAGTGATCCTACGAAAACTCTGAATAAACTTTAATTGACAAATACCAGTTAACACACAGCTGGCTATTTTCTTTCTTTCTCTCTCTCTTCTTTTTACTTTTTTTTTTTTTTGAGATTAAACAGCACGCTGAAGATGGAAGATACAATCCAACTTGAAATATCATTATCAAGTCAGGTTTAAAAGCATTATTTTAGTGTGTACTCTGTGAATAACCTTTGCTCCTTGCCACGGCATTTCCTCCACAGAGGAATGCTGTGGTCACGATCCTGAGCCTCACAGGAGGAAGAACCTTCCCTAGTCACCTAATCCCACCTCCCACCCAAGCCTGCCCAAGACCACCCGCATCCCTCACGCTCCGGCGTTTCCCAGGGTCAGTAAAGTCCTGTCCGGGAGTAAACAAGCCTCACTACTTGGTGTCTCCACCCTGACTAGGAGATTCACACAAAGAGCACAGCAAGCACGTCTAGTAACTGGCCACTCAGCCCAGAACATTCTCCTGACAGCCAGTCTTGCTCTGCTTTATCCTCAGTGGAGCACACTGGGAAACAGTTGATGAAACAAATGTCTAGAGTGAGCACAAAGTTCGAGGATGGCTCTGAAGATCTTTATGAAGAAATGAATATTTCCAACTGTAAAACAGAATAGCCTTTCTGCTGCTCTGCCGAGGGCAGAGAGGAAATAAAATGGTCATGAGTCCCTCCTTCCTAAACATTTCTGCCACCGAGGGTCGCTGGAGTATTGGTTTAGGACCCAGTTTTTAAGTCAAAAGCACATTCATTGTGATAAAGAATCAGAGACTTAACGGACACGGTTTTTGACATGAATTTTGGTGAGCCTTTTACCTCAAGGTTTCCTTAAGCAGAGCTCGGACCAGTGGGACTTTGGGAACGTCTGCAGCCGTGGGAACATGCCTTTCCCCCAAATTCCTCACTATCTCCCGGTACACGGTCTGCTGCACTTCCGGGTGCCTCGCGAGGAGATACACTGCCCAGGACAACGTGAACGATGTCTAATAAAGAAACCGGCAGACACAGGCACATGGGTGAGTAAAATCAAGGATTTCAGCTGCAGGCAACATCGGACGTGAAGTCATGGGAGAATAAGCACAGGTGCAAAGCCATGCCCATATAAGTCCATCGGAGCATTTTATGTCTTACTGAAACAAAAGATGATCTCCTTTAACTCCTCCTGGAAAAAAACTAACAGAGATTTTTGGAAAGTGACATCAACGTTGGGATTCAAGGGCTCTTTCAATGAAGAACCACAGGAAAAATTATTTTGGAACTTTTTAAAATCATTGAAGAGAAATCTGCCTCCTCTTCCGTGGAGTTTGAGAGCACGTAGGAATGCTGGTCAAGCCTGGAAGTTGTGCCTAGAACTTTCTTCGACCTTCTCTACAAGGGTCACCTGAGTTTTGCTAGAAAGGACCTGAGGCTGCCCATCAGCCTGAGAACTGCATCCTGCAGGCCCATGGCTGGGCAAGGGCTGCTCTGGTTGCCCTAATCTAGAGGAGATGGGGGAGAGGGGGACGGGAGGGGGTGGTCACAGGACTATTACTGGTCCACTCATCGTTCCCATGCACTTATCAAGCAAAGCACCATATAAGGATTGAATGGCATTTGCACAAAGCAGTATCATTGTTTACACCACTTCCTAAACTGAAGAATTACATTTCTGGTTATTGAGAATAAATAATTCTATTTTATACCCTAGATTCCAAGATTTTCACTAAAATCAATACTATTATCTATGTGACTGTAGTTCACTCTCTTGTAAATGAGGAAATTCCACAGCATAAGTGTCCTTTCTTTCATCTAAAAAAATCTAACTTAAGTAGGCCATCTTGATGTTATTTCCCTCTAATAGATATTATGTATTTTTAGAGGGCAAGCTTTCCTGTAATATACAACGTAACGTGCAAGTTCTTCCTTATAAATGATAAGGAAATAACTTAGATGCTTCCTATGAAAAGAACAGAAAACTTCTATTAAAATCACATTTTCATGGAAAAACCAAATGTGGTATAGCCATACAATGGAATACTATTCAGTAATAAAAAAGAATAAACTACTTTTACAGGCAACAACATCCATGAATTTCAAAATCATTTTGCTGAGTGAAGGAAGCCAGACACAAAATACATACCGTATGATTCCATTTATATAAATTTCTAGAAAAATGCAAACTGATTTCTAGAAAAATGCAAACTGTTATGACACAGTGTCAGAAGGCAGTTGCCGGAGGGGAGGGATGGGAGGGATGGACTGAAATGGGGGTGAGGAACTTGCAGAGGTGGTAGCAATGTCCAGGATCTTAACTGCAGTGCTGGTTTCAAAAATGATTGCAGCTGTGCTTATCCTGTATCAGTCAACAATCTGTATCGAATTGTACCGTTTAAATGGATGCGGTTTATTGTGCATAAATTATGCTGCAATGAAGTTGGCTTTTTAAAATAACATTTTAAAAAATGAGCGTGAAGTTTCAAGAGTTTTTCTCCTGATGTTCCCTTCACGTAGGTAAGAATCCTCTCTGCCCTCCATCTCACGGTGATGCTCTGTGTTACCACCAGAGGGCAATAGTAGCATGCATCTGAATCAGCTTAGACACAAGGCCGTTCATTCCATCATTGCTTCTCCACTCAAGCAAACCCACGCTGTCACATTCACACGGTTAATCAGAACTTTCATCGCTTGCATTGCCCGCATTGATTAGTTTGTATTTAATTCATATACTTTTTGCTTTATTGTTGAAGATGATCCCTAAGAATAATGAATTTATGTGAAGTTTTTTTGCTCTTACATGTTTAAGTGACTTCATAATAAAAATGTCAACCGTGGGGTTTTTGTCTACCTCTAAAAAGGAGATTTGTGCTTTCCTCAAGTCCGGGAAGCACTCCTGTGAAGGAAAAACCTTGAGGCAAGATTAGCTGTTTCATTTTCCCACCTGTTAAATGAAGACAATAACACCTACCTCAGAGGATTCCGTGTGAACAGAAGGGTGCTTACAGATGTGCATTGGAGACACAGTAAATCACCAAATGTACTGTCTTAATCGTCATTATTTCACTCAACTGACTTTTCTTCCACCAATTACCAAAAGCCTGGCCCTTCTTTTTCTTATTTCACCACTTTCTTTTAGCAAATTTAAAATTTTTTTCTGTACATATACTCACAAGTATATCATTTTTTATACTTGAGTAAATGTATCCGATTATACGTAAGTTTTTGGAAGGAACTTGGCTTCCACACCCCTGTGCCAGCCCCGCCCCAGCCCAGGAACCCACGTTAACCATCCAGGGTGCAGGGTCCATACTTTCCTCCACGCCCAGCAGTCACTTAGCGATACACACGTGCACACGGACAGATGGGACGGGGGCCACTGTTTTACTAACGGGAACACAGGATGTACACGCTTTTCTGCATCTTCATTTCTCACTTAGTAATAGGGTATGGAATTCCCTCCAAATCAATGGGCAATGCTTTGTTTCATTCTGATATTGAGCCCTCGTTGGTCATAGTGTATTATTCATCTGCTACACTAACTGAATCTATTCACTAGGATTTAAAATTGATATATGTACATATTCATAAGTCAAACTGCTTATTAAACTTTTCTTTCTTTATGATTTCTTTAGCAGGTTTTGAAGTTATGCTGACTTTATCAAATGAACTAGGAAGTTCTCCATAGCCCGGAATATTTTAAATGGTAAATAAGAGGGTTTTTAATGTTTGTACCCTCTTCATTTCTTTTTTTTTTTTTTTAAGATTTTTTTGATGTGGACTATTTTAAATGTCTTTATTGAGTTTGTTACAATCCTGCTTCTGTTTTATGTTTTGGTTGTTTGGCCGCAAGGCATGGGGGATCTTAGCTCCCCGGCCAGGGATCGAGCCCGCACCCCCTGCATTGGAAGGTGAAGTCTTAACCACTGGACCGCCAGGGAAGTCCCTTCATTTCTGATATTATGAAACAATGGAGAAATGTTTGCAAATCAGGAATGATTTTAAACTTTAAAACATATTGCTACTTTGTGTGTGTGGTAATAGAATTGGGTTATGTTATTTACAGAATTCATCGTGCACCTTAGTTTATATTAAAGAAAAGAAAAAAGGTCGAGTTTTCTCCTGGAGACCCTCAGCAGTGAAGCAGACGTTCAGCTAGTACAAACAAGCATGGTCCTCTTAAAGTATCTGCCATCTGTCCGATTCGTCTGAAAGGCCCCCAGCTTTAACTGTGCTCTGCTGAGAAGAAAGGAGAGCTGAGAGCTCACCGTGTCCACGCCGGCCAGCAGCATCTCGGTCAGGTTGGCGTAGATTTCCTCCCGTGTCAGCTCCTGGCTGAGGAAGAGGTACGTGAGCAGGCCCCCTCTCGCTCTCTCCCCTCGGTCCATTTGGCACTGTATGTCCCTCAGCTTGTTGTCAACGTGGATTTGGCCTGTTTGAAAACAGTGTTACTTTTGAAAGAAGTTTTGGTTAAGAATCGCTTCTTCAGGGCTTCCCTGGTGGCGCAGTGGTTAAGAATCCACCCGACAATGCAGGGGAGACGGGTTCGAGCCCTGGTCTGGGAAGATCCCACATGCCGCGGAGCAACTAAACCCGTGCGCCACAACTACTGAGCCTGCACTCTGGAGCCCGTGAGCCACAACAATTGAGCCCATGTGCCACAACTACTGAAGCCTGCACACCACAACTACTGAGCCTGCGCTCTAGAGCCCATGAGCCACAACTATTGAGCCCGCATGCCACAACTACTGAGCCCACGTGCCACAACTACTGAAGCCTGCACGCCACAACTACTGAGCCTGCGCTCTAGAGCCCGTGAGCCACAACTATTGAGCCTGCGTGCCACAACTATTGAGCCCGCGTGCCACAACTACTGAGCCCGCTCGCCTAGAGCCCATGCTCCGCAACAAGAGAAGCCACCGCAAGGAGAAGCCTGTGAACCACAACAAAGAGTAGCCCCCGTTCACCACAACTAGAGAAAGCCTGCGCGCAGCAACAAAGACCCAGTGCAGCCAAAAATAATACATAAATTAAATAAATAAATGTATTTTTTTAAAAAGTGAGAAATCTGTCACGTTACTTGTGGTCACAACCCACGTGCTTTTTGCTCATTTGAGAAACCAATCTAAAAGTTCTTGAGTCCAAATAGCATGTAACTCCATTGGGGTATCCCCTGCAGTAATACCCACTGTCTGCGTGAGTGTTAGATACACAACTAGGAGGAAAGTCAGGTCCATCTGATTCTATAAAAGGTGCCCTGACTCTTCTCTTACTGAATTTGAAGAGTCCATCCCAGGACCTGCAGAATTCCTGCCAAGGTTTGGGGATGAGCGGGCGGAGCCACCTAGGGATGGCACCGGCGTACATGGACGTCTTGAACGTGCAGAACATGAGCCCCAGGGCCTCGATGTAGTCCATCGTCGCCTGCGGGACGCTGTTCTCCAGGCAGCCCAGACGACTCTCGTAAAGAATGGTGGCCACTCCTGCGCGGGAGAGAGGTTACAACCCTTCTTCTTCTTCTTCTAGATTATTCACAGCATCCACATACGATACCTGGCCATAAATGTAACTTTCAAAAGTGGTCCAGGGACTTCCCTGGTGGCCCAGTGGTTAGGACTCCTCGCTTCCACTGCAGGGGGCCTGGGTTCCATCCCTGGTCGGGGAACTAAGATCCCACAAGCCTCGCAGTGCAGCCAAAAAAATAAAAATTTTTTTAAAAAGTGGTCCAGGTGCCTACCCGTGAGGTTTTCTCTACCAGGTCCTGACCCCCAGGGCGCTGTGGGTTCAATGCTGACAAACCCTCTGCCTCAGTGCGCCCTCAGCTCAACAGTCTGTTCAAGACCCACAAGGCAGAACTCCCAACCTTTCAGCCAGTTGCCCAACTTTGGGGAGTTGAAAGGTGGCTCCTCCTGGCCGCACATCGGGGAGCCCCAGGACGAGCTAAGGGGGCAGAGGAAAGGGCCTCTGTGAACCAGGGAAGGGCAGGATTTTGCAGTGTGTTTACAACTCACTTCTCTGTTGATTTTGTTACTATTTTTAGAGAGCATTAATACCAGAACTTTAAAAAGTTAACGTAAAAATTAAATTTGAAGAAACTTTTTTTTTTTTTAATGGGAAATCTGGACTTCCCTGGTGGTCCAGTGGTTAAGACTCCGCGCTTCCACTGCAGGAGGCCTGGGTTCCATCCCTGGTCAGGGAAGTTCTGCATGCCACGCGCAATGCAGCCATAAATAAATAAATAAAAATAAAAATGGGAAAGCTAATAGAATTCTCCAAAAACCCAGGTACAGAAAAACATGTTTGGTATGCTACCATTTTTTTTTTAAGTAAAAAGAATACTCACACGTATTTCTTTGTATGAACATAAAATATCCCTTGAAGAAGCTGGTGACCTAGCTGGGTCAGGAGAGGGGTAGACTTTTCCATGAGTACTTTTTGGGTTTGATTTTTGAACCATGGGAATGTGCTACCCATCTAACATGGATTTTAAAAGCTAGAATGATTATAGTACATGCCCTCTAGACCCCTGTTGCTTTTCAAACTGTGCTAAAACAAAATGTGTAGTAATTAGGAGCATGGTTCTTGAGTTAGAGAGACCTCAATTTGAAACTAAGTTTCTGCCACTAAAAATGGGGGTTAGTTTTTCAGTTCCCCCATTTGTGAAAGTGTCGGTCAACCTGGTTCCATTAGCACTGTGACAATTACATGTACGTATGTATGGGGCTTAGCACATTGTCTGGGACATAGGAGATGCTCAATGAGTGATAACAACCATATTTTGGTAAATGTCCATTCTTCCATCTTCCCCACCTCCTGAATTCACCTACCTTCCATTGAATATTTGAAGAAAAGGTCATTGATGTTGGTCACAGTCTCCCCATCTTCTGCCTGGCTCTTGAGGAAGTAGATTCTTTTAATTAAATCAGCAATAACTTGGTTGATTTCTCCTGCAAAAATGGCCACATCTTTCGGTTTCAGAATTCTTTGTCTCAACACACTTCTCATCTTGAGCCACTGTTCACCGTCCCTAGAATAAAGTGAATTCCAAATAACCTTACTTATAGTGATATTCTAGGAAGGAATTCAGAGTATCTCTGCAAAAATTTCCCAGCAATAAAGAGTCAACAAGATCTGCCAGTCCAAATGGGATGAAGACAGGACAGACACTGCAAAGAGAGGGGAGTGATGGTATTACTCCCCAGTTCATGTGTAAGGACATGTATATCAAAAGAGCCAAAAATAGAATTTCTAAACCAAAGGGATTTGGACCAGGGGATCTGCAGGTGCTCTGTTTTCTCCTCCCTGCCTGAGGCTGTACCGATTCACTCTTGGAAGACTCAGAGGTGTATAATAACCACAGCCTGTTATAAGGCAGGAACGCCATCACATGGCGATCAATGCTGAAGTTCGCAGCCCCTCCTGGAGGTCTCCTAAAACAGTTCACCACCCTCACCCCTGTGCACAGACGGGCTCTGTGAGCTTCAACCCCCGCAGTGGTCACCGAATGGACACCTAAAGCCACAAAGCGTTCCTTGAAAAATGGCTCCTCTCCATCACTCGGCTAGTGGGATCCCCACCTTGTCCCTGCCACCACATCTCTTCCCAGAGGGTTTTAGGAGATTTTAGGAGATCACACGTGAGGCTCTTTTGATACTATTCCACTGGGAGTTCTGTGCTTTATTAATAGCTGGTTTTAGGAGCCCAGCGTTCAGGGAGGGGGGGCGGTCCCTGGGCTCCCCGCTCCTGCTCGTGGCTCAGCCTGGCCTCACATACTCACGCGGAGATGAGCCCGGTGGATCTGCCCCGTAAGTCTCGGTACTCCTGCCAGGACCCCATGTTGGCTCTCTGGGGCGCGGCCCCCTCTGCCCGGAGCACCTGAGCCACCAGGTCTCGGTCTGCAACAGATACTACAAACTGAGGACCAAAGTGAGACTTGAAGATTTTTCCATATTCCCGTGTGTGTTTCTGCTGCAAAACCATGGAGAAATCAAAAAAGGAAAAAATACACAGATATGATATACCTTTGACACGGACATTCCTGGATGTTAGGGGAGCAGAAAACTGGGGCAGAGGGAAGCTCTGCATTATGCAGAACTGAATCAGAGTGGCCACTTTACTTACGGTTACCAAGGGGGAAAGGAGGGGGCAGGGATAAGTTGAGAGTTTGGGATTGACATATACACACTAGATAGCTAATAAGGACCTACTGTATAGCACAGGGAACTCTACTCAGTACTCTGTAATGACCTACATGGGAATAGAATCTAAAAAAGAGTGGATGTATGTATATGTATAACCGATTCACTTCGCTGTACAACAGAAACTAACACAACATTGTAAATCAACTCTACTCCAATAAATATTAATTAAAACAAAAAAAGAGTGGTTGCTTTAAGTATTCCTGAGGTAAACATATTTTCACATCATTAATCATATTCATAGAAGTTTTCCTAGTTCTTTAAAGATGTGTGTTTAAAAAAAAACCTTAGCTGTGTGAAGCAATGTGAGAGGAATGTGGCTGTAGATGAACTGCAGGGTCTTAACTGTCCTGAGTCAAACAGGCTCTGCCTGCCCCTTTCATTCAGACACTCAGCAGCCGCCCAGCCTGCCCTGTGAAGAAAGCTCCCTGCAGGAAATCTGTAATAAACCTGTAAAAATGCCCCCAGCAAAAAAATGAAAGAAAAGGCACCCTGATTGGAAAGGGAGAAGTAAAGCTGGCTCTATTCACATATGACATGATCTCGTGTGTAGAAAATTCTAAGACATCCGCTAAAAATCATGTTCAGTAACTTGCAGGATATAAGATCAATATACAAAATTCAATTGTATTTCCACACACTAGCAATGAACAATCCAAAAATAAAATTAAGAAAGCAATTCCATTTACAATAGCATCATGAAGAATAAAATACTTGGGAATACATTTAATAAAAGAAGTGTAAAACTTACACTCCGAAAACTGCAAAAGATCATTGAAAGAAATTAAAGACCTACATAAATGGAATTTATTTATTCCATGTCGATGGAATGGAAGACTTAATATTATTAAGATGGCAATACTTCTCAAACTGATCCGTAAATTCAACATAATCTCTATCAGAATTCCAGTGATTCAGAACAGCAAAAACAATCCTAAAAAAGAACAAAGTTGAAGGACTCACAGTTCCCTATTTCAAAGGTTACTATAAAAGTAATGAAGACAGTGTGCTACTGGCATAAGGATGGACATCTAAATCATTGGAATAGAATTGAGACCCCAGAAATAAACCCATACATCTAAGGTCAATGGATTTTCAAAAAGGGTGCCAAGACAATTAAATGGGAAAGAATAGCCTCTTTAAGAAAAGACACTGGGAAAATTGGATCGCCACAAACAAAAAATAATTTGTACCCTTATCTCACACCACATACAAAAACTACCTCAAAGTGGACCAAAGACTAAATGCAAGAGCTAAAACCACAAAACTCTTGGATGAAAACATAGGGATAAATATTCATGACCTTGGATTTGGCAATTGTGTCTTAAGATATGATACCGGACATTACCAAGAAAGTGAAAGACAATCCCTAGAATGGAGAAAATATTTGCAAAGTACATATTTGATAAGAGATTTATGTCTAGAATATATAAAAAAACTATTACAACCCAACAGTAAAAAACAACAACAACAAATAACCCAATTAAAAACTGGGCAATTATTTGAATGGACACTTCTCCAAAGAAGATATCGAAATGTCTAATAAGCACATGAAAAGAAGCTCAACATCATTAGTCATTAGGGAAATGCAAATCAAAACCACAATGAGATATCACTTCCCACATACTAGGATGCTTATAATCAAAAAGACAGGTAATAACAAGTATTGACAAGGATGTGGAGAAATCAAAACCCTCTAGCACTGTTGGTGGAATATAAAATAATGCAGCCACTTTAGAACAGTCTAGCAATTCCTCAAAAGGTTAAATACAGAGTTACTATTTGACACAGCAATTTCACACGTAGATATATACCCAAAAGAAATGAAAACATAACAGCCAAAAGGTAGAAACAATCCAAATGTCTATCAACTGATGAATAAGTAAGCAAAATGTGGTCTATCCACACACTGGAATATTATTTGTCCATAAACAGGAATGAGGTACTATTACATGTTACAACATGGGTGAACCTTGAAAACATTATGCTCAGTGAAAGAAGCCAGACAAAAAAGACCACATATTATATGATTCCATTTATATGAAATGTCCAGAATAGGCCAATCTATAAAGACAGAAAGTAAATTATTAGTCGTTGCTTAAGGCTGGGGGAATGAGAGGGTTGGGGAGTGATAGCTAAAGAATACAATATGGGGTTTCTTTTTAAGGTTATGAAAATGTTCTATAATTGATTGTGGTGATGGTTGTATACTTTAAGTGGGAGAATTGTATGATATGTGAATTATATCTCAATGAAGTTGTTTCCAAAAAAAGAAATCACAATAAATGTAAATGGATTAAACAGTCCAGTTAAATAATTAAAGAAGGAAGGAGAGAAAGTACCCTCCAGCATGGCTCAGCATGACATAGGCATGGGGACTTCCCTGGCGGTCCAGTGGTTAAGAATCCATGCTTCCAATGCAGGGGGCATGGGTTAGATCCCTGGTCACGGAACTAATATCCCGCATGCTGTGTGGTGTGGCCAAAAAAAACACAAAACCATGACATAGGCAGTGTTAAGCATGGGGAAAATGACTACGTCCCTCTTTGGCATCTGCCAACATTTCTTATCACTCCAACTCTCAACCACGGAAATGGCGGGCCAGAGGGTCTGTCATCTCTCCACTCTTCTGCTCTCAGGTAGAAGCTGTTTGCTTCTTTGTGGACCTGATTGAAGTCCCACTGCCTGGAGATGAAGACACTCAGACTCAACTGGGATGTGTCAGGTGCCAAGGGATCACTCTGCCTAACAAACAGGTGACCCCAAAAGGGTATTTCTCCAGGTCTCTGATAGGATGACTGTTACCGGAACTACTGGGAGATGGGCCACTCCTCGGGCAAATCCAGCTACTGAATGGGCACAATCAGACAAGGGAGCCACTGACCAAGGGGCAAAAAGAACGAGATGAAGGACACAGGTAGTTTATGACCCTTTTTGGTGGAGGGCCAAGGAATGACACAGTCAGCCACAAACTCAGTTTGTGTAGCCAGCTGGAGCACAGACTCTGGAGTTGGAATCTCGGCTCACAGTTTACTAGCTGGGTGACCTTGGGAAGTTAGGTTCCACTGGGTCTCAGTTTCCTCACCTGCAAAATGGAGAGATAATAGAAATTACCTCCCATGGAGGACTTAAAACTGTGCCTGGCACATGAAAAGTGTTCCAGAACTGTTCATTCCTCTTATGTATTGGTAATTATTACAGTTTACAAAGCCCTTCCACAGCCCTGATCACACGACCTCACAATAACCCGTGAGATGGATGAGAATTGTTATAGACTCCCGCACAGAGGAGGAAACTGTGCTCCAGCGAGAAGAACTGATTGGCCAAGATTCCACAGGTGCTTGTAAAGGGCTGCTATGTAACGCAGGACCCTCCTGCTCTGTCGTACCTGGCGACCTTGATCGCTGTGTCTGCTCTGCCACTAACCAGCTATGTGACTGTGGGCAAGTCACTCAGCCAACACTTTGGGCCTTTTCCACATGTAAAGTGAAAGACCTGGACCCTATAGATGAATCCCTTGTGAGACAGCATTCTGTGATTACAAGTCGAGTGAAAGGAAACTGGACTTGAGGTAACAGAATAATTCTCTTCCTCCTCAGAAATGCCTTAGGGGTGACCTGGAGAGCATGGGGAGAGGGTTTTACTAGAACCTTATCCAGTCTAGAGCAACCTGTATTGAACTTGTCAATAAATAAATAACATTTTTTTTTTTACCGTATTTGAAAACTATCATCTTGATATCTTATGTTCAGATTCCACATGGAACAGAAAAAATCATTTTTGACCCCTAGAAACATGTTTGGGAAGAAATCGTGTAGAGTTCATGTGGGGCATGGAGAGGAGGGGGCCAACTGGAATTTCAGTCAAATTAAAATTGCTCCTCTTACTCCACTGTTTGTTTGTTTGTTTTTCTATCAATGAAGTAAGTTTCTGCTTCTCCAGCTGTAGCTGTGGCCTCTGCACCATCATGTAGGTTAAGGGTTGAGGGAATGAATGTATGCACGAATGAGCAAAACCCAGGTGGGTGGTTACAAAAAGCTTCCTCTGAGAAGTTTCTGAAGGTTGAAGGGTGAGCTTTGAACAAAAAGAAGTGAGTAGTGGGGAAGGAGGATGTTCTCCGAAGAGGTCAAAAGGCCCAGGTCCCAGAGATCACAGCGGGCGCTGGGGTGGCAGCCCTGAGAAAGTGACGGAGGCAAGGGGCGAGCAGCTGCCATAGCAAATGGGAGCGAATGGATTTGACGACGCTTAAAGGTGGGGGTCACCTTGCAATGAAAGACGCGATTTGAGGTGGGCACGGGAAGGGCAAAACTCAGGGTCAAGATGAGCCGCCGTGCAACGAGCCGGCTCCCAGCACTCCGACGGGCTTGCTGGACCGGTTGGGTCCTTCCTAAGTCCCTGCCCAGACCTGGCTTGACGCCGAGGTTCACGAATTTTCGTTTGTCTTCCCATCACTTAGAGATTACATAACTCGGAGCCTCCGAACCCCTCGCTGTTGTTTTTTTTTTTTTTTTCAATTATAAAACACAAACAAAAAGGACTAGGAACGTACGCAACCTGTCCTCGGCCGCGTAAAGACCCGCAGGGCTCCTCACCCGCCGCGGGAGCGGTGCTGCTCACGGGCCTCCCTCGGGACGGTCCCGGGAGGCCGGGCGGCGGCTCCCCGCGCCCCGACTCCGCAGGCCCGCCCGCCGGAGCGTACGGCGCGTGGGGGCCCAGCGGCTCCAGGGCGGCCCCTGCCCGTGACCCCCTCCTCCGGCGCCCCTCTACGGTGCCCTCCCTGGAGCCTTTCCCGGGATTCTCTCCCCGGGTCCCCTCCCCGGCGCCCCCTCCCCGGGATCCTCTCCCCGGGTCCCCTCCCCGGCGCTGCCTCCCCGGGATCCTCTCCCCGGATCCCCTCCCCGGCGCTCCCTCCCCGGGATCCTCTCCCCGGATCCCCTCCCCGGCGCTCCCTCCCCGGGATCCTCTCCCCGGATCCCCTCCCCGGCGCTCCCTCCCCGGTTTCCTCTCCCCCGTCTCCTCCCCAGCGCTCCCTCCCCGGTTTCCTCTCCCCCGATCCCCTCTCCGGCGCTCCCTCCCCGGGATCCTCTCCCCGGGTCCCCTCTCCGGCGCTCCCTCCCCGGGATCCTCTCCCCGGATCCCCTCCCCGGCGCTCCCTCCCCGGTTTCCTCTCCCCCGATCCCCTCTCCGGCGCTCCCTCCCCGGGATCCTCTCCCCGGGTCCCCTCTCCGGCGCTCCCTCCCCGGGATCCTCTCCCCGGATCCCCTCCCCGGCGCTCCCTCCCCGGGATCCTCTCCCCGGATCCCCTCCCCGGCGCTCCCTCCCCGGGATCCTCTCCCCGGATCCCCTCCCCGGCGCTCCCTCCCCAGTTTCCTCTCCCCGGATCCCCTCCCCGGAGCTCCCTCCCCAGGATCCTCTCCCCCGTCTCCTCCCCGGCGCTCCCTCCCCGGTTTCCTCTCCCCCGATCCCCTCTCCGGCGCTCCCTCCCCGGTTTCCGCTCCCGGGTCCCCTCTCCAGAGCTCCCTCCCCGGGATCCCTCTCCGGCGCTCCCTCCCCGGTTCCTCTCCCCGGATCCCCTCCCCGGAGCTCCCTCCTCGGGATCCTCTCCCCCGGTCTCCTCCCCGGCGCTCCCTCCCCGGTTTCCTCTCCCCGGATCCCCTCCCCGGAGCTCCCTCCCCGGGATCCTCTCCCCGGGTCCCCTCCCCGGAGCTCCCTCCCCGGTTTCCTCTCCCCCGGTCTCCTCCCCGGCGCTCCCTCCCCGGTTTCCTCTCCCCGGATCCCCTCCCCGGAGCTCCCTCCCCGGTTTCCTCTCCCCGGATCCCCTCCCCGGCGCTCCCTCCCCGGGATCCTCTCCCCGGGTCCCCTCCCCGGAGCTCCCTCCCCGGGATCCTCTCCCCGGTCTCCTCCCCGGCGCTCCCTCCCCGGTATCCTCTCCCGGGTTTCCCTTCCCGGCGCTCCCTCCCCGGGCCTCGTCCCCGGCGCCTTCCCGCCGGAGCGAGCCCCCTAGCGCTCCCGGTCCCCCGCGCGCAGCCTACCTGGATCTCGTGGATGCGGCTGAAGCCGTCCTTCCAGAAGAACTCTACCAGGTTGGCGAGGGTCCGGGGCCCCGGCATGGCGGCGAGGCTCCGGGGCCCCCCTGTCCGGCCCCCGGCCCGCGGCGCCCCCGGCCGCCCGGCTCCTTTGTCCTCGGCCCGCGCCCTCGCCGGGAGCCTGGCGTCCGTGGGCCGAGGCTGCCAAGGGCCCCGCTCGGGCGCCGGGCGCAGACGGGCTTTGAGTATCCGCGCCAGCAGAGCCATTGCGATCCTCTGCGTTGGTTGGTTTGAGCAGTTTTTTGTTTCGAGGGCTGCCCTTTGCCCCTTGCTTGGTTTAACTTGCTCGAGCAGAGCTCCTGCGAACTCCTATGGCCTGGGCATCAGTTTACACAGACCGTTATTAAACGCTCCCTCCCCTAAGGCTGGGGAAAAGGGGGTGGTCTGCGATTAGACTGCCAGAGAAGTGAAGCGGTTATTATTTTTTCTTCACATCAGATTAATTAAGCGTTCTTTGAGATCAAAAAGTTTTAAGGCCAACGCGACTTCCAAGCATGGCCAAAAAAAAAAGAAAAAAAAAGAAAAGCCTACTGGGATTTTTAAAATTATTTCCCTCCTTAAAAATTACTATAGAGAGTTTACCGAAGAACGCTAATTTGCCCTTTTTGTATTTTAAAAACAGTTCTTTGTGATTTCAAGTTATACAATTATAATTCAATCACAAAATGAGAACAAAAATGTTAGATGACCTTGCAGTAGTTCACAGTATTGTAAAATGACCACATTATTATTTTAGCACGTTTCCATAATGAAAAATATGCTGTCTCTATTGATGGTTTTTATGGGTCTCAATTTTATCCGAGCACACAGTACACATTGGAAATGATAGTGAGGAGTATGATGAGGGGTGAGGGACTTTTCTTTGGACATTTGGCTTTTTTTCTTCTGGTCTCCCACAAGGACTGGTCCTGTTGCACAATGCTTAGGGAAATGAACTCACCTCCACGTGAAGGTGAGAAGAAAGAGAACTTTGCCAATATAGGTTTAGATCTCAGTGCCAAGCTGCAGAAGGGAAGCTCCCCACCACAAAGAGGGAGGGGCCCTTGGCATGGGAGGGGCCCTTGGCATGGGAGGGGCAAGAAGTGTGTCATCTGGTTTCAGGAAGGGAGCCCAGATTCTGAGCTAGCAATTCAACAACTTACTCTGAAAACTGAGAACATTATTTAAAGATTTCATAACAGCTTGTACTCCTGCATCTAAACGTTAAAAAAAAAAAAAAAGTCTACGAAGTATTGTTACTTTTTGATTAGTAGTTTATACCTTTACAAGTCTGTTAAATGTACATTTCATTTAAATATTTGTAAGTATGTAAGTGAAACAAAGAAGACCAGAGTTATTCCGTTTCTACAATTTGATTAATAAATACTTAGCAACTCTTATTTATAAGGCACTATAGCTGCAAGGGACTCAAAGAGTAAGATATTAAACCTGCCTTTAAGGAGCTCATAACCCACAAGAAGAATAAAACAGTACACAAATACACACCAGATTAGCATAAGTGCCATAAAACTGGTACAGAATATGATTGGAATTTGTGGGCAGGGCGATCACGTCCACTTATAGGGTAGGAAGGGGTGGGGCAGGAGAGAGACCTCCTGAAAGAAAGAGGCTTTTAGGCAAGGTTTGAAGAGAGGGCTCAGATTCAAGAGGCAGAGTGTGAAGAATGGCACAATCACTTTGTTCCTAGAGATTTTTTGAAGTATTTCTGAGGGTTACTGCTCCTCAGGAACAAAGAAATCATTAAAGAACCATATATGTAAAAGGCAATTCAGTCCATTCTAGACAAGGAACTGTTCGAGATAGATTTACATATATAATGGTGTAAAACACAGCTGCTTCTCTATTAGGGAAAAGGGTATAAAGAACGATAAGGAGGAAGAACGATTTCACGGTACATAGACACAGGTTTTCACGGAGCACACCTGAGCTCATGTCTCCTAAAGCTGGTTTCAAAATTGTGGATACAAATAAAGTTATCCGTTCTTGATATTTGCCTCAAGCTCAGTGAAAGTAAGCAAGAGGCTATTTTAGAGTCTCAGTACATTGGTATAAATTATCAATCAGAAATTCTGCAGTAGAACAGGATATTGTTTTGTGGCTAACTATTATTAGTGGAAAACATACATGAATCCAGACATAGACGAAATCATTCGGATTGGGAGAATTTTTTTGTGTGCTAATCAAAAATAATTGTAAAAGTAACTGTTACTTTGGTCTATCCAGCTTTCTTCTAATGAATATTGCTTTATATTTTTTTAAAAAATGGTTATTTAAAACAAATGAGTCTCATAGCTGTGGGGAACTCTAGTGGAGAGGAAATAAAGGATGGAATGTTATAAGAATCTTAAACATAAGTAAAAAAATAACTGAAAAAATTTTTTTCCAGAATAGGAAATACCATCCATGTGTTTGTTCCTTCCCCGCACCACCACCACCCCCCACAGTGAGCAAGAGAAACAGAAATGAGACTCCAACTTCAAGGAAACAGAACAGCACCATCTGTCCAAGTCTGACCTGAAACCAGACTTTGTACAGATGTTTTCCCTCAAGAAAACCAGTCTGTTGGCAGTACATAGGGAAACTATGAGCTGCCTTTACCCAACAAAAAAGGAAAATAAGATTGCCCTCTGAAAGTTAGACAAATAAATACACAAATTATTAGTCATCTGTGGAAGTAAAACCAAGAGATAGTATTTAATATCTCTCAAAACTCTAATCAAGGCGACCTCAGATACATCTCAGGATGCAGAACTGGAATATGGGCGCTGTTAGGTAAGCAAAGTTCAATGAATTATGCTTGGAATAGAACAGGGATGATCAAAATGGGTCTCCGAAAAGATAACTACCATACAAGACATTCTAGAAAGCAAGGTTCTGAATTCCAAAACCCAAACTTGCTGGTCATGGTGGGGTAGGAATAATTTACCAAGCTTGCTCCCGTCTGGGTGAAATATCTCTCACCCACGCTCGCTTCCTGTGCTCGGATTCCTTGCCCACTGTCTGGTTTCATTTTTCATTTGAAGAATCAATGATGTTTTTTAAAAGAGAATTAATGGGGCTTCCCTGGTGGCGCAGTGGTTGAGAATCTGCCTGCCAATGCAGGGGACACGGGTTCGAGCCCTGGTCTGGGAAGATCCCACATGCCTCGGAGCAACTGGGCCCGTGAGCCACGACTGCTGAGCCTGCGCGACTGGAGCCTGTGCTCCGCAGCAAGAGAGGCCGCGATAGTGAGAGGCCCGCGCACCGCGATGAGGAGTGGCCCCCGCTTGCCACAACTGGAGAAAGCCCTCGCACAGAAACGAAGACCCAACACAGCCAAAAATAATAAATAAATAATTCCTATTTGAATTTCTCCTCCTCCATTAAAAAAAAAAAAAAAATTTTGGTCCATCGGTTCTAATAATTCAATTTCAAAAAATAAAAAAGAATTAATGGTGTGATCTTGTTTCTTCCCCAGACCCATCAGTAAAAAGACAGAACAGCAAGAAAATCAGCCAAAGTTATTCCAGAACCGAGAGCTCTCAACTCCTCCTTCCTGTGAATAAGAAGGTGCTATTTCAGCCACTGCTGACACCCGGCCACAACAATCCCTGTTAGTTCAAGCAAAGAGGAAAAACTACCTCTTCCTACAAAGGTATGTGGGGGGACTTCCCTGGTGGTCCAGTGGTTAGGACTTGGGGCTTTCACTGCCATGGCCCAGGTTCAATCCCTGGTCAGGGAACTGAGATCCCGCAAGCCGTGCGCTTCGGCCAAAAAAAAAAAAAGAAAAGAGAGAGAGAAAGCTATGTGGGAATTCTCCAGTGGGGTTCATCAGCCAGCAAAGCCTTAGAAGCAGTTGTTAAGCTGCCAAACACGTGGGTAATATGTGTAGTAGTATTACTGCATACATGTGTTTACATGTAAATACATGCATCAAATACAAGTGTTTAATACAGGCCAAATACATATTTAGTAGACACGTACTGAGCATCGGGCACTATCCTAGGCACTTCTGCACCCCTTAATCCACCTCATTCTCACAACTACCCTGTGACATGGGCACATTAGCCTCATTTCACATGAGGAAACAGGCTTCAGAGACTTGCTCAAAAGCGTTGACTTAGCAGGACCAGAGTTAACACTGGAATCCAAGTCGGCTTTGGAGTTTCCTTTCACTGCACCTGCTTTGTGTGTAAGTGAAGAGAATTGGGAGTAGGCTAGCACTGGTTGCGTTAGTAGGGCACATGCTTCATGGCTTTCACCATTTCTCGCATACTAATGCTGTAGATAGATAACACAGAATGAGACTTTGTAGTACATCCTGAAAGGAAGGCAGGAGGCCCCTTGCTTGTCTCCAGAAGGCCTCAAGAGGAGTGGTGTTCACTCACTCTCCTTTCCTTTGTAGAGCCACCCCTCCCCGTGCCAAAGCCGCCCTGCTTGAAAGTGCTTGGTCCGAGTGGTTTTGTTGGTTTTGTTCTCGGAGAGACAGCAGTGAGCAGTCTTGAAGCAGGATCTTATTTCCCTACCCAGAGACTGAACCTGAGTAGCCTGGATGAAAAGCAGGAATCCTGTTTCAAGGAAGCAAAAACTGCAAAAATGGGCACCAAGTTTATTATTAGAGACACAGCACAACATGTGGGAGAGCACACAGAGAAAAGGTTTGTTTATTTAAGACAAAAGCAAGGCAGAAATACACACCCAGAGAAGAGGGTGTGTGTCCCGAATGAGAAGCCTGCCAGGGAGGTGATTTCAATCCCTTATATGGGGCAGTTCTTCCTGGTCTTTGCTCTCCTCTGGCCAGTTAGCCCGCTTCTTTTCCCACATCTGAGCTGTCTTTAGGGCCCTGCCCGCAATATGCGTGCACATCTTTTTGCCAAGATGGATTCCAGCGTGGAGGCTTACGGGGAGTTGACAACACCTACTGTGGGATGGCGCTCCCTCCCCTTGTGACCCCAGAGGAGCCTCCCTGCACATGTGCCGTCGGGGAGGTCTCCTTGACCTCAGGAGTGAGAGATGTGGTCCTCCTAGCTCTTTACTCCAGCAGAGCTCAGCTCCTGCTATTAACTTTGTCCTTGGCGTGTTTAGGGAAAACAGAGCTCCAATTTCCTCCATTTGACAAGATCCAGCTGCTCAGCCCAGGGGCCCATCTATCTCCTACCTCAGTTTGGATGGGGCTGGCTGCAGGGGGAGTTCCTGACTCCAGGGTGGCCAGAGCCCTCCAGGGACTTTGCTAGAGCAATCAGTGCAGACACTGTCTTCTTTGGGGACTGCAGTCTGTCACCCCCTGTGAGCCAGCTGTCACACACAGAGGCACCCAACTGGGGCTTTGCAGACAAAGGCGGGAGAGCCCTGACACCCTCATGTGAGACACTGGAGCCCAGCTTCCCAGAAGGGACCTATCATCCCCTCCCTAACTTCTCAGGTAGGTGAGTTGGCACTTTTTTCCCCTTTACAAAGTGGCGTTTACCTGGTGAATTGATCATGGCTCAGGGTGAGGTCCTCAGTCTTACAGATTCAGAGGTTCCGTTCTGTCAGAGCCTCATGAAGGAGAATACCTGATTGGTAGGGATGGGAACTTTCAATATGATTAAACTCTGAGTAACTTAAATGAAGAATTTACAATAAGAGCATGAACTCTCAATGTATCAAACCTTTAAATTGACCTTACCAGCCTGTTTTCTCCCTGTAGACATCAGAAATGAAATTATCAGCAGGTTGCCTGGTGTCCCTCATGGATCTGTAACCCTCTACCCCTCGACAGGGCTTGCTTGTTTACACAACAACTCCCTAGCCTGAGTCTAGGACTATACACCTCTTGAGGGCTGGGATTGTGTCTCGCTCGTGGTTGGATTCCCCCAAGCCTAAGACAGAGCTAACACACATGGTGACACTCAAAAATGTCCAAACAAATTTCTGTTTCAGTCAGCAAAATAAAGAAATCCCATCACCACTACTACACCACCTACTTACCAAATGGAAACATTTCCTGCAATGGTAAAACATGACTTTGACATTAGCCAGACTACTTCCCAGCAGTTAGATGAATCCGTGACCCCGCTGTCCACTGAACAAGACTGTGGTAGAGACCACCAAGGCCTCGGGGCTTCCTTCTGGCATCCTCTAGGATGGCCTTGCCATTGCCTCAGTCCTGAAGGCTCTGCAGACTTGTTCCTCTCTGCTCCGCATGGGTCCTGATACCTCACACGAGCCATGGCACACAGGACGCAGGTACTTTGTATATTAACATTTTGTTGTCCAACAAATGGATTCCCTACAACAAATAGGGAACAGAGGCTCACATAAGTTAAGTAGCTTGCAAGCTTCATATTATTGGCTTCTAAATTGCCTAGAATAGCTCGTTCAAGGCTTGCTTTCTACTGTGTTTTAAGAGCATCAACTTTTCCCTTAACTTGAGAAGGGCAGAGGATGTGACAGAGGATGGGGTTTCACTTTAGAATTCTCTTCTTGGACGGGTCACTTAAATCCTGACATTTATGTTCCCTGTTTGAAAGTACAATAGCAATAACAATACGAATATCTGATTTGTGTACAATACTTTATAGTTCGCAACATATGTTATTTCCAGTTGACACATTCAACAACCCTTTGGCTAGACAGATCAGTGATTGATTCCTAGAGATTACTAGAGTGATTTGCCCAAAGTCATCTGGCAGGCAAGGGCCCAGGATATTTCTAGTTTTGACTCCCAGCCCCATGCTCTCTCCACCTTCTTGCCCTGCCTCTTTCCTTACGTGCACTGATAGCAATCATAGTTAGGTCTGGAAATATCATACGCGGTATTTCATCCACCACAGAATTTGATGAGGCTACAATGAATTTGTTGTGATCTGTGACTGTTGAGCTCCTCCTGTGTGAAGATCACTAGGATAGGAGCTGTGGGAAATACCAGGAGAAGCTGACTAAACTGTGCCCTCATCCACCTGGACACCAGTTCCCACGTGCTTTATCCATTGAGCTATAATTTCAAATTGGCTCTTTTTGATGCACAGTTTTATGAGTCTAGACAAACACATGCAGTTGTGTAACTGTCACCACAGTGGGGACATCAAATGACTTCATCACCCAAAAAATTCCCTTATGCTCCTTTAGAGTCAACCCCAGCTACTCCCTTTTCCAAAATATCCTATCCGTGGAATCATACAGGAGGCAGCCTTCTGAGTCAGGCTTCTTCCCCTGAGCATAATGCACTTAGGATTTACCTGCTGTTTCATTACCAGTGGTTTGTTCCTTTTTATTTCCGAGTAGTACTCCATTATAGGGATGTACTATAGCTTGTTCATCATTCTGATCAATGAAGGACGCTTAAGTTGTTTCCAGTTTTGGGCGATTATGAATAAAGTCCCTCTAAACGTTCTTGAACATGGTTTTGTGTGAATGAGCACATAAGAATGAGAATGCTGGCTTTGCAGTCCATTTTTATGCCCTCAACACTTTTTTGCCCTTTTTAGGACTGATTTTATCATGCACTTGTCTCATCTTAGTCAATGGTTTGTCAGCATAGAGCCCACCGTGGGCTACATGGGTCCCCAGCGAAGCGAGGTACACCTGGAAGATCCCAGAACAGGGGGTTCTCCTTCTACTAGTACTATTCCTCCTTCTGGACCTCCCTGCACCATCCCTCACCCCACAGGTAAAGTCTGGCTTCTTCTCTGCCTGTTAAATTGTTACCGACCAGGGTTCTTGGCCTCCTTAATAAATAGAAATTGATAAGAGGCCGGGCAAGAAATTCAGGCAAGGCTTTACTGGGGCCCCTGCTGCAGCGGGGGGAGCGCGAACAACCAACAGGTTCCCTTGCTTGCTCCCTCCCCGACAGGGGGTGTGGGGTGTGGAGAGTGAACTGGTTCCTTATACGGGGTGAGGGTAGGGGGTGTGTCCAGGGGTCAGGCCGGAGGGGTAGCTTAGGTGGTTCACCCACCCCTGAGGTGGTGTTGAGTGCAGGGGGCATGCGCGGTACCCTGCTTTTGCTCCTGACCCCCTGCTTTTGCGCCCGGATCCCCAGAAGTGGCAGTTGGGATTTTTGGTCTTTTTGTACCTTGTTGTCCATAATTTGCCCCAACTGCACATGCATGCAGTTATTTTTAGTTCCTTATGGTTCCTTTGTATTTTGTTGCTCGAGACGTTTGTCCAGGTGCAGTTGGGGTCCCAGGTCCCAGGTCCCAGCTTGTCTCAGAATCACTCCTCATTGCAAGTTTCATTCCTCAGCAAAGTTCTATCTGGCCACCTCACCCCACAGAACACTCCCTCTCTTTCCATCCCACTCTCCATTTGTCTTCTACCATCATATCCTGCCTGTGACATAATTAGATTGGGCTCTGTCTTTTTCTGTGGGGTCTGTAGTTGCACAATTATGATCCCCACTTTACAGACGTGGAAACTGAGGCCCAGTGAGGCTAAACAATTAAGAACGAGGTAACATTTTCCAATCACCCACCACCATATGCCATAAGGTCTCCAACAACATTTTATTGTCCCCTCCTCTTCAGATGAGAAAACTGAGGCTCAGGGAGGAGAAATTGCTTGTCCAGGTCACACAACTGGGACTAGAACCGAGTTTTATCTGGCTTCAAACTCCGATCTGTGTGGTGTGAATCTGGGCTCAGCACCACACAGCACGATGCGACACTGCGCTAGGTGTTAGAATGGAGGGGGCCTGGCCCAGGGACTCCAGGCAGCACCGCTCACCTCTGAGCTTCCTCCTGACCTGCAGGGCAGAGAGCGTACAAAGGCTGACTGACATCCGGGCAAGGGCGCAGGTGTGCCTGGTGTCTGGCGTAGGAGGCAGCATCCGCCATCCCTGCCCTTCCCTCCCCACGTGCCCATGGACAGGGCTTCCAGAGGAGCCAGGCAGTGACCAGGAGACCTCAGGGTCTTCCATGTGTTGGAGCTCCCGGGACAGGGGTGCCTGATGGAAACAGGAGGAGAAGCAGACATTCTGGCTGACTCCCAACTCAGTATCCTCTGGGGCTCAGGTCTGCAGTTCCCACCATTGCTTTGTTGGCATTTTACTTACCATCCTTTTTAAAGATCCACAGCCCTCCACCTAGAATAAGAATTGGTATTTCTCCATAAAGTCACCCTAACTCCACAGAGGCCTTGTTAGGCCAATGGGAAGAACTGTTTAGGTTCCCACTGTCCATGAAAATCTTCTCAGCATTCAGAGTAGGGCCCAAAGTAAGAGGAATGTAGGCACTGAAATGCACACTGACCAATATTCAGCATGCAACAGACTACTGAAAATTAAACTGTTCTCCTTTGAACTGTGGAAGGAAAAGTGTTAAAATAATAATAATTACCATTTATTGAGCCTTTACTACAGGTCAGGCATTATACAGAGCTCTTTACACAGTGTCTCAATTAATTCTCATAAAAATCCTTATTTTATAAATGAAGAAACTGCCACAGAGTTTCCATAACCTGAGGGCAAAGCCTGGGGAGTAAATGGTCTCTGAAAATTGCCCTAGCATTTTGTGAAGCAATACTGTGTGGCTGGAGAAGAAACAGCACTGCATTTCTTTGCAGCCAACATATTAATTTCCTAGCAAACGCTTTACCTTGGACTCCCCAGCCCTCTGGAGAAGAGGCAGAGGCAGAGACAGTGGCAGGACCTACCTCAGATGGCAAAGAATGTTGCCAATGTTCAGCAATGGCTGCTGATGAAAAAGCAGAGAGACAGGCCACACAGTGAATGTGCCACTGTCTCAGGGTGGGAGGTGGACATGGTATTGGAATGGTCAGTGGTAGTGTGGAGAAAATTCAATCTTCTACCCACCGAGCCCTCACTGCTCCCCTTCTTTTCCAGGGCTCTCTCCCCTTGCTGGCTACTCCCAGGCAGAGTAGGAACTACCAAGAAAAAGCCTTTGGAGGCAACCAAACAGGTTCAAATCCTGAGTCTTCTAGTTACCAGCTATGTGATCTGACAATTTAGTCAACCTCTCTAAGCCCCAGTTTCCTCATCTGAAAAATGGAGATGATAATAATCAGGTGCCTGGTAAAAGGCATCCATTAAAAAATGATTTCATATTTAATGAAGAAAGACTAAAGCTTTCTCCCTAATCAAAAACAAGACAAGGATGTCAGGTCTTGCCACCTCTATTCAACATTGCACTGGAGGTTCTAACCAGGGCAATCAGACAAGAAAAAGAAATAAAAAGGCATCCACACTGGAAAGAAAGAAGTAACACTATTTCTGCTTGCAAATGACATGATCTTATATATAATAGAAAAGTGTAAGAAATTCACACATACACAAACAACTATTTGAGCTAATAAATGAGTTCAGCAAAATTGTAGGGCACAAGGTTGGTATACAAAATGGTTGTATTTCTATATATAAGCAATGAAATATCCAAAAATGAAATTAAGAAAACAGTTCTACTTCTAATAGCATCAAAAAGAATTAAATACTTGAGAATAAATTTAACAAAAGAAGTACAAGACTTGGACATTGAAAACTGTAAAACATTGTTGAAAGATATTTTAGAAGACTTAAATAAATGGAAAAACATCATATATACGAATTGGAAAGACAATATTATTAAGATAACAATAATCCCCAAATTAATCTACTGATTCAATGTAGTCCCTATCAAAATCTCAGCTGCCATTTTCTACAGAAATTGATAAACTAAAGCTAAACTTTGTGTAGAAATGCAAGAATAGCCAAAACAATCTTGAAAAAGAAGAACAAAGTTGGAGGACTCATACTTCCTCATTTCAAAACTTACATAATCAGGATTACTATGTAATCAAGATGATGTGTTACTGGAATAATAATAGACATCTACATTAATGGAACAGAATGTAGAGTCCAGAAATAAACCCATACATCTAGAGTCAATTTGGTTTTTTTATAAGAGTGCCAATACAGTTAAATGGGGAACAAACAGTCTTTTCAACAAATGGTGCTCGGACAACTGGATATCCACGTGCAAAACAATGTTACACTCCTACTTCAAAAATCAACTCAAAATAGACCAAACATCTAAATGTAAAGCCAAACTATAAAACGCTTAGATGGAAACATAGGGGTAAATGTTCATGGTCTTGGATTTGGCAATGGTTTCTTAGACAGGACACCAAAGCACAAACAACAAAAGAAAAAGTAAGTTGTAGTTCATCAGAATTAAAAACTTTAATGTTTCAAAGGACACTATCAAGAATGTGAAATGAAAAGTAACCATACTCCAATAAAAATTAATTTTAAAAAGTAAATTAAAAAAATTAATTAACTAATTAAATTAAATTAAAAAAAAAAAAAAAGAATGTGAAATGACAACCCAGATTTCCAGTTTCCAATCTGGCAGGTAAGGAGCTCAGAAGTCATTGCTCCCATACTAACAACAATAAAAAAGCTTAACAAACTGAAAAAATTTTTTTCTTAGATCCAGCTGAGGACTGAGGTCACAGGCAAACTGCTGTCCCATAAATTGGTGAAACCAACGGATGGATACAGAGAAACACAGCTTACCAAAGATGAAGCCCAAGAGCAGTGGGAACCACTGTGGGAACCAGTACCAGGGAAACTTAAACCGTAATTGATGAATTGTTGGAGGCTCGATCTGGAAAAGCTTGTAAAAATACCAGGGGTTTCAGCCTTAGGGAGGACCCACACTTTCCTGAGTTTCACCTCCAGGAGCTCTACCAGGTTCTTTCAATGAAGATCAGAGAAAAATCCCCCCATCCTGCCAGAAGGGGGAGAGAAAATACACCAAACGGCTCTGTTCTTCTTAACAAGGCTTTCAAGAGAAACTATTTTACCAGAGCCTGACTGAGGTTTTACTAGAGCCTAGCCAAGCTCGAGGAAGGGAAATACCCAACTGCAGCCCCACTCTGGGCTTCCTGTCCTATATAAGTGGGGGGAAATCTGAGAAGCACTTCAGAAGGTCACAGAACAGGGGCGTGGTCTCACTAAAAGACTAGACCTAATCATAAGATTAGAGAATCCCCTTCCCCAAATCTTACCAGCACATGGATAGGTTTCCTGTGTGATAAAGGAGACAAACCCAAGAAAACCAGAGGAAATTTAGCTTCTGACACTTACAGCTACAAAACTAGTAAACACAGCCTAAATCTTGGCCAGATAAAAATAAAGCCTCACACTGATGGCCTTTTTAATTCAGTTCCTTTTACCCAGTATATCACGTTAGGCTTTCAACAAAAAATTACAAGGCATCCTAAAAAACAACACTTTGAAGAGACAGAGCAAGCATCAGAACCAGACTCAGACATGGCAGAGATGTGGGTATTATCAGACTATGAATTTAAAATAACTATGATTAATATGATAAGTGAAAAAAGTACACAACATGAAAGAATAGGTGGACAATGTAAGCAGAGAGATGGAAACACTAAGAAAGAACTGAAAGGAAATGCTAGAAATACAAAACAGACTATAAAGAAATGAAGAATGCCTTTGACGGGCTTATCAATAGACTGGACACAACCCAGGAAAGAATCAGTGAACTTTAGGAAATGACAACAGAAATTTCTAAGATTGAAATACACAGAGAAATAAGAATGAAAAAGACAATAGAATACCCAAGAACTATGGGTATTACATATGTATATAGGGATACAAAAAAAAAGAAGAAAGGAACAAAATAAATATTTGAAGTGATAATGACAGAACTTTCCAAAAGTAATGACAGACACCAAACTACTCATCCGAAAGCTCAGAAAATACCAAGCAGTATAAACACCAAAAAAAAAAAAAAAAAAAAATCCAATACCTAGACATATCATATTCAAACTGCAGGAAATCAAAGACAAACAGAAAAGCTTGAAAGAAGCCAAAGGAAAAACACACCTTACCTATTGAGGATCAAGTATAATAATTACATCAGACTTCTCTTCAGAAAACATACAAGCAAAAAGAGGGTGGTATAAAATATTTTAAGGTGTTGGGGAAAAACCCACCAACCTAAAATTCTGTACCCAGAAAACTTATCCTTAAAAAGTGAAAGAGAGGGATTTCTGTGGTGGCCCAGTGGTTAAGACTCTGTGCTTCCACTGCAGGGGCACAGGTTCGATCCCTAGTCAGGGAATTAAGACCCTGCATGCTGCACAATGTGGCCAAAAAAAAAAAAAAAAAAAGTGAAGGAGAAATAAAAACTTTCTAAACAAATAAAAATGAGGAAATTTGTCACCATTGACCTATTTTGCAAGAAATGTTACACAAAATTCTTCAGAAAGAAAGAAAATAATGTAGGTCAAAAATTTGGATCTACATAAAGAAAGGAAAAGCTTAGAGAAAGAATAAATGAAGATAAAGTAAAATCTTTTATTTTTATTATTAATTGACCTAATAGATAACAGTTTTGTTTTTCTTAAATAGCAACAAAGTATCCAGTGATGATAGATTATGGATCAGAGAAATGAATGATAGCAATGTTATAAGGGACAGAAGGGAAGATTTAGGAATACTTGGTTATAAGGTACTTGCATGACCTGTGAATTGGTATACTGTTATTTGAAAAAAGACTTGAATTAGTTGTAAATGAATATTGCAAAAGCAATCACTTGAAAAAGCAAACAAAGAAGTATTACTGATATGCTAAGAGAGGAGAGAAAATAAAATTCTATAAAATATTCAATTAAAACCAGAGAAGGCAGAAAAAGTGAAAAACAAGAGAAACAAAGAATAAGGGAAAGGAATACAAAACAGTAAACAAATATGGTAAGATATCAATCCAACCATATCAATAATCACTTTAAATATCAATGGTCTACACCTAGAGGGGTGGGATAAGGAGGGTGGGAGGGAGGGAGACGCAAGAAGGAAGAGTTATGGGGATATATGTATATGTATAGCTGATTCACTTTGTTATATACACCATTGTAAAGCAATTATACTCCAATAATGATGTTAAAAAAAAAAGAAAGAAAAAAACAATTAAATAATTACAACATAAAAAAATATATATCAGTGGTCTAAATACAACACTCAGAAGACAGAAACTGTCAAAGTGGATAAAAAAACAAGACCCAACTATATGTTTTCTGCAAGAAACTCACTTTAAATATAGATATATTGGAAAAAAGGGATGGAGAAAGATACACCATGCTTATACTTTTTTAAAAAGCTGGAGTAGTTATATTAATTTCAGACAAAACAGACTTCAGAATAAGGAAAAATTATTAGGAATAGAGAGGGGCATTAGGTAGTAATAAAGACATCATTCTCTAAGAAGACAAAATGATACTTACTGTGTCTGTGCCTAACAACAGTGTCAAAACACATGAGGAAAACACTGATAGAACTGCAAGGAGAAATAGATGAATTGATTATCATAGTTGGAGCTTTCAACACCCTTTTATCAGGAATTGACAGATCCAGCAGCCAGAAAATCAGTATTATGTAGTTAAAATGAACAGCACCATCAATCAAACTGGATCTAATTGACATATATCTATGACTTCATTAAACAACAGAATACACATTTTTCTCAAGCTCACACAGAACGTTCACCAAGATAGACCATATTCTTTTTTTTTTCCCCTGACTACACACAGTAACATTTCCAGTATTATTTTCAACCATAACAAGCAAAGTGGAATTTAAAAAAATTTTTTATACAGCAGGTTCTTATTACTTATCTATTTTATACATATTAGTGTATATATGGATAGACCATATTCTTGGCAGTAAAATACACCTTAACAAATTTAAAAGAATAGAAATATGGTATCAGACCACAAAAGAATTAAATTAGAAATCATTAACAGAAAAATATCTAGAAAACCCTAAGATAATTGGAGATTAAACAGCACACTTCTAAATAATTCATGAATCAAAGAAGTCTCAAGATAAATCTTAAAACCTTTCAAACTAAATGAAAATAAAAATACAACTTATCAAAATTTGTGGGATGTAATGAAAGTGGTGCTTAATGGGAAATGTATAGCATTGAATTCATATATTAGAAAAGAAAGAAGATTTAAAATAGATAATCTAGTTTCCACCTTAGGAAATTAGAAAACAAGAGCACATTAAATCCAAAGGAAGCAGAAGAAAAGAAATAATAAAAACCAGAGCAGAAATCAATGCAATTGAAAACAGGAAATCAAAAGATAAAATGAATAAAACCAAGAGCTGATTTTTTGAAAAGATCAATAAAAATGATAAACCTCTAGCCATGTTAACTAATAAGCAGAAAGAAGACAGATCTTACTAACATCAGAAATAAAAGAGGAGCCAGGGACATCAAAAGGATAAAGAAAGGAGTATTATGAATAAATCTATGCCCAAAAGTTTGATAACCTGGATGAAATGGACCAATTCCTTGAAAGACACAATCTACCAAAACTCACACAAGGAAAAACAGACAATTTAAAGAGGCCTATATCAAAGAATTATAATCAGGGACTTCCCTGGTGGCGCAGCGGTTAAGAACCCCCCTGCCAATTCAGGGGACAGGGGTTTGAGCCCTGGTCCAGGAAGATCCCACATGCCGCGGAGCAACTAAGCCCTTGTGCCACAACTACTGAGCCTGTGCTCTAGAGCCCGTGAGCCACAACTACTGAGTCCACACGCCACAACTACCAAAGCCCTCGCACCTAGATCCTGTGCTCCGCAACAAGAGAAGCCACTGCAGTGAGAAGCCCGCACACCTCAACGAACAGCAGTCCCCGCTCGCCACAACTAGAAAAAGCCCAAGTGCAGCAACAAAGACCCAATGCAGCCAAACATTAATTAATTAATTAATTTTAAAAAAAGAATTAGAATCAATAATTAATAACCTTCCAAAACAGAAAGCACCAGGCCATGATAAGTTCACTGGTGAGTTCTACCAAACATTAAGGAAGAAATTATAATACCAATTCTTTACAATCTCTTCCAAAAAATAAAAGCAGAGGGAATACTTCCTAATTCTTTCTATGAGGCAGCATTATCTTATTATCAAAACCAGAAAAAGTCATTACAAGAAAGGAAAACTACAGACAAATATCTCTCATGAACATGAATGCAAGAACTCTTAACAAAATATTAGCAAATTGAATCCAACAAGGTATAAAAAGAATTACCACAATCAAGTGGGAATGATTCCAGGTATGCAAGGCTAGTTCAATATTTGAAAATCAATTAAGGTAATCCATCACATGAACAGACTAAAGAAGAAAAATCATATGATCACATCGATAGATGTATAAAAAGCATTTGACAAACTCCAGTACCCAGTCACAATAAAGTCTCAACAAACTGGAATAGAGGGGAACTTCCACAACTGGATAAAGAACATCTACCAAAAAACCTACAGCTAACATCATACATAATGAGGAGAAGATAGGTGCTTTCCTGCTAAGATCAAGAATAAGGGAAGGATGTCCACTCTCACCACTCCTGCCCAACATCATACTGGGAGTCCTAGCTAATGCAATAAGGTAAAAAAAACAGGAGGGGGCTGGATAAAAGATACACAGATTGGGAAAAAAGAAATAAAACTTTCTTTGTTTGCAGATGACATGATTGTCCATGTGGAAAATTCCAAAGGATCAACAAAAAAAGTCCTGGAATGAATAAGTGATTATAGTAAGGTTGAAGGATACAAGGTTAATTTATAAAAGTCAATTGTTTTCTTATACACTGGCAATGAACAATTGGCATTTGAAATTAAAAACACAACAGCATTTACATTAGCATTCCCCAAAATGAAATATGAGGTATACATCTAATAAAATATGTACAAGATCTACATGAGGAAAACTACAAAATTCTGATAAAAGAAATCAAAGAAGATCTAAATAAATGGAGAGATAATCCATTACATAGATAGGAAGACCTAATATTGCCAATATTCCAGATCTTCCCAAGTTGATCTATAGATTCAACACAATTTCAATCAAAAACCCAACAAGTTATTTTGCGGCTATTGACAAACTGATTCTAAAGTTTTATGGAAAGGCAACAGACCCAGAATAGCCAACGAAATATTGAAGGACAAAGTCAGAGGAGTGACACCATCCAACTTCGGGACTTATATAAAGCTACTATAATCAAGATAGTGTGGTATTGGTGAGAGAAGAGACAAATATTTTAATGGAACAGAATAGAGAGCCTATAAATAGATCCACACAAATAAAGTCATTGATCTTTGACAGAGGAACAAAGGCAATGCAATGGAGAAAGTCTTTCAACAAATGGTACTGGAACAAAGAACAAGAAATTATTAACAATAATTTTTCAAAAGGCCCTTCCACATGGAAATTAAATAACCTCCTATAAAACTCCTTGAGCAAAAGGAAAAATACACACCAAAATAACAATATTTATTTTTAAAATTGATAATGAAAACTACATATAATCTGTAGAATTTAGCTAAAGCGTGATCAGAGGAAAATTTGTAGCTTAAACATTTTTGTCAATAAAAATGAAAGAATTTAAGTTCTCAGCTTAAAAAGCTAAGAAAGGAGAAAGGAAATAATAAAAATGAAAGCAGAAATTAATGAGTTGAGGAATCAAAAAACAATAGCTCCAAGCAGTAAATCAAAATCCTATTTCTTTGGGAAATCCCTAGCAGTCCAGTGGTTAAGACTCCATGTTGTCACTTCCAAGGGCAGGGGTTCAATCCCTGGTTGGGGAACCAAGATCCCACAGGCCACACAGTGCATCCAAAAAAAAAAAAAAAAACCCTATTTCTTTAGAAAAGAATTAACAAAATAGACTGCTACCTATATTTACTCAGGAAAAAAAGAAATAAAGCACAAATATAAAAAATAAGAAATATTAAATGAAGAAATATCCATTGAAACAGAAGATATTTTTAAAATCCTAAGGGACCATTTCTCAGGCTTCTATGAAAATACTGAAAACCTGTACAAAGTGGATTACTTCCTATGAAAATACATTACATCACATACAGATGGCCAACAGGCACATGAAAAGATGCTCAACATTGCTAATTATTAGAGAAATACAAATCAAAACTACAATGAGGTACGACCTCACATCAGTCAGAATGGCCATCATTAAACTGATACTATGTATAAAATAGATAACTAATGAGAACCTACTGTATAGCTCAGGGAACTCTACTCAGTGCTCTGCAGTGACCTAAATGGGAAGGAAATCCAAAAAAGAGGGGACATATGTATATGAATAGTTGATTCACTTTGCCATACAGTAGAAACTAACACAACATTGTAAAGCAACTATACTCCAATAAAAATTAATTTTAAAAATCTAGAAATAACAAATGCAGGGGAGGGTGTGGAGAAAAGGGAACCCTCCTACATTGTTGGTGGGAATGTAAATTGGTGCAGCCACTATGGAAAGCAGTATGGAGTTCCTAAAAAAACTAAAAGTTGAGTTGCCATATGATCCAGCAATCCCACTCCCGGGCATATATCTGGACAAGACTATAATTTGAAAAGATACATGCACCCCAATGTTCATAGCAGCACTATTCACAAGAGCCAAGACACAGAAGCAACCTAAATGTCCATCAACAGATGAATGGATAAAGAAGATGTGGTACATATATACAATGGAATATTACTCAGCCTTAAAAAAGAATGAAATAATGCCATTTGCAACAACACAGATGCATAGAGATTATCACACTAAATGAAGTAAATCAGAAAGAGAAAGACAAATATCATATGATATCTCTTATATGTGAAATCTAAAATATGACACAAAGCAACTTATCTACGAAACAGAAACAGACTCTCAGACATAGAGAACAGACTTGTGGTTGCCAAGGGGGAGGGGGAGTGGGAGAGGGATGGATTGGGAGTTTGGGATTAGCAGATGCAAACTATTATGTACAGAATGGATAAACAGCAAGGTCCTACTGTAGAGCACAGGGAACTATATTCAATATCCTGTGATAAACCATGATGGAAAAGAATATGAAAAAGAATGTGTATATGTGTGTGTGTGTGTGTGTGTGTGTGTAACTGAATCACTTTGCTGTACAGCAGAAATTAACGCAACATTGTAAATCAAATATACTTCAATAAAATAAATTAAAAAAAAATAAAATACAGTTCATCAAAATTGACCCCATTAGAGACAGCCAGTTTAAACAGACTAATTTCCCTAGAAGAAATAGAGAAACTTATCACGGAATTTCCATATAAAAAAGAACAAAGGCCTAAGGTTTCACCAAAATTTCTTTGACGATTTCAAAGACCAGATAGTCATAGTGCTTCACAACTTTTTCCAGAGCTTTGAAAATGAAGGAAAACTTCTTAACTCTTCTTATAAAAGACAAATAATACAAAAACCTGATAAAGAAAAAGAAAATTACAAATATCACTCATGAATATTCATGAAAACAGTCTACATAAAATCCTAATGAACAGAATCCAACACCACACTGTAAAAATGATACAACATATCCAAGTGGGATTTATTCAGGAATACAAGGTTGATTAAATATTAATAAATTAACTAACACACTCTATGTATAGATTTAAGGAGAAAAATCTCTTTATTTCCACAGATGCTGAAAAGCCTTTGGCAAAAATCATTACTGATTCCTTTTTAAAACACTCAAGAAAACAGAAATTGATGGATATTTTTTAACATGTGAATACACACGTGTGCACATGTACACACGCACACACACACACACACACACACACACACCCCTTTGTGCTTAAAGCCAGCATTTCATTTAATGGGGAAATAGAACTTTCCAGTAAGATCAGGAACAAGGTAAGTTTGCCCACTGTCTCCACTACTATTCAACATTATACTAGAGGTATTAGCCAATTACACAAGAGAATCAATTACAGGCATGATATTTGGAAAAGAAAATTAAAACTATCTCTATTTTGCAAATGATATTAATGTACACAGAAGACTCTAGGGAATCAATGATAAAACTAACATTTCAATAAAGTAGCAGGCTGTAAAATTATCATATAGAAATCAACAGCCTTCAACTATACAATGACCGGTAAGAGTATATAATAGAGAAAATCCCATCTATGTGACAACAGAGAAGATAAATTACTTAGGAATAAATATAATAAGAAATCTAAAAACATATACATGAGGAAAACTTTAGCAAAAGAAAAGTAGCCTTGAACAAATGGAAAGACATTTCTTGTTCTTTTGTAAAATAACTCAATATTATAAAAATGTCAGGTCTCCCTAAGTTAATTTATAAATTGAATGCAATCCAATAAAAATAACAATGATTTTTTTATTTACTTTTTAAAAAACTGAAGTATAGTTGATTTACAATGTTGTGTTAATTTCTGCTGTACAGCAAAGTGACTCAGTTATACATATATATATATATATATATATATATATATATATACATTCTTTTTTATATTCTTTTCCATTATGGTTTATCCCAGGACATTGAACATAGTTCCCTATGTTATACAGTAGGACCTTTTTTTCCATCCATCCTACATGTAATAATTTGCATCTACTAACCTCAAACTCCCAATCAATCCCTCCCCCATCCCCCTCCCCCTGGGTAACCACAAGTCTATTCTCTATGTCTGTGAGTCTGTTTCTGCTTCACAGATAGGTTCATTTGTGTCATACTTTAGATTCCACATATAAGTGATATCATATGGTATTTGTCTTTCTCTTTCCGACTTACTTCACTAAGTATGATAATCTCTAGTTGTATCCATGTTGCTGCAAATGGCATTATTTCATTCTTTTTTGGCTGAGTAGTATTCCATTGTATATATGTACCACATCCTCTTTATCCATTCATCTGTCGATGGACATTTATGTTGTTTCCATGTCTTGGCTAACAATAAGATTTTTTAATGGAACAAGTTGGTGCTAGATTTCATATGGAAAAATAAACATGCAATCCAAGAATAGCAAGGAAAACTCTAAAATGAAAAGATATAAGGTAACTAGCCATACAAGACGTTAAAACATACTATAAAACATCTATAATTAGAGCAATGTGGTGCTAGCACTTGAACAAACAAGCCTGTTATCACAGTTTGTCAAGTCTATCATAGAAAAATCAGAAATTAAGTCAAGTACATATGGAACTTTAGTATATGATAAAGGTAGCAACTCAAATCACTAGGGCAAAAAATGGACTTTTTCATAAATGATGCTGGAACAATTGGTTAGCCATTTGGAGAAAGGATAAGATTGAGCTATACCTCACACCATATTCAAGAATAAATTCCAAATGATCTAAATGTAAACTGAATCCATATAAGTATTAGGAGAAAACTAGGTGAATTTCTCTTTAATCTGCATGTAGAGGAAGGCTTGCTAACTATGACTCAAATCCAGATTCACTAAGTGCACTAAAAAAAAAAAAGATTGCTAATTTTTAAAAATATTTATTTATTTGGTTGTGCTGGGTCTTAGTTGCAGCAGGCAGGCTCCTTAGTTGTGGCTTGCTGGCTCTTTAGTTGTGGCATGGGTACTCTTAGTTGTGGCATGCATGTGGGATCTAGTTCCCTGACCAGGGATTGAACCTGGGCCCCCTGCATTGGGAGCACGGAGTCTTAACAACTGCACCACCAGGGAAGTCCCCCGATAAATTTGATTAAAATAAAAAATAATGATTTTTCATGGCAAATATCACCATAAACAAAGTCATAAGACAATCGACAGACTGGAAGAAAATATTTGCAACATACATTACAGATAAAAGACCAATATGCCAGTATATAAGTAACTTAAAAATTGAGGGGGAAAGAGGGAAAAAACAAAAATAAAAACAAAGAAAAACTGGCAAAAGATAAAAGGCAATTCAAAAAATTATATATGAAAATGAAAATGTTTTCAACCTCACTCATAAGAGAAAAGCAAATTAAAACTACACTAAAATACCATTTCTTACCTATCGCATTATCAAGTTTTTAAAATGACAACCCACTCTGATGGTGAGGAAATGGATAAACAAGCATCTCATAAATTGTTGGAGGAAATGTGAATTAGTACAACTTTTGTAAAGGGTAATTTGGCAGTATCTAACAAAACTACCCATGCACTTACCTTTTGAATTAGCAATCCCGTTTCTAGGAATTTACCCTGAAGATATACCCGACAATAAGAAAGTACATTGCGTCATGTTTATCCTCAAAGCATTGTTTGCAGTTGCAGAATATTTTCAACAATCCAAATGCCGCACTTTGTTTTAGTCTGCTCTGGCTACCATAACAAAATACCATAAACTGGGTGGCTTAAACAACAGAAATTTATTTCTCACAGTTCTGAAGGTTGGGAGGTCCGTGATCATGGTGCCAGCAGATTTGATGTCTAGTGAAGGCCCACTTCCTGGCTTGCAGATAGCTGCCTTCTCTCTGGCTCACCTGTCTTTTCCCCTGTACAAACTCATGGAGAGAGAGCTCTTGTGTCTCTTCTTCTTCTTATAAGAGCACTAATCCCATGAAAGGGGTTCTACCCTCATCCAAATCTAATCATCTCCCAAGGCACACCCCCCCCCAACTCTTAATACAATCATAATGGGGGTTAGGACTTCAACACAGGAATTTTGAGAGGACACAAACATTCAGTCCATAATAACAGCGGCTAAATAAACAATGGTACATTCCCACAATGGAAGTTGTTTAAAAAAAAAAAAAAAGGACAGAGGATTTGGTTCATTCTTTTGTTTCTGTTTATTTCTTTTTTATATTCCACATATGAGTGAAATCATTTGGTATTTTTCTTTCTGGTGGTGGTTACCTGAGGAAAAGGGGTGTGGGGGAAGGTGAAATGGGTAAAGGGGATCAACTGTGTGGTGACAGATGGAAACTAAATTTTTGGTGGTGAGCAGAGAAGTAGAAATATGTTGCATACCTGAAACTTAGTGTTATAAACCAATGTTACCTCAATAAAAAATAAAATTTTTGAATTTTTTTGAAAGAGGAAAATCTCTATGAATTGATATGATTTCCAGAATTTACTGTTAAGTTTAACAAAAACAAAAAAAGCAAAGTGCAAAACGTTATCTAGAGGGACTTCCCTGGTGGTCCAGTGGTTAAGAATCTGTCTTGCAATGCAGGGGACACTGGTTCGATCCCTGGTCAGGGAACTAAGATTCCACATGCCATGGGGCAACTAAGCCTGCACACTACAACTAGATAGCCCACATGCTGCAACTACAGAGCCCATGCGCTCTGGAGTCCACACACCACAACTACAGAGCCCACGCACTCTGGAGCCCGCACGCCACAACTACAGAGAAGCCCACGCACCACAACGAAGAGCCCGCATGCCGCAACGAAAGATCCCGCGTGCCACAACTAAGCCAATAAATAAATAAATAAACTTTTTTTTAAAAAAAGGTTATCTACAGTATACTACCTATGGTGTAAGAAAGAAGAAATAAAAATAAAGAAGGAAAAAATAAGAAAATATACATGTGTCTACTCACTTGAGCATAAAGAAACAGACAAGATAAACTATAAGCTAAGACTAGATACCTATGGGGCATGTCAGGAAATGGATGGAAAAGACAGGAAATATGGGTGGGAGAAAGACACTTATCTGAATATAATTTTTGGTACAATCCAGACTTTTGGAACCGTGTTAGTGTTTCACATACTCAAAAAAGGAAAATAAGTAAAATCATCAAGTAAGGGGAAAATTTAATAAAACTAAAATTTAACCCAATCCCTCCCCCCAAATGAACCAAACTGCATATCACATGAATAACATAACCACACTGAAGGGAGATTGGGAAAAGAACCCAGGTAACATTTGAACACAGTATTAGGACTACATGTCCTCAGGCTAAAACCCCAAAACGTCCCTAAACAAGCACTGAACACTAATTAGTAGTCTTATTTTTCACAGAGGCAAAAATTAACACCCCTGAAACTACTTTATGTACATTCTAGGACTGAGTAAATAAAAAAATATATTGTGTAAATGGGAGCCAGTTTTCTCACTGTCAGAGAAGGGAGTTGTAAATAGGAAAGGAAGGATAAAATAAACCCTGTGTCTTGAATTGGAATTACAGCTATCAATGTGAACTCATGGGGAGATAGATGACAGATAGATAGATTAGATAGGTAGGTAGATAGATAGATAGATAGGAGAGAAGGGAGGGAGGGAGGAATAGAGGAAGGAAAGAAGGAAGGGAGATATTAGATGAATATTAAAATGGATATAGCTGTATGAATGTGTATATATATACTCATATAATGCTACTTCTAGCACAGATCAAGTTCTCAATAATGTCCTTTTCCAGGCTCTCTATTTCATTCTAACTGGTGTATTTTTCTGTTCCTGTGCCTACAGCACTCTTCTCGTAAATTATCACATTAATATTTTTGTTTATTTTTTAATTGAAGTATATTTGATTTACAATGTTGTTAGTTTCTGGTGTATAGCAAAGTGACTCAGTTTTATATATACACACACACACACACACACACACACACACACACATATACATATATCTTTTTCAGCTTCTTTTCCATTATAGGTTATTTCAGGATACTGAATAATTGAATATAGTTCCCTGTGCTATACAGTAGGGAACCTTGTTGTTAATCTATTTTTTCTTTTTTTTAGGTTTTTTTGATGTGGACCATTTTTAAAGTATTTATTGAATCTGTTACAATATTGCTTCGTTTTATGTTTTGGTTTTTTGGCCACAAGACATGTGGGATCTTAGCTCCCCAACCAGGGATCGAACCCACACCCCCTGCATTGGAAGGCATAGTCTTAACCACTGGACAACCAGGGAAGTCCCTGTTTATCTATTTTGTACATAGTAGTGTGTATCTGTTCATTCCAAGCTCCTAATTTATTCCTCCCCCGCCTTTCCCCTTTGGTAACCATAAATTTGTTTTCAATGTCTGTGAATCCGTTTCTGTTTTGTAAATAAGTTCATTTGTACCATTTTTTAAAGATCCCACATATAAGTGATGTATATATTTATCCTTCTCCTACTTACTCACTTAGTATGATAATCTCTAGTTTCATCCATGTTGCTGCAAATGGCATTATTTCATTCTTTTTTATGGCTGAGTCCAGTATTCCAGTGTGTATATATACCACATCTTCTTTATCCATTAATCTGTCGATGGACATTTAGGTTGTTTCCATGTCTTGGCTACTGTAAAGAGTGCTGCTATGAACATAGGGGTGCATGTATCTTTTCAAATTATAGTTTGTCCAGGTATATGCCTAGGAGTGGGATTGCTGGGTCATATGGCAACTCTATTTTTAGTTTTTTGAGGAATCCCATACTGTTTTCCATAGTGGCTGTATCAGTCTACATTCCCACCAACAGTGTAGGAGGGTTCCCTTTTCTCCACACCCTCTCCAGCATTTGTTATTTGTAGACCTTTTGATGACGGCCATTCTGACGGGTGTATGGTGATACCTCATTGTAGTTTTGATTTGCATTTCTCTAATAATCAGCAATATTGAGCATCCTTTCATATGTTTGTTGGCAATCTGTATATCTTCTTTGGAGAAATGTCTATTTAGGTCTTCTGCCCATTTTTTGATTCGGTCTTTTTTTTCATATTGAGCTGTATAAGCTGTTTTGTGTTATTTTTTTTTTAGTTATTTTACAATTAGTTTGTAAATTCCCTTGAAAAACCTGGTAAAGAATTTGATTTAAAATAGACTTAATTTACAAATTAATATAGGTAGAATTGATATCTTTCAGCAGACTAACCCTAAGCATTTTTAATTTCCTATGCTATTATAAACAGTACTTTTGCTTCAATTTCCAATTGATTGTTGCTAGTTCATAAAAATGTAATTGAGTTTTATATGTTGATATATACTGCAACCATGCTAAACTCACTCATTTGTATTACAGAAAATTTTTCTGTAGATTCCATGAGATTTTTACACAGATAATCAAGTCACCTGCAAATAAAGATAGGTTTATCCCTTCCTTTCTAGCCTGCATGACTTCTTTTTTTTTTTACCATATTATACTGGCTAGTCTCCAGTACAGTGTCAAATAAAAGTAGTGAGAATGGACATACTTGCCTTGTCCCTGACCTTAGCGGGAAAGCATTGTCTTTCAACATTAACTATGCTGTTAGCTGTAGGTTTTTGTAGATGCCCTGTATCAGTTTGAGAAAGTTTTCACCTATTCTTGGTTTCCTGGGTTTTATCATGAAAGGAGGTTGGATTTTGTCAAATGTTTTCTTTTTATCTATTGAGATGATCAGATGGTTCTTCAACATGAGGAATGATATTGATTGATTTTCAAATGTTAAAACAACCTGCAGTCTTCGGGTAAAATCCACTTAGGCATCATGTATTATTCTTTTTTTTTTCTTTTTTTTTTTTAACATCTTTATTGGAGTATAATTGCTTTACAATGGTGTGTTAGCTTCTGCTTTATAACAACGTGAATCTGTTATACATATACATATGTTCCCATATCTCTTCCCTCTTGTGTCTCCCTCCCTCCCACCCTCCCTATCCCACCCCTCTAGGTGGTCACAAAGCACCGAGCTGATCTCCCTGTGCTATGTGGCTGCTTCCCACTAGCTATCTATTTTACATTTGGTAGTGTATATATGTCCATGACACTCTCTCACCCTGTCACATCTTACCCCTCCCCCTCCCCATATCCTCGAGTCCATTCTCTAGTAGGTCTGTGTCTTTATTCCCGTCTTGCCATTAGGTTCTTCATGACCTTTTTTTTTTTTTCTTTTTCCTTAGATTCCATATATATGTGTTAGCAGACTGTATTTGTTTTTCTCTTTCTGACATACTTCACTCTGTATGACAGCCTCTAACTCCATCCACCTCACTACAAATACCTCAATTTTGTTTCTTTTTATGGCTGAGTAATATTCCATTGTATATATGTGCCACATCTTCTTTATCCATTCATTCAATGATGGACACTTAGTATTATTCTTATTACAGATTTTCAGATTCAATTTGTTAAAATTTTAAGAAAATTTTACATTTATATTTATGAAGGATATTCGTCTGTAGTTTTCTTTTCCTGAACTGTCTTTGTCTGCTTTCATTATCAGAGTAATGCTCTCTTCATAGAAGTATTTTTAGGGGGAAGGAATATGTACAGTTGTTCATAATATTCACTTGCTATCCTTTTAATATCTGTAGGATTTGTAGTAATGTCATCTCTTTCATTCCCGATATTGGTATTTTGTATCTTTTTTTTTCTGATCAGTCTGGCTAAAAGTTTATCAATTTTACTTTTCTTTTCAAAGAACCAGTTTTCAGTTTTTGTCGGTTTTCTATATTGTTTTGTTTCTATCCATTGACTTTCTGTTTTGATTTTTATCTCCTTTTGCTTGCTTTGTATTTCATTTGCTCTTCTTTTTGTAGTTTCTTAAATTGGAAGCTGAGGTCAATAATTTCAGATCTTCCTTCTTTTTTAAAATATTTATTTATTATTATATATATATATATATATTTTTTTTTTTTTTTTTTGGCTGAATCAGGTCTTACTTGCAGCACACAGGATCTTCATTGCAGCATGTGGCATCTTGTGTTGCGGCGCCCAGGCTCTTCACTGTGGCATGTGTGCTTCTTTCTAGTTGTGGCACACAGGCTTCTCTCTAGTTGTGGCACATGGACTTCTCTCTAGTTGTGGTGTGTGGGATTTCTCACTCTAGTTGTGGCATGCAGGCTCCAGGATGCATGGGCTCTGTAGTTGTGGTGTATGGGCTCCACAGTGTGTGGGCTCTGTAGTTTGTGGCACACTGGCTCTCTAGTTGTGTCACGTGGGCTTAGTTGCCCCACGGCATGTGGGATCTTAGTTCCCTAACCAGGGATCAAACCCACGTGCCCTACATTGGAAGGTGGACTCCTTACCACTGGACCACCAGGGAAGTCCCAGACCTTTCTTATTTACTAATATAGTTTAATGCTATATATTTCTCTCTAAGTACCACTGCTTGCATTCCCCAAATTTGGTATGTTGGTTTTTCCTTTTTTTACATCTTTATTGGAGTATAATTGCTTTACAGTGTTGTGTTAGTTTCTGCTGTGTAACAAAGTGAATCAGCTATATGTATACATATATTCCCATATCCCCTCCCTCTTGCATCTCTCTCCCACCCTCCCTATCCCACCCCTCTAGGTGGTCACAAAGCACCAAGCTGATCTCCCTGTGCTATGCAGCTGCTTCCCACTAGCTATCTTTTTACATTTGGTAGAGTACACATGTCAATGACACTCCTTCACTTTGTCCCAGCTTACCCTTCTCCCCAACCCGTGTCCTCAAGTCCATTCTCTACATCTGCGTCTTTATTCCTGTCCTGTCCCTAGGTTCATCAGAAACTTTTTTTTTTTTTTAGATTCCATATATATGTGTTAGCATATGGTATTTGTTTTTCTCTTTCTGACTTACTTCACTCTGTATGACAGACTCTAGGTCCATCCACCTCATGACAAATAACAATTTCGTTTCTTTTTATGGCTGAGTAATATTCCATTGTATATATGTGCCACATCTGCTTTATCCATTCATCTGTCGATGGACACTTAGGTTGCTTCCATGTCCTGTATATTGTAAATAGTGCTACAATGAACATTGTGGTACATGACTTTTTGAATTATGGTTTTCTCAGGGTTTATGCCCAGTAGTGGGATTGCTGGGTCATATGGTAGTTCTATTTTTAGTTTTTTAAGGAACCTCCATACTGTTCTCCACAGTGGCTGTATCAATTTACATTCCCACCAATAGTGCAAGAGAGTTCCCTTTCTCCACACTCTCTCCAGCATCTATTGTTTGTAGATTTTTTGATGATGCCCATTCTGACTGGTGTGAGGTGATACCTCATTGTAGTTGTGATTTGCATTTCTCTAATGATTAGTGATGTTGAGCATCCTTTCATGTGTTTGTTGCCAATCTGTATATCTTCTTTGAAGAAATGTCTGTTTAGGTCTTCTGCCCATTTTTGGATTGGGTTGTTTGTTTTTTTTGATATTAAGCTGCATGAGCTGCTTATATATTTTGGAGATTAATCCTTTGTCAGTTGCTTCATTTGAGAATATTTTCTCCCATTCTGAGGGTTGTTTTTTCATCTTGTTTATGGCTTTCTTTGTTGTGCAAAATCTTTTAAGTTTCATTAGGTCCTATTTGTTTATTTTTCTTTTTATTTCCATTTCTCTAGGAGGTGGGTCAATAACGATCTTGCTGTGATTTATGTCATAGAGTGTTCTGCCTATGTTTTCCTCTAAGACTTTTATAGTCTCTGGCCTTACATTTAGGTCTCAAATCCATTTTGAGTTTATTTTTGTATATGGTGTTAGGAAGTGTTCTAATTTCATTCTTTTACATGTAGCTGTCCAGTTTTCCCAGCACCATTTACTGAATAGGCTGTCTTTTCTACATTGTATACTCTTGCCACCTTTATCAAAGATAAGGTGACCATATGTGCCTGGGTTTATCTCTGGGCTTTCTATCCCGTTCCATTGATCTATATTTCAGTTTTGGTTCCAGTACCATACTGTCTAGATTACTGTAGCTTTGTAGTATAGTCGGAAGTCAGGGAGTCTGATTCCTCCAGCTCCATTTTCCTTTCTCAAGATTGCTTTGGCTATTCGGGGTCTTTTGTGTTTCCATACAAATTCTGCAATTTTTTGTTCTAGTTCTGTGAAAAATGCCAGTGTAGTTTGATAGGGATTGTACTGAATCTGTAGATTGCTTTGGGTAGTACAGTCATTTTCACAATGTTGATTCTTCCAATCCAAGAACATGGTATATCTCTCCATCTGTTGGTATCATCTTTAATTTCGTTCATCATTGTCTTATAGTTTTCTGCATACAGGTCTTTTGTCTCTGTAGGTAGGTTTATTCCTAGGTACTTTATTCTTTTTGTTGCAATGGTAAATGGGAGTGTTTCCTTAATTTCTCTTTCAGATTTTTCATCGTTAGTGTATAGGAATGAAAGATTTCTGTGCATTAATTTTGTATCCTGCTACTTTACCAAATTCATTGATTAGCTCTAGTAGTTTTCTGGTAGCATCTTTAGGATTCTCTATGTATAGTATCATGTCATCTGCAAACAGTGACAGTTTTACTTCTTCTTTTCCAATTTGGATTCTTTTCATTTCTTTTTCTTCTCTGATGGCTGTGGCTAAAACTTCCAAAACTATGTTGAATAATAGTGGTGAGAGTGGGCAACCTTGCCTTCTTCCCTATCTTAGTGGAAATGGTTTCAGTTTTTCACCATTGAGAATGATATTGGCTGTGGGTTTGTCATATATGGCCTTTATTATGTTGAGGGAGGTTCCCTCTATGCTTACTTTCTGGAGAGTTTTTATCATAAAATGGGTGTTGAATTTTGTCGAAATATTTTTCTGCATCTATTGAGATTATCATAAAGTTTTAATCCTTCAGTTTGTTAATACGGTGTATCACATTGATTGATTTGAGTATATTGAAGAATCTTTGCATTCCTGGGATAAATCCCACTTAATCATGGTGTATGATCCTTTTATTGTGCTGTTGGATTCTGTTTGCTAGTATTTTGTTGAGGATTTTTGCATCTAAGTTTATCAGTTATATTGCCCTGTAGTTTTCTTTTTTTGTGACATCTTTGTCTGGTTTTGGTATCAGGGTGATGGTAGCCTTGTTGAATGAGTCTTGGAGTGTTCCTCCCTCTGCTATATTTTGGAAGAGTTTGAGAAGGATAAGTGTTAGCTCTTCTCTAAATGTTTGATAGAATTCACCTGTGAAGCCATCTGGTCCTGGGCTTTTGTTTGTTGGAAGATTTTTAATCACAGTTTCAATTTCAGCACTTGTGATTGGTCTGTTTATATTTTCTATTTCTTACTGGTTCAGTCTCAGAAGGTTGTGCTTTTCTAAGAATTTGTCCATTTCTTCCAGGTCGTCCATCTTACTGGCATATAGCTGCTTGTCGTAGTCTCTCATGATCCTTTGTATTTCTGCAGTGTTAGTTGTTACTTCTCCTTTTTCATTTCTAATTCTGTTGATTTGAGTCTTCTCCCTTTTTTTCTTGATGAGTCTGTCTAATGGTTTATCAATTTTGTTTATCTTCTCAAAGAACCAGCTTTTAGGTTTACTGATCTTTGCTATTGTTTCCTTCATTTGTTTTTCATTTATTTCTGATCTTCATGATTTCTTTCCTTCTGCTAACTTTGGGGGATTTTTTTCTTCTTCTTTCTCAAATTGCTTTAGGTGTAAGGTTAGGTTGTTTATTTGAGATTTTTCTTGTTTCTTGAGGTAGGATAGTATTGATATAAACTTCCCTCTTAGAACTGCTTTTGCTGCATCCCATAGCTTTTGGGTCGTCGTGTTTTCATTGTCATTTGTTTCTAGGTATTTTTTGCTTTCCTCTTTGATTTCTTCAGTGATCTCTTGGTTATTTAGTAGCATATTGTTTAGTCTCCATGTGTTTGTATTTTTTACAGTTTTTTTTCCCCTGTAATTGACATCTAGTGTCATAGTGTTGTGGTCAGAAAAGATAATTGATATGATTTCAAGTTTCTTAAATTTACCAAGGCTTGATTTTTGACCCAAGATATGATCTATTCTGAAGAATGTTCCATGAGCACTTGAGAAGAAAGTGTATTCTGTTGTTTTTGGATGGAATGTCCTATAAATATCAATTAAGTCCATCTTGTTTAATGTATCATTTAAAGCTTGTGTTTCCTTATTTATTTTCATTTTGGATGATCTGTCCATTGGTGAATGTGGGGTGTTAAAGTCCCCTACTATGATTGTGTTACTGTCGATCTCCCCCTTTATGGCTGTTAGCATTTGCCTTATGTATTGAGGTGCTTTATGTTGGGTGCATAAATATTTACAATTGTTATATCTTCTTCTTGGATTGATCCTTTAGTCATTATGTAGTGTCCTGCTTTGTCCCTTGTAATAGTCTTTATTTTAAAGTCTGTTTTGTCTGATATGAGAATTGCTACTCCAGCTTTCTTTTGATTTCCATTTGAGTGGAATATCTTTTTCCATCCCCTCACTTTCAATCTGTATGTGTCCCTAGGTCTGAAGTGGGTCTCTTGTAGACAGCATATATATGGGTCTTGTTTTTGTATCCATTCAGCCAGTCTATGTCTTTTGGTTGGAGCATTTAATCCATTTACATTTAAGGTAATTATTGATATGTATGTTACTATTACCATTTTCTTAAATGTTTTGGGGTTGTTTATGTAGATCTTTTCCTTCTCTTGTGTTTCCTGCCTCGAGAAGTTCCTTTAGCATTTTTTGTAAAGCTGGTTTGGTGGTGCTGAATTTTCTTAGCTTTTGCTTGTCTGTAAAGGTTTTAATTTCTCCTTCAAATCTGAATGACATCCTTGCTGGGTAGAGTAATCTTAGTTGTAGGTTTTTCCCTTTCATCACTTAAAATATGTCCTGCCACTCCCTTCTGGCTTGCAGAGTTTCTGCTGAAAGATCAGCTGTTAACCTTATGGGGATTCCCTTGTATGTTATTTTTTGTTTTCCCCTTGCTGCTTTTAATATTTTTTCTTTGTATTTAATTTTTGATTGCTTGATTAATATGTGTCTTGGTGTGTTTCTCCTTGGATTTATCCTGAGTGGGACTCTCTGCACTTCCTGGACTTGACTGACTATTTCCTTTCCCATGTTTGGGAAGTTTTTGACTATAATCTCTTCAAATATTTTCTCAGTCCCTTTCTTTATCTCTTCTTCTGGGATCCCTATAATTCGAATGTTGGTGCATTTAATGTTGTCCCAGAGGTCTGTGAGACTAGCCTAAATTCTTTCCATTCTTTTTTCTTTATTCTGCTCTGTGATAGTTATTTCCACTATTTTATCTTCCAGGTCACTTCTCCGTTCTTCTGCCTCAGTTATTCTACTATTGATTCCTTCTAGAGAATTTTTACTTTAATTTATTTTGTTGTTCATCATTGTTTGTTTGCTCTTTAGTTCTTCTAGGTCCTTGTTAAATGTTTCTTGTATTTTCTCCATTCTATTATTTCCAAGATTTTGGATCACCTTTACTATCATTGCTCTGAATTCTTTTTCAGGCAGACTGCCTATTTCCTCTTCATTTGTTTGGTCTGGTAGATTTTTACCTTGCTCCTTCACGTGCAGCATATTTTTCTGTCTTCTCATATTCTTTAACTTACTGTTTTGGGGGTCTCCTTTTTGCAGGCTGCAGGTTCATAGTTCCCATTGTTTTGGGTGTCTGCCCCCAGTGGGTGAGGTTAGTTCAGGGGCTTGTGTAGGCTTCCAAGTGTAGGGGACTGGTGCCTCTGTTCTGGTGGGTGGGGCAGGATCTTGTCTTTCGGGGGGGCAGGGTCACGTCCTGTGGTGTGTTTTGGGGTGTCTGTGAACTTATTATGATTTTAGGCAGCCTCTCTGCTAATGGGTGGGGTTGTGTTCCGGTCTCACTAGTTTTTTGGCATGGGGCATCCAGCACTAGAGCTTGCGGGCCATTGGGTGGAGCTGGGTCTTAGCATTGAGACAGAGATATCTGGGAGAGCTCTCACCGATTGATATTATGTGGGGCTGGGAGGTCTCTGGTGGTCCAATGTCCTGAACTCGGCTCTCCCACCTAAGAGGCTCAGGCCTGACACCAGGCAGGAGCACCAAGACCCTGTCAGCCACATGGCTCAGAAGAAAAGGGAGGAAAACAAGAAAGAAAAAAAATAATTAAAAAATCATTAACATAAAAAAAAATAATTTTTTAAAAAACGAAGAGAGTAACCAAACCAATAAACAAATCTACCAATGATAACAAGCGCTAAAAACTAAACTAAGATAAACATATATATCAGAAACAAATCAGTTACAGACAGCAAACCCCAAGTCTACAGTTGCTCCTAAAGTCCACTGCCCCAATTTTGGGATGATTTGTTGTCTATTCAGGTATTCCAGAGTTGCATGTACATCAAGTTGATTGTGGGGATTTAATCCGCTGCTCCTGTGGCTGCACGGAGAAATTTCCCTTTCTCTTCTTTGTTCGCACAGCTCCCGGGGTTCAGCTTTGGATTTGGACCCGCCTCTGCGTGTAGGTCACCCTCAGGCATCTGTTCCCACCCAGACAGGAGGGGGTTAAAGCAGCAGCTGATTAGGGGGCTCTCACTCACTCAGGCTGGGGGGAGGGAGGGGTACGGTAGTCATAATTAGAATGCGGGGCAAGCTTGCAGTGGCAGAAGCCAGCATGACGTTGCAACAGTCTGAGGCGTGCTGTGTGTTCTCCCAGGGAAGTTGTCCCTGGATCATAGGACCCCGGCAGTGGTGGTCTGCACAGGCTCCCGGAAGGGGAGGTGTGGATGTGACCTGTGCTTGTACACGGGCTTCTTGGTGGCTGCAGCAGCAGCCTTAGCGTTTCATGCCCGTCTCTGGGGTCCAAGCCAATAGCCGCGGCTCGCGCCCATCTCTGGAGCTCATTTAGGTGGTGCTCTGAATCCCCTCTCCTCGCGCACCCCGAAACGATGGTCTCTTGTCTCTTCAGCAGGTCCAGACTTTTTCCCGGACTCCCTCCTGGCTAGCTGTGCCACACTAGCCCCTTCAGGGTGTGTTCACGCAGCCAACCCCAGTCCTCTCCCTGGGGTCTGACCTCCAAAGCCCGAGCCTCAGCTCCCAGCCCCCACCCACCCACCCTGGCGGGTGAGCAGACAAGCCTCTCAGGCTGGTGAGTGCTGGTCGGCACCGTTCCTCTGTGCAGGAATCTCTCCGCTTTGCCCCCTGCATCCCTATTGCTGCGCTCTCCCCCGTGGCTCTGAAGCTTCCCCGCTGCCACCTCCCATCTCCGCCAGTGAAGGGGCTTCTTAGTGTGTGGAAACTTTTCCTCCTTCACAGCTCCCTCCCAGAGGCACAGGTCCTGTCCCTATTCTTTTGTCTTTGTTTTTTCTTTTTTCTTTTGCCCTACCCAGGTATGTGGGGAGTTTCTTGCCTTTTGGGAAGTCTGAGGTCTTCTGCCAGCGTTCAGTAGGTGTTCTGTAGGAGTTGTTCCACTTGTAGATATATTTTTGATGTACTTGTGAGGAGGAAGGTGATCTCCACATCTTACTCCTCCTCCACCTTGACGGTCCCCCTCTGGTATGTTGGGTTTTGTTCTGTGTTCTTTTATGTGATTGACAGGTGTAGCCACAAGAGGCGACACACGAGAGGCTCAGGAAAACAAATTTATTATGCTCCCAGGTCCTAAAATTGGATGCACAGCATACCGTTCCATGTAGGGCCACATGGGAAAGCCTGAGTGGTCAGCAGGCAGAAAGCAGGAGCAAGGGGAAAGCCGAAGCTAGAATCTTTATTGGAGTTTCTGTGGGACAGGCAAGGCAGGGCAGAATGAACAGTTTAGAACTGGCTAGTTTGAATAATTTCAGCTGGCTCTACACTATAAGGGTGGTCCTTAGTTGCCTGGTACCTGGCCCTGGGATGATTAAGACAGAGTATATTGCCTCCTGGGGTGTATGGGCCAGATAGAGGAGATATGGCTGTGGACTGTTTAGTCTGTAAATCAAAGACATGCTCCTGGCTGTGCCCTTTGCTGTCTCAAGAACTGGCTAGGCTCAATATTTACAATAGCCAAGACATGGAAGCAACCTAAATGTCCATCAACAGATGAATGGATAAGGAAGATGTGGTACACACACACACACACACACACACACACACACACACACACACACACACACATATAGTGGAATACTACTCAGCCACAAAAAAGAATGAAATAATGCCACATGGATGGACCTAGAGATTATCATACTAAGTGAAGTAAGTCAGAAAGAGAAAGACAAATACCATATGACATCAGTTATATGTGGAATCTAAACTATGACACAAATGAACTTACCTATGAAACAGAAACACTCACAGACATAGAGAACAGACTTGTGGTTACCAACAGGGAAAGGGGAGGGATGGATTGGGAGTTTGGGGTTAGCAGATGCAAACTAGTATATATAGAATGGATAAACACAGGTCCTATTATATAGCACAGGGAACTATATTCAACATCCTGTAATAAACCATAATGGAAAAGAATATGGAAAAATGTATATGTAACTGAGTCACTTTGCTGTATACCAGAAACTAACAGAGCACTGTAAATTAGCTATACTTCAATTTAAAAAAAACAAAAAACAAGAAAAAGAATAGGCTAGTCTCAGCAAGGGGTATCTCTCCCCACCCAGAATAGTTTTTAAGATGTCAAAACATAATATACAGAAAATTATAAACAAAATCAATAGTTTTCAGACTTCCCTGGTGGCACAGTGGTTAAGAATCCACCTGCCAATGCAGGGGTCATGGGTTCAATCCCTGGTCCAGGAAGATCCCACATGCCATAGAGCAACTAAGCCCATGCGCCACAACTACTGAGCTTGCACTCTAGAGCTCACAAGCCACAGCTATGGAGCCCGTGTGCTACAACTACTGAAGCCCATGTGCCTAGAGCCTGTGCTCCACAACAAGAGAAGCCACCGCAATGAGAAGCACACACACCGCAACGAAGAGTAGCCCCTGCTCGCAGCAACTAGAGAAGGCCCATGTGCAGCAACGAAGACCCAACGCAGCCAGAAATAAATAAATAATTTATATATTTTTTTTAAAATGTAGCTTTCATTTTCACTCAATTCAAAAATACTAATTTCCCTTTGATTTTTTTTTAAATTTAGAATTGTGTTACTTAGTTTTCAAATATTTGGGGGTTTCCCACAGATCTTTCTTTTACTGATTTTAATTTACTTCCACTGTGGTCAAAGAACATAGCTTGTGTGATTTGAATCCTTTTAAATTTATTGGGACTGGTTGTATGGCCCAGAATTGAATCTTAGTAAATGACCTGTACGAACTTGAAAGGAATGTGTATTCTGCGGTTACTGGGTGGTGTTTTATAAATGTCAGTCAGGTGAAGTTGGTTAATAGTGTTGTTTAAGTCTTCTGTATCTTTACTGATTTTTGGTCTATTTATTCTATCAATTATTGAGAAAAGGGTATTAAAATCTCTGAAATGTGAATTTTTCTCTTTCTTCTTTCAGGTGTATCAGTTTTTCCTTCAAGTATTTTTAAGCTGTAATTAGGGACATAAATGTTTAGAATTATTAGCTCCTCTTTATAAAATGACCCTGTAATATTCTTTGCTCTGAAATCTATTTGGCCCAATATTAATATAGCTACTCCAGGTTTCATTTGCTTCATGTTAGCATAGTATATATTGTTCCATTCTTTAAACCTATTTGCATCTTAATATTAAATCTTGTAGGCAGCATAATTTTGTTCTTCTTTTAAAAATCTGACAATCTCTGATTTTTAATTGAGGGCGTTTAGACCATTCCCTATTTATTCTCTACTTATCCCATCTGCTCCTTATTTCCTTCTTCCTCTTTTTCTGACTTCTTTAGAATTGAGTATTTTTCATGACTTCATTTTATCTCCTATATTGGTTTATTAACCACAATTCTTTATGTTATTTTAGTGGTTGCTTCAGTACCACAGGCGACTTTCAAGTAATGTTATACAACTTTATATATAACACAAAAACCTTACAACAGTACACATCCACTTCTACCCTCTTGGCTTTTGTACTATTGTTGTTATACATTTTACTTTTACATGTTATAAACTCCACAATACATTTCCTTTGTTCTAAACAGTTATCTTTATTTTTTTATTGTGGTAAAATATATATAACATAAAATTTACCATTTTAACCACTTTTAAGTGCACAATTCAGTGGCATGAAGTACATTCACACTGTTGTGCAACTATGACCACTGTCCATCTCCAGAAGTTAGCAATCAGTTCTCCTTTAAAAAAATGTAAATAATAGAAAACCTTTTATATTTATCAATGTAGTTTGTAGAGGTCTTCAATCCTTTGTGTAGATACAAATTTCTAACTAGCATTATATTCCTTCCTCAAAGGACTTCCTTTAACATGACCTGTAGTGCCAGTCTGCTAGTAATGAATTCTTTCAGCACTCCTATATCTGAAGAAGAATTTCACTTTTATTTTTGAAAGATCTTTTCACTGGGTATAGAATTCTAAGTTGTTGGTTTTTTTCTTTCAATACTTAAAGATATTTCTCGATAGTCTTCTTGATTGCATAGTTTTTAATAAGAAATCTCATCAAATATTTGGGGGTTTCCGACAGATCTTTTACTGATTTTAAATTTAATTCCACTGTGGTCACAGAACATAGTCTGCCATCTTTATCTGTGTTTCCCTGCACAAAAAGTGTCTCTCTGGCTCCTTTTTAAAAACAGTTCTGCCCTCACTTTTTCTCTCTCCTTTCACATTTTACTATTTAAGCAGCATGAAGAAATCAGGTGGCTACTTGAACCTTTTGCTTGCAAATCTTACAAATCTAGACCACAAAGTTCATTAGACACCTTCTGCTTTCCATATAACTGCAGATGACAGTGCCACTAAATTTTTGGCCACTGTGTAAGAGATCCCCCTTCCTCCAGCTTCCAATAGCAGCTTCTTCACTTCCTTTTAAGCACTCACTGGCAGTGTTCTCAAAGTCCAGATTTCCACTAATAGTCTGCTGAAGGCAATATAGGCATTCTCTAACATGTTCCTCAAAATCCAGCCTCTCCCCACTTCTTAGTTCCAAAGCCACTCCCACATTTTTGAGTATTTGTTACAACGGCATCCCACTCTTGGTACCAAGATCTATATTAGTTATCTATTGTTTTGTAATCATGGGCAACCGTGACCACTATCCATCTCCAGAACTTAGCAATCAATTCTCTTTCTTAAAAAAGAGATGTAGAAAATAAGACATTTTTAATTTAAAATTTTTTTTAATTTAAAATTTTGTGGCTTAAAATGACAACATTTATTATCTCACAGTTTCTGTGCATCAGGAATCCAGGACCTTAGCTGTGTCCTCTGGTTCAGGTCTCTCACAGGATACAATCAAGGGGTAGGTTAGGGCTGTAGTCATCTAACCAATGCAGTCATTGGTTGTAGGCTCAACTAAGAGAGGAACAGTTTCCAAGCTCACTCCTGTGAATATTGGCAGGATTCAGTCCACCATGGGCCATTGGACTGAGGCTCCCTCCATTCCTTGCCATGTGGGCCTCTCCACTGGGCAGTTTACTTTGTCAGAGCAAGCAAGTAAGAAATGTCAGAGAGAGTATGGAAACAAGTCTTTTCATTATGAGTTGTATTTTCCTGACTCTTTGCTTGCCTGGTAATTTCTGATTGGATGTCAGACACTGCAAGTTTTACCTTATTGGTTGCTAGATATTTTTGTGCTGTAATAATTAGCTTTGTCCTGAATTGTAGTAAGTTACTTGGAAATAACTGGATCCTTTTGGGTCTTGCCTTCAAATTTTTGGTAGGACTCATGCAGCATTAGTTTAGGTCTAACTTTCCACAGAACTGAAGCAAAACCTTGCTGAACACTCTACCAGATGCCCTGTGAGTCGAGGATATTCAGTCTGGCTGGTGGCAACAGGAATAGTCCAGGCCCTGGATAAGCTCCCCCTGACCCTTTCATGTGGTTCCTTCCCCAGCCTTGGGTAGCTTCTTTACATGCATGTGCAGAGCAGTGCTCAGTGGAAGACTCAGGGCCCCTTAGCAAATCTCTTTGTGCAGCTCCCCTAGTTGGTACTTTGTCCTATACATTCCACCTGCTATGGGGTGTAAGGGCTGGTTCGGGGAAAAGGCAGCAGGAAGGGATAACAGGATAGATGGTTACCAGTGAGAGGTTCCCTCACAACTTCCCTCAAGGTGTAAGCAGGCAGGGTTATCGTGTTCCTTTTATTTTAAGTCCATAAACTTTGAAAAGAGTCCAATTCAATAGTCACTGGATACCTACTATATGCCAGATATTGGGGTACAGACAGAACTCAAACCAACAGGATACAAACATGTAAAAACCAAAAATGAAAAAAAAAAAAAGGACAGCATAAAGGACATAGCACAGTACAGGAAACACTTTTAGGGGTAGGAGCAGGAGTTAGGTTTCCTGGAGATGATACATCTCAACTTACTTTTAGAGAATAAATAGGAATTTGTTACATGGTGTCAAATAAAAAACTAATCCAGACTTGGCAAGGAGAGACTTTATTTGAAAGGATTGCTGCAAAGGGGAGGGCAGCTATTACAGCAGGGAGAACACACTGACCATATGATCAGCAAGCATCTCAAGAGTTAAGCAAAAAAGTTTTTCTTTTAAAGGGAGGAGGACACACGGGAGGGGCTGAGGAAGTGGGATGAATGGGAGTGGCAGTGGCAGATGGCAGGTCAGACAGTGTTTTACCCTGAGTCCCACTGGACTCAGGAGGGGCTGTAGGCTGAGCATGGGCCAAAAGTCAGGGGCCTGCAGAAAGGAGAGAATCCTAACCAAGGTCTGGTTAACAAGCATTTTGTTCCAATTGATCAGTGGCGACAAGCACTTCAGCTAATCATTCGAAGCAAAGAATGGGAATCTGGAAGGTCTGTGTCTGGCCTTGTCACTGGTAGACAAGGAGGGCACCCAGGAGCCTTATCTCAGACATATGGGGAAAGGTGGTTCTTTGCAGTAAGCTGTTTTCCGGAACACAAAAGATGGCGGGGGGTGGGGGAGAGTGGGTGTGTGGTTCTTTAATAAAAGTCCCTGTTTTCCAGGATCACAGGGCTTGGGTAAAATTCAACGTTATCTGTAGACAGGTTGGAGAACAAGAAAACGGTGAGCAACAAGGAGATACACGAAGTGCTTGGCATTGCTTGAGTATCTCAGGCATGACAGGACATGAGAATCTGGAAATAATACTGGTTATAATACAGTCTGAGACATCTGGGTGCCACCCACTGGGGTGAGTGGCCTTAGCACGGATGTGCCTGAGCACAGGCCTCAGGTCTGGCTGCTGGGGGCCACTTCCAGGGTTTGCACGGACAGAGCGGCTCTCCACGGGTCAGCACCAACTGCTGGCCACACTGTGAGAGTGTGTTTGTCCCCAAAAGGTCAGCTCAGTGAAGTGGAATGCAGTGGAGGTGGCTCTTGCTCCGAAGCACCCTTGACAAAATGAATGTGGTCTCCTCCCCGAGTGGGCGATGACGGCTGGGAACACTGCTGCCGGGCGGCAGGGGTGGGCAGACTCCAAGTCGAGCGGCCTTAGCTCGCACAGGCTTCCACCACTCCCCAGGTGCGCGGCTGTCGCCTACTAGAACGAGCCTCCTCAAAATAACACGTTCCTCTTCGTGACCTACGCCTGTGCGTGCCTGCCTGTCTTCTACGGACCAATCCTGCCTCGTGTGTCTTTTCCTGAACACCTTTTCGTTCATACCAGGAACAGAGCAGAAAAGCCCAGAGACGTCTTTCAGAATAAAGGAACCAGCCGTTAAAGATCAAGGGTACTAAACTGCTATTAGAAGAGGAATCCAGCCTCCCAGCCAAATCAACAATGTATCTGGGTGGTAGAAATAAGAGTTGATTCTCTCAGAGAAGCTCAAGCATCAGGAGCCGTGTGCACTGTGGCTCCCTACGAAGGTGATGGCCTTCGGGTGACCCAGAGGACCTACAGCTGTGGGTGCCTCCCATGGAACCCACCCGAGCTGAACAGGGAGGGGCCCGGCAGCACTGCAAACTGCTCAAGCTCCTCCACCGCTCTGGACCACCGTCCCGTCACCACTGCACACTAACGGGCAAGTCTTCCCGTCTCTCCGGTGCTCCCTGTGGACGGGCCCCATCTAATTCCTCTGGGCCTGCCACCAAGTGGAGCCCTGATGGAGGTTTGGCAAGACATAGCCCATGCCTATGACGAGGTGTAAGAACAAGGCGTACGATGAAGAGTGGTTAAACATCCCAGTGCTGTTTATTCAGGAGAACAGTAAGATAAATACACCTAAACATTACAGATTTTTATGTACAGGAATGACCACTCCCCAACAAGTTTGAAAAGCGGTCTGAAAAAGACAAAAAATGCAGTCCCCCCACTCCCACCTTCAAACCCTGGAACACCCAGGAAGACAGAGTCAAGCTCTTGATGCACTGTCTTCAACACAGCCAACAGGTATCGAGTCTAGACTGGTTTGGCCGATGCTATTGGAAAGAACACGGATGTGAAAAGAAAATGCTACGTTTAAAATCCCTTTCCAGTGCTGGTGCTAGGCACCCAAGCTTCACCTACGTGACCCTATGGGCGTCATTTCCTGAAGCGCTTGAAAAGCGGGTGCACGTGCTTATTGGAAGCCTTGCTCCGTGACGAGTGGTACTCCATGTACACTGTGTCGTCGGCCCCAGACATGGAGCTCATCGTGCCGAAGCGCCGAGACACCTGCAGGGCGACCCGGCGCACCGTTAGTTTACAAAGCGAAACACCCTCCGCCTATAACATTCATAATCATAATAAGATAAATTTGTAAGACTTATAAAAGTTTCATAGATTTTATTATTTTTAAAATAACATTTACTGACCACTTAGTATGTCTCAGGCATTGTTCTAAGCAGCTTATACTTATTTACGTGTCGTACCTCATCTAATCCTCACAACCATTATAATCCCCATCTTACAGAAGAGGAAACAGGCACAGAGAAATGAGGTATTTGTCCAAGATCACACAGCTCTTAAACAGATGGGACTTGAACCCAGGCAGTCAGCTTCAGATTCCCTGTACCTAGCCATACACCATCCTGCCTCTCTTAATGACAATTTCTAAACAGAATTTTAACAGTGAGGGCAGGAGTCGCTCAAAATCTCCTGAGACCCTACCATAAGGCTTTGAATCAACTGGAAATCCTTTCTAGGCCTGGGCCTGAATCTTGGCTCTGTGTCTCACTGCGTGGCCTTGGGCAAATACTGAATGTCTGCACCTCAATGAACTCATCTGTAAAATGGGGATAACCACATCTGCTTGACATGTGTGGTGTGAACAGAAATCACACAAGTCAAGGGTCTGACCCCAAGCCTGGGACACCACTTGCACCAGATTCCAAGCAAAGTACGCAGACAGGCACTGAAGCCACGCCTTGCACAGCCTCACCTTGGGTGACCCACTGTGAGGTGGAATTGACCAGACACCACCTTCAGACACAGAAACAGGAAGTTTCCCTGGGCTCCTGTGGAGAGCGCCCAGGAGGAGATCCAGCCCCCAACCCCCAGGTCTGGAGACAGAAAGGTCTCAGGCTGCGGGGAGGGCAGCACCTCCCTGGTGACACTGCTTCTTTCTTCCCTTGTTCCAGCCATCGCTCACCTTCCAGCTCTAACACCAACTTAGTTTCAAAAGCACCTGATGAAATGGTACTTCTCTCCTTGGAAGGGCTTGATAATAAGAATTCCTCATAATGATACTTTCATTAGTTATACCGTATTATATTTGCCTGGCACATAGTAGGCATTCAATAAGTATGTGCAGACTAACTGAAATGTTGTGTATTTTCAGAGAACTCTAAATTTTTCGAAGAATGTATGGAAACTACAATATGAGTTGATTCTCAGACCCATTTTACAGCCTGGAAGACTCAGTTTCATTACTGAGGAGGAAGCCAGGGATAAGGTGATGCGCCCAAGGCCAAAAAGGCAGGCCCCAGGTCCGTCACGCTCCTTCCAGTAGCCACCCTAGGCAGAGCCTGGGCTCCCACTTCCAAATACTAACAGATACTTACGCCAGACTGCTATGTGAACAGAGCAGGAGACCAGCCACACCCGCCGTGGGCTCAGACACATAAAACAAGATGACGCACAGAAAGGTTAGCAGGGGTGTTTCCGATTATTCTCTTCTCTACAGTCTCCTGTGTGTTCCAAGTTCTTGAGAAAATCACACAGGCACACGCACACAAAGGTCTGTGCGGGTGTCTGTGTGTCTAAGACACTGTCCTTCGGGAGAACTGGCATCTGGAGCCTCACCCACTCACTCACCTGGCTGGATCTGGAGCCAAACTCTCCCGCCACCACCTCCTCCTCGGCATCCAGGTCGGTGGCCGCCAGGACCTTCTGTAGGAGTTGCTGTTGCTCCTCTTTCGTTGAAAATGCCAACTCTTCCTCCTCCATGTTGGCCAGCTTTGTGATCACCTGCAGAGCAGAACCCTCTTGTTTTCTCTCCCTGGAGCCGATCCTGCCTTCTCCTGGGCTCACCTGGTCTGGTCACTTGCCCCTCAGGCCCAGGAGAGCAGGTGGCTAATAACGGAGAGCTCCTCTTCGGCAGTGCAGAGACCAGCCTCAGAGCCACTGTCAACAAGGAGCTTAACTAATGACTGCAAGGCAGGAGAGGTTCAGGACATTCTAGAAAACGCTGCTCCCAACACATGGCAGCTAAATGATCATTTACAGAAGATCAACGGGATCTCGGCAATCTTAAAACAACCATTCTGGTAGTTTTCCCACCTTGCACCAGGTAAACGAAGGACCAAAAACCGAAAGGCACAGCCGGCTGCCCTTCAAGAAGGCCTTCAACCTCCGGGCTTGGCACCCAGGGCTTCCAGCAGGAGGGGCACTTACAAATGATAGGATATTAAGAATGGATTTATAAGATTTTTTTCCAAAAGAGAAAGATAAAAGCATGGTGGAGGTTTGGTTTTCATTTCTTTGGAGATAACCTACTACAAGGCTTACCTATCCCTGCAGAAAGCATGGATTGATTACATACAGCAGGGGACCCCAACCCCCAGGCTGAGGACCCGTACTGGTCCGCGGCCTGTTAGGAACCGGGCCGCACAGCGGGAGGTGAGCGGCGGGAGAGCGAGCGAAGCTTCATCTGCCGCTCCCCATGGCGCGCATTACCGCCTGGACCATTTCCCCCCCCCGTCGCTCGCGTTACCCCCCTCCCCACCGGTCTGTGGAAAAACCGTCTTCCATGAAACCAGTCCCTGGTGCCAAAAAGGTTGGGGACCACTGAGTCATAAAGGGAACTTCCTTTCCTCTCTCTGTCTTTCTTCTCATAATTGTAATTAAAAGAAAATTCCTAGAAGGATCTGGCTGCGCCCTTCAGGTGGCCACAGATCTGGAGTACAGATACGGGACACTTCTGCCCTGGCCTGATCACCAGGGTCCTGATTCTGGGAACCCTAAGCTGGCTGCTCTCAGCAGGCAGCCCTGGAGGTGAGCAAGGCAAAGGCAGCTCCAACCAACACAGACAACCAGGTGCTCAGGTACCATGTTGTCGAGCTCACCCGTCAAAGAACCCAGAGCACTTCCTGATTCGCTGCTTCTCTGACCCTTACGACTCTCCCGGGAACCAGGAGGTATGGATGCTGTTATCAGCTCGAACGTTACACAGACGGATAAAAAGGTCGAAATGAAAATCCTTCGAAAAACTGTCCCAAGTGTCCTGAGCTGGAGTTCAGCATGAGAGGTCTGAAAAGTGTCACTGCCTCTGACTAAAAGGGGAGGGATCAGACAACCCTGTCCCTTTTCTAAGGCTAATAAAGGGAACTCTATTAGTTCTGCCCTAAACCAATTTGAAAAAGATACAGTCTAAAGTATCTGAAAAGGCAGCCTACAGCCTTTCACAAATCAAGAACCTGGGAACTTATATGTTCTAAGATATCCTTTTAATCCCCTGCTTCCAGCACCCTCCACCCACTACCACAAGTAAAAACCCTTTGGGACACTAAATCCTAACAAAAACTTAGTATTTGTCTCAATAGGAAAGAAAGCAAATGCCTTAGCCAATGAAAGTTCGCCAAAGCTTTAGAATTTCCCAAACTATTAAAATACCAGATTTACAGTACATGGATGGCTCTGATGTCTGTGAGGCCCACTGAGGCCCAGGCTTGCCAGATGACTAAGGGCAGACTCTCCCAGCTACCTGGAGGGGGCACCCCCTGAGAAAGTAACGCTGAGGGGCTCAGACTAACACAGTGATGGCCACAGTTCCTTCATCTCGAGTCCTACTAGGCTAGCACATTTTCCCACCAACATCTAATGTTTTCTTTGCAAGACAACTGTAAAAAGTTAACAAGCTGAGACTCCACAGGCCTCTTGCTTCAGGGGCCCCATTCTTTGACCATTCACTGTGAGAAGTTGGAAAGAGGAGGGATCCTGCACAATATTTTTCCTTCAAAGCTCCCCACAATTCATGCAAGGACAAAGGTACCCTAATGTCCCCTAATGTCCTGTGCCTGCCTGAGATCTGTCCCATGCTCATGCTGACAGCGGCCCCCCACTTCTCATGGAGGGCTGGGTACAAAAAAGCCTCGGTCCTACTCCGACCAGAGACCAAATGCTTACATACCTTAAAGCTATAACCTTGATCTACCAAGAACCTCTGCCGCTTGGTTGAGTAAGCCATTTCCTGTGTGTCCTGGGACACCAGCGAGTAGAAGAAGGCATTGTACTCCTCTGCAACCATCCCTGGGGGAGGGCACATAAAAGGACAATATTAGCTGTTAGAACGGCAGGAACTAAGGGTCCAGGGTTCAAAAGCAAGTACTGCAGTGGGAGAGCTCTGCAGTCAGAGGGGCCATTGCCCTGATTCTGCACGAGGACTTCATCAAAATTAAAAACTTTTGTGCTTCAAAGGACACCATCAAGAAAGTGAAAAGACAACCCACAGAATTGGGGAAAACATTTACAAAGCATATATCTGATAAGAGATTTGAATCTAGGGAATACAAAAAACTATTACAACTCAACAATGAAAAGACAAATAAACCAATTATAAAAAGGACAAAGGATCTGAATGGACAGTTCCCCAAAGAAGATATAAAAAGAAGATTCATGTGTCAATGAGCACATGAAAAAAGCTCAATATCATTAGTCATCAGGGAAATGCAAGTCAAAACCATGACAAAATACTAACTGGCACACACTAGGATGACTAGAATAAAAAAGATGATTACAGTTGTTGTCAAGGATGTGGAGAAACTGAAATGCTCATACACTGCTGGTGAGAATGGAAAATGGTACAACCACTTTGGAAACAGTCTGGCAGTTTATTAAAATGCTAAACATAAAGTTATTACACGACCCAAGCATTATTCTAAGAGCCAAAAAGTGGAAACAATCCAAATGTCCATAAATGAATTTTAAAAAGTGGTATGTCCAGGGACTTCCCTGGTGGCGCAGTGGTTAAGAATCCGCCTGCCAATGCAGGCGACACGGGTATGAGCCCTGGTCCGGGAAGATCCCACATGCCGCGGAGCAACTAAGCCCATGCACCACAACTACTGAGCCTGCGCTCTAGAGCATGAGAGCCACAGCTACTGAAGCCCACGCGCCCTAGAGTCCGTGCTCCACAACAGAAACCACCGCAATGAGAAGCCCGTGCACCGCAACGAAGAGTAGCCCCTGCTCGACACAACTAGAGAAAGCCCACGTGCAGCAACAAAGACCCAACGCAGCCAAAAAATAAATAAAATTTAAAAAATAATACTCAAAAAAAAAAGTGGTATATCTATACAGCGGACTATTATTCAGCAATAAAAAAGAATGAAGTACTAATACATGCTACAATATGGATAACCCTTTTGAAAACATTATGCTAAAACTACTAAAAAAAAAAAGGCTCAGAGAGAAAACCCAGTAATAGGAGAATTATCATAGTAACTAGGACAGAAAATATTGTAGCCTATAAAATCTGATCCTGCAGGAAAATCTGAATATTTTTGCTTCACAGTTCAAATGTCAGTAAGTTAAGTATCTGTGTACTGCCTCTGAATTCAATTGTTTCCTTGTCTTACAAGAGCTCAGAGATGCAAAGAAAAGGGCTAAGCATATTATATCAGATATTTTCCTTTTTCTCCCTTTGTTTTATTGAGATAAAACTGACATATAGTGCTACGTAAGTTTAAGGTACACAGCATAATGATTTCACTTACATATATTGTGAAATGATTACCTCAATAAGTTTAGTTCACATCCATCATTGTACTTTTTTTTTTAACATCTTTATTGGAGTATAATTGCTTTACAATGGTGTGTTAGTTTCTGCTTTAAAACAAAGTGAATCAGTTATCATCACTGTAGTTTTGATTTGCATTTCCCTAATAATTAGTGATGTTAAGCACCTTTTCATGTACCTGTTGGCTATTTGTACATCTTCTTTGGAAAACATGTCTATTCAGGTCCTTTGCCCAGTTTTTGATTGGATTATTTGGTTTTTTTGCTACTGAGTTGTATGAGGTCTTCATTTATTTTGGATATTAACCCCTTATCAGATATACGATTTGCAAATATCTTCTCCCATTCCATACATTGCCTTTTCATTCTGTTGACCATTCCTTTTGCTGCGAAGAAGCTTTTTAGTTTGATGTAGTCCACTTATTTTTTATTTTGTTGCTTAAGCTTTAGGTGTAATATCCAAAAAAAATACTGCCAAGACCCATGTCAAGGAGCATTTTTCCTTTGTTTTCCTTTAGAAGTTGTATGGTTTCCAGCCTACATTTAAGTCTTTAATCCATTTTGAGTCAATTTTTGCTAGTGGTGTAAGACAGGGGTAATTTCATTCTTCCGCATGTGGATATCCAATTTTCCCAGCACCGTTCATTAAAGAGACTATCTTTTCTCCGCTGGGTGTTCTTGGCTCTCTTGTCAAATACTGGTTGACCATATATGCATGGGTTTAATTTCTGGGCTCTGGATTGTGTTCCACTGGTCTATATGTCTGTTTTTATGCCGGTAACATACTCTTTTGATGATCACAGCTTTATTATATAACTTCACATCAGAAGTGTGATGCCTCCTGCTTTGTTCTTCTTTCTCAGAACTTGCTTTGGCTATCTGGGGTCTTTTGTGGTTCCACAAAAACTTTAGGATTGCTATTTTTACTTCTGTTAAAAATGCCACTGGACTCTTGAAAGGGATTGCATTCAATCTATAGATGGCTTTGGGTAGTACAGATATTTTAACAATATTAATTCTTCCATTCCATGAACAAAGGATACTTTCCATTTATCTTTTTACATTTCTTTCATCAATGTCTTATAGTTTTCGGTGTAGAGCTCTTTCACCTCCTTGGTTAAATTTATTCCTAAATATTTTATGGTGTTTTTTGTTGTTGTTGTTGTTGTTGTTTGTTTTTTTTGGCTGCATGGCATGTGGGACCTTAGTTCCCCGACCAGGGATTGAACCCGCGCCCCCTGCAGCTCGGAGTCCTAACCACTAGATTGCCAGGGAAGTCCCCAATATTTTATTGTTTTGGATACTACTGTAAATGGAATCATTTTAGTTCTTTTTTAGATAATTTGTCGTTAGCGTATAGAAACACTACTGATTTTTGTATGTTAATTTTGAATCCTGCAACTTTACCGAATTCATTGAATAGATCTAACAGTTTTTTGGTAAAGTCTTCAGGATTTTCTATGTATAAAATCATGTCACCTGCAAACAGAGAAAATTTTACTTCTTCTTTTCCAATTCTGATGCTTTTTTTAATCTTTTTCTTACCTAATTGCTTTGGTTAGGACTTCCAGTACAATGTTGGATAGGACTGGTGAGACTGGGCACCCTTGTCTTGTTCCTGATCTTAGAGGAAAAGCTTTCAAATCTTTCACTATTAAGTATGAGGTTAGCTGTAGGCTTGTCATATATGGCCTTTATTATGTTGAGGTACTTTCCTCCTATACCTAATTTGTTAAGAGTTTTTATCATGAACAGATGTTGAATTTTGTCAAATGCTTTTTCTGCATCCACTGAAATGATCATATGATTTTGTCTTTAATTCTATTAAAGTGATATATCACATTTATTGATTTGCATATGGTGAACCTCCTTTGCATCCCAGGTATAAATCCCACTTGATCATGGTGAATGATCCTTCTAATATGCTGCTGAATTTGGTTTGCTAGTATTTTATTAAGGATTTTTACAACTGTATTCATTGGATATTGGCCTGTCATTTTCTTTTCTGTAGTGAACTTTTCTGGCTTTGGTATCAGGGTAATACTGGCCTTGTAAAATGAGTCAAACAGTATTTAAAAAACGAAATTCCAATCAAATTCAAAGGGATTTTCAAATTAGCTTTGTTTGTGTGTGATGAGTAAGGAATAAGTAATGAATCACTTTCATATATGCTAGTCAGATTTATCCAGGAGTCTATTATATTGTTATGTACTCTCATTCCTCATTATTAACAGTCCTGCAAGGTAAGGATTGTCACTCCGACTTTGGATGAGAAACCAAAGCTCAGAGGGTCAAATTACTTGCCCAAGGTCACACAGTTGGTCTGGTGCCCAAGTCCACGTTTGCTATTTCCACTAACTTGCCCTGTCTCCATTTCAAACACAATTAGCTGTTTCCTAAACATACTCAAACGCAGTACAATTACAACACCTGCCCACTGATCCTGTCATTTTCAAACATCCTAGCAGTCCAAGTTCTTCCTAAGATTAGTGAATTCCTTGAGGACAGGGCCTGTGTCCTTGTTTTAGGACCTGCCTGGTCTGCTAAGAGGATGCCATCTCTTAGCAGAAACGTCAGTCTCTACTCTGCCCATGACTGGGTTCTGGGCTCCTTTACTGCAGTTAACAAGCAGAGGAAGCAGGACTCTTGCTTCCTCATTCACTGAGCTTGTGATGTCCCTGCTGTAAGCTGCCACTCAAGGGACCACTCTTCACAGGTTATGAGCAAGGTATCCACCTTGCGGCTGCCCAAGCTGCTCCTACCAAGCCCTCCCCTTACTCTTAACTCAAGGTTCAGGGGAGAGCTGCCGGCTCCTACACTTCCACTGGTGGTCTACGCTCTGCTTTCTCCCTTCTACATCTACACCATTACGCACTGCTTTCCTGGCTCCTCTATCTACCAACACAGACACTCAGCTCAGACTGTGACCTCCAGACAGCTGCCATGGAAAACACCCACATGCTCAGCCCCAGCACATGAGAAATAACAGTGGCCAAGGAGACCTTGGTCCTTGCTTTGGGACCCCCGTCCATCCCCTTCAGGGTCTACCTAGCCCAGGAGCACAGGCTCACCCGCACAAACAGACACCTGACGGAAGTGGTTTGGAAAGAGAGACTGCCTGGAGCAGAAGGTACCTTTTTTTGCTCGGAGCACTCGCCCCAGCCTCTGGGCCTCTTGCCGCCGGGAGCCACCATGAGATGAGATCTGAATGAGAACATTTGCTTCTGGCAGATCAAACGATGTGTCACCCACCTACAGAAATGAACCAGCTGTGAGACTGGGAAGGTTTTTATATATGAGTCAAAAGGGAAAAAAAACGTCAACTGGCGTCAAATTTAAATAAGCTCTGTAGGTAATTCAGAAAAATAATCACTGTCCTCTTCAGTCTGTACCAGGGTCCTTCAGATGCACGCAGGCCTCTAAGAACCTAGTATGTTCTCCTGAGAGCTGTCCTATAGAAGCTGTCACGACCTGACTCCTAACCATCTGTCTCAGCAACAGTCCCGGTGTGGCTGCTAGGGACGCAGAGACAAGAGGGCCCTATCAACAGACTCTCTGTGAGTGATTCTTCTTATTTTTTGCTGCAGAAATAGGTCTGCACAAAACCATCCACAATCTTAACTGGAGGCTATTGAGGCCAACGGCAAAGGTCGGACACGTGACCTGGGAGGGGGCACTGCCTGCACTGGGCTGGATTCTGACTCTGGGGAGCTGCCTTAGCTTGGGGAGGGGGTGGGGGAGGGGACCCAACCATCAGGGTTCCCAGACACAGAAATAAAAGCTTGATCCATCCATGATCACTTTGTAGGTAAATCTCGTTTCTTTTGGGCTTTGGGTCTGTTCTGACCTGAATGACTATTCTAAACTGTTGGGCCACCACTTCTACCTGCAAATTAAAACTGTCACCAAGCTGGGCCTACATGATTTTGCACTGTGTTTATATTCACCACCCACCTCCAAGGCATACCAGGAGCCAGGACAAAAGCTGCCCACGACCCACAGGAATCTCCAATGCCACAAAGAGAACCTTATGCAAATGCCCACCTTTGCCATAGTAGGTAATGAACTTTTCCCCCTTGTATAAAGAAAATACAACTCAAAGTTCCTGTATCCCAAAAAGAGGTAGGAGAAACTTAAGTCAAGCAAAAGGACTTGCTAGATTATATACTCCTTGAGTTAGGAATATAGATTATATACCTTAAAACTCTACATCTGCTTCTTCCACTACCTGACAGGCAACATTCCTCTGCCCCCAGACACTGGACACGTGGGAATGAAAACTGACACGTGATGTTCCTTCAACAAACACCAATTCACTGCCCAGAAATCATCCAGTGTCCCCCAGGCCCGGGGGCTGCTGCATGCCACACTGACCTTGGATATGAAGATGGTGTTGATTTTGGGGTTATGCTTGAAATTCTGGAGAATCTGCATCCTTTCTCCCTGTGATGTAGGACCATAGATATAGGGTCTAGAGAAGAACAAAGCTGTGTTAGGAAGACTACAGAATCAATCTTCAATTATCCTGAAAGCATGTCAGAGGGAAAGGGAGATCTTGCAAGGTTCCTCTCTTCCAGGAAGCCCTCTGTCATGCAGAAACATCAGGAAGAGAGCCATAAAAGTGAAAGGCTACGGACCCTCCCCACCGCCTTTCCAAAACACACACACCCCACCCTTTCCCCTCTGAGCCAAGATGCAGGTCACTACTCTCTTCAAGATTCCCTCCTTTACTTTTTTGTTTTTGGCCTGTGCTCCTTCCTGCCTCAGTATCTCTCACTCTAAGCTTAGTGTCTATACAAGGAGAATTCCCTAGATTTCACGAAGCTCAATGGGAGCGGCAAAGAAAACATTGCTATTTGCAAACAAAAGTTTAGAAGGAACTGTTTCCTAATCAAACAAGCATTCTCCAAGAAAGGAGAAAAGAGCCCCTTCCAGACTTTTCCCCATGGACCCCCTATAACACTAAGTTCAAAACATTTCTCTTGAGTTTCCAGCTCTGTGCCAAAGAATACAACCCTATCTGACAACCTCATTGGTTATCACCTCTTGGCACCTGGCAAAGCCATTCCTCTGCTTTTCTCGTAATGATGTGGTTTTGTAGCTTCCGAAGGGTCAGCAACAACAGTGATGGTGACGGTGACGACAAGGACAATGAGGACAGCTACCAGGTATGCAGGGCCCACCCACACCAAACATGCAGCTGGGTTCTACCCTGGGGAAAAAACATCCATGCCTGCCAATATTCCTCACAACTGTAAAAGGTAGCTTTCGTGTTCCCAATTTACACACGAGGAACTGAGGGTCAGGAGCCTGAGGAGGCTGAACCCAAGTGGCTGTTCCACCACTGAGGCCCACGAGCTATGCCCGGGCAGTGCCCATGGAAGGCTCAGGAAGCACGACTTTTGATACTTCACACGTGCTTCCCAACACTGTGCTACAAACTGGGTACAGGTGTACCCGTGAGAGCAGCCCCCTTGCCTGCGGGGAAGCTGGGCAGGGCCTGGGACAGCTGGATGCTTCCCTAACCACGGCAAGCCTGGCCTGTGAGAGTGTTCGGGGCACCACACAAATCTTATGATTTTCTGTATGTGTCATGCCGTGAAAAAGGTCGGGAAACTGCACTCTTCAGAACAGCCTGTCTCTTGATACCCAGGTTTTCAGGTGGTTCTTTTTCTCCTCGCTCGTCATCAGGAAACACGACACATACAGTGGTGAGTCCTCAGTTTCTGAAGGTTCTCTCATACAGGAAATGAAACAGAAGGGTAACCATCCTTCGGAAAGAGGACCTAACATTTGCTGAACACCTACTAGATGCAGGAATCCTCTGAGGTACGTGGTGGTAACTCCATGTGACAGTGCAGCAAAAGGAGGTTCAGAGAGGTAAAGAACTTTCCCTAGGTCACACAGCTAATAAGAGGAGGAGCGGGAGTCAAATCCAGTGTGTCTGACTCCAAAGTTCATGTTCCACCCACTACCTCACACTATCAAACAACCCAAAGAGTCTCTCCTGCAAAGTACTTTAGTGACACCTATTCCTTTCTCAGTAAGGTCGAAACAAACCAGAAACTCAGACTCCCTGCCACACACCAGTCCCAAGTTACAGAATGGAGCATAGCCCAGGATCCAAAGGACCACTGTACAGCAAGAAAGTGAGACAGACAACAACACTTCATACACTTAAAGGCCAGAAATAAAAGGAAAAAAAAAGATAATAAGTAAAAGTTGTAATTACGATTCTAGTACCCATGAGAGAGCCACAACCTGCTGCCCTTCACCATGCCAGATTGGTTCAGATTTGACAGTGCCAGGCAAATAAATGAATGTCCGTCTTGAGGGAGGCTCCAGGAAGAGTCAAGATGGAGTACTGGAATGGGGGCGGGGATAGGAGGGAGGATGGCTCTTAAATCAGACACAGTAAATATATGCACTGTCTTGATGCCCCTCTCAAACAGACGCTAATGCGACAGTAGTAAAGGATTAAAAAGACACAAACCCACAAGGGCAAAGAGAACAGAAGTAACAGCAGAATAGTGAAAGCAGAACTGTGGAGGTGAAAAGCAGATGGATATAGGCATGGAAACTAAACTAGTAGACCAGAAAAAGCAGAAGCCCAAGCCAGCAGGAGGGAAAAACCAATACAAAACAAGCCAATTTTCTACACAGAACACAGAAGGGTTCAGGATCTAATCACCAGTTGCCTTGGAAGGTGGGTGGTAGGGTAGGATTACAGACAGAAGGACTGACAGAGTACATGCATAAGGAAAAGTGTCAGACCCCAACCCTGAGAGCCAGGCATGCCTCCTCCCACCTGGCAGAGAACTGGAAGTTTACTTTCTAGATTCTGAACAGGAAGGTCTACACTTAGGGACCTCAGGCAGAGCTGAGGGCAAAGCAAGATTGAAAGTGAAGAACGACGGGGATTCCCTTTTCCCTCCCCCACCACAGGCTGGTATCTAGGAGACCAGAAGATTCCTCTCTGGAGAAACTTTCCAGCACAAGAGAAAAGACCCAGAGATACTGGAATCTGGCAATCTCTTGACAAACTAGCCAGGTCCCTGCATGATCGTGCTGTGGAGAGGTCCACAGGTCAGCAAACCCACTAAGCTATACACAAAGGCCAATCAGCTTGTTAGCGGCTGACCGTCAAATAAGAAACTAGAGCCAAAGACTACCAAAAATCAGAAGAAGGTCTCTAAAGATAGAGCTGAAACAATCAAAACACTTGAAGAAAAGAGAGACAGTGTAGGGAATAGAAGAAAGCTTCAAAAGCTTTAACAGCCTCAGAGACGACACTGTACTTACTCAAAAAACAAGAACAGCTGGTGATAAAGAACTCTTGGAAATTAACAAAAGCTTCAATAGTGTTGGAAGACAAAGGGATAAAAAATGGGAGAAAATGGGAGTTCACTGGAAGTCCAGTGGTTGGGACTTGGCACTTTCACTGCCATGGCCCGGGTTCAATCCCAATCCCGCAAGCTGTGCAGCACAGCCAAAAAAAAAGGAGAAAAAAGAAAAGAAAATTGGAGAAGCTGTCCAGAAGATCTAACATCTGACCGGCAGGAATTCAAAAAAGAGAGAGAAGAAAAAATGGAGAAGATGAGTAACAAAGAAAAAACAAAGAAATTCTCGGAATTGAAGGACACGAGTTTCCAGACTCAGAGGGTCTACTGAGTGTCCATCACAATGAAAGAAAAAAAGATCACACTAGTCATATTGTTTTGAAATTTCCAAAAATGAAAAAACAGATTCTAAATTCCTGAGAGAAGGAGCACAGGACCACCAGAACAGATCATCAGACTTGCAAGCAGCCGCACTGGAAGCCCCGGGAAAAGGGCCCTGCCTTTGACATTCTGAGGCCCAGCCAAACTACTGATCAAGTGTGAGACTGAATAATGACATCTGCAAGCGCATTCTTAAAAACTTTTCCTCTACGTACCTTCTCTCAGAAATCTACTAAACGATACACTCCATCAAAACGAGTGACCAAGAAAGAGGAGACTTGAGATTCGGCAACAGGGGCTCCAATACGGGGAAAAGGCACAAGGAATTCACAGGATGATGTCAGAGGGACAGTTAGGCAGCATCTCTAAAGACAACAGACAGCAAGCAGACCAACGCAGAGCAGGAGGATACAGTGCTGGTTGAGGCTGGTGGAGGGTGAAGGACTGGAAGGGATCCACCAGGGAAAGAAAGTGAAAAGAACTCGAGAGATGACCTGATGGATCTGACCCTTTTGACAAGGAGTTTATGACTGCATGAAGAGTCCGAAAAAGAGTAGTTAGTAATTATATAGAAAACCAAGAGAAAGTAATGACAAGGCAATTATTAACTTCAGGAAAAACAAATGTTAACACAAAGGAAAATGTAAGCATGGTACACTATCTGCCTTGGCTTGAACAATACTTACACAGCCACAATTATGTAACGCTGAATACTAACTTAACCCCAAATACACTGGGAGGATGGAATGGGGGGAGGGGATGGAGCGGCATATGTAAGAGAGCTAAATCCACAACTCCCATGGCAGGAAATTAATAAGCAATTTCTACAATTAATAATCAAGAAATTACTATATAAATTATTACTTAGAAATATGAAGGTAAATAGAAAAGAGAGTTGAAAGTGGCTGTCTTTGGGGAAGAGAAACTGTGAGTAGGAAGATAGGTGCAAGGAACTGCTGGTTTTTGTAAGTCTGTTACTTTGATAAAAAGTAAAATCTTTCCTACATTATAAAAAGGTATGGACCAAAACCTTCAAGATGGTGGAGGAGTAAGACGTGGAGATCACCTTCCTCCCCACAAATACATCAGAAATACATCTATATGTGGAACAACTCCTACAGAACACCTACTGAACGCTGGCAGAAGACCTCAGACTTCCCCAAAGGCAAGAAACTCCTCACGTACCTGGGTAGGGCAAAAGAAAAAAGAAAAAACAGAGACAAAAGAATAAGGACAGGACCTGCACCAGTGGGAGGGAGCTGTGAAGGAGGAAAAGTTTCCACACACTAGGAAGCCCCTTCACTGATGGAGACGGGGGTGGGCGGGGGGGAAGCTTCGGAGCCACGGAGGAGAGCGCAGCCACAGGGGTGCAGAGGGCAAAGCAGAGATTTTCCTGCACAGAGGATCGGTGCCGACCAGCACTCACCAGCCTGAGAGGCTTGTCTGCTCACCCGCCGGGGCGGGTGGGTGCTGGGAGCTGAGGCTCGGGCTTCGGAGGTCAGACCCCAGGGAGAGGACTGGGGTTGGCTGCGTGAACACAGCCTGAAGGGGGCTAGTGAACCACAGCTAGCCGGGAGAGAATCCGGGAGAAAGTCTGGACCTGCCGAAGAGGCAAGAGACCAATGTTTCGGGGTGCACAAGGAGAGGGGATTCAGAGAACCGCCTAAACGAGCTCCAGAGATGGGTGTGAGCCGCAGATATCAGTGTGGACACCAGAGACGGGCATGAAACGCTAAGGCTGCTGCTGCCGCCACCAAGAAGCCTGTGTACAAGCACAGGTCACTCTCCACACCGCCCGTCCCGGTAGCCGGTGCAGCCCGCCACTGCCAGGCTCCCGTGATCCAGGGACAACTTCCCCGGGAGAACACACGGTGCGCCTCAGGCTGGTGCAACGTTACACTGGCCTCTGCCACCGCAGGCTCGGCCCGCATCCGTACCCCTCCCTCCCTCTGGCCTGAGTGAGCCAGAGCCCCCGAAGCAGCTGCTCCTTTAACCCCGTCCCGTCTGAGAGAAGAACAGACGCCCTCAGACGACCTACACGCAGAGGCGGGGCCAAATCCAAAGCTGAACCCCGGGAGCTGTGCGAACAAAGAAGAGAAAGGGAAATCTCTCCCAGCAGCCTCAGGAGCAGCGGATTAAATCTCCACAATCAACTTGATGTAAACTGCATCTCCGGAATACCTGATTAGACAACGAATCATCCCAAAATTGAGGCGGTGGACTTTGTGTGATTTTCTGTATAGCTTTGCTTTTACCATATTTCCTAGGGTTCTGTCAATGTTTTTTTTTTAATAGTTTTTAGCGTTTGCTATCATTGGTGGATTTGTTTTTTGGTTAGGTTGCTCCCTTCTTTCTTTCTTCCTTTTTTTATTACTTTTTAATTTTTTCTTATTTTTAACAATTTTTTTTTTTTACTTTTTAATAACTTTCTTTTCTTTTTTTCTTTCTTTCTTTTTTTCTCCCTTTTCTTATGAGCTGTGTGGCTGACAGGGTCTTGGTGCTCGGCCGGGTGTCAGGCCTGTGCCTCTGCGGTGGGAGAGCCAAGTTCAGGACATTGGTCTACCAGAGACCTCCCGAATCCATGTAATATCAAACAGTGAAAGCTCTCCCAGAGATCTCCAACTCAACGCCAAAACCCAGCTCCACTCGACAACCAGCAAGCTACAGTGCTGGACACCCTATGCCAAACAACTAGCAAGACAGGAACACAACCCCATCCATTAGCAGAGAGGCTGCCTAAAATCATAAGGCCACAGACACCACAAAACACACCACCAGACGCGGTCCTGCCCACCAGACAAACAAGATCCAGCCTTACCCACCAGAACACAGGCACCAGTCCCCTCCACCAGGAAGCATACACAACCCACTGAACCAACCTTAGCCACTGGGGGCAGACACCAAAAGCAACGGGAACTACAAACCTGCAGCCTGTGAAAAGGAGACCCCGAACACAGTAAGTTAAGCAAAATGAGAAGACAAAGAAACACACAGCAGATGAAGGAGCAAGGTAAAAACCCACCAGACCAAACAAATAAAGAGGAAATAGGCACGCTACCTGAGAAAGAATTCAGAGTAATGATAGTAAAGATGATCCAAAATCTTGGAAATAGAATGGAGAAAATATAAGAAACGTTTAACAAGGACTTAGAAGAACTAAAGAGCAAACAAACAATGATGAACAACACAATAAATGAAATTAAAAATTCTCTGGAAGGAATCAATAGCAGAATAACTGAGGCAGAAGAACGGATAAGTGACCTGGAAGATAAAATAGTGGAAATAACTACCGCAGAGCAGAATAAAGAAAACAGAACGAAAAGAATTGAGGACAGTCTCAGAGACCTCTGGGACAACATTAAATGCACCAACATTTGAATTATAGGGGTCCCAGAAGAGGAAGAGAAAAAGAAAGGGACTGAGAAAATATTTGAAGAGATTATAGTTGTAAACTTCCCTAATATGGGAAAGGAAACTGTCATTCAAGTCCAGGAAGCGCAGAAAGTCCCATACAGGATAAATCCAAGGAGAAATATGCCAAGACACATATCAAACTATCAAAAATTAAATACAAAGAAAAAATATTAAAAGCAGCAAGGGAAAAACAAAAAATAACATACGAGGGAATCCCCATAAGGTTAACAGCTGATCTTTCAGCAGAAACGTTGCAAGCCAGAAGGGAGCGGCAGAACATATTTAAAGTGATGAAAGGGAAAAACCTACAACCAAGATTACTCTACCCAGCAAGGATCTCATTCAGATTCGAAGGAGAAATTAAAACCTTTGAAGACAAGCAAAAGCTAAGAGAATTCAGCAACACCAAACCAGCTTTACAAAAAATGCTAAAGGAACTTCTCGAGGCAGGAAACACAAGAGAAGGAATAGACCTACTATAACAAACCCAAAGCAATTAAGAAAATGGGAATAGGAACATACATATCGATAAATGTAAATGGATTAAATGCACCAACCAAAAGACATAGACTGGCTGAAGGGATACAAAAACAAGACCTGTATATATGCTGTCTACAAGAGACCCACTTCAGACCTAGGGACACATACAGACTGAAAGTGAGGGGATGGAAAAAGATATTCCATTCAAATGGAAATCAAAAGAAAGCTGGAGCAGCAATTCTCATATCAGACAAAATAGACTTTAAAGACTACTACAAGAGACAAAGAAGGACACTACAGAATGATCAAGGGATCAATCCAAGAAGAAGATATAACAATTGTAAGTATTTATGCACCCAACATAGAAGCACCTCATTACATAAGGCAAATGCTAATGACCATAAAAGGGGAAATGAACACAATCACAGTAGGGGACGTTAACACCCCACTTTCACCAATGAACAGATCATCCAAAATGAAAATAAATAAGGAAACACAAGCTTTAAATGATACATTAAACAAGATGGACTTAATTGATATTTATAGGACATTCCATCCAAAAACAACAGAATACACTTTCTTCTCAAGTGCTCATGGAACATTCTCCAGGATAGATCACATCTTGGGTCACAAATCAAGCCTTGGTAAATTTAAGAAAACTGAAATCATATCAAGTATCTTTTCCAACCACAACGCTATGAGACTAGATATCAATTACAGGAAAAAAATCTTTAAAAAATACAAACACATAGAGGCTAAACAATACACCACTACATAACCAAGAGATCACTGAACGAATCAAAGAGGAAATCAGAAAATACCTAGAAACAAATGCCAATGAAAACACGACGACCCAAAACCTATGGGATGCAGCAAAAGCAGTTCTAAGAGGGAAGTTTATAGCAATACCATCCTACCTCAAGAAACATCTCAAATAAACAACCTAACATTACACCTAAAGCAATTAGAGAAAGAAGAACAAAAAAACCCCAATGTTAGCAGAAGGAAAAAAAATCATAAAGCTCAGACCATAAATAAATGAGAAAGAAATGAAGGAAACAATAGCAAAGATCAGTAAAACTAAATCTGGTTCTTTGAGAAGATAAACAAAATTGATAAACCATTAGCCAGACTCATCCAGAAGAAAAGGAAGAAGACTCAAATCAACAGAATTAGAAATGAAAAAGGAGAAGTAACAACTGACACTGCAGAAATACAAAGGATCATGAGAGATTACTATAAGCAACTATACGTCAATAAAATGGACAACCTGGAAGAAATGGACAAATTCTTAGAAAAGCAAAATCTTCCAAGACTGAACCAGGAAGAAATAGAAAATATAAACAGACCAATCACAAGCACTGAAATTGAAACTGTGATTAAAAATCTTCCAACAAACAAAAGCCCAGGACCAGATGGCTTCACAGGCGAATTCTATCAAACATTCAGAGAAGAGCTAACACCTATCCTTCTCAAACTCTTCCAAAATATTGCAGAGGGAGGAACACTCCCAAACTCATTCGACAAGGCCACCATCACCCTGATACCAAAACCAGACAAAGATGTCACAAAGAAAGAAAACTACAGGCCAATATCACTGATGAACATAGATGCAAAAATCCTCAACAAAATACTAGCAAACAGAATCCAACAGCACACTAAAAGGATCATACACCATGATCAAGTGGGGTTTATCCCAGGAATGCAAGGATTTTTCAATATATGCAAATCAATCAATGTGATACACCATATCAACAAACTGAAGGATAAAAACCATTTGATCATCTCAATAGATGCAGAAAAAAATTTTGACAAAATTCAACACCCATTTATGATAAAAACCCTCCAGAAAGCAGGCATATAGGGAACTTACCTCAACATAATAAAGGCCATATATGACAAACCCAAAGCCAACATCATTCTCAATGGTGAAAAACTGAAACCATTTCCTCTACGATCAGGAGGAAGACAAGCTTGTCCCCTCTCATCTCTATTATTCAACATAGTTCTGGAAGTTTTAGCCAGAGCAATCAGAGAAGAAAAAGAAATAAAAGGAATCCAAGGTGGAAAACAAGAAGTAAAGCTGTCACTGTTTGCAGATGACATGATACTATACATAGAGAATCCTAAAGATGCTACCAGAAAACTACTAGAGCTAATCAGTGAATTTGGTAAAGTAGCAGGGTACAAAATTAATGCACAGAAATCTCTTGCATTCCTATACACTAATGATGAAAAATCTGAAAGAGAAATTAAGGAAACACTCCCATTTACCATTACAACAAAAAGAATAAAATACCTAAGAATAACCTACCTAAGTAGACAAAACACCTGTATGCAGAAAACTATAAGACACTGATGAAAGAAATTAAAGATGATACAAACAGACGGAGAGATATACCATGTTCTTGGATTGGAAGAATCAACATTGTGATAATGACTATACTACCCAAAACAATCTACAGATTCAATACAATCCCTATCAAACTACCAATGGCATTTTTCACAGAACTAGAACAAAAAATTGCACAATTTGTATGGAAACACAAAAGACCCCGAATAGCCAAAGCAATCTTGAGAAAGAAAAACGGAGCTGGAGGAATCAGACTCCCTGACTTCAGACTATACTACAAAGCTACAGTAATCAAGACAGTATGGTACTGGCACAAAAACAGAAATTTAGATCAATTGAACAGGATAGAAAGCCCAGAGATAAACCCAGGCACATATATTCACCTTATCTTTGATAAAGGAGGCAAGAATATACAATGGAGAAAGGACAATCTCTTCAATAAGTGGTGCTGGGAAAACTGGACAGCTACATTTAAAGAATGAAATTAGAACACTCCCTAACACCATATACAAAAATAAACTCACATTTAGGATTAAAGACCTAAATGTAAGGCCAGACACTATAAAACTCTTAGAGGAAAACATAGGCAGAACATTCTATGACCTAAATCACAGCAAGATCCTTTTTTGACCCACCTCCTAGAGAAATGGAAATAAAAACAAAAATAAACAAATGGGACCCAATGAAACTTAAAAGCTTTCACACAGCAAAGGAAAATTAAACAGGACGAAAAGAGAACCCTCAGAATGGGAGAAAATATTTGCAAATAAAGCAACTGACAAAGGATTAAGCTCCAAAATTTACAAGCAGCTCATGCAGCTCAATATCAAAAAATCAAACAACCCAATCCAAAAATGGGCAGAAGACCTAAATAGACATTTCTCCAAAGAAGATATACAGATTGCCAACAAACACATGAAAGGATGCTCAACATCACTAATCATTAGAGAAATGCAAATCAAAAGTACAATGAGGTATCACCTCACACCAGTCAGAATGGCCATCATCAAAAAATCTACAAACAATAAATGCTGGAGAGGGTGTGGAGAAAAGGGAACCCTCTTGCACTATTGATGGGAATGTAAATTGATACAGCCACTATGGAGAACAGTATGGAGGTTCCTTAAAAAACTAAAAATAGAACTACCATACGACCCAGCAATCCCACTACTGGGCATATACCCTAAGAAAACCATAAGTCAAAAAGAGTCATGTACCATGATGTTCACTGCAGCTCTACTTACAACAGTCAGGACATGGAAGCAACCTAAGTGTCCATCGACAGATGAATGGATAAAGAAGATGTGGCACACATATACAATGGAATATTACTCAGCCATATAAAGAAACGAAATTGAGTTATTTGTAGTGAGGTGGATGGACCTAGAATCTGTCATACAGAGTGAAGTAAGTCAGAAAGAGAAAAACAAATACTGTATGCTAACACATATATATGGAATCTAAAAAAAATGGTTCTGAAGAACCTAGGGGGAGGACAGGAAGAAAGACGCAGACCTACTAGAGAATGGACTTGAGGATATGGGGAGGGGAAGGGTAAGGTGGTACGAAGTGAGAGCGCGTCATGGACATATATACACTACCAAATGTAAAATAGCTAGCTAGTGGGAAGCAGCCGCATAGCACAGGGAGATCAGCTCAGTGCTTTGTGACCACCTAGAGGGGTGGGATAGGGAGGGTGGGAGGGAGACGCAAGAGGAGGAGATATGGGGATATATGTATATGTATAGCTGATTCACTTTGTTATACAGCAGAAACTAACACACCATTGTAAAGCAATTATACTCCAATAAAGATGCTTAAAAAAAAAAAGGTATGATTTTAGGAATTTCAGCAACTTAATCCTTCTGTGTCTCAGTTTTCTCATCTGTAAGATGAGGATAGTACAATGACCTCATATGGCTGAGGTGGTGATTAAGTCACAGCTTGTGAAGAGAAACTGCTCCGTATCCATCCTTCCCTCTGCATCCCTCCCCCTCATAACGAATGAAGGCTTATCTTCTCAGAGGACCTTGCCTTCTCTCCACTCGCAGCACCTGAAGCCCCGCATCACTGTGCACAGAAGCACCGGCCTCTTCCTCCTTACTTGGCAGGAAATTTTCAACAGCCAGGTTTTAAACACAGTATCTGGGTGGGGCTGTAGGCTTAGGAGGACCCTGTTTGGTGTTTCCTAAGAAGCTCTTTCTAGACGCTGGGCCACACCTGGGATGCTGTCCCAGTCTGCCTTGCCTTCCTGGCCCCTGACCAAATACAGTCTGATGTCATCTCTGGCCAGAGTACCCACTCAGCCTGAAACTGCAGACACCAACCCGTGCCCACCCTTGGAGCCCAGCTCCAAATCAGCACAACTCTAGCCCATGCTCCCTCAGCTCAGAGCGACCAGGCCCCCTTTCCCATACACTCTAACCAATGATTCTGACCACCTGCTCCTCTGTCTCACCTGGTCCCTGGGACCACAGAACTAGATACTAAGAAGTTCCTGAGAGCTTCGAGAAAAAAACAGGCACCTTCTATACTCTCACACGGGGAAGTTAAACTGGCTTTGGAGGCTACTCTAACTTTCCAGTTCTTACTTGTTCAGTCGAATGGCATATTCCTTCAGAGCAAACACGTTGTCAGCAAAAACAATAATCTTGTCATTCCTCCTTTCATGAAACTTGATCAGAAACTGGCAAGCTCTGAATTTGTTGGGGTTCATGGTGTACAGCAAGATTCGTTTCTTGGTTTTGATTGCCACATACTCCCGGTAAAACTCAGGAGACATCGGGCACCACACCTGTGATACAATAAGAATCAGGGGTCAGTATGCAAGTTTAAGCATCATACAACTGGGAACTTTAGCAAATTAGCTTTAAAAAAATCAAGACGAAACCAATGGTATGTGAATTATATCTCAATAATATTGTAAACACACACCGCAAAACAAAACCTAATACCCAATGTTGAACCAGGATACTCTCACATGTTAATAACAGAGATTTTAAAATGCATCAATATCCAGGGAATTATTCTCACGCCAGCTCCAAGTGAAGAAACCCAGATTCCCAACCAGTGGTGTAAACAATCCCTCCCATTTAGATCACACCTCCACACACAGCCCACACACAGCACTGCTACAGAGAACTGCACACACACTTGCCAGCTCTGTCTGTTGGGTTAGCCTAGCAATGACATCCCAGGAGTAAGGAACACACCAGCACCCAGATCTTGGCTTTTAAATTACATTCTCTGCTAAACGGGCTCCACAGAGAAATGGCTGATTCCAGGGCCAGGGCAGGGAAAGTACCAGATGAGCCGGAAATATCTTACTGTGCCAGAAAGCAAGGAAGTGCTCAAAGTCTGATGGGAACATGTCAAATGGTCATAGAAACTAGCTTGAATGTAGTCCCACTGGTCACATCTGAGACAATTCGAGCATCCAAATAAGAATGACAGTAACACTCCTGAGGGCCTCCTCTCCGCTAAGCCCTGTGCTTGGCTGTTGACAAACTAAAGGAACCTCGGGCAAGTACACTGAAGTGCCATGACTAAAGGTCTCAAGGCTGTGTACAGACAAAAACGACCCTCCAGGAGCTTTGCACTGGAACAAGCCATAGCCTACAATGGCAGACTGAGTTTTTGGTTGCGACCAGCGCCACCCTGTGTGATCGTCACAGACCACTTCTTCGTGCTGCCACCACTGCAGAATTAGCTGACATGGTTATGTGTCAAAGTCTGTGCTGAGCTCAAATCTAAGTTTTGCTGTCGTTACCTTTTCTGATTCTCTCTGGGACATATCCTATGATGACCCCTTTAGAATTTCTAGTTCTTCATAAACAAAGCAATTCTTTTTTCAAAGTAAAATCTTTAAAATCATGCATCTCCCAGAATATGAAACACAAGTGGCCAATGAACGTATGAAAAGATACTCAACGTCATCAGTCAACAGGAAAACACAAACTAAGACCATAAAAAGATACCATTTCACACTTATCAGGTCTGCAAAAATTAAAAGAAGACATTTCCATATTAGGTGCCAGAGATGTGGAGCTAGCTCACTCACCCTAGACAAGAGTGTTAACTGGTGCAACCACTTTGGGAAACAGAGTTTTCCACATGACTAGTGAAGTGAGCATCCGGAGAGCCTCTGACCCAGCAATGCGACTTCTAGGTGCACCTGCCAGAGCAGTGGCCTTCAACCTTGGACCAGTTTATGTCGTAAACTGAACATTCCCACACACCAACACAGTCTTAGGAAACAATATATACCTTTAATACATATGACGCATTCTGGCAGACTCTATTCTATCCTGGTGATGACGCACCGAAGTGACGTCACCATCTACTACATGGTCACAGTCCCGTGTGAACACTGCTTTAGAAAACGTCTGACACAGGAAACAGGGACAAAAAATACACGCAGCAATACTGTCATAACAACAAAAAGACTAAGCTCCAAAGTTAGAGCCAGTGCCCGCCTAGGGCTGGGACTAGAAGCAGGGCCTTGCTAACGGGCACAAGGGGACTTTCGCGGATGCGGGAAATGCTCTAAAGCTGGATTGGGGGCACAGCTGCACAACTCTTTACATTTACTAAAATCACAAACGTTATAAACCACACTATTTACTCACAACAGGTGAATGTTATGGAACATAAACTAGACCTTGACAAGGCTGTGAAAAAAAAACAACTTAGCAACCCAAACATCTGTCGACGTTAGAAAAGAGTTTATTTTTACTTCTGTGTAATATTCCATTAGCTATCAAACTGTGGTATATTTGTCCAATGGAATACTACAGAGGAATTAAAAGGAATAAACTACAAGTACATGTATCATTAAAAAAATAATGCATTATGCAAAGAAAAAATACTAAGCAAAAGACAGAAGTCATACAAGAACACATATAACCTGGTTCTATCTGCATATACATAAAGATTTTTTTAAAAGGCAAAGCTAAACAATGAATGTTTAGGGAATTATACATAGGAAGTACAATAATAAAGAAAAGCAAGAAGACGACAAACCTAAGCTCCAAGACAGCGGTTACCCTGGCAACGCTGTGTGCAAGGTGGGTGCTGATTACGAAGATGTAACCGAAGGGTACGGAAGCTTCTCGACAGAGCAAGTCCGCCTGCACAGCTTCCTCGCACTCACCTTCACCCGACAGGCCCATGTCTGCCCTCTGAGGACACAGCCCACCCTACTCTAGCCACTGAGCGACAGTCATTTTAAGGTGCCAGAAAGGATTTCTGTTGCTGTTCCTTCTGAGAAGACTTACTTTTCTTTGAACATGTATTTTAAACACATACCTGTGCAGGTATTCATCACAGAATACGGGGAAAATGGGTTCTTAGAAATAAAATAATCAAGGCCACATGTGCCTTCTGGGGGCACCAAAACCAACAGGCTTTGGTACCGGGGGTGGCCTGTGGGCTGCCCACGCGGGACCAGCAAGAATCAAGAATCCCTCCGGGGTGTGGGTGGGCAGGAGTACCCTGAGGTGCTCACTCCCAGAAAGGAGGACGAAAAGCTGCGCCAGCCTGGATTAGCCTCCTGACCTGACCACTTCCTGTGTGCCCGTGGACAAGTGATTCTGCTTCGCGCATCCGTGAAATCGCGGGAGACTGCCCCCCCACGGGGGCTGCGGGCACCGCACGAGGCAGCAGCGCTTTTGCTCAGGTCCTGACCTGTGCATCTGCCCACAGGGAACCGACCTGATCCACTTCCCTCCCCCAGGGACCGTGCCAGGAAGGGGACAGCTACCTCCGCGCACTGGACTTTGGCGATGTAGCCGTTGTTCTGCAGCTCCATCCAGTTGGCTTCATAGAGCTTGGGCCCAATCAGAAAGTTTAAGTCGACGATCTTGTCGTCCTCCCGGACGAGGGTCGCGGTCAGGCCCAGTCTGCAGTGGGCCGGCACGACGGTGAGCACGCGCCGGAACACCCTGGCTGGGGAGACCGCCGGCGCACGCACGCTGTCACTCCTGTAACGCTCAGAGCGCCGCGGACAGCCTCGACCCGGCTCGGGCCCGGGACGCTGCGCGGCTGGCCCCGGGCTTCCGGACCGCAGGCACCTGGCTCTAGACAAGGACGGTTAGGTGCGAGCGCTGCATCTCCACTCCCAGACCCGTCCAAAAGAAGGGTGAAAAGGAGAGCAAGAGGGCGAGATGACCTGGAGGAAGCCCCGGGCTAGGGAGCCCCAGCACTCCCCTCACCGCAGCTCGGCTATCAGGGGCACAAACGGCAATCTGAAACATGAGCCACTCTTAAAGTGCCGCTGAGCTCTGAATCACGCAAGGAATTTGTTCACCCTGAGGCCTGCACCTCGGTTACCAGGAAGATGGTGGGGTACCTGGAGGACCAGAGGAATGAAAGGAGCTCCACTTCCCGCCACCCTCCCAGAAAGCAGGAAGAAACGAGGGAGAGATGAAACCCCAGGCACCTCTCCCACCTTAGGAAACGTCCCTCTCTACACTCTTCAGTTACATTCATTCTGGTCAACCAGCAACGTCCTTTGCCTTCCTTTCGCTTGAATGTTATCATTCTTTCTGAGGTATCAAATTAAATTAAATAAACACTAAAAGGGTACAAGATATTCATTTTTAAAAACTCAATTTACGGGTTTCCACAGGCTCACCTTTTACAAACTCTAACACTACGAAGGAAGGTAAAAATGCTGAAGTCATGCTTACCTTATATCCAATTAAAGGCAAGGTTAGGGATACTTCAGAAACAGACCTGGGAATTCCCTGGCTCTCCAGTGGTTAGGACCCCATGCTTTCACGGCCAAGGGCCGGGGTTCAATCCCTGGTCAGGGAACTAAGATCCACAAGCCGCCGTGGCACGGCCAGATTAAAAAAAAAAAGAAAAAAAAAAAAGAAATAGACCTAACAATCCAAGGGAAAGAAGGGCAGACGTCACCAAAATGCAAACCAAAAACATAAGGACGGTAAAATAACAAAGGGCTGTCTAACCCCAGTAAGTGCCCAGGTCTCACGGTTTCACACATTGAAGCCTAACACTGCTTGCACACACCCCTGGAAAACAAATAAACAAAAACCCAGGGTTAGGCTTATGTCCAAGGACTGTGCCGGCTCCAAAACGGGCAGCCAAGGACCCCAGACCAGGTTCCCCACATCAGAAGGACATGGCAGCCAAGGCAGTGGAGACCCCAAGCTACTGTGGGCTCCAGGGAGGCAGCACTGGGGCGGCCCGGGGACTGCATCAACCCGAGGGGAGCACCACGCGGGGACCCTGCCTGAACACTCCGCAGCCAGAAACAAGCCTTCCCCGAGGCATCGGCCCTGCAAACGAGTCACGTCCCACTGCTGTGTTCTCTCACAGCCATAACAGCTGTCACAGGGGAAGAGCTCATGTACAATGACGTGCACGGCTCCATGAATTTTTACACAGGTACGTACCTCTGGAACCACCCAGATGAGGGTCGGAGTGTTCTCAGCACCCAGAAGTCTCGCCTCTGACCCCTCTGGTCAACACCAGCACTCTCCCTCAAGGGAACCCCGATCCAAGTTCAGGCATCAGAGAGGAGGTCTGCCTCCGGTCTGAAGTTCATGTAAATGGGATCACAGTACGTACTTTGCGTGTGCGGCTTGTTTCACCGGACATTATGTCGCGGTTGTCATTTGACATTTATTTGTGTGATTCTCTGACTGTCTCTCCCACTTTGCCTCCAGTGCCAAGCAGAGTGCCTGGTACTTAATGGGTTCTCAATAAATACTTGTTAAAATAATGAAAGTGGCACAGTGCCTTGCATGCAGGAAACACTTAATATATGCAAGTACTGTAATAAGAATTTCTTATTAATATAATGACTTAATAGGGCTCCTTTTGGAAGATCTATAAAAGAACACAACAATCTTTATCTTCTGAGATAAATCTCAAAGATTTACCATTCTACCTAGTCCAAGTAGTAAATGTTTATGGCAGAATCTTACTCTGATTCGCTAGAATTCCCTATTTAACATCTGCTCTCTGGCCCAATGAGCATGGCCATAGGGCTTATAAGGCCTGAACGCAAAATCCTTTAGAGCAGTTTGGTTTCACTCTTCTACCTAAACAGAGGCAAACTGCTCCAATGAACCAGAGGAGAGACAGACACACCTGGTGAACCGTGTGGGGTACACCTCTATATCCTCATCACCAGATAACCAACCCCAAGCCTGGCTGCCACCCTCTGAGACCCGGGGCCCAAGTTAAAGAGGAACATCAACGTATGCTAAATATATCCTCTGGCAGAAGGCCTCAAACATCCCCACGCTTCAAACACAGCCTTCAACTAAACTGCTACAAAGCAATTCCAAAGTCATTTATAAAAGATGTTTCTCTAGATCACCAATTCCCAATCCAATCAGACCCAATACCCACCCTCTCTTTAAAGTTTTTTTTTTTCCTCTTGGTTTAGTTTTTAAATATCACACAGTAAACTGAACTTCTTCTGAGGGTGGGTGGGTGAGAGTGGTTCTATACATGTTAACACGTGTGCAGACTCTGTAACCACCACCATAATCATACTCAGGAGACAAACCAATCCATGACCCCAAAAGCTGCCTCGTGCTCTCCCTGTACAGTCGTACCCTCCCCGCACCACCCCGGCACCCACCGATCCGTTCTCCGTCACTACAGATTTCTTTTCAAGAATGTCCTACGAAAGGCATCACACACTCTGTAAGCTCCTGGGACTGGCCGATTTCACTCAGCACGAAGCCTCTGAGACTGCTTGTCACGGAGCGTCCCAGCGGTTGAGGTGCCAGCTTCAATGGCTGGTCCATCCAGCCACTCACTGACAGGTTTTTCCGCTGCTTTCTAGGTTTCGGAGATTACGACCAGAGCTGCTGCTATAAACATTCATGCACAGGTTTTTGTGTGAACCTAAGTTTTCATTTCTCTAGGAGAGATGCCCAGAGTGGGACTGCTGGGTCTATATGGTAATTTTCTAATAAACTGCCAAACCTCCCCAGAGTGACTGTACATTTTGCAAGTCCTCTGGCCACGTATGACAGTTCCAGTTGATGTGCACTCTTGTCAGTACTTGGTACTGTCAATATTTTTTTTTTTATTAATTTATTTATTTATTTTATTTATTTATGGCTGTGTTGGGTCTTCGTTTCTGTGCGCGGGCTTCCTCTAGTTGTGGCAACCGGGGACCACTCTTCATCGCGGTGCGCGGGCCTCTCACTATCGCGGCCTCTCTTGTTGCGGAGCACAGGCTCCAGACGCACAGGCTCAGTAATTGTGGCTCACGGGCCTAGTTGCTCCGTGGCATGTGGGATCTTCCCAGACCAGGGCTCGAACCCGTGTCCCCTGCATTAGCAGGCAGATTCTCAAGCACTGCGCCACCAGGGAAGCCCTGTCAATATTTTTTATTTTAGCCACTCTAATAGGTCTGTAGTGGCATCTCATCGTGGCTTTAACCTGCATTTCCCTGGGGACTAATGCTGCAGAACATCTTTCAAATGCTTATTGGCATCTGTACACTCTCTTGAGTGAAAATCTGTTCATGTCTTTTGCCTGTTTTCTAACATTTCTGCCTTTGCCTGACTGTAACAGCAATCAAATTAACATGTCTAAAGCCTAACTCCCGGTCTTATCTCTCCAAACCTGCTCCTTCTAGAGTCTTCCCCATCTCCACATCCACTCCACCCTTCTGATGGCTCAAGCCAAAAGCTGACAGTCATCCTTGATTTCTCTTTCTTTCAGAACCACATCTAACCAGCCCACCTAACCTTCACCACATAACCAGAATCAGTTTACCTTTATTCTTACTGGTCCAAGCCTCATGTTGGGATTCCACCAACTAACCTACTTAGCTGCTCTCCACCCTTGCTTCCTACAGTCTCTTCTCAGCGCAGCAGCCAGGGTGATATTTTTATAACATTAAGTCAGATAATGTCACCCTCGGCTCAAATCCCTCAAATGGCTTCTCACCCAGAGTGCAAGCCAAAGACCTCCTTCAGGTCCTACAGGATTGGCTCCGACACCCCTCCGACCTCAGCTTTGACTGCTCTCCTCCACGTTCCCCTCAGCCGCAGGGCTACAGTATTGTCAGGCCATGCAAGTACTACTTCCCCACCTCAGGACTGCTTCCTTCTACCCGAGAGACCCCTCTCATCCCTACCTGGCTTGCTGTGAACATCTCTCGGTGTTTTCAGACATGCAGAGGTGTTGGAGGAGCTCTCATTACGCAGAAAAAACAGACAGAAAGGCCCTTTTGACAATGTTTTGAATACTCTATGTGAAAATGCCTCTGATTTCATTTACTTCAGAGTAATCTCTAATTTACACTTCTTAATTGATCAGGGCTACCCATTAACTTGTTTTATCAAGAAAGGTTTGCCTGGAATGCTATCCAGTAATAAAAGGAACACAGCATCAGTACGTGTTACAACGTGGGTAAACCACTGTGTGAAGTGAAAGAAGTCAGATAAAAGAACATACATATTATGTGATTCTGTGAATATATTTCCAGAAAAGGCACGTCTCTAGAAACAGAAAGCAATTCAGTGACTGCCTGCGGCTACGGATGAGAACACTGACGGCAAGTGAGTATGAGGACGATGTTCTAAAACTGGGTCACGGTGACGGTCGCACAAACTCCGTTTTACTAAAAATCCTGAATCGTATACTCACGCTGGGTAGATTTTACGGCTTATAAATTATGTCAGTATGGCTGTTTAAAAGGACTGCCTGCAATACTTGGACCTCTATAACATATTAAGGAACAATACTTCAGTCCTCAAATAAAACAAATATCGCAAGGACTTTTTTGTGCCCCAGTCTAGTTTCTGCAGGACCATAAAGAAAAAAATGGGTTAAGGGTAAGCTGAAGTGCAATAGCTGAGAGGGAGGATGGAAGAAAAATTCACTTTCTAGATGACTACTCTGGGCCAGCGATTAAGGAAGCTGCCAGTGTGTACACCCACCTACCACTAAGCCCCTCCCCACCCCACCCACCCACGCTCATGGAAATCAATCTGTCTATACGATGAGTGGGCATCCCAGCTCTCAGCCGGCTTACCTGGTATGGTGTGTACTTCGTCCAGGATCATGAGGCCCCACTCCTGAGTTTTGAGCCACTCCATCACCCGCTCGGCCTCCCAGGACCTTTTGGTGGTGTGGCCCAGCATGGAGTAGGTGCTGATGGCAATGGAGCAGCCTATGGGCTTGTCCTTGGCGTCGGAGGTAAAGCGGCAGATCTGGCTGTCATCGATGGTGGACCACATCTTGAACTGGGCTTTCCACTGCTCCACAGACACAGCTGAGTTGCCCAGCACCAGGCAGCGCTTTCTGACTGTGCACGCAGCTGTCACGCCAACCAGGGACTTCCCAGCACCTACGAGAAACCAAAGGGCAGTCCTACGCGAGGCCGGGATGAAATGAGGCACAGGGACAGACAGGAGGACTTGTCAGCCCACCAAGCTGTCCAAGATCATTTGTAACGATCCTCAGGGCTGACACTGTTGAGGTGCTTACTGCTCCAAACCTGTTTCCTTCTTTAGAAAAAGAAGGCACGCACACTCCACACACAAACGTGAGAATTAAAAGACACAAGTGCCAGGCCCTATTAAAGCACTGTACACGCCTCTCATTTAAATGTTGAAAAACAACATTTGTCAAAATAAACCATAGGTAAGAGACACTCCTATTACTGCCATTTTAAACACGGGAAAACTAAAGCTGAGTGGTAAGTCGCCCAAGGCCCTGGGACAGCGGTGCTGCTGGGGTACAGTGTGCCCAACACCCAGACTACCTCAGGAGGGACTCAGTAAAAGACGGCTGCCATGATGACGCAACAAACTGGGCTGAGCACTGGGGAATGCGGTACGTACGCTGCTACTGGCAAAGACAGAGGAAGGTGAAACTCCAGGGGCTTCTGAGTTTACTACCACCTACCACGTGAACATCAAGATTAAAAATCAAGCTACTCCTTGAAACAGCAATTCTTCCTTGACCAGGGGTGTGCATCAAAATAACCCATGAGGCTTTAAAAAAAAAAAAAAACTGAAGGTGCCTGCCCCTCCCCTAGAGGGTCTGCCTTCTCGAGTGTGGGGTAGGCCACCAGCTGAGTCTACTGTGACCTCTGGCCAAGAACCCAGGCCAGATCTGACACGACTTAGGACAAATGATATTAGACAGGCGCCAAGGCGGCTGCCACAGCCCCTTCTTGGATGTGCACACTGTAATAAGCAGTCCAGGACCAAACAAAGTTTCTGTGCTAGGGAGCCTCCAAATACACGTAACTTACAAGACTGACTGTGAGGAACTCTAACCCCAGGATGTAAACCAGCCCTTTCCCACAGCACCACCCTTCCTCACTGCCCAAGACTTTATACACTGCCTAGCTGATTGGTTTACTGTCTAAGCTCCCCCACCACAATGAGCTCCATGAGGTCAGGAGTGTTGTTCTATCCACCATTACATGCCCAGCATGGAGGTCAGGGCCCTGCACAGAGCAAGCACGCAAGTATTTGTCAGGTCATGAATCAGGGAGCCCTGTGATACTGGCTGTTCCCTGACCAGGTGGGATTTAGAGAAAGGCCCTCAGGGAGGGCGTACGGCAGGTCCGGACAGAGCGGCCTAGCCATCTTCTTCACTCAGACGCCACTCACCACAAGGAAGGACGATGACCCCGGAACGTGCGCGCCCATTCCCGAACATCTTCCGCAAGCTCTTCTCCTGATAAGGTCTAAGGACAGCTGTGGGTTTCAGGTCAATGTTGATGTCAGGGTTGACAGAATCATTCCGGAAGTCGTATTCTGCCAACAGAGGGTACTCCAGGTGGATGCAACGTTTCTGGAGTTCCTCAATCATTTCCTGGAAAGTGAGCATGAAGGTTTTACAATCTTGTTAACTCCAAAGTGTGCTCACAAACAGCACACATTCTAAGGAGCCTAATGATTTAAAGAAAAAAAAGAAAAAGGTTAGCTAGACTTTTAAATTTCAGATCTTGCTTGATGACAGCCGGTTTAAAGCATAGACTAAGGGCCCCAAACTAAGGACATGGACAAAATTAAATCCAATCAACCACCAAAAATGCCCGCCAGGCACTGTTTCTCACATCTCCCCAGGAACCTGTGAACACTGACCCACCAGCCTGAAGAACAGGACACTGAGATCTAAGTCCATCAGGAAGAATGGTGCTGCAGTGCACAGGCACCAAAATTTGGGGACAGATGGGGATTCCTTCCTCTCACACAGGCTACAGACAGTCCAGGAAGGGCTGAACCAGCTTCTGACACCGGCTTAAGAGAAGCAACCAGGAGGGGTACGTTCACTAACCTGCTTGACTTCAAAAGATACGGTCTGTGTCTCTTCTTCTTCCTCCTCATCCTTGTCCATTTGTTCATAAAAGTCAAACAGGTCCGTGGGGATGTCAGATTTACCCTGTGGATCTGTCACCCGGGAAGTGGACGGCCCACCGCTGCCTTCAGCACTCTTAGCGATCTGAAAGAGAAAGGCAGGATCGGACTTACACAAAACACTTAACCCTACTGTTACCAAGCAACAGAGCTGCAAGAAAACAAGGACTACCAGACTGCAAATGCTGGACTAACAGCACCTGAGAGAACTAAAATCCTAAGTGCGTCCACCCCCAGGGGTGACCCAGGAGGCCACATACGGCAGATTTGCTGGTGAAAGTCTCTGTGATGAGCTCGGTGGCCTCTCCCTCAGAGTTCTTCAGGCGGCATTCCCGGATCATGGGATCCTGGAGAAGATGCTGGATGACATCAGGGTGAGAACTTTCAACGAAGTACCTGTAAGAGGGAAGGAAGGAGGTGCCTACTGACCAGTACACCATTTTCAGAAGGTTCCATTGCTCACTCATAAGATGGTCTGGAGACAGCGGCCTAAGGCCTCTCTCCACGCTCACTCTCCCCCAACCCTTTGCCAAATCTGAGATATGAGCTACTGGCCATGACATAACACACGAGGGTTGTAGGCAAAGCCCCACTGTGAAGACAAACTAGCAGGGATCTGAACCCCAGCTCCACTGTTCAGGGGAATACGGTGGTCAGTGAATGAATTTCCGGTTTTGGCCACATCACTTCACTTATTCCTTTTAGCCCCTTACTTGGGGGAGTGGGTGTTAGTGCAGAGCAGACAGTCTGCATGTGTTAGCTCCTTGCCACCTGATATGCAGAGGGTGAACGTGCCTTGGATAGGCCTGTCACAGAACCCCTTACCTGTTGTGCTTCAGGACCAGCTTGACTTTCCCATAGCTGACAGTACATAACTGCAAGAAGTGACAACACCATACAGGCAAAATTAGCGATATGCAGCTCACTCAGAACACATTCATTACTGGGCACACCTTACTACCTATCAACCAAGCGAAGAGTTCATTTTACTTTAGGAAAATCCAATGTGCAATCCTAAAGGGGGCAGATCTGCCTAAATTGAGCTTTTCTATTAGCTCCTACTTTTTGAGGGCAAAACCTTCCTCTTGCCTGGCTAATTCTGATGCACGTCCCTTAATCGAAAATATGCTGCTTAAAATCTTTCTTTCATTTTCCCTTTCCCTTTCTTCTCCATTCCCAGAGCCCCATCCTAATCCAGGAGTTCATCTCACTGTACCAGTACCACCACAGCTCCCAGCACAAAGCTGGTAGAGTTATGTGTCCACTAATTGTGTGCTGCGTAAATTAAATGTGAAGCCTCTGGCCTCCTCACCAATGTTCCTATCTCCCCAACTAGATGTAAGCCTCTTGATGGTAGAAAATCCTTCCAGGTTCCCAAAAATCTTTAGGATGGAATGCAGCAGAGATTGTACAGTAGCCACGAAAATTCACAATTCAGATCTCAGGCTGCTGCCGCCTCCACTGCTGCCCTTCTGCATCCACCACTGCACTAACCAACACCCACATTCCCACAGGCAGCTCCCAACCAAGACTGAGAACAGCCAGGGTACTGAAATAGGCTCATGCTACAAGGTGCAAGCCCTTCTCCCAGGGCACCCTTTCACATCAGAAGAAAAGAGAACTCTCTCCAGGGCTCCTGCCAGCTTCTCTGAGATTGGCTTCATTACTGTACTGGATGCCTGTGGCACTCATCTTCTGCCACTTCAGATCTGGGGGTCTGAATCCAACTCCCTGTAGATCAGTTGAGGACAACGAAAGCCACTGTGCACCTCTTTTGAATGGTATTCACTATCTCTCAGAACAAACCCAAGCAGGTTCAAGTGCTCATCACATAGAACCCTATCCACTTCAAAATTTGAAGTCCTTTTGACTTTTCCTAATGGAAGTTGTTGATTAGTGGTCTCGTGCAGGTATTCAAACTTAGATGGAGTTTATCATCTGTACTAACTTGCTCAGGTTACCATATAGAACACCACAGACTGAGTTGTTTAACAACAAAAACTTATTTCTAGAAGTCCAGGATCATGATGCCAGCCATTTCGTTTCCAGTGAAGGTTCTCTTCCCAGCTTCTAGGGGGCTACCTTCTTGCTCTATGCTCACATTACCTCTTCCTTGTACAAATGAAGAGAGAAAGAGAGCCCACAAGCCTTCTGGTGTCTTTTCTTATAAGGACACTCATCCTATTGGCCTCACTCTTATAACCACGTTTAACTTTAATTATATCCTTACTCCAAATACAATCACATTACGGGGTAGGTCCTCAACACACGAATTCCGGAGGGGGCCCAATTCAGTCCGTAACACCGTTCACTTTGGGCTGTACTCCCAAATAACCCGGGCCAGAATGGGCCTGAATTAGTAACCCCGCTGTGTGAGCACCCACTGGCTAAGAGCAGCTCGTGGGAAGCGTGCCCTCAGCGAAACACGATGCTGGATCCAGAGGAGGAGCAGCTGGCGTAATCGGTTACTATGCTCCCCACACTGGATCTGAATGGCATTTTCGTGACTGCTACAGGGTAACAATGTACAGCACCTGTCCCCACTATCACTACCTTAAGAAGGAGGGCAAAAGAGCCAGCCTTAGCCCCCACTTGCCTTAATAAACTGAATAATTCCATCAGGGACTCCCGTCTTGCTGAGCTTCCTGAGGTACTCAGTGATGTCACTAGTTTGCAGCCCAACGCTGACAGCTGCGTACAGGGAGTAGGCAGTTAGTTTGTACTCATGCACGTGGGTTGGTCGGCACACCGGCTCTGCAATAGCCACCAGGAAGTCTTGAGCATATTTGTAAACTGGAGAGAAGGCTTCTAAGAAGATGTGGCCATCAGGAGCCTGCGAAACACCAAATGGACACGACAGACAAGGAAACTGATGAGTTGCAGAGACGATTAGACTCTTTCTCACATCATTATCTAGAAAGGATAAACTGCCCAGAAAGTGATCTAAAGCTAGCCAACACCAGGAATATTTCTGTAAGCACATCTTCAGCCAACTGTGGGTCCCGCTACTTTAATCGGATACAAGGAGTAGAGAGAATAGAAGAAAAGGTTTCCAAGGTCAGTAGCTGCCTCTCACGATGCTTCACAGGAAAAGCCCACCTTACTGGCTATCCTTCTGGCTAGATTTCAAATGAATGGAAAACATTAATTACTTCAAGCTGAGCAAAAAAGCTGCCTAGCAAATATATGTCTCATTAGTTTTTTTTTTTAATAGGGAATTAAAATGTTACATAATAAATGCCATTTATTCTTTAGATAAAAGTTGTTTCCAAACATGTGGCAGAACTGGAAAGGGAAAGGGGAGCAAAAGGAGGGGTTAGAGAGGAAGGAAGCCCACGTCTAGCCAGCACATGTGTGCGAGCAGGCTCACTGCTACCTCGGCTGTTTCAAACTGCCTATGAAAATGAAAGCTCGCTGCCAGTGGGCTCTGAAGCGAAGCTCACGATCCCGCGTTCCTATCTGGGCCGCACCCACTCTTGGGCCCGGCCCCGGCTGAGGGCGTGCTTACCACCCAGAGGGGCCTGGAGGTGTGGTCGCCCTTCAGCGGCATCTGCAGCCTGTAGTCCTTGGCTCCATACTCATCCACTTTGGTGCCGGACTCATCCACCTGCTTCCCGGCCGCCGAGGGAACCGCTTCCTGAGAGTCGTTCCCAGGGGCGTCGTCTTCATTGTCTTCCTCATCCTCGTAGTGCCGCTTCTTGGACTTCTTCTTCTCTGCAGATACGGACACGGACACAGAAGTGAGCCCCGCAGGAGCCTTGGGTTCCCCCCGCACCGACTAGCCGCAGGTCGGGGGAACCTGGCTGCAGCCGGACTTCCCCAGCGCCAAGCACCCCGAGCCCAGAGCCACTGCGCGCCGCGGGCGTCCTCTCCCTCAAACGCTGCCCACCCAGCCCGGGGGCAGGGCTGCCCGGAAGTCAGGGGTCGCACCCCCGCCCAGCGGCCTGTCGGGACAGTAGGTGACGACGGCGAGCGACTCTGGGGTCGACCGCCGCCGAGAAACCCTGAGCAGCTACCACACAGGATGACAGGGACGGCAGGTGCAGGCAGCCCCGAAACGCGCCCACGCCACGTCTCACCGCGGTCCCCCCGGTCCCTTTTGCCCATGTCGGCGACCGCAACAACCAGCCAGTGCCGCCGAGGCACCCCAGCTACGGCTCTCCGTGGGACTTCCGGTTCACACCGGAAGTTCTTCCGGCCACCGCACAGGAAGTCCCGCCTCTGGGCGCCCGGGGGAGGCGTAGGTGTCTGATCCTGCAGCTGAGAGGTTCGCTGACTGTGCCCGGGTGCAGGCCCTTTCTCCCCATTGTTTCTCCTAGTCAGTGAAGTATTTTTTCAGTACCTGTTACGATCGTCCAGGCACTGTTGTTTTAGCCCCTGGGGCAGGATAGCGAACAGAGCAAAGGCGTTGGCCTCTTGGAACAGAGAGACGTGGGCCGTAAACGAATGTGTCAAGCGCTCTAAGGAAGAAATAAAACAGAGCCCAGAATGACAGGCAGGGCTGTCCCAGAATATCTCGCTGAAGGGATGTTATTTGAGAAAAAGGTCATGAAAGTGAGATAATGTCCTATGTAAATACCAGGAAGGAGCAGTGTGGGTCTAGGGGCCGGCCGACACAGGTTTGGCGTTTAAGAGGAGCTGAGAGGGGGAGCAGTATGGCTGTAAGAGGTGGGAGACGGTACAGGACGTAGAGAGCAGTGATTCTCAAAATGGGGTCCCCTGGCTGCATCGACATCATATGGAAACTAGTTAAAACTGATCAGAAAGGCACAAACGCAAAATACCTGAGTCATAAAATTCTGCAAGCAGGCGCAACCATCCTGCCCTCCAGAAGACTGTGATGCTCAACTCTGAGAACAACTAACGTAGAGCTGTGTAGGTCATTGCAAAAACTTTGGATTTTATTATGAAATGAGAAGCTACTGGAGAGGTTTGAGCAGAGAAATGACAATCTGATTTCGTATTAAAGGATCACTCTGCACTAGCTGCTGTGTTGAAGATGGACTTTACAAGGTCAAGGGCAGCTACTGCAGCGCTCCAGTTGAGAAATAACTGGCTTTATTAGGGTGTTGGGGTAAAGGTGATGAACAGTGGTTCCATTCTTAATATATTTTGAAGATAGCACAGGATTTGCTGACTGACCTAGATATGGAAGGTGAGAGAGAGGAATAAAGGAAAACTGCAATGTTTTTGATCTGAGCAATTGCAAAAATGATGTACCTCAGGGAAGGTACAGGTTTTTGTTTTTGTTTTTTAATAAGGGGGACTGAGCAGCACCCAGCCTGCTGCTGGTGAGGGCCCGGACCCCCACTCAAAGTCTCTGTTAAGGGGTGCTACTGCGAGGTTGGGTAGTGGTCCTCACGCAGGGTTCGTCATCCTGTACGATTTCACCGTTGGCCAAGATCCGCACCGTCCTTCCAGGAAGTATGGGTCCCTGCTGCGCTGCACCTTTCCCCAGACCTCGAAACACCTAAAGGAAATAATCTGTGTGGGCGGCTCCCGGGACTCGGCAGTGTCCTCTCCCAGGGGCTCCCAAGCCGCTTCCTCCCACCTCGGAAGGTACGGATTTGAACACTGGTCTTGGACGTATTGAATACAAGTGGCTATATTAGCCTGCTCGAGTGCCATAACAAAACACCACAGACGATGTGACTTGAACAACGAAACTTATTTTCTCACAATTCTGGAGGCTGGAAGTCCAAGTTGAAGGTTCTGCTATCTTCCTGGCTCACAGACGGCCACCTTCTTGCTATGTCCTCACGTGGGGACTGAGGGAAGGGCAAGCTCTCTGGTGTCTTTTCTTTACATATGGGCACCAGCTTTGTCAAATTAGGGCCCCACCCTTATGACCTCATTTAACGTTTATCACCCCCTCACAAGCTCTGTCTTCAAATACAGTCACATTGGGGGTTAAGACTTCAATGTATGAATTTGGGGAAGGATGCAATTCATAGAAGTAGCCTATTACACGATCAAAGGAAGTGTCAAGCAGGCAGTTGGATGGAAGTCTGAAGTTCAGGGACCTAGAAATATAAGCTTGGGAATTGCCATTATATCTATGGTATTGAATCTATAGAACTGATTGAGGTTACCTAGGGAATGAATGTAGGTAAAGAGAACGTCTGGGAACATTTCACAGTGAAGAGGCTGGAAGATGGAGAATTGGGCAACACCAGTTGAAGAACAGTCAGTGAGATAGGAAAATCGGGAATCCTGGAAGTCCTTTCATTCATTTCATTCCAAGGTGGAGGGAGCGATCTACTGTGTTAGATGCTGCTGATCAGCTGAGCAAATTGAAGACCAAGACTCAGCCACAAAATTTGCAACGTAGAGACCAGTTCTCAGCTAAATGGCCTTCAGTAATTTGAAGCTTTGTTCCCTGCTCTAAATGAATTTCACTTCCTCAAGTAATGGAGGAACCACACCGTTAAAACTGACTTTTGCATTTTTATATTTTCCCTCTGATTAAAGTAATGCATGCTGTGTGAAAATCTCGGAAAACAGAGAAAAGCATGGTGAAGCTTATTTAAATCATACATAACACTACCCCTAGCTATCTATATTTTGGTTTATTTTCTTCTAGGCTTTTTTCCTGTGAGTAGGTATTTTTAATACCAAGAAGATGTTACGTGGACATATAATTTTATATCCTCCTAACATAAGCTTTGTTCACCTCTCACTAAAATGAATGTTTAAGGACTACTTAATTTTCTGTTGTATGGTAATATCATTATTTAGTCAAACCCTAATTTGGGGGCATTGGAATAGTTCCAGGTTATCCCATTGTAAATAGCTCTGCAATGAGTATCATTGGCAATTAATCTCTAACTGCATCTTGAATTTTTTCAAGGCAAATTCTGAGAAATAAAAATAATGGCCTTGGGAATTCCCTGGCTTTCTGGTGGTTAGGACTCCACGCTTCCACGGAGCACGGGGTTGATCCCTGGTTGGGGAATTAAGATTCTGCAAGCCGCATGGCACAGCCAAAAAAAAAGAGAGAGAGAGAAAAGAAATAATGGCATTAAACGTATGGCTTTTGATTAAGCTCTAACTGCCAAACCTGGTTAATTTTACTGAAGGATTTGATGAGGAAGAATGACTAATCTGACCTTTTCATAATTAAGAAGATATTTTGTGAACTGATACTTGACAAGAATACTCAATGGGGAAAGGTTAGTCTCGTTAATAAATTTTGTTGGGAAAACTGGATAACCACACGCTGAAGAATGAAATTGGACCCCTATCTTTTTTTTTTTTTTAATTAATCTTTCTTTTTTCTTTTATATTTATTTATTTATTTATTTTTGGCTGTGTTGGGTCTTCGTTTCTGTGCGAGGGCTTTCTCTAGTTGCGGCAAGCGGGGGCCACTCTTCATCGCGGTGCGCGGGCCTCTCACTATCGCGGCCTCTCTTGTTGCGGAGCACAGGCTCCAGACGCGCAGGCTCAGCAATTGTGGCTCACGGGCCTAGTCGCTCCGCGGCATGTGGGATCCTCCCAGACCAGGGCTCGAACCCGCGTCCCCTGCATTGGCAGGCAGATTCTCAACCACTGCTCCACCAGGGAAGCCCTGGACCCCTATCTTATACCACTCACAAAAATTAGCTCAAGATGGATTAAAGACTTAAATAAAAGACATGAAACCATATAACTCTTAGGAAAAAAAACAAGGAAAAGCTCCTTGACATTGGTCTTGGCAACAACATTTTGGATATGACACCAAAAGCACAAGAAACAAAGGCAGAAATAAATAAGTGGGACTATAACAAAGTAAAAATCTGTGCAGCAAAAGGACAACAACAAAATGAAAAGGCAACCTACAGAATGGGAGAAAATATTTGTAAACCATATATCTGATAAGGGGTTAATATCCAAAATATATAAAGAACTCATACAACCCAATACAAAAAAAAAAATTTCGATTTAAAAATGGGCAGAGCAGCTGTAAAGGCCTTTTTTTCAAAGAAGACCTAAAAATGGCCAACAGATACATGAAAAGATGTTCAACATCACTAATCATCAAGGAAATGCAAATCAAAAACCTCGGTGAGATATCACATCACACAGGTCAGAATGGCTTATCAAGAAGACAAAGCGTAAAAAATGCTGGCAAGGATGTGGAGGAAAGGGATTCCTTGTGTCCCTCAATAACAAAAAAACAAACAACCCAATCAGAAAATGGGCAGAAGACCTAAATAGACACTTCTCTAAAGAAGACATACAGATGGCCAATAGGCACATGAATAATGCTCAACATCACTAATTATTAGAGAAATACAAATCAAAACTACAATGAGGTACCACCTCACACCGCACAGAATGGCCATTACTAAAAAGTCTACAAATAACATACCTGGTTGATCATGCCAGTAGCACATGCTTGTCTCAAAGATTAAACCATGCCTGTCTAAGTACGCATGGCTGGTACAGTGAAACTGTGAATGGCTCATTAAATCAGTTATGGTTCCTTTGGTCACTTGCTCCTCTCCAACAGTAATTAACTGGCACAAAACCAGAAATATAGATCAAGGGAACAGGATAGAAAGTCCAGAGATAAACCCACACACCTATGGTCACCCAATGTATGACAAAGGAGGCAAGAAAATACAATGGAGAAAAGACAGTCTCTTCAATAAGTGGTGCTGGGCAAACTGGACAGCTACATGTAAAGGAATGAAATTAGAACAATACCTAACAACATAAACAAAAATAAACTCAAAATGGATTAAAGATCTAAATGTAAGACCGGATACTATAAAACTCTTAGAGGAAAACATAGGCAGAACACTTTCTGACATAAATTGCAGCAAGATCTTTTTGGATCCACCTTCTAGAGTAATGAAAATAGAAACAAAAATAAACAAATGGAACCTAATTAAACTTAAAAGCCTTTGCACAGCAAAGGAAACTAAGCAAAATGAAAAGACAACCCATAGAATGGGAGAAAATATTTGCAAACGAAATCAGCCAACAAGGGATTAATCTCCAAAATATACAAACAGCTCATGCAGCTCAGTATCAAAAAAACAAATAACCCGGGCTTCCCTGGTGGCGCAGTGGTTGAGAATCTGCCTGCCAATGCAGGGGACATGGGTTCGAGCCCTGGTCTGGGAAGATCCCACATGCCACGGAGCAACTGGGCCCGTGATCCACAACTACTGAGCCTGCGCGTCTGGAGCATGTGCTCCGCAACAAGAGAGGCCGCGATAGTGAGAGGCCCGCGCACCGCGATGAGGAGTTTCCCCCGCTTGCCACAACTAGAGAAGCCCTAGCACAGAAACGAAGACCCAACACAGTCAAAAATAAATAAATAAAAATACATCATTAAATGTTAAAATGATAATATTAAAAAACAAAAAAACAAAAAAACAAACAAAAAAACAAATAACCCAATCAAAAAATGGGCAAAAGATCTAAATAGACATTTCTTCAAAGAAGATCTACAGATGGCCGAGAGGCACATGAAAATATGCTCAACACCGCTAATTATTAGAGAAATGCAAATCAAAACTACAATGGGGTATCACCTCACACCAGTCAGAATGGCCATCATCAAAAAATCTACAAACAATAAATGCTGGAGAAGGTGTGGAGAAAAGGGGACCCTCTTGCACTGTTGGTGGGAATGTATATTTGTACAACCATTATGGAGAATAGTAGGGAGGTTCCTTAAAAACTGAAAATAGAGCTACCATATCATCCAGCAATCCCACTCCTGAGCATGTATTCAGAGAAAACCATAATTCAAAAAGATACATGCACCCCAACGTTCATTGCAGCACTATTTACAATAACCAAGACATGAAAGCAACCTAAATGTCCATCAAGAGAGGAATGGATAAAGAAGATGTGGTACATATATACAATGGAATATTACTCAGCCATAAAAAAGAATGAAATAATGCCATTTGCAACAACATGGATGGACCTAGAGACTGTCATACTGAGTGAAATGTCAGACAGAGAAAAACAAATGTCATATGATATTGCTTATTTTGGAATCTAAAAAAAGGGTACAAATGAACTTATTTACAAAAAAGATATAGAGTTGCAAATGTAAAAAAACAAACTTATGGTTACCAGGGGGGAAAGGGGCGGCGGGGAGGGATAAATGGGAGATTGGTATTGACACATACACGCTACTATATGTAAAACAGATAACTAACAAGGACCTACTGTCTAGCACAGAGAACTCTACTCAGTACTCTGTAATGACCTATATGGGAAAAGAATCTTAAAAAGTGGGTATATGTATAACTGATTCACTTTGTTGTACAGCAGAAACAAACACAATGTCGTAAATCAACTATACTCCAATAAATTTTTTTTTAGAAGTCTACAAATAACAAATTCTGGAGAGGGTGTGGAGAAAAGGGAACCCTCCTACACTGTTGGTGGGAATGTAAATTGATACAGTGACTATGGAGAACAGTATGGAGGTTCCTCAAAAAATTAAAAGTAGAACAACCATATGATCCAGCAATCCCACTTCTGGGTATATATCCAAAGGAAATAAAAACAGGGTCTCAAGGAGATGTCTGCACTCCCATGTTTATTGCAGCATTATTGACTATAGCCAAGGTATGGAAACAACCTCAGTGTCTGTCAATGGATGAATGGATAAAGAATATTTGGTTTAAATATACAATGGAATATTATGCGGCCATGAGAAAGAAGGAAATCCTGCCATTTGTGACAAATACTGTATAATATTACTCATATGCAGAATCTAAAAAACTCTGAACTCATAGAAAGAGAGAGTAGAGTGGTGGTTACCAGGGGTTGGGGGTGGGAAGAAATGGGGAGATGGTTGATCAAAGAGTAAAACTTCCAGTTAGAAGATGAATAGTTCTGGGGATCTAGTGTACAGGATGGTGATTATAGTTAATAACACTGTATTAAATACTTGAAAGACGGGGACTTCCCTGGCGGTCCAGTGGTTAAGACTTTGCCTTCCAATGCAGGGGGTGAGGTGGGTTGGATCCCTGGTCAGGGAGCTAAGATCCCACATGCCTCAGGGCCAAAAAACCAAAAACATAAAACAGAAGCAATATTGTAACAAATTCAATAAAGATTTTTAAAATGGTCCACATTTTAAAAAAAACAACCACCTGTAACAAATAAATAAATACTTGAAAGTTGCTAAGAGACTAGATCTTAATCTTCTCATCACAAAAAAAGGAAATGGTAATTATGTGATGGATAATGCTACTGTGGTTATCGTATTGCAATATGTAAGTGTATCAAGTCAACACTTTGTACATCTGAAACTTACATGCAATGTTTTATGTCAATTATATCTCAGTAAAGCTGTGAGGGTGGAAAGTATTCTGTACAAAACAAAAACACCCACATTTATCATAAAAGTTTTAAAATTACAGATAAGTAAAAGTAATAACCATCACTTGAGTGACATATATATTCTCTCAATATTTTTTCTAGCTATTTTTAAACAAAAAGTGGGATCAAACTATACATCTTGTGTAACTTGCTTTCTTTCAGTCGATAATACATGATGAAGAGTTCCATTGTACGGATATACTACAATTTATTTGCTCAATCCCTGTTACGGTTCATTTTATGTGTCAATTGGCTAGGCTACGGTATGCAGTTGTTTGGTCAAACACAGTCTAGATGTTGCTATTAAGATCTTTTTTTTTTTAGATGTAGTGAACATTTGCAATTAGTAGACTTAACTAAAGCAGAATTCCCTCAATAATGTGGGCAGGTCCCAACCAACCAGTTGAAGGCCTTAAGAGCAAAGAGAAGTTTCTGAAGGAAAAAGGAATTGCGCCTCCAGACTGTGACCCGGAAGTTCTGCCTCGCTGAGAACCTAGGCTAGTACAGATTTTGGTAAAGGGAAGTGCTGTAATAAATACCCCAAAATGTGGACGTGTCTTTGAAATCAGGTAATGGGTAGAGGCTAGAATTTTGCAGTGCACGATAGAGGAAGCCTATAGTGCCTTGAAGAGCTGGGTGGTAGAAACATGGACATTAAAGGTGATTGTGCTGAGCGCTCAGATGGAAATGAGCATTATGTTATTGGAAACTAGAGGAAAGATGATTCTTGTTATAAACTGGCAGAGAATTTGGCTGAACTGTTTCTATTGGGTGGAAAGGAGAACTTGTAAGTGATGAACCTGGATAAGATTTGGATGAGCTGAGAAGATCTGTAAGCAAAGGTTAAAGGCGTGGCCTGATTTCTCCTTGCTGCTAAGTTTAAATGTGAGACGAAAGCGATAAGTTGAAGAAGGAATTGTTAAGCAAAAAGGAGCCAGAATTTGAAGATTTGGAAAGTTCTCAGCCTATCCATTTGGCAAATAACTAGAAAAGAAAACACCAAGGGTGTGGCTGGACAACCATTTGCTAAAGAGATTAGGCTTGTGACTTGCGGATCCAATCAACTATCAACAGAAACCCTGACCACTTGGAAGGGGACAGAGATGGGACAAAATGAAGAAAGGCTGGTAGACATCAGGTATTCTACAGGCAGGAAAAGGATTGATAGAGTTTTTCGGCTGCAAACGTGTTATCCTTAAAGAAAAGGGAAGAACGATTTGAGGGCAGTTCAGATGCCAGCAGGGCTGCTGTTGCCACCACAGGCCCAGAAGAGACAGGCCAGGGTGCAGGTCCGCTGACTCCGGGCCACCTTCTTGGTTCTGAGGGGGCAGTGCAACGACCCCAGTAGCTTCCTTAAGACAGGGCATGGAGCCAGTGAGGATTCTTCTCAAGTCTTAAAATCTAATGAAATGTGCCCTGCTAGCTTTCAGACCTGCTTGGGACTCGTGTCCCTTTTTTCCTTCTGACATCTCCCTTCTGGAATGAAAGTGTCTATCCTCTCTCTGCCTGCCCCACCACTGTGCTTTGGAAGCAGATAACCAGTCTGGTCTCACAGGTTCACAGATGGAAAGGAATTTTGCTCCAGCATGAATCATACCTCTTACCCATAATTGATTTGGATAATTTAGATGATGATATCTGAGTTGATGTGGTTTAGATGAGATACTGGACTTAGAGTTGACGCTGGAACGATTAAGACTTTGGGGGAAGTTGGGCTGGGGTGGAAGTATTCGGTACCTGGGAAAAATATGAATTTTCAGAGGCCACAGGGCAGACTGTGATGGGTTTGTGTTCCCCACAGAAAGGTATTTTGAAGTCCTAATCTCCAGTACCTCAGAATGTGGCCTTACTGGGAAATATAGTCTTTACAGAGGTAATCAAGTTACAATGAGGTCAGTAGGGTGGGCCCTGATCCAATATGACTGGTGTCCTTATCTTAAAAAAGGGAAACACACAGAGGGAGACCACCACATGAACACAGGAGGTAGAGACAGGAGTTACAGCCACATGCAAGGAATGCCTGGGGCTACCAGAAGCTAGGAAGAGGCAAGGAAGGACTCCCCTACAGGTTTCAGAGGAAGCACGGCCCTGCTGGCACCTTAATTTTGGTCTTATAGCTTCTAGAGCTGAGGCAATAAATTTGTTACAAGCCACCCAGTTGTAGTACTTTGTTGGACATGTAGAACCTCAATTTTGGGCTTTTATGGATATATTTTAGCACATCTGCAATCATATTCCTACACACAAAACTGTTGTGTCAGAGGATATACGAGATTGAGGCAGTTGACTTGCATTGCTAAGTTGCCCTCTTCAGCGTTCCCCAACCTTTTTGGCACCAGGGACCGGTTTCATGGAAGACGATTTTTCCACGGACGGGGGAGTGGGGCGGGGGGGATGGTCCAGGCGGTAATGCGAGCGATGGGGAGCCTCCGATGAAGCTTCGCTCGCTCACCCGCTGCTCACCTCCTGCTGTTCGGCCCAGTTTCTAACGGGCCGTGGACCGGTACCGGTGTGCGGCCCAGGGGTTGGGGACCCCTGCTCTATATGCGGCATTAACTTAAATGATCTCCAATACTGTGGGAGCATCCATTCCTTACCCTCTCTCTGACAATAGACTTTCTGTTTTTAATCACCGTTGATCTCTGATTTGGGTAACCAAAGTGTCCAGAGAAATATGCCAGAGTATGTTGGGTAGAACATTATAAACTTGTATCCTGGGAAGATTTAGTTGCAGTGTTTCTAGGTTGGTCTGTTACTGGTCTCCTACAAAGTGATTAGCTCAGGCAAAGGAAAGACAACCGTGAGCGCAACGTGTCCAAGAACAGATCTGGACAAAGCAGTCACAGTGGAAATAAATATCAGCTTTATTAACACTCAAAGTGCCATTCATTTATATTCATTCCATAGTCCAGAAGGTTACTTAGAGTAAGCCTTTGCACCACAATCTTTCAAAAAATGAACTAACATGTAAGAAAAAGCAATTTTCATTGTGCTAATTATTGCAGGCCTTCATGCACGATAAATCTAAACAAAGATGGTGCCAACAATATACAAATTTCCATATAAACAAAGTCATTGATCACTAACAAAATATAAACATGGTTTCTTTCACATTAGATTAAAAAAAAAAAAAAGGCTATTTACCAGCAAGAAAAAACAAGTACATAAAACCTGTAAAACTCAGAAATTTTATACATTTTTACAAGCACAATTTTGAATGAACACAAAGTCAAAATGTGCATGAAATGTGGCACACACCACACTGTATCTGGCTTCTGGTAGGTTTTTCTAATCATATCGGCTCCTCGTAACATAATAAGCTTAGTGACATTCAACTTCAACAGTGGACTTTATTCCTAACTTAAGTAATTTTACATGGTACCACATATTAAAAACAAGGTTTTCCTTAAGCACAACAACATTGTCAGATTGGAACTTTAATTCCCAATTCTTTTTCTGCCAGTTACTTAAAATACACAGTACGGTATAAAGACACAATGTATGTTTGGACATTTCTAAACCAATTTATAGTCAATTACAGAGAATCAGAATTTGTCAATATATTGTTTTATGAATGAGGTCTGACCTTGCCCAGTAAGAAAAAAACTGAAAGTTGAAATCTTTGGGGTAGAATAAAGGAAATATTCAAAAACAACAGTAGGACAGGCCAACAGCAACTGGAGATATAAAAACCTTGACATCTCTTCAAAATAATTTAGTTTCTCACATTTTTTCATAGTTCTGAGAATTCAAAGACTGTTTTAGTGGACAGTGTTTTTGCTACTGCTTAAAACCTATTTTTTTCCTCTTAATTTGCATTTCATAGAATTCTCAGAGAGAATTCAATGTTGTTCTTTGCAAGAGTATTTTAATTGATAGATATCTAAGTAAATCTGCATCCAATTGTGGAAATACAAATACATTTTGAATGGTTAAAAACAAAATTAAAAAAATATTTTTGATCAGCCAGCTGAAAATATATTCATATAGTAAATAATCTCTCAGAAAGCTTTATATATATTTAATTATTCTAACTAAACAGTACCCTTATAAAACAAGTTCATAAAAATGTAGAAGTGAAAATAAGAAATTACTGGGATATATACATGTACCTACAGACAGAAAAAGACATCTCCACACACACATCCCCTGATACACAGAGTTACAAGCATACTTTCCACTTAGTCATGGATTTTAGAATACACATAAAATCAGAAAGTGATGTTGAACTCCTGAGTTCTTCAACAAAGATAGAACCATAGATAAGTATACTTTGTAAAAGCAAGAAAGTCCATTTAAGTCAGTAATAGCAGTGCAGTTACTGACGGCTACATCTTGAAAGAAGTTTAAACGTAGAGACACAGACAGTAGTTCAATGCACGCATTCATGATGCTCATACACCCATCAACAATTATTGGTCAGAGTAGTAAATCAGTGTACAAATTAAACATTTCCAAAAATGTGCAAAAAAGTCAACCTTGATAGGAAAAGAACACCTTTGTACATAATTATAAACTGCCCAGCATTCAACTGAGGTTAAAAACGTTTACAGAGAGAAACTAATGGATTAAATATAGAGAATTTAATGGCTACATTTAAAAATGTACATTAGGTCAAAGGGTAAATTTACAAATTGATAATCATAGTTTGCAACAATTAAAAGTTTATTCTCAGATTTATCCAAGTTTGCTTTTATTTACAATGATATTTGAATAAAAAGAACCATGTGAAATGTAAGAGATGTCAGACATTAAAAGTATTTTTGGTATTAACTCTTTTATAATGTTTCAGAATGCAGGGTAGCAAATTTTAAAACCAACAGCAATAGAAAAAATGTAAACCTTTTACTTACTAATTAAGATTATATTAAAAACAACTGTTTGTTTTTAAAGAAGTATTCTTATCCTTAGACACTGTACTTTCACTTGAACAGGGTATATTGCAAGGGTTTGGCCCACTTTTTTTTTTGCCCATAAACCTTCCCAGCTCAAATGTTTCCACTAGTTCTCTCTTCATATTCCAGGTGGGAAAAAGTCTTTGGAAAAAATGAGAACATGACAAATCCATTTTGGAGCCTAAGTATCTAACAGAGTTAGGATGTAATTTTGTTACTTCTCCCTCCCCTCCAAGTAATGCTAATGCTAAAGTCACCAATTGTTAGTTACATAAATAAGTGAACACAGAAGTGCTCTTCAGTATAGTCACCAACTTGACTGTTCTCAGCTGGCATGAAGGACTCAGAAACCCTACCTGGGGACAAATTCTGCATGTATGCTGGAGAGCAGACTCGTCCTTACGTTCCAAAGTGTCTATGGCACAAAAAGTCCATAACCTACTTTTCTTCACAGCTTTCCTGAAATGCCCCTCAAGTCAAACACAAGTTCATAAATGTTAAGACATTAGGAAGAAAGTACGCCACCAACCTGAGGCATCATATGTCAATGTACATGCGTTTATGGTCAAGTGACATTAATAAGATTGGCACGTGTACAAACTCAAGCTCGTAATGTCTATATAGTTCCATAACAGTTGAAGTAAATTCCTGCATGTCTAAATGCAAACACTGAGCACCTGTCTTTAACTTGAAGGATAGATTGAGATACAAATTCTACTAGTACCTGTTTTATCGTTTTTATACTATTAGCTTACAGGTGGGCAGAAGTAACAGTGCTAATCATTTTGGCTGTGTGTGCAGAGAATATAAAAGCTTTGGTTTAAAGTGATTCTGATAATACAGATTGTAAATACAAACAAGAAGTCATCAGGCATAGGGAATAATAGTACTCACTGATTTAATGCCTTTGCTGTTTTTAACAAAAATATCATTACTGTCAATTAAAATGCACAATTATGAAAAATATGAAGAATTACATAAGAGACTGTATACAGGCAACAGGTAAAATTTATTCTTTTCTTTACGATAGCTACGACTCCTCCCTCGACCTTCTGAAACGAAACCATGTCTGCTCTCACTATAACCTAGAGAAGGTTCTCAGCTCACTACCATCTACAGCTCTGAAAGGTGAGTACAGAGAGATGGTTGGCCCTGATACTTTCACACCTATTATGGAATCCTGTCCAGACTGTGGCAGAAGTTAAAGCAAAGCTAAAGACGACTATGAAGTAGGAACAGTGGCTTCACAGCACGCCTTCCCTAGCCAACCAAAAAAGAGGTAAAATTTCCTTTTGAACACTTGGTAAGCTAAGGAAGCTTGTTTTGATGATGTCTGGCAGAATTTCTATTCCAAAGAGCTCATGAAGAACTATGCAAAACCAATTACTTTCTACTTAAGAATTATATATAAGCTATTATACACACATACAAATTCAATTTTAATCTACTTTTAGCAACCAAGAGCTTGGCAATTTACAATAAATACCTTTATTAAACAACCGTTTGTACTAGCTACTTGTGGAAAATGTGCTGGCATTCCATCATCAGTAGGTCACACACATTTGAGCTGTTCTTCCAAGAACAGAGGCTAATCTAACTGGACATTCACACCTTTCCTTCCTTCCCACCCCTGCCCCAACTCCAAACACACACAGACACACACACACACGCACACACACGCACACACACTTCACAGAAAAGTAAGGTGGAGTTTTAGTCAAAATGTTAGTTAGAAAGTAAGGATTAGAATTTGCTATCCCTGGATTTCTTGCTCATTGCCCTAAGTCTCATTGCCTTAACATCTGTAAACCACTTAAACGACCTCTTTAGGACAAAAGCCACCTTTCTAGTTCTGCTTTGAAAATCATAACTGAACCATGACATACAAAGAATTTGGATAGTGCCAGTGTGATTGAAAATCAAGTCATCAACCTGGAAAACAATTCACTATGTCTCTTTAGAATTAGAATACCTCTTTCTATCCTTATCTTAGGAATTTGTGTCTAGTAAAACTGCAATGTGTCTATCACAGAACAATGCTAATGTTTCTCTTCTAACATATTAAAAAAAAAAAAAGAGGTAGAAAAGGGTAGGAGGAAGAAGCAGGCGTTAAGAAACGTTTAAGGGCCAATACACAGTCTAAGGCCAAATCAACTCTTGAAGCCTACTGATTTTGGAAAAACCTTCATTTCGGTGGGTAACTTGAATTATTATTGACATAAAACAAAATTAAGGCATACAGAGAAAAAGGCACTACGAAAAATTAACAATTAAATTGCTTTCCACTGACATTTTAACCAATGTTAAAATTCAAATAAATATAAACAGTGCATTTGGAACTAAGGCCAAACTTCATATAAAACAATAAGATCTCAAGAAATTTTCCTGATCTTAGTACAAATAACACTGTTGACAGAATTCAATTTCTATCAAATGTTTTGGGTATTTTAACAATTTAGACCAAAAGAAAATATTTTTTTCTTTAAAGGAAAAAGCAGGAAAAAATACTATCTAATGGAATAAATGCCCCCCCATCACTGGAACTGTTTGAGCAGAGGCTGGGTTTTATAAGAGGGAGTCCTGAGAGAGAGGCTGCTTGACCTACGCGGATCCCTCCAATCTGGGGATACTTTTAATTGCTGTTGTTAATGACATTTTAGTTTATAATAGCCAATGGTTACCCAAAATTGCTTTCCCTCACTTCATAAGAAATAACATTTTAAAACATCATTGCTGAACTTTCAGATTCAGGATATGCCATAAAAATAAGTAACTGTTTGCCCATTTTTCCTCCTAGACTGTGACCTCCTTAAGGATAAGTTAATTTAGTACCCGACATAATAAGCCACAATACTGAATAAGCAAATGAAAAGGATTCACCACATTTAAAAAAAAAAAATAGATTCCTATACTTGGTTGACACCAGGTGATTTTATATCATGCTATTGGTCCCAAATGAAATCAGTGACAAAGAATTCTGCGGTGGGCCAAGGAGTTTGCATCTGGTGAACATCTTGGCTTTTGCACCCAAGCTTAGTTGTCCTATAAACTATTCAGATTTGATTTTCTCAACGACTTCATGTATCTTATAACAACTCCATCTCAGAGATACGACACACCAGACCTGACATATATAAGAGCTGAAGTAGCGAAGAAAGCTACTCTAAAGAAATAGTTTCCTCTTTTTAATGTAGCTTCTACTGGGAATAAGATAAAGACTCCTTCAAGTGAAAGCCAATTCAATTTACTATGAAATAAGTTTTAATTTTTCTTTTATAGTTCAGCCTGTGCGTTAACATTCCAATCTCTTATATAAATTATGTAAGGTTGACTGTGCCTTTGAAAACTTTCTAAGGCAGTAGTCTTTCACCATTTTTCAGGTTAGAAACATATTTTGTAAATGAGGAAAATTAAAGATAGTCATACTGAAAATTTCAAAGTCTGTATATTTTTAAATACATTTTAAAGAATTATCATCAAAACTTCCATTAGTCATTATGATATTTTTCAACCCTTTTATTCAATACACTTTGTTTGCAATGTAAAAGATCTTATATTTGGTCCAAGCCTAAATCATGCCATTTTGAATCTCTCAAGGCCTAAGTAGAAAGATATTTCCTGAAAAGCACATACAAGACTGCTAGTGAATCTTCTCCAGCACCAAAAAGTCTGCCACTATCAAAGCAGAATGCATTTTAAAGGCACAAAGTTAGCAGTCTGGTCATTTTCCAGCCTCAGCAAAGAAACATTACAGTATAGAAGAATCAGTTGTGCATTTAAAAAACAAAATACATTTAGAGTCATCTTAAAAAGTTCAAATTTCATTTGTTGATCCATACCATTATTAGAAAGAAAAAATTGGAGTGTTATTTTAACTGCCCCTGATAGAGGTGGTTCCTTTGAAAATTTTGTTTTAAATTTAATTTTGGTCTTTCATACCTCACCCCACTTTAAGCTTTTTTGTTCTAGTAGTTTTTATATATATTAACTTTTACTGTGGTTTTTGGTACCTTTACAACTTGTCTGAAATAAATTCACATCACATTTTTATATAACTCTGTAAACTATTAGTCTATTCTTAAGTCTTTACAATAAAGAACAATACTTTTCCATAGCTAATAATATTTTTTCTTATAAAACAAAGGTCTTGTGCAGCAGTGTTAAAGTAGTAGTTTCTTTTCAGGTGATTTTATTTTCTATAGCATTTCAAAAAGAAAAAGAAGACTGAAAAAAAAGCAAACAATTTTGCTTTGGGTTTCACAGTCTCCCAAGATTTCTCTTTAAAGAGCATCTGTCTCATATTTTGCACTGCTGATTACCCTGACAGACCAAAAATGAGCCAAAAGGAAATCACAACCACACAATACAAAGAAACAAAGGAAAAGCCCACTGGTCCAGATACCATGATCTTGCTCAAGTAGAAGAGATGCCTTCACTCATAAAAGATAAAGAAATTATAATAGATCCACATCCTTGGGGACTATGTTTATAGCACAAGATTTGGCAGTTGATTTCCCAGGGGGAGGAGGCCAGTAATTCACGTTCTTCCTTGCAAGCTGCTTCCTTTCGTTGTAAGGGTAAGTGAGAAGCTTTATCAACTATATTTGTGCTTTGACTTCTTCTCAGACTAGCTAATGGAATTTCAAATATTCCTACAGGGAATGCCAGATAGGACCTTGATACAGTAAACCAAGATCTACTTAACTTCAGAAACAAAGTATTTTAAAAGAGTTCCTAAACGAGCATACCTTTTAGCAGAAAACAAAATATCTGAGGTCCCTTATGAATCCCATGAAAGGCATCACAGTTAGGGCCTCCAAGAAGAATACTATTTTCTAGACCTTTAAAAATAAAGTACTTAGCATTTGCTTTAATACGTTGAAAAAAATTGCAAGTGGCCAAATTACTGATGTCATTCATGTTTTCCAGTAGCACAAGTCCCATCAGAGATAGTGGGAGTTTCCCAGCTGTCTCGTTCGCTTAATGTCCTTGCTCTTATACTAGAAATACCTGGCAGTTTTTAACCTTCCTATAAAGTAGCTAATACTTTGTTTTAATATGCCTTTCTTTTCCCACAATTATGAATTGACTTTTGAGGAAAGAATACACACAGATGACTGAGTTCAATAGGCTCCGTGTTTAAGTTCATTTTGTGTCTAAAATGGAAGTTACTGATTTGGGTGCAATATGCAGCTGGAAGGGAAAGGATTGTTACTGGCTGTCTGTTGAGACCTTTCACCCTCGACTTGAAGTAGTGGTATCTTCTCTTGTAAAACCCTCATTATGCATTACATCACTCTCTGAAACTTACTTTTTGCAAGGAACCTGCTTTGTAAACGGCCATTTTCGTTTATAACTGGGGCTGGTATGTATATCAGGGTTTCTCAACTTCGGCACTTTTCACATTTGGGGCAGGATAATTCTTTGTCGGGGGGCTGGACGCGCTGTTCTTGTATATTTTAGTTTGTTTAGCAGCATCCCTGGCCTCTAACCATTAGATGCCTCTAGCATCCTCCTGGTTGTGACAACCAAAAATGTTTCCAGGCATTGCCACATGCCAAGCAAAACTATCCTCACCCCAGCTATGAAAACCACTGTTTTACATGCTAACTGTTTTTTGAGGTGCTTTAGTAGTCTGTGATCCAAAGAACAAGAACAAGGGTTTCATATCATGACACTAGCTTTTAACACATGGCTACTCCAGGTTAAACTCTTACTTCCTAAACAATGTTATCTATGGGGAATCAGGAGCTAGAAACAGAAGGATATAGTATACATGATTTTGATTATTTCTCCTTCCCCTTGATTTTTGGGACTTTCCCCCTCAGGTAAAGAACACAGTTTAAAATACACTAAACAACACTTAGTTCTTCTTTTCATTATTTCTGTTGACTGGCAAATGTGGTCTCTTCTACTGCTTACACATTTAATTAGAGCAATCTCCTTTTGTCTTTTAATTTGGATTTGCTTATTGACTTCCCATATCTGTTTTAAAATAAAACAATATCTTTTCTTTTTTTAAGCAGAAAGCTATCCCTCAAGGTTTATAGATTCCAGTAACATGGATCTATTATAGTGTATTTGCTTATTATACTGGTTAGGATTAACAAACAAACATACCTCCTAGAGATTCATATTTTCTATCAAGAGTCCTACTGAGCAAAAAGCTTGGTAGACAGAGGTTAGGATCTAAAGAATACAGATACAAGAAGGAACCTATATTCTTTAAGCTGAGTACCTATCCTAAACTCAAGTTTAGGGCTCAACCCCACAAACAAGAATCTATTTTAAATACTATCACTAAAAACTACAAATTATACATCATTTTCTTCTCCTTGTTTTCCATGTCTCCCCATCACTGCCAATCTGTCAGTGACACAGGGAAAGACTCTACAATCTTTAGGTATTCCAAATGATCTTTTTGTACTAAAAAGAGTGACTATGTACTAAAGTGCTTTATGTCTCTGAACCACATCAGTACATTATAAAAATTAAAAAAAAAAAAAAGTTTCAAGTTCTTGTAAGGGAAAAAAAGATTAAATATAAAAACTTTAGGATACTATTATTATTAATCAAATTTAACCAAGAATCAAGAGAAACACTTTCCCTCTTGTCTGTTTTTTCTCCCCCATCTCTCTTTTTTATAAAAAAGAAAAGTGCAGTCAGAGAGAAGGTGAACGAACAGATGGGAGCCGGGAAGAGGCACGGCAGAGGCTACTGGCTGCTAGTGATAGTGCACGAACATGTGCCTTAAAAGTTCGTCAGCGGAAGGTCTCAGTTTGGCCTCTACAAAGATCCGTTTGAGGAAGTCTCGAGTGTGGTCTGAGACGTGGGGTGGCAGCTTCGGGTTCGTTGGCTGAGTGGCGATTTTAAAGATGGCAGCCATTGCTTCAAATTCCGCCCAAGGAGGCTTCTCCGTTAGCATTTCCACCACAGTGCAGCCCACGCTCCTACGAAGAAATAAAAGAAAGACCTTACACAAACAGTATCATCATGAGGTCAGCTAACTAACTACAAAATGAGAAACAGGCGTGGAGTCCATATACATTTAAATACGACTTGGTTTCAAATGTAAAGTTTCGTTAAAAGGCTGTAAAAATTGAGCTCGGCGCTCGGCCTCCCGTACGGAGCCTCTGGGGCCGGGGCCGGGGCCGGGGGTGGGGGGTCGGGGTCGGGGCCGGGGGCCAGGGCCGGGGGTCGGGGTCGGGGCCGGAGCCGGGCGGGCCACACGCCTTGGCAGCGTCTCCCTCGCCTCACTTCCGAGTTGCCGAGGCGCCGCCGCCGCCGCAACCCGGGCAGCCCCGCGGGGTCCCCGGGCCGCCGCAAAGCGCCAAAAAGACGCAGGGGTGCCCGAGGCTTCGGCGGGCCCGGCCCGCAGCGCGGCCAGCACCCGAAGGCGGGGACACCTGCCCCGCGCCCCGCGCCCCCCTCCCGGCACTGGAGGAGAATCCCCTCCGCTCCTGGCGTCGGGCGGACACTGAGGGCGCGAATGCAGACAACCTGAGAGAAGGCTTCGCGGCAGGAATGAGGCGATTAAGATCGACTGACACGGAGACCTGACAGAAAGGGCTGGAGAAAAGGGGTTTTCTGAATTTGAGGAGACATCTTTAAGTGAATTTATCTATTCTTAAGGAAAAAATATGTCCATACCTGATGTGGTATCATTCCCACACCTGACAGATGAGGAAAGTCTGTTTTAAAGATACATATGCCTGCAGACACTACTGGACCTCCAACAGGGATTTGTCAAGGGCAGAGGGCAGTCAGAGGGGAAGCATTTCATGTATGCAGCCTTGAAGAAAAATTTATGTTTGCAGTCTAGACTTCAATGAATTCTGACAGTTGTAGAAGCAGATGGGAAACACTCAAATATTCCTCTTGTTGCACCAAAAAGTTAATTTGTGGTACCTGAAACTAATATTGTTTTATAATAACTGTTATTAGTGAAATACTTTCTAGTGCATTTTATTGACTCTTCTTAGTTTAACAGTTTAAACACCTATGCAAACTTAAAATGTGCTTTTCTTTCTGAAAGCTGGTATTGTTTTGAAAGAGCTTTCTAAATGTAAAGTAGTGAGAATTTCAATTTGGGTAAAACGTTTGCATAACTTCCAATATTTGAGGTTTGTTAAACTCAACTCTGGGCAATCAAAAATGAATAAAAAATAATGAGGAAATGAATAGGTGCTTCCCTCCTTTTCCCAGGATAAGGGGAAAGAAATTTACCATATTTCTCTTTTTTAACTTCTTTTGAATTGCTTTGAAGGCATGGTTTTTATTGCTTATTACTTTAGGCCTGTAGTTCTCAATCCTGACAATACTTCAAAAATCTTTGCCTGGGCCCCACTCTTGAGAGATCCTCATATAACTGTTCTGATATGGGCTTTGGGTATAGCTAGTTTTTAAGCACCAATCCTCCTCCTTCCCTCCATTCCTCAAACGTGTGGATAGGTTTGAGAACCACTAGACTAACGGTGGTTTTTCCTGTTTAAAGGAGATAATCAATCTGAGCTTTGTTTTTATATTGCTCTGTTCATGGCTTTGTTACAACTGAATTACTGTTATTACTCTTTCATTGTTAAATAAAGTAAGCAGGGCTTCCCTGGTGGTGCAGTGGTTAAGAATCCACCTGCCCATGCAGGGGACACGGGTTCAAGCCCTGGTCTGGGAAGATCCCACGTGCCGCGGAGCAACTAAGCCCACGTGCCACAACTTCTGAGCCCGCACACCACAACTACTGAAGCCCATGCGCGGAGAGCCCATGTTCCGCAACAAGAGAAGCCACTGCAATCAGAAGCCAGCGTACCACAACAAAGAGTAGCCCCTGCTCACTGCAAGTAGAGAAAGCCCACGCACAGCAACGAAGACCCAACACAGCCAAAAATAAATAAATTTAAAAAAATAATAAAGTAAGCAGCCTGTGTTTGAGTTAAAAAAAAAACAAAACAAAAAAACAAACCTGTAGTTTAAACATAAAAATCAATGAAAATAAACTAAAATTTAAGCTCTCAAATTTGTTAGGCAAAGAATATTATTCATTTTATAATTTTTGCTTTATATAATTCTCTAACCTGACATTGAATATAATTGTTTTTTGTCTTTATCTTACAAAGAATACAAACGCTAGAAATTCTTTGTCTTTTGGTGCCTAAAATGCATATCTCTCAAAAAAATTTCTCGGGGCTTCCCTGGTGGTGCAGTGGTTGGGAATCTGCCTGCCACGCAGGGGACATGGGTTCAAGCCCTGGTCTGGGAAGATCCCACATGCCTTGGAGCAACTGGGCCCGTGCGCCAGAGCTGCTGAGCCTGTGCTCTGGAGCCCATGAGCCACAACTACTGAGCCGGAATGCCGCAACTGCTGGGGCCTGTGCACCTAGAGTCCATGCTCCGCAGCGGGAGAGGCCACTACGATGAGAGGCCTGCACACTGCAGCGAAGAGTGGCCCCCACTCGCCACAACTAGAGAGAGCCCGTGTGCAGCAGCGAAGACCCAATGCAACCAAAAATAAATAAATTAAAAAAAAAATTTCTCAGTGGGAAGTAGGAAATGGCCATTTTATGTTCTAACTTAGAATTATTAAGTAATTAAAGGTTAACTGAATTATAAGACTAATAATGAAGATTAATTACTTTTAAAGTTCTTCAGGGAAATAAAATGAAGATAGCTTTCTAATGCTGAAATTTGCTCAATAGGAAATCCTTCCTGGGACTTCCCTGGTGGCGCAGTGGTTAAGAATCTGCCTGCCAATGCAGGGGACATGGGTTCGATCCCTGGTCTGGGAAGATCCCACATGCCGTGGAGCAACTAAGCCCGTGCGCCACAACTACTGAGCCCGTGTGCCACACCTACTGAAGCCCACGTGCCTAGAGCCCATGTTCCACAACAAGAGAAGCCACACCGCAGTGAGAAGCCCGCGCACTGCAACGAAGAGTAGCCCCCGCTCGCCACAGCTAGAGAAAGCCCGCACATAGCAAAGAAGATCCAACGCAACCAAAAATAAATACATTAATTAATTAAAATAAATAAAAATAAAAATAAGTTGTCCTCTGTTAAAATAAAAAAAAAAAAGAGATCCTTCCTAAAGAATGGAAGACAGGTTCAAAAGCTCTATTTATTTAGTCACTTATTAAGCCTCAAACACACATAATTAAAATGATATTAATCCCTGTAATCCTGACATCCTATCTCAAAAGTACAAAAAATAAATTTACCTCAGTAAATTCCATCCTGGGTGGAAATATGTTAAGAAGGCATGTGCTTTCGGTCAAATCCCCCATCAAAACCTACCAGATATCTGCTTTTCTGCCATAGCCTTCTCCACTAATCACTTCGGGGCTCATCCAGTATGGTGTGCCTGTGACAGACTTCATTCCTGTCCCCGAAAGACAGATGGTTTGAAGCCGTTTGCTGGCCCCAAAATCTCCTAGTTTGACGTTGCCTGTTGAATCTCGCAGAATATTTGCGCCTAAAATAAGAAATATCCTCATTTCATTATTTTTATTGGCAATTTGGAATACAACATAAAAGAACGGCAGAAAATTACTTAGCAGACTCTTCAATCTGTCTCCAAAATCAGGCTGCTTTTCACCTTCCGAGCAGTACCTGGCATAATGCCAGTCATACAGTCAGTGTGCGTTAAAAATTTATTACATGAACTCTGAATATTTAGAGTCACCTGTGTGATTCAAGACCTAAGAAGGTTCTCCCACCGAAAAGGACTGGTGCAAGTGGGAGGCGAGGATGAAAAAGAAGAGAAAGGGGGAAAGGACTGCGAATGTGAAGTTCAGAGAAGGATGAAGAGAGCAAGTAGCAGGCTCTTGGCCCCAATTTCTCTGTCATAAAGTAAGAAGCCCATGTCTATAGATTGTTTCCCTGAGGACCTAGCATCTCCTCAGGAACCTCTTAAGGGACCTTCATAATCAAAGTTTTTTCATTCTTCATTCTCAATTTCTGTATAGTATATTTTAAATCTAATCTAAGCAAGCTTTGAGGTTTCTGCTTTAAAATTTCATTTACTTCTATAGTAAACTTTTAATTTTATTTATTATAAACTGACCTTGACAGCCTGGCTGAGGTGGTGTTTGCCGAGTCCTCCCCTGTAAAGTCACTCCTTCCCCTTTTCCATACTTAGCTCTTCGGAAGAAGTTCACTATGTGTACAGGAGTGAGAAGTTATGCTCCAGGCTTAGTAGTTACATATACTGGGAATTATTCTGCATGGGAGATTTGTCTCTTCTCTCCCATTTATTTATTCAACCATCCATTTCTATCAGTCTGAACACATGGATATTTATTTTATACTTTGGGTTATAATCCAATGACTTTTTGCTCAAGTTGTTCCAGCTTTGGTCATTGGGAGCTCTCTCTATTGGCTCCTGTGTCCCTCTGCTATACCTCAATCATTGTGTTCTTGCTTGATCTGATTTCTGGATTGTTTGTTTGTTTCTTAGTATCGTCTTACGTTCTGGTACTAGAAGATGCTCCAGGCTCACCTTGTGTACCTCCTGTACCGCTTCTAGAATCAGCCATTTCTCCAAGGAGCACTAGTTCTGTTTACTGAAGAATGGTATCAGAAACCAAGATCTAGGAGCTAGGTTCATTTATTTTTATTCTCTATTTTCCCCCCTTTATCATTCTTTAAACTCAATCTTTTTTCTGGGATTGTAAGTCTAGTTTCTTCATACATAAATTATTTCTATTCTCATTTTTAGCTTTTTCTATAAACTGTTTTTAAATGAGCGGCTTATTAGCTTACCTAATTTTAGTTTCTAAATTTTACCTCAATTATTTTTAAGTCTTCCTAACCTTAATCATATTTTATATTAAAAAAAAAAGATTCCCTATTTGTCTTTTTTTTTTTTTTAATGGCCTCTAAGAAGGAGAGTGAATAGTGGAAAAGATCTGTATTATAGACTGGAGAGACTACAGACTGGCCATCCCCGCCATGAACTTCTGTACCTGTCTTCCTGTTCTCCCAGCAAATTTCCCAGTCTAGTCAAGGAAGGCTTTCCAAAGCCTCTCTCCGGGGAGGGTTAAGGATGCATTCTCTGCATGCCATAAGCCTAAGTATGCCGTGGTACCAGGGACTCTCTAAGACAGCACTGCCTTTTTAACATCTCCCGCTGTCCAATTCTTAAAGAAGGACTCTGTCAAAAAAAGCCACCATGTCTAAAATATTTAACCTGGGGAAGGACAAGAAACAAGCCAGTTTTTACTGGTTACCAGCTGGGAAGGAACAGGCCCAGGCAGGTCACAGACAGAGAGAGCTATCTCCGGGGAGTAATCACCGATGCTGAACCAACGGCCAACCATACAAAGGGCTGAGGAGAAAATGTATAGCCAGGTTCCCAATACAGTTATCTAATTTTTAAAAACTTACTCTGGATATGTTAAAAGTAAGCTATGAAGGAGAGTTTTCAAATATATACAAAAGCAGACCGAACCGCATATGAACCCCTCACACAGCCCCAACCTCTTCCAGCCACTCCTCTTCCCCTCTCATACTATCTGAATCAGATGAAAGACGTCGTGATCAATCAATAGTTCAGTCCATATCTTTAAAAGATAAAGACTCTTATCACACCTAAGAGAACAGACAGTAACTCCTTTAATATTATTAAATATACACTCAGTGGTTTTTTCAGTTTTTCTTTAAAAACAAAAAATCAGAATCCAAATAAGGTCCTTACATTGAGAATCACTAATACATCTTTTAAGTCTTTCCTAAAGTTCCCTCCAACCTTTTTTTTTTCCTTTGCAGTTTATGAAGAGTCTAAGCTGTCTGCCTATAGCTTTCTTATTGTCTAGATTTTGCTCAGTCCATCCCAAGGAGTCATTTAACATGTTCATCTGTTCTATATATATGTTCTATAATTCTCCAATTTGGTAGCTGAATCTAGAGGGTTGATCAGATTCAGGTTCAAAATTTTTTTTTTTTGGCAAAACTACTTTGTAGATAATGATATAGTCTATGAATAGGAAGTATGTAATGACAGACTGTCTGTGTGAAGTGATGTTAACAGCTATTAATATTTAGTGCTTATGTCTACTAATCTGTTAGTCGTTGTAAAATGGTACTATTCTATCATTCCTGCTTCATTTGTTAGCCAAAATATTTTTATAAAGGTAAGTTTCCTTTCATCCACTATTTAGTCCTCAGTACAGTTCATAAAAGAAAGGTCCAATAAAGAAACCCTATTATGAAATAATGAGTTGGTTCCCTAGCAACAATGATCAATTAATTTTTACCCTAGGTTTCATTATGAACTCATAAGTCTAAACTTAAAAGGAATCAACTAGCTTTCCTTTGCCCTCTCCATTTAAAAACTGCTCATTATAAAAATTTAGGAAATACATAAAAAGTAAAAAGCATGCAGGAGAAAAACAACTATCACTCACTCTGCCACTTGGAAATAACCACTGTTCATCATGTAGAGATTGTTCTTCTAAGTCATACTTTAATTTTACAAACTTGAGATCATACTGCTTCATCCAATTTTATACCTTACATTTTTCTTATCAATATATTTCCCCTATAATGCTTTTAAATCAGCTTGTTTCCAACCTCCTCATTTTACTGGCAAGGTTAGAGGAGGATCCGCTTGGGGGGTAGTAGCTCCCCTCGGCTCCTTTACCTTATTATCAGGGGTAAAGAGAAACTGGCTTGAATAGATTATTCCTAATAGAATAATTCACAATCAAATCATTTTCCTATGTGTTTTATTTTTTTAATTGAAGTATGCTTGACCTACAACACTATGTTAGTTGCAAGGTGTACAACATTGTGATTCAATATTTCTGTACATTACAAAATGGTCACCACCTTATGTGGTTCTTTAAGCTTTCGGGTTTTGGACTTGATAGCTGAGGTCTGCCTAAGCTGGGTAGACCCTGAGGTGAAAGACAGGCTCCTGTTTCTTTCAGATCATGAGCCGTGCTGTCATCCCCTAAGACTCACTAGTAAGGTCCATTCGTTACATGTGATCTGGCTCAGGCATTCTGCAGCAGATCCCACTCTATGACCAGACACTGGTTAGGAATGTTCTCTTTAGCCTGAATATGGCCATATTCACGGTGTGACATACCACAGAAAGGAAGTAAATTCCTGGTAGCTCATAAGAGCCCCTAGAAAGACCAATGAAAAAAAAATTTTCAATTTATTATTTATAAATGTGTGTTGTGTATTTGTTCATTATTCTCGTCAAATGATTGAATAAAGTGATCTTTATATTCGGGTCACAACCTGGTTTTTACAGAATGAAGCCTATCAGTGTGCTTTGCAGACAGAGTTTTATGACTCTCAAACTTACATACCTCCATCACTATTTTGTCTCACTTCATGCAGTTACCTTATGTAACTGATCCATGAAAACAGTTGAGTTTTTGAGTTTTAAAAAGTGAGCTTAACTGAGTTGCAGTTTATCAAAGCTCAGTCTTGGTCTCTCTTCTCATTCTCTCCCTTAGGTAATGAGGTCCATTCCCTCAGCTTTAAATATGATCTCAGCATAAAGTACGTCATCACCGTAACTAACTTTTGAGTGCTTTCTAGGTACCAAGAACGGTTTTAAGCATGTTATACGCATGAACTCATTTAATCCTTGTAAGAATCCTGTGAGCTGTTCACTATTACCACCCTCCTTAAAAATGAGGAACTGAGGCATAGAGAGATTGTCTCGTCTAAGGTCACACATCTGGTGATGGATAAAGCCTGAATCTGATTCAGGTCAAATTCAGAGCCCCTATTCTTAACCGCTATGTTCGAATGCCTGTGCGCTATGTGTGAAAACATGTCTCATTTTCATGCTCATTTGAACTTTACTGATTCTGTGAGCCCCAACAGGGGAGCTTCCCTCTTGTGGCGACCTGAACAACACGACTAGCTGGAACTGTTTTCCCCTGGTATTTTAAAGGTGCATGTATTAAATGTTGAATTTCTTAACCACAGCACATGTTTTGTTAAAAGAAAAGAACTGTGTACTTAAAAAATACCTCATTACTTACCTTTTATATCTCTATGAACAATCATATTACTGTGCAAATAATGGACTCCCTCCAGAATCTGACGGGTGTATTTCCTAGTCACATTCTCAGTAAGAGCTCCATATGCTTTTAGTTGGTCCTTAATTGAACCCTAGGATAAAAGAAAACGAAAGAAAACTATAGTATGGTTTGAAATGAAAACTACTAGTAAATCTTTATCTTTAAAGATGTGTATATGTATATTTATTATTCTTATCGACTGAATAAAGTGATCTTTATTTTATTTTTAACATCTTTATTGGAGTATAACTGCTTTACAATATTTTATTTATTTTTAATTGAAGTGTAGTTGACATACAATGTCATGTTAGCTTCAGGTGTATAACATAGTGATTCGACATTTAAATGCATTACAAAATGATCACCACGATGAGTGATAACCATCTGTCTCTGTACAAAGCTATTACAGTATTATTGACTATATTCCTTATGCTGTATATTACATTCCCATGACTTATTTATCTTAAAACTAGACATTTTAATTTGGAGAATCCTAGTTCATGACTGGGAGGCTTTAATTGGAGAGCACAGGAATTCTCAGGAAGGACATTATATGCTATTAATTTAACATAAAACTCTACTATATTCCCTGACTAGAACTGTGGAAGGAAGCCTTTAAAACTATTCTTTGACTGATACCCTTGTTTCTATGACTATGCTGGTTCTATCTCCTGTTCCTTGCAACTGTATTTTTAAAAATTCTCCAGTACTTTTATCTTGCATTGTTTTTGCCCTGAATACATTTTTGATTTTCCTACTTGCTCTTCTATATACGTCCTACTTTAATTTTATTTATTTTGTTCTTACTCTGTTTTTAAAACAGTTTTATTGATACCTGCAAACTTACTTCTCAGGAGAAAGAATGGGTATGATTAGAAGATCTGAACACACGTGAGATTTTAAAGTTTTTCTTTTATATACTCACCATTTTAGTTCAAAACATGAGAAAAATATATTAAAAAGGAATTTCTAATTTTCTTACATGTTTTAGGCAGGATGAGGTACCATCTCTGAGAAGAGGGAATCAATCTGAAGTGAGACATAGGCACTTGAATTTTGAAAAAGCTTCCCTGATGATTCCAATGTGCAAATTTGATAAATAATCACGACTTTAAAAGATGGAAATAAAATGCTTCCTGAGGGACAAAATCTTTTAGAGATAACATATCCAAATGTTCCTGTCTTTCCTTGAATACTGGTAAACTGTGTACTTTGTCATATAAAAATAGATCCTTGGATTTTACAGGTTTAGCCATTTGCTGTTTCCACTATTCATGAGCAAGCCCTGAAGGGACAGCAAGATGCAATTCTGCTGACCCCAACTTGCAAACACGTGTGGAAAGCCCTAGGCAGTGAATGAACCCAGACAACCAGTCATACCTGTAACTCAATGCGGCTTGTTCTTCAGTCAACGTATTATGTCTCTACTTGTAGTAATGCACAAAATAACACAGCTAGAACTGAGCTTTCCAAACCATAAGCCCCCAGATACTTGTAGGCTGCAAATGAGTGTCAGACTTACAGAGCCTCTGGGCCCTCAGGCAGCTGGGCCAGTGGCCCATGGTGCTAACAGCTCCGTCAGTGTAGTCTGTTTACTGCTGTGTAACATGAAAATATTATCTTCTTCAGTGTGAACAACTGGAATGGGCTGGAAAGCACTGTGTCAGATAAAAACAGTGTGTGTGTGTGTGTGTGTGTAAGAGTAACAGAAAGAAGTCAACTGCTAGGTCAGGTATTGGAAATAAAAAGAAAGTTATGGTTCCGGTGTGAAAGTAGTTCTAGATAGACTAAGGAATGGAATGTTATGTTGGGAAAAACTGAAGAATGGAATGACAATTTTGGCAAAGCTTGAATCTAGGGCATAAAGGGGTCCATTATACCAAATTTACTGAAAGAAATTATATAGCATCATTTACACACTTGGAGATTCACGGAAGTCTAGGAACATCTATGTCCATCCCATATATGCCATGGGCTTGCCATACACATAATTCATTTAGATTGTCAGTGAACTATCATTAATTTAGTAACATGCTTTTCAAATTCAAGGAGTGATAACCTAGACTTTGAAAAGACAGCTGCCTTCACAAAACCTAATGAGAAACATGATCTAACGCCTTTTCCTGAATAGTCCTAGTTTAGTCTTAAGATTGCTAAATATATAAAGATTACCCATATGTCTATTTGTGATGTAAACTGGTTCTAACCAATGAGCCATTTTAATTAATTTTATCTTCAACAATCTGGGTCTCTATTCACATTTATTCATAGCTATTTCCTTATTTTTAATTTAAATATTTGTTGCACAAACAGTAATGGGAATCTGAATAAGAGAAAAGTCAATCACAATCCCAACATAATACATTTTCATTTTTCTAAGTTTCTTCTGTTCTTGTCCAAATACAGATACTTTTAAAATATCATTACCAATATTAAAAAGCATTTTATATTCTTTTTCTCTAAGTACTTCCTCCAACTTTGCTACGTGGGCTTCACAATTTTAATTTGTAATATATACTCTCTTGGACAATGCCATCATAATTTACTTCCACTGGGGGAATTGATATTTCCACTTTTTCCATCACAGATAGTACTAAAATAAAGGTTCACAGCTTTCTCCTTCTTTTGGATTACTTCTGTAGACTAAACTTTTTTTTTTTTTTGTAGACTAAATTTTAAAAAACAATTTACACTGCCAACATAATCTTTGAAAATAAAAAAGTAGCAATGATGAATAACAGTGGTGTCCCTATAAACAATTATTCATGAAGATAAAAATCAAAGTAAAATTTACTGTTGCTGTTGTAAGACCGAGGATGGTTTAAGACCATTACAATCGGCCTGTATTCGCAGGCCTCGCGTCTGGGGATTCAACCAACTGCTGACTGAAAATATCTGGAAAAAAAAATTCCAGAAAGTTCCAAAAAGCAAAACTTGAATTTGCTGCACTGGCAACTATTTACATAGCATTTACATTGTAGTTGTAACTATTTACATAGCATTTACAGTGTATTAGTTATTATAAGTAATTAAGAGATGACAAAGTATATGGGAGGATATGCATAGCTTATATGCAAATACTACACCATTATATAAAGGACTTGAGCATCTTTGGATTTTGATAGCCGTGGGAGGTCCTGGAACCAATTCCCTGGGGACACTGAGGGACAACTGTACTATGAGATACTGATCCACAGTTTTATTGATCCATAAGATTAAACTGCAACCTGTACATTCTACATACAATTCTAATAAGCTATTTCCTTAAAGACCCATAAATCAAGCCTTTTTCTAACATATACTGCCTATTATGAGAATGAATGTATTTTTAAGTGAGTAAATATACCACCATCTTGAAAATCATTAGTATTAGAATGTACTCTACAAATACTAAAAATAATGAAGAAGGAATGACAGAGTTTTTTGCAAATCACATTTTTCACCTCCCAATGAAATTACTGACTCAGGCAATGACTATCAATCTGTGTTAAAAACATTAGATGGATGGTTGAAAAGGAACTGGATATTCCTATGTGCCACTGCTGTAAGCCCAGATTACCTTCTGGTCTCCAGGAAAAAACAAAACTTTACAATGGAAGAATCAGGACATCAATCACCCTAGTCAAGCAGTCAACCTTAGCATCACTACCAGTAGAACAACCAGAAATTGTATGTCTCCTAATGGGATGCACAGCATCATTTAGGATGCATGCGAATAAATGTTGAATTTGAATATAATTTAGATTTTAGATCTAACTTGGAGTTTACAGGAAATACGGGGGTAAACGAACAAACTAAACACCACCACGAGGATGCAAGGGGAGAAATCTATGAGATGAGACTGTCAACAGAACAACTAGTTTGGTCTCTTTCTTTTTTTTCTTCTTAACGTCTTTACTGGAGTATAATTGCTTTACAATGGTGTGTTAGTTTCTGCTTTATAACAAAGTGAATCAGCTATACATATACATATATCCCCATATCTCCTCCCTCTTGCATCTTCCTCCCACCCTCTCTACCCCACCCCTCTAGGTGGTCACAAAGCACCAATAGCTTGGTCTCTTTGTCGAATCTGTCACCTAAAACTGTTCTAGATTAATAGAGGAATAAGAGACATAGTAGCAAAATGTAATGTGTGGTCCTGGACTGAGTCCTGGTTTGGAGAAGCCAGTTATTACAGGTTATTTTTAGGGCACTTAGGGAAATCTGAGTATAGACTGCTATGATGTCTGTAACCTATTTTAGCATACTTTAGTATTTTTAAAAACGAGTTAAAAAATACAAAGATAGATGAAGAAGACAGAAAATAAAACTATATTACCCATTTCCCATTTAAAACTCTTCCAAAATGTCCTTAACATTTTATAACCAAAGTTTTGTTGTTTTTCTTTATTCTCAACTAAGACGTTAAATAGAATCTCTCTATTTTCAAAGGATGTACTAACTCACCCCTGGCATATATTCCATAAATATGGAAAGCGTCTTTTCTTGGGGGTCCCTCAAACAGCCATAATACTGAACAATTCGCTCATGCAGCAAGTTTTTCAGCAACTGAATTTCACACTCAAGTGCATTTACTTCCTGAAAGACAGAACTCACTGTTAAGTCTTTACAGCATGGCTAGTAAAAGCAAAAAAATTCTACCTTCGTGGACCATCAAGGTGATTTCACTCTGAAATTTTCACTTCCCAAGGAATAAACATTTTAAAGTCTCTAAACAATAATAACTTTTGTAACAGTCCTTGATGGTATGCTAAAGCAACACTAAATCTTACATTAGGAATATAACTGAGTACTAAAAGAGAAAAATCCATAGTACAAAGTAAACAAACATATCTAGTTATCTATTTTTTTTGCAAATAATTTGTATTGAGGAAAAACAAAAAATTCTATTATGTGTTATATTTATTTTAGTAAAAATGCTTCTTATAATGTGACAAAGTAGCTTATGCAGTGATTCTTACCTTGCTGGTCTCAGGGCTATCTGGGTCAAACTGAACTTGCTTAACAGCCAATTCTCTTCCTGTATCAACATCATAACAGAGGTAGACCCTGCCAAAGGCTCCCTGGCCAAGCAGTTTGCCCAATCTCCAGTTGGTTGGAGCGCGAGGTGCTAAAAAAGAACATCTTCTTAAAATGGAATAGCCCAATGGCACACAATGGTTAAGGACTACTGCATTAGTGATATCCTTAATTGAATATGCTTGGATATTAAGGGAAAACCATGTTCATCCAAATTCATAACGATCATCATCTTTGAAAACTATAAGAACTCTAAACCCAAACAAGGTTCAGATCCCTATGACTAATTTTTTCCAATGAGTTTTTTTTCACCTGATTATAAACATAATAGCATTTTCACTCAATTTAAGATGCCACTGATTATGTAAGATGCACTACTTCTAATCTTTATTGCAGTAATATCTGTAATTAGTTTTTCAACTGCCTACAATGTAGAAAGCTGGAAAGACCATCGCTCTCATTCTAACAAGAGGAAATCTTGAAAGCAGCCAGTAGGGGGAAAAGCACACTATATACAGAGGAACAAAGATAAGAAATACAGCAGACTTCTCCTCAGAAAGTATACAAGCCAGAAGACAATGGAGAAATAACTTTAAAGTGCTGAAAGAAAAAAAACTGCCCAGAATGCTATACCCAGAAAAATATATCTTTCAAAAATAAAGGAGAAATATGAGTTTTTCAAACAAACAAAAGCTGAAAGAATTTATTACTAGTAGACTCGTACTACAAGAAAAGGTTAAAAATAATTCTTTGGGCAAAAGGAATTTGATACCTGACAGAATCTTGGATCTACATAAAGATCTACAGAAATAAACTGGAGGTATATTTAAAAGACATTCTTCTCCTATTTTTAATCACTTTAAAATATAGTTGTCTAAGGCAAAAATAGCAGCAATGTAGTGAGAGTCACAGATGTGAAAGTAAAATATGACAACACTAGCACAAAAGGGCGGAATTCAGAGTATAAAAATATTGCTGCAATAAATATCTTTGAGCATGAATCTTTTATACATTGCTTACATGATAAAGTTCAAATACTTCACAATCCGGCCTTAGTTACCATTCTAATTCTACTTCGACTGTTTCAAGTAAGATACCCTCTACTTCAGCCAAAAATGAACTATTCCCCATTTTCAGAATATATCATGGCCTCTTGCACATGTCACCTCCTTAACTGGTGAATTCCTATGCACATCATTCTCCCCATTAGATTACATCTTAGAGGCCATATTTGAAATCTCAGAGCTAAGCACTCAATAAGGATATGTGGAATGAATGAATGAATGACTTAATTGGTAACAATTTTCCTAATAAAAGCAAAGGACAGAATCATTTAAAGTAATAGCAGTAATACCATGCTTATACCTGACATTACAACCACCTTTAGAAATACCATTTTTACCTCTTTTGAGATTCTGGTCTCACCGTGAAGACTGGCTTGGTATTTATTCTTTTTTAATACCATAAAATTCTGCAAAGGCTCTGCTACACATTTCACTACGCCAATTTCTATTACTCACAGCGGCTGGGTGGGCTGATGTCCATTACAGTCAAAGTAGGATTGTCTATGTCACTTCCCCTTCTTCTTATTCGACTCTCATCATACTCTGGGGTAAAGATACTGCTTCCACTACTAGTGCTTAAGGAGTGGTCTGTAGGACTGAAACTCACAGGAGACCGGAAGCTGGTCCCCTGGGTCCTTCTAGCTCTTGGAAAAGTTTTACGACCTACAAAGTGAAAACAGAATTACCTTGCAACTTTTATTAATATATTATAATTAAAAGTATTTAAAATTTGTAACATAAGGAACAGAAATTTGTTCTGTGACTAGGCTAAGAAACTAAAACAGCAATTATTTGATTATATGTTTTAAACTTAAGAATAGTATTTTTTAAGAGTGCAAAGAAATATCTTTGTTAACACTGAATCATGAAGTAAAAAATAAAAATAGAAAGAAGAGAAAAGTGAAAGCAGAAATGAAAAGTGGGGAAAAAAGAAACAGAATCTGAATATAAATTCAAATAACCTCTTATGTTAACACACACACATTCATAAAAGCATAGAACTCCCTCAGTTTTGTATAAAAAGGAGAAAAAATATATTTTATTCTCATTTCCAATAATGATTTAAAATACAAAATAAAAATTGGAAAGTTTATAGGCAGCAATTTTTTTTCCTTAAAAGGACAATGCAAGTAGGCATTTCAACATCAAGGAATAGTTTTCTAATTAATACCATTTTTAACTACTCCTTTTTTTTTTCTAAGGGAAAGATAAGTATTATGAGGTAAGTTGGCATAAAGCTAAGATGTTATTGTAGTTTTAATTATGATCCAATATCTTTAAAAAAAGTTTTAAGCAGAAAACTAAGTGATATAGGAACAAGTTTATTTTTATTGTTTCTGAGATTTTTAACAAACTGTTCTTTGATCTAATAAAAACTTACCATCATTATAGTCTTGATGATGATATGAAACATGATACCTTCTTGGATATGTTCCTCCTTTTCCAAATTTCTCAAAGATAGGGTTATCATAGTCTATTAAGACACACAAGAAAGTTGTATACAAGTTATACAAAAGTCAAATATTTCCAATGATGAACAACACATTTACTCATTTTTATTTGATTTTTTTAAAAAAAGTTCCCTCGCCCTCCCAGCCAAAAGATTATTCAATGACATAACATTTAAAGATTTAGAATGTGAACAGTCTAACCTGAAAATTCCTGATGATTATCTGGGTAGCTCTGGGCCCTAGGCATTCGTGATTTTGGATAGCTCTCTCTAAAAGTAGAAAAAGTCTTGTTATTTCAAGACAAAATATTTAAGACATTTAAAAAAATCTTTATGCAATACCAATATCTATCTGTATGTGTATATATACATACATATATAAAATAACATGTATTTTTATATATACATACATATATACAAACATACATACATATATACAAACACACATACATATATATACACATATATATGCTCTCTCTGAAACATTAACTGAGAAAGGGGGAACTTCTTTTCAAACACTTATTTGGTACGTGCACCGCAAAAAGCCTGGCTTTTAAAATTAACCCACAGAGTACAGTGGTAAGAATGATACATTTTGGAATTACAGATGCATGGAAACACCTGTGCTTCAATCCTAGCTCTGCCACTTAAACTAGCTATTGCAACCTTGGCAAATTACCTTTCTGAGACTATTTCCGCATTTATAACAAGGAGATAATAATGTCTAACTCATCAATTTTATACTTATCTACCTCAGGACAGTGTCTTTCAAGTATTAAGTACTCAATATATAGCTTTCACAACACAATTTCCCTGAATTTCTTAAATGTTTTAAATATCTATCTTGAGATAGACATGGGCACAGACAAAGGTTTCATGTATATGGGTAACAAAAAATTAAATGTAAAGTTCCATACAATATTAGTTATATTTTCCAAATTTGCTTTCATAAAGCAATTCCAGAGGAGATTAAATAGGTCATGATCTTAATAAAGATACTGACTTTGCATGCTACAGGTGAACACTGTCCGACTGAGACCAAGAGAGAGGGAGCACTTGTAACCGAAAATTCACAGATGCAACTTGCCCCAGCTTATATTCCTGAACAGTTGTCTCACAAAAGTACTTAAACTTTAATTGACCAAAATACTGGGACATAATTATCAAGAATATATGTTATTTATAATTTGGTGCCAGAATGAACATAATCCTGAACAGGTGCAACAACTCAAGAATCTCCAAAACAAAACCTATTATGAAAAATTTGACAGCAGTTTCACCAACACAGGTTTAAAAGTAAACGTACATAAATTCTAAGTTTGCCTTTAGTTTCAAACACAATTTAGCAAGCAGGAAACTCAAAATATTATAATCAGATATCATTTTAACTAAAAAAGATACTGAGCCCATGAAGTTAAGAAATTTGTCCAAACTGAAAAAATCAATTTGCTGTAAGTATAGATGAGTATCAACTACATTCCTCTGAATGTAGCACGAAAGAGTTGATACTTCGACACGTTATATATATGCATGTTTACCCATATATATTAAAAAACAAAAACTACAATCAACATTACCCATCCAGAGGGCTATCAAGTGATGGACAACTCCCTGAGCCAGAATTTTCAGGGCTGCTTAAAGATAATGGGTCCAGCATCTAGAAAAATAAATGGGTCCACCTTGAGTCTGCATGATATAACCAGAAGTTACTGTTTTTTAAAAACAGCTTTATTGAGATATAATTCATGTATCATAAAATTCACCCATTTAAAGCATACAGTGCAGTTCAGTGGTTAATATTGAGAATGTATAACCCTCACCATAATCTCAGAACACTTTCAGTACCCAAAAAAGAAACTCCATATCCAACAGCAGTCATCCCCAGAGTTATTCATTTTTAAACGTTTTAAAAGTAGTTGTCCTTGTAGGTAGGCTACAACTTCAAAATTTACTAACAGAAAAATAGGAATTTTCTATCTCTTTCTCTCTGGATTATTATCTAAATAATTAAAAGCTAAAACACTTCACATAATTTTATTTACTGAAAACTGAACAAAGGGGCCACCCAAATGGAAACAAATGACACCATGACTGCTACATGATTAGAAAATGTAAACTCCTGCAATAATATAAGCAGCCAATGTAAAGAAAACAATAGCAAATCCATGAAAATACTTCAATACCACAAAACTTTAAAAAACATTTTTAAATGTTTTAGAAAGTAGACAAACCTCAGCTTCACAAAGTTAAATATTTATAGTTTTACTGTGTCTTTCAAATGTTAATTTAAAAAAATCCGAATGTTAATCTCAGGATTATAAACAAATGCATTCATTCACTTATGGATGAGCAACGTAAGAGAATCAGCCTCATTCCACCTTCTTTATACGTGAATGCACACAGACACATGTAAATTAGTGGGGTTTTCCTATAGTTCTACTACTTTGTTCGCTTATAAAGGAAGATATGGGATTGGAGAAGAGGTAAAACAAATACCCCCTCCTCCATATACCTGCCAAACCACACTATTCCCTGACAACATCCCTTTAAATGAAATTAAAAACCACATCCAAATTTTGCTTACTTGGTCCATGCTCTCTGGAATGAACTCTCCTTCACTGTTGATACTGGTAAATGACCCATTCCGGGCAACCTGGTGTAATTCATCTGGAATGTATCCAGGGGGAGGGGAGCTTCTATCTCTACTAGTGGGACCTCAAAGGAGAAAAATTATATGATTTTATAAATTCCAGCAGGGAACCAATTCTTGTTTTAATTAAATATACACTCAAAATTTCTGGACTATAATACGAATGCTTTTAGCAACTGAAATCTAGTTTTTATTAAAGCTTATCAGAGCACTCATGTCTGTAAAACTTCAAATGTTTTTATTCCTTTCTAAACTCCCACCTACTGTAATTATTAACCTTATTGTAATATTCACTTACATTTTTTAGGTGTATGTTCTTCTGACTGCTGGCAACTGCATTATGAGTATTGTATTGATAATACAATAAAGATTTTTAGACAAATGCCACTGCTTCTACACTTTCAAAGGTCACTTGTACCCTGGTATATGTTACCCTTTAATGTAATTTATGGAAGGCATCATGATGTAGTGGAAAGAATATGGGCTTTACAGTCCAACCTCAATTTAAATCTCAGTTCCAGTTATTTACCAGCTCTGCGTCTTTGGGAAAGTTATCCAATCGCCATGAACCTGTTTCCTCATCTGTAAACATGGGACTAAATCTCTCCTTTGCAAGGGTGTTGTGATGGCAAAATTATTCATAATGAACATATGCTGTGCACATTTGTCTACATGATGTTCCTTCCATTGCCACTCTTTAATCTTTAGAAACCTAAAGTGAGGTTACTTCTTAGTCATTTAGTCAACATTAGAATGTTTCCAATTTGGAATCCTGGATTTTATTCTTGGGTACTTAAAATTAGGCTTTTGGCAGCAAGCCATATTCCTGGAATTTAAATTTCTTCATAGTTTAGAAAATTAGAGAATCTAATATAGTTCATCTAATTATGCTATGTTTATTAACACAGTTTCTCAGCTTTCCTCCTTATTTTTTGAAATTAAACTATAAAAAAGATATGATGAAATCATGTGAGCATTTGAGTTCTGGTCAGATTTAAAGCAAAAAAGGCTTTTGCCTCATGTAAAGGGGTCACTGTAAATACGTGTCGGCATTTGTTAGTGAAGAGATAGGGAGAAAGAGAACAAAATGATTATCAAGAGATATGCATGAAAAAGATAATTTTTCTACACGGGACTCCAAAATTATTAGGAACTATTGAGCCAGTGGTTGATTTGGGCTTTGTAACAACTATGATCACAATGTCCCTAATATTTTTATTTCTTCCATATGACCCTATTTATAAACGAAGATAAATATACTCATTATTCGAAGCAGATAGGGAAGAAAAAAAGCTTAGAAAATTTCTTCATCTTCTTAATTGATAACCCATTTTTTTGAACCTTTGTTATTAATAGGTATGCCAATGCACTCTTGGTCAAAACCTCCACACCAGCATATACTCCCATCCCAAAGGAAGTTCTTCCTCTATCTTTTGTAAAAATAATTGAAGGAGATAATGATCAATAAATAAGGAAAAAAGATAATGGTCATATCTATCAAAGCCATTTCAAGTTTAAAGAGGTGCCAAGAAAAGACTAGTAAATTTTATACTTTACAATTTCCAGTTTCTTCTTATGCTGGCACTGAAGTCAAACAAGAATATTTATTAGTAGAATAAGAGTGAGACATTCAGTACAGTTTTAAATCAAAATGAATTTAAAATGTCAATTTAACTAATGTATTTAGCTTGTTCTGTCTAATGCAACTAAGATGAATTAGCAATTTTTTACTTTAAAATGATAGGTACTATAATGATAAGAAAAAGGATAAAGAAATAAATGTATGATTAATAATAGTCATGCTTTCTAGTTTGAAAAGCAAAATGTAGTTTAAAAGTGTTCTCTCAGGGACTTCCCTGGTGGTGCAGTGGTTAAGAATCTGCCTGCCAATGCAGGGGACACAGGTTCGAGCCCGGGTCTGGGAAGATCCCACATGCCACAGAGCAACTAAGCCCGTGCACCACAACTACTGAGCCTACGCTCTAGAGCCTGTGAGCCACAACTACTGAGCCCTTGCGCCACAACTACTGAAGCCCGTGCACCTAGAGCCCGTGCTCTGCAACAAGAGAAGCCACCACGATGAGAAGCCCAGGCACCACAAGGAAGAGTAGCCCCTGCTCACTGCAACTAGAGAAAGCCCATGCGCAGCAATGAAGACCCAACGCAGCCAAAAATAAATAAATAAGTAAATAAATTTATTAAAAAGAAAAAAAAGTGTTCTCTCAATTGACTGCTACAACAATCCCATGATTTAAAGATGAGGACAATGTTAGTGGTCTCAGGTTAATTATAGAGCTGGCATTTGAATTCAGGTACCCCTAATGTTCTTTCATCAAAAATTTAAATTATATCAAAATACATCCAAATGAAGACAAGCAATTTTTATTTTACTTGTATATTATCTCTGCTGCTCATACTTCCAACACTTCTCAAACCCAAAGTAAAACAAAAGACAGACACTTAGAAGGAAGTAGTCATAAAAAAAGCTTTTGGGTAACAAAACAGAAGATGAATAACAGATTTTTTGGTTGGTTCACATGCTAATTTAATCTTTTCTTTCATTACTAACAATCCTCTTCTATCACCAGTCTTAGATTCCCTTCCTGCTTCCTCCCTATTCATCTGTTTTATGTCTCCTACTTCCCCCTTTAAATCCATCCCTCACATATGTTTTCATGCTACCTTTAATACCCATATTCACTGCCCTGTTAAAAAGATTTTTAAGTGTTTTTCGAGCAATGAAATGTTTTTATCATATAAAAATGTAGATTATCAATGTTGTATACAAATTGAAGAAGATACACAGAACTGGGGAGTTCAGAGCACCTCTGCCCAGCCTATGCCTCTCTAATAGGCCTCCTTTAAAAAAAGAAAAAAGAAGCACACAGGATCCATTTTTCTTTTTACCATAAACTTAAATATAAGTGTATTTTTAATGACTAATAAAGTAATTATAAAACATAATCTGGAAATTCTTAGCAATCTTTATTTTGGTAGCATTCTTGGCAATAACTAAAACTTAGAGAAAGGTTTATGAACTTAGTCCATCCATTAATTTTAATATGTTAGAATTACTTCATTTAATTTTTTTCCCTTCAGCTTATTTGTACAATTAAAACGCTTTTGAGGTTTTCTTTTAACTTGTTAAACATCAAAATACCCTGGGTATATAAAGAAAGGAAATATTTAAACTGGAGACTGCTAATCGTGTAATACTTGACATTAACTTTTCAAGGGACATCAGATACCAGAACATAGTTAACTGAACTAAATTACAAAGAGTACAGAGATAGGCTGCTATTTATCAGGATTATGTTTAGGTGTTGCCCTACCTTAAAGGATGGAGATGAAACCAAGAAATCACCCATTTCATGATTTCGACACTAGCTTTCTTACCTACTACAGAAAGTCTTTTTTTCCTCTCTGCTCCAAATACTGTGTTATCCAAATCTTCTAGTGATGGCAATGGCTCTAAATTAGTAGCCTACGAAGAAAAAAAGAAGATTCATGCTATTCTTCCCCTTTAGGGCTTTAATCAGAATCCTTTCCCCTACCAAATATAACCCAGGCATTCTATGTAACTATGTTTCATATATTGACTTTTACAAGCATAAATCCTATAATCCTCACTGAAAAAAAAAAAATCCCAATTCATACCTGTGCACTTCCGTTTATTACAAGTAATATTTTGAGGCTCTTCATATGAATACTACGATCCAGCAGTTCCACAGCTTTGTCCAAGTCATCTTGGGTGGTTAATGGAATCACCAACTAAACAAAAGGGAACATAATTATGTAGCCATCTCACCAGGTCAAGTCCTCCGGGAGCATCTCCATTACTATGGAATTATAAACCTCAAAATACCTTGCTCTTTGATTTGTCAGTATAATGAAATTCTGAACGAATACATGTATCTAGATTGTTTTGCTCTTCCCATCCTACCATCGCTAAAATCATAAAATGAGTATGGATTAATAAATTTTTTTGCTTTACTGAACATTAAATTCTTCTAGAAAACACATTTAAAGATTAAACACATTAAAGATTAAAGATTAAAGATCAATTTTCTAGGATATTTCCATAATATTATTAAACTTAAGTTATAATATCTTCACCTCAAAACAGCATTAAGGAACATACACAAAAACTATGTAAAATAACAGTACTATCTTTTATCTGCATTGATGAAAGGTTTACTTTTTTTATAGCAACCACAGATTCTCGTCCTCACCCGGTATGCTTACCAACATACAAAATACAATGAGCATCAGTGACGGATGCCATGGAGGGGTGCCTCCACTAATGTACCTGCAATCTACAGCCTACCTGGCGCTCTTATCTCTGACTTGACCACTACAGTCTAAAACAAGTAAGCTAAATGGGTGAGCCATCCTACAGTAACGCCTGAATGTTGAAATCTGCTTTCATTAGTCCTCTCGTGGGTCAGATGTTATAAGGGACAAAAGCACCTGAACAGCCTGTGAGGAAAAAGCATGATTCATACTACTTAACAAAATACTTCTTTTTTTAAAAATGTAAACTTAGTAGCTTAAGATGACTTTGTCAATAATCTTCAAAGTACATTCCGTTTCACTGAAAGGACAGAATGAAAACAAGTGAACGTATTCCATACTTGTGAGCCGGCACTAACTAACACAGTATATAAGCCAATCAAGCGTAAAGGCCTAGTTAGTTAAGGGTCCTCTACAGTACAAATATCTCGCAGGTAAGGACTCCCCCTAAGCCAGCAATGAACACAGAGCACATCAAAAACCAAATACTTGGTAAATATTGTTTAATAAATATCATAGGGTAAAAGCTTCATCTGCACCCAAACCCACTAGCTGACATGGTGTGCATTCATTCTCCGTAGATTTCTTTATGAAAACTATTCCTTGTTTGAAGAAAGGCTGCCAGACACAAATACAAAGCAGAACTAATGTGAATTACATCATACAATCTGCTTACATTTACTTACTCTGTACTTGAAATTATATTCCCAATTTCTGTTCCTATAGCTAGTTTTATACTGTCACAATTTAGCTACTATCAGGCCTTTTTTTCCCTGTGATAATTTTTTTCTAATAAAAAAAAGAATATTAACTGTTTGGTATCATAGCACAAGTCTGATCTACTTAATTAAATTCCTTTCATTTTCCTATCAATCATGAACCATATTGGTACACCTTGTTCCCATCTTTAACAGTTTTTAAATTATATTTTAAGCACTAGAAAACATTTTAAAGCAATGAAGAGGATTGTTTTGCCAACTTTTCATTTAGGGGGAAACCTGAATGTTTACTTTAACTACACATTATTTATAATTGGATTGTTTAGTTCTCCAAGATACTGCTGCTTTGGAAGGAAAAAAGCACTAATTTAAATCACAGCAACAAAGTATGAACATAAATGATTCCGCTCTTCTTTAGCTTACGAAAGTGAAATCTGGCCATTCTGGAGTACCTGCAGTGGCAGCCTGGACTACTGTCTATATATCGCTGATGTAATCCCTCATATGTGCTGAGATCACTCATTACAAATTTTAAAACAAAGACTAAGAGTCACGAACAAGTCCCACCCTACCTAAATTATACTCAATAAGTCACCCAATATTTCCCTGCTTGGTGAATTCATTTTGGCCTCATTCATAAAATCTATTTGCCTCTGGCTTATTACTGATAAATCCAGTTGTATGTTAATAAAAATCATTTCTGGAAAGGAAACTAAAAATTAAGTCCAAAACCCCGTTAAATAGAACCTAAATTTGAAATAAGTTAATTATCTTCCTAACTTTACATAGTGAAACATGAAAACTGTCTATAAAAAGCCTTGTCCTCCTCTACCCATCTAAAATGGGAAAGGTCTTAGAAAACCCACTTACTTTTGCCTGCACACCCCCATTTATCTCCTGTGACAATACACACACACCCGACACTTTATTAGACAAAGAGTAGCCTAACTCACAGATCCAACCAATCCCAGCTTAAATTTGCTTGTTTCCATTCTGGCAAACCAGAAGTTATAGTCTTTTAGAACAGAGGATTTTATATTACACGAGAAAAAAAAAATTTATAGAACTGGAAAAACAAGCAGTCTAAATGAGTTTTTAGCTTGTCTACAAGTCCACGAAACTAATAACCCTTGTTAAGTCTTTCCCTAGTGCCCCCAATGTCCAAGGACATGCCCTGGGCTTGTCATGATGTGAATCAGGACATGGTTAACTTACAGAATCTCACAGAAACTCAGAGTTGCAAGACAATTTTAAACAATGTAATGTTACCCCAATGCCTCCTCCACCACATTTCTGCCAAGAGGCCACCCAGCGTAATGGCAAAACCACTCTCAGAAATCCTTTAGAAAGCATGAGAAAAAGAAACTGAAATGGAGACATTTTCCAATTTTTAGACAATGGGAGAGGGTTCCTAAAACTACAGATCAATTAGCTTGATGTCAATGCTCAAGAAAACCCTAGAAAAAATTATATGCAGGCACCCCTTGTTTTAGTGTGCTTCACTTTACTGCACTTCACAGATACCGTGTTTTTTACAAATTGAAGGTCTGTGGCACCCCTGCCGCAAGTCTACTGGCACCATTTCTCCAATAGCATTTACTCCCCTTATGTCTCTGTGTCACATTTTGGTAATTCTTCCAAATATTTCAAACTTTGTCATTATTATTACAATTGTTATGGTGATCTATGATCAGTGATCTTTGATGTTACTATTACAAAAAGATTACAGTTTGCTGAAGGCTAAGATGATGGTTAGAATTTTTTAGCAATAAAAGTATTTTTAAGTAAGATTTTTTTTTAGACATAATGCTATTGCACATTTAAGAGACTATATTATAATGTAAGCATAACTTTTATATGCACTGGGAAACCAAACAATTCATGTGACTAGTTGTATTACAATAGTCACTTTATTGTAGTGGTCTGGAACTGAACCTGCAGTATCTCCAAGGTATGCCTATAAACAAATTGGGAGATCTCAGAAAATAAACAGTAATTTTAGGAGCTCAGACAGGTACAATAGGAACAAATCATGTCAAACTAACTTCATTTTTCTTGATAGAACTACTAAGTTCACAGATTAAGACAATATTGTAGTCAATGTATCTTGGCATTTGAAAGTTTTCCATGATACAATTTTAGACCAAACAAAACCAAAACAAAGATATAACTGGGTTCCTTAGAATCATACCATGAGATAAAGATTCAAGTATGTTTATAAAAGATACTAGGAAACACTGATAGGGGAATGGGGAAGACAGGGAAGAGAAGGAGCCCCATAAAGGGTATACTATCCAGCACTTACCACAGTTGGTAAGTGGGGCCCATCCATCCCCACCTCCCACCACATCCTTGAGCCTCATATCGCCAATCCCAATTCCCCACCACCACCATATGTACTTCAGCTTACACCCTATAGCCATACCTCTGAAAAGCCCTCAGAGTCTCAGGGGCTGGCAGATGGAAATCAGGCCAGCACAAACAGAAATAAATATCAAGATAGGGCCAGGCAACAAGAGGTGTACATGGCTAACTGAAAACCCAAAAAAGTATTTGAAAAATAACATTTTAAGGTATTACCACAGTATAATACTCATCACTTTGTTCAGAAATATTATTTGGATATGGATTTTTACTTTATCAAAATATTTTCCACTTTCAGCTATAAGTGGTTTCTTTAGACAAGCTACATTAGCATGTTCTTTTGCTTTAAAATAACAATAATTCATTTGAAAATCTAATATTTCAAATATTTTTATTAGCACAGTGCTTTAATATTTGCAAAGTACTTTCACATTTTCTCAAATTAATTTTTACTGAACTTTCCACTGTCACTCCATTCCCGCTGACACTTTTTCTATTCCTGACACACAAGTCTTTTCCATCTTAGGATCTCTGTATGCTCTGCTCTCGAGCTGCTCTCTCTGTCAGGAATGTTGTTCCCCTCAAACTCTTTGCGGGGTTGGCTTTTCATACTTCAAATCTCAACAACTAAATAGTACCACCTCATTCAGCTCTTCCTTAGTACCACCTAAATAGGACACCTATTGCCCTTGCCTTTATCCTTTATCATAACACTTTATGCATTTCCTGCAAAGAACTTCACATATTTAAACAATTCAATTATTAACTGTCTGCTTCTACCACAAGTCTATAAACTCCATGAGGGGCTGTAATTCATAAATCACAGCCATCATGCCTGGCAAATTCAACAGTATTTTTCGACAGGGAAAAAAACCAAATTAACCAATTAACTAAATTGTCCCTAAAATTTTTTAAATCTCAAGATCTTGATCTGAGATCACAGGACTTGAAAGAAATCTCAGAGATTTGCAATCCAAATTTTACAGAAGGTTCAAAAGGGATTCCCCAGAACACAGAGCTCCTGAATGTCATAGTGAGCCCTTAAGATTACAAGTACTGACTCCCAAACATAAACATGATGATATAATCACGTCCTTACAAACATGAAAGTAATCCTTTAAGCTTTAGCTAAACTGTCCAACTACCAAAGCTCTGTTGACTCTGTAGACAAGTATACATATATAACTGGGTTCCTTAGAATTCCTCAGAGAGTTCATCAATAAAGAACAAAGAGTAAAAATAAAACACAAATAAGCAGCAAACCTCTAAGTAATACATATTTCCTCCTTTAATAGATTCTCAATTATTTGCACAGTAGCACCTTTCAATATCTTCCACAATGAAAAAACTCATTTTAATAAGTTAAACTTTACTTCTGTTATCTTATTCTTCTCTAAAATACCATATCCTTATCAAGCCCCAAATAAAAGCACAACCATCCTAAAACAATCTCTTAAATAAACACACTGTTTTCCAAAATAAGAACTATTGAAAGTTAAACTGTACATGTTTACCTCATTATTGGTATAATGTAGGTCCATAGACTGTCCAAAGGCAATTTTAGCTTTAGACCTCAGATCTTCCAGTTTAACTGGTCTGGGAAACTGAAGGATTCTATATAGACAGAATTTTTATATATTTTATTTTCTTAGGCATAGTTAAACAACTTACTTGCAACAGTTATCGCTTGGATAGAGAAATATAAAATTAAGTTAAAATGTAAACATTCACTTAAACACTACAATGGCACATTTTTGATCAAGTGCACCAATATTTCAATACAAAGTTCAAGACCTCTGAAGTTTGTTCTATCTTAATAAAAATTATAAAAAGAAATTCTCTAAATGTTCTGCACTTTATAATTTGTGCTGCAAGTGTTATATGAACATAAAAGAGCAATGTAAAATGTTCATTGAGGAAAGTGATTAAACTTAACTATGTGACATCCATACGATGAAATGCATCGAAACTGTTAAAAAGAATAAAGCTGTTCTCCAGGGATCCAAATTTTGATTCCTGTACCCTTATCAACTCAACATTTCTGAGCACATATATATATCATGTAAGCATATCTCCCCCAGATAAATATCTTTAAAGGGTTAAAATTTTTAAATTCTAGAATTTTCTTCGTATTTCACAAAGGATTGACTTGTGTTGCCCCTGGGGACCATGCACCTAAGCTTGGAGACTATTCTACTAGACCGTAGGTTTTGTAACAGGAGGGATCATGTCTATTTCACTTACTTTATTCCCTTCATAGCCTAGCATATAGTAAGTACTCAATGAATAGTGCTCAATGAATAAAAAAAAAATTGAGAAAATATCCATAAAGAATTGTAAATAGGAAAAAAGTAGATTGGACAATACATATATGGTATATCTGGTATGTTCCCCCCCCTCCTTTTTTTAAACATCTCCGTGTAAAACATTTTTACATCTTCAGGTTGTATGATTTATGAGCCTTTTAAAATTCCTTAAAATGGTTAGATCTTTCATTAAATTAATTTAATGAGACACTAATAATAGAAATAAAATCCCATCTTCTCTAACTCCTATTAGGTCTTGTTTAGCAATTCTGTTGTCAACCACCACTACTACGACTTCCACCATTCCACTGAGATACAGATACCCAGTTGAAGGCTAGGCTTCCACCTCCGCTAAGTAATTTGTAGTCACCATTCCAACTCACTTTCCTCAATGTTATTAATTAAATACAGGTCATATGATTAAAGTCTCTTGAGAATAATCAAAATTGTGAATTTAAGTCCATGCACCTAAATTCTATATGGTATCTGAAGGGATGATACAATTATAATAAGGAGAAATATATTTAATTTCCACTGAGTAAAAATTTTAAAAAATGGTAATATTTAAAACTGCATTATGCAATGACCTTATTTATTTCCTAGTACTGCAAAGTAAAAACATTAATCATTTCTGATGTTTAGCCTGAATTTTGACAGGTTCTATCTTAAGTCCAAGTACACATTACAGTTACCAAGGACTATTCCATTCTCAATTTGTAAGCCATGAACCTTCATTAAAATTCTAAAAACAACCTCTAATGGTCTTAACTAGGACATGCATTTGATTATATCAATAAACCAACATATAATGTCTCCTTCCTTACCTTTTTTCTCCTCTGTGTTCAAATTTGACTCGGACATCATTCTGTAATGAAATAATAAATCATTTCAGAGATCAGATAAAATTTCCAGAATTTCTAAACCACTTTTTTCTTAGTCACTCATTTAAAATAGAGCAGAGGGGGAAGAAGGTTTCATTTTCAGTGTCAACTCCAATCAATTGATAGTGTCTACCAAAGAGCTGAGCTGAGAACTAGGTTGCTGAATCTGGGCTCAACAGGAAAGAGCACCAAGGTCTATTAGTGATGGCATCATGGGTCTGCGACATTTGCTAATTCTGTTAGAGGGCAATATAGAATACTATATTTCCACTTTTTATGTTAGACATCCCAAACAAATTTTATATTATACTCCAATAAAAATTAATTAAAAAAAGAATCAAAATGATCTTCATCTGTAAATATACAGAATAATAGACTATTTTAAATAAAAACCACTTGCTTGTGTTACGTGCCTTAAGAATTGGATGAAACATCAACTCTAGAGAGAAGTTACCATATTAAATGAAACTACCATTTAACAAAACAAAACAAAACAGACACCCTATGGAAAAATGTATGACAAACAACAAAATACTTGATTCGAAAGTGTAAAAGCTAATCACTTTAAACAAACCCTCTATACGATTAGGATATTCAAAGAAAGTAATTCATAGAATAACAATATATATTTATTAAAATATTATTGAGACAAATACCTGCTTTTTTGGTGATAAGGATTTTGCTTTTCTGGTTTCCTGTAAGGATAATGCTGGTCGACTGGCCTTATGAAGAACAGCCAAATCTTGCATGATTGAGTTCAAAGCTTGCTGATCATCTAGGTATTTTTAAAATAACATATACACAGAATTGTAATTTCAATATGTATTTATCATAGACATCAATACAAAATTTATAGTAAAATTTAATGCAAAAATACATTAATTTAATGCAAAAAAATGCATCTAGAACATTTTCAATGCCTACATTCCTGCTATTTTGGTGAAATAAAAATTTAGTTATTTAAAAACTGAAGACAAGTAACATTAAAACTGCACTAGACTCAAGCACTTGCATCATACTTGCACAGGTGTTCACACGAGACATTTATAAGGCAAGTAAAGTCATTCTGATGCTTCTAATGATGTAACATCCTAGCATATGGGTCAAAACAGCCCTGTTATGACAAATTCTTTTCTATGACTCCTAAACAAAACATCAACAAGACATCTAAAATCTTAATTAAAACAAGTGGGGAAAAAATAAACAACTTTCTATAAATACCATCATTATTTAACATTTATGTTCAAAGTATGGAATTCCTTTTAGAGTTTTTCTCTTTCATCGATACTTTAAGTCAGAAACAAAGAAACGCTTTATAGGTGGATGAAGACCTACTGATACTTGGAAGTGTTTTTTTTTTAACTTCTTCACCATAACGTTCAACAAGACTACATTTAACAGACAAACTAATGGTCTCAGCCACTAACAACTTAAAAGGTATCAATGCAAGAAAAAAGTAATGAATCCATAAAACTGAATGAAAGGATCATGAACCATGAACTTTTAATCTCTTCCAAACACATCAAAGATTTCTTTCTAAGACTATAAGCATAAGCCTCCTAGTAATGTCAATTATATGATCTCTGGAAAACTTCAGAGACAATTTAATTGATTTTCACTAGTAAATCAACTCTACTAATGATAATCAACAATTGGTAAATAAAGAAACTGAGGGACTTTACAGCTTACATTTTAAAATGTAACCATTTTGGTGAAGAATAATTTATGTTCCAGAGCAGTAGTAATTAAAACATGCTTTATCCTGTAAAGGGAGATCATTAAAAAGAAGGTGGCAATGGGGCTTCCCTGGCGGCGCAGTGGTTGAGAATCCGCCTGCCAATGCAGGGGACACGGGTTCGAGCCCTGGTCTGGGAAGATCCCAAATGCCATGGAGCAACTAAGCCCGTGCGCCACAACTACTGAGCCTGCGCGTCTGGAGCCTGTGCTCCGCAACAAGAGAGGCCGCGATAGTGAGAGGCCTGCGCACAGCAATGAAGAGTGGCCCCCGCTTGCCGCAACTAGAGAAAGCCCTCACACAGAAACGAAGACCCAACATAGCCAAAAATAAATAAATAAAATTAAAAAAGTAAAAAGAATGTGGCAAGTCAATGGCTTCATCAGTCTTTCAAAGACACAAATAGCTGACTTCTCTAACGTGTTAATTTTTTATAACACTCAATATATTCTGTTCTACAGTGAAAAAACTTGCATATTAAAATTAAAATAATGGCTCCAAAGGTTTTGTTAATAAATTCCAGGTCTGGAGAAAATTTTAATCCTTCACAAAGTATTCTTTGTAAAATAAAATTTCTATATAATATTAGCTTAGCCAAACAGTAACTGAGCCAGATGGGTATAATGTAATCACAACATGTGTACTGTATATGGGTCCAAGCCAGACTATGTCATTTATTGATAAAAATAAATCCTCCCTTAGGAAAAGAATAAGCTGAAAATGATCTGAACTGGAATAAAATTATCTGATGTAGCCTTAAGAAAAGTAAGACCCTTAATTCTATACTGGGGAAAGGAAAACTCTTAAACATATCTATGTTTTAATTATTTTCTTCATTAAACACTTGAATTTAGGCATTTTCACAATATTTAATGTTTAACATTACATGTTTAATATTATAGCACCAAAATAAATAAATGCCTGGGAAGGCTTTGGCTTAAATCTCTTATCACATTTACATATACTAACTTCCTTGTTTAAAAAAATGAATACCGTTTTCTATAGTACATGTAAAGAAGTAAAGACAGCCATTTGAATAAAAGTAACTTCTTAGGGAGATGACATACAACTGAAGGGTTATTTAATTGAATTCCTTCTTTTTCTGGAATGAAGGAGAATCAGATGGTAAATAAGTACCCAGCAGGTAACTTACTTTTGATAAGATGTAAGCCAACAAATCCCCAAAGGATCAAGCAAAGTGGTGAACATACACTACAAGCACTACTCCTAGACTGTTTTACTCTATTAAGAATCTCTATGGTGGTTACAGGTACTAGGAAAATTAGACAGGTTATAAACAACATAGGATCATGAGTTGAGAGGATGGCAGAGAGGATGCTTGAAGGATACCAGAGCCTGACCAACAGTCACACAGGAGAAGCAGTGTATTTCTGACACACGTTAAAAGGACAGTGAGTTGAGCAGAAAACCGGAAAATACTTGGGAAATAATTTCAAATAAAAAATTTATCAGAAATGTTTAATTTGATATCTTATATTCTTATTTTACTTTATAAGGACAGGAGAAAATCTTAAACCAAAAATTCAAATATCTGTGACACACTCTTAAATATTCATAGTTTCTTGTGACTAGCTTTGTACATGTTTTTAAGCAATGACTGATCTTTGCATACTATAAGTATCATTTGAGAAGTATGGTGTAAATCAATTTAATATAAAGTTCAGACTGCAAGTCAGAGCAACAAAAATGAAAAGTTGGTATGAATTCAGTAAAAGGATATCCAATTTGGAATTGGAGGTGAAGGTGACAAAAGTGGAGAATTTGGACCACATGATGGCACTGCACTCATGGTTAAAAAAGGAGAAAGTAGGGCTTCCCTGGTGGTACAGTGGTTAAGAATCCGCCTGCCAATGCAGGGGACATGGGTTCGAGCCCTGGTCCAGAAAGATCCCACATGCCGCGGGGCAACTAAGCCCATGTGCCACAACTACTGAGCCTGCACTCTAGAGCCAGCAAGTCAAAACTACTGAGCCCATGCGCCTAGAACCCGTGCTCCACAACAAGAGAAGCCACCGCAATGAGAAGCCTGCGCACCACAACGAAGAGTAGCCCCCACTCGCCGCAACTAGAGAAAGCCTGCGTGCAGCAGTGAAAACCCAACGCAGCCAAAAATTAAAAAATTTAAATAAATAAATAAATAAAAGAGACAGTAGAAGAGAAATTTAGAAAGTAGGAAGGTGGAGGTTTGTTTTACACACTTGGCCACGAGCAGACACACTGAAAGTGTGCTAGCCCTTCCACTAAAGAACACAGACAAATTAAAGCTCCTTGGCCTAAATGCCATGTATATACATATACGAGTGACTAATATATATTTTTTAATTTATTTATTTATTTTTGGCTGCGTTGGGTCTTCGTTGCTGCACACAGGTTTTCTCTAGTTGCAGCGAGCAGGGGCTACTCTTCGTTGTGGTGCACAGACTTCTCATTGCGGTGGCTTCTCTTGTTGCAGAGCACCAGGCCTAGAGCACATGGGCTTCGGTAGTTGTGGCTCACGGGCTTAGTTGCTCTGTGGCATGTGGGATCTTCCCGGCCCAGGGCTTGAACCCGTGTCCCCTGCATTGGCAGGTGGATTCTTAACCACTGCGCCACCAGGGAAGCCCCAGCAGGCAGATTCTTAATCACTGCACCAACCAGGGAAATCCGAGTGACTAATATTGATACATTTGTTAAGCAAGTGGTAGGAAAAGTGTGACAAAGACAAACACTGGCAAATACATGTCAGCATTAAGATATCGTTATAAGATACTGGTCTAAGTTTAAAACCTTAGCTTCCAACTACCCAGTCCATTTTTCCCCATTTAAGATCGGACAGGCCAGTTGCTCCATTTGTTTCTAGTGTTTCACTGTCCAGTCCCTGCCTCACATTGGAATGCTCAACCCCAAGGAGAAAAGAGAAGAAAAGGAAGAAAAGAGAGTAAAGAAGAAAACAAAATGATATACAAACTGAACACGCACAATCCATTCCCATACGTTAGCCTCTCTTTCCATTAACATTATGACACCATAGGAAATTCACAAGGGTTGTAAAACATATCCTCTTCGAGCACCAATGATTTACTGCTCTATTCTTTTATAAAGTTTTATGATTTATTATTTTTATGCAGCTATTTTCCTTAGCCTATCTATATTATTACACTGTTGAGTAATTAAAACAATTCATTCTTCAGCATTTATTCAACCTTTAAAAGTCAGGTTTCTTTACTAAGTATTCTCTCTGGCCATCAGGTTCTAAGAAAATCACAATCCATCTTAACAGTTTATTTTTAATGTCCATTCTATGTCCTGCATAAACTGGTTATCCCAAAACTGTAAAAGTCAACACAAAAAGTGCTTTAATTGAAAATCTATTAAGTAAATAAATGTAAATATTACATAAATCTACTTAATCATAAAATTTCTTCATAAAAAGCTTATCATACACACAGAGAAAAAGTTTTCCTTCCCATTTTATCCTTTAATTATAGATGAGAAATGCTTTTAGTTGGAACTCACCCATCATGGCAACCAGCTTGACTATTTGAAAATTAGGGAAATGGTTCTCTCATCAGCATTCTCTATTGCCTAAGAATATAAAAAGATGAACACGTTAATAAGATGAAGAAAGAGAAGAGATAGCCACAAAAAGAAAAAAGTCAGTATAAATAACACTAATGTGAATGTACAATGTTAATACTTTACACATTTTGCTGGGGAGAAGTGCTTTCTTTTTTCCAGATATTCAATTATTGAGAAGGAACTGAAAATCATTATTATTTTAAATTAAATTTACCTCAGTATTTTTCAGGTTCCTATCTATCTAAGCTAAAGCAAAACAAAACGACACGTTTTTTGAGAGTCAAAAAACTTAAGAGATAATCTAATAAACTCAAGTTCCGGGACTTCCCTGTTGATCCAGTGGATAAGAATCCGCCTTCCAATGCAGGGGACGCAGGTTTGATCCCTGGTAGGGGAACCAGGATCCCACATGCAGCGGGGCAACTAAGCTGGCATGCCACAACTACTGAGCCCACGTGCTCTGGAGCCCGCGCATCACAACTAGAGAGAAGTTCGCACACCGCAACTAAGACCCAACGCAGCCAAAAACAAATAAATATCAAAACAAAAACAAAAACAAAACTGAAGTTCCCACAGGGCAATGGCAGATATAAAGATTGAGTGGCAAATGTCATATTTAGAGACATCAACAAAATAGTAAAGGCCTACAAATCTCCATAAAAGAAAATATTATCACAATCAACAAAAAGGAATTAACCAAAAGCTTGCAGCAATCTGGGCAGCATTTAGGAGTCACAGTAAAAAGAGAACCTTGTGGCATTCTGACCTTCCCTATTCCTATCTTCCTGCCCCTTACTCCCAGCTCCAAAGTAGCAATCTAAACCAACAGCCCACAGTCACCATGAAAATGAGCAGCCTGGCAGCAATTGGAAAGGGCAGAATGTAACTGGAATGCCTTCAAAGTCTGATTCCAAAAAAACTGTCATTATTTGACCTATCTAATGGTTGGCTGATAGACCCCATTTGAAAGGCTGCCTTTATTTAACCTGACTCAAAGCTTTTCCATTGCAAAGAACTTGGAGTGTTTGCTGAAATCAATCAGGGACAACATATCTCAACTGTCTGAGGAAGGGGAAAATAGTTGGGCAAACAATAGGACAAGAAAAAAATTTTTTAGAAAAGCTGAGGAATGAGATGTCAACAGGGAACTTTGAAAAGCTCCAACAGACTCCTGGGACTCTAGAAGGTACACAAATGCCCAAGGCTGTTGCTTACTCAAGAAAGGCCTAAGAAGGCCCTCGGCTTTCACCTCTGACTAACTCTGAGGCTCTGTGTAGCAGTAAGTAAAGGATAAGGTGGAGTTGTAAATGCCTGGGAGAATGTTAAAGGCCAGCCCCAACACACACAGAAAACCACTCAAAAAAGACTTCAAGACGAGACTTATCTGTTCCAAGTATCTAAGGAAATCTCTGTCTAATCATTAGCTGACAGCTAAACTAAGAACAGTCTTCAGTGACCATATATGACAAAGAATACAGACTTTAAAAAGTGAGTTCTGAAATGTCACTAAACAAACAAATAAGAACAATAAACAAAAAACACTGGGGAGGGGACTTCCCTGGTGGTCCAGTGGTTAAGACTCCATGTTCCCAGTGCAGGGGGCAGAGGTTTAATCCCCGGTCAGGGAACTAAGATCCGGCATGCTGCGTGGTACAGCCAAAAAACAAACAAACAAACAAAAAACCACTGGGGAGGGAGAAGAATCTGATTTCCAGAGGTGGCCCATTATAATATTTTAAATGTCCAGTTTTCAAGAAAAAAATGAGACATACAAAGATATTAGTCCATACACAGAGAAAAAGCAATCAACAGAAACTGACCCTGAGGAAGCCTAAATGTCAGACTAACTAGACACATACCAAAATTCCAGATTCCCAGATGAAAAGCAAGTGTTCAGCATAAACTATATTGTTTGTATAAGCAGCTTAGGTACAATAAGCCATTCTTATCAGTTAGGCAGGTGGGAACTCTCTTGAAATCCAAGTTCTCAGATGCCAGCCAATGATAAGCAGTTCATTCCAAGGATAAGCCGTGAGGCTATGTTAACTCTTTTCTATACAAACAGCAGAAGGAAATTAAAAGACAAATTTAAAGAAACTGCATAAAGCAATAATTATAAGCATGTTGTTGGGTGTACAATATATAGATATAATTTGTACAACAATATACACAAATTTCCCTTTGTATAGTACAAAGGAAAGAGGAGGGATGGAGTTAAAAGGAAAGTTTTGTATGCCACTCTAATTATGTGGCATTAACTCAAACTACATTGTTTTAAGTTGAGATGTTAATTTTAATCCCCAGGTCAAGGACTGAAGAATACATTTTTTTTTTAACATCTTTATTGGAGTATAATTGCTTTACAATGGTGTGTTAGTTTCTGCTTTATAACAAAGTGAGTCAGTTATACATATACATATGTTCCCATATCTCGTCCCTCTTGCGTCTCCCTCCCTCCCACCCTACCTATCCCACCCCTCTAGGTGGTCACAAAGCACCGAGCTGATCTCCCTGTGCTATGCGGCTGCTTCCCACTATATACACTACCAAATGTAAGAATACATTTTTTTAAATGGCAAAAGAAATGAGAGAATTAAAATAGCACACAACAAAATATCTATTTAACACAAAGAAGGCAGTAATGGAGGAATGAGGAACAAAAACAACAAAAAAGATACAAAACACATAGAACACAAACATAAAATGGCAGATGTAATCTTACCTTATGTGTAATTATATTAAATATAAGAGGAATGAACAAACCCGTTAACAGGCAGAGATTAGCAGACTAGGTTAAAAAACATGATCTAACTATATGTTGTCTACATCAGACACATTATAGATTCAGGCACAAAACAGGTTGAAAGTAAAAGACTGTAAAAAGATATATCATGCAAACAGTAGACAAAGGAGACATAGCTATACTAATAGCAGACAAAATAGAATATATTATACACAAGCACTGAATATGAAACTGTGATTAAAAATCTTCCAACAAACAAAAGCCCAGGACCAGATGGCTTCACAGGCAAATTCTATCAAACATTTACAGAAGAGCTAACACCTATCTTTCTCAAACTCTTCCAAAATTTGGCAGAGGGAGGAACACTCCCAACCTCATTCTACAGGGCCACCATCACCCTGATACCAAAACCAGACAAAGATGTCACAAAGAAAGAAAACTACAGGCCAATATCACTGATGAACATAGAGGCCAATATCACTGATGAACATAGATGCAAAAATCCTCAACAGAATACTAGCAAACAGAATCCAACAGCACATTAAAAGGATCATACACCCTGATTAAGTAGGGTTTATCCCAGGAATGCAAGGATTCTTCAATATACACAAATCAATCAATGTGATACACCATATTAACAAATTGAAGGAGAAAAACCATATGATCATCAAAATAGATGCAGAAAAAGCTTTTGACAAAATTCAACACCCATTTATGATAAAAACCCTCCAGAAAGTACACATAGAGAGAACTTACCTCAACATAAAAAAGGCCATATATGACAAACCCACAGCCAATATCGTTCTCAATGGTGAAAACTGAAACCATTTCCACTAAGATCAGAAACAAGACAAGGTTGCCCACTCTCACCACTATTATTCAACATAGTCTTGGAAGTGTTAGCCACAGCAATCAGAGAAGAAAAAGAAATAAAAGGAATCCAAATCAGAAAAGAAGAAGTAAAACTGTCACTGTTTGCAGATGACATGATACTATACATAGAGAATCCTAAAGATGCTACCAGAAAACTACTAGAGCTAATCAATGAATTTTGTAAAGTAGCAGGATACAAAATTAATGCACAGAAATCTCTGGCATTCCTATACACTAATGACGAAAAATCTGAAAGAGAAATTAAGGAAACATTCCCATTTGCCACTGCAACAAAAAGAATAAAATATCTAGGAATAAACCTACCTACGGAGACAAAAGACCTGTATGCAGAAAACTATAAGACAATGATGAAAGAAATTAAAGATGATACAAACAGACGGAGAGATATACCATGTTCTTGGATTGGAAGAATCAACATTGTGATAATGACTATACTACCCAAAACAATCTACAGATTCAATACAATCCCTATCAAACTACCAATGGCATTTTTCACAGAACTAGAACAAAAAATTGCACAATTTGTATGGAAACACAAAAGACCCCGAATAGCCAAAGCAATCTTTTTTTTTTTTTTTTTTTTTGTCAATGCCACTTAATTTCCTTTATTATATTTTGGGGGGGCATGTTTAATCAGCACATCCTGGCTTTTGCACTGATTGCACCTGTCAGATACTGAGTGCAGGTGATATTTGCTTGCCTTTAAGTCTTTGTTAAGCAAAGACCTTAGCCAAAGCAATCTTGAGAAAGAAAAACGGAGCTGGAGGAATCAGACTCCCTGACTTCAGACTATACTACAAAGCTACAGTAATCAAGACAGTATGGTACTGGCACAAAAACAGAAATATAGATCAATGGAACAGGACAGAAAGCCCAGAGATAAACTCATGCACATATGGTCACCTTATCTTTGATAAAGGAGGCAAGAATATACAATGGAGAAAAGACAGCCTCTTCAATAAGTGGTGCTGGGAAAATTGGACAGCTACATGTAAAAGAATGACATTAGAACACTCCCTAACACCATACACAAAAATAAGCTCAAAATGGATTAAAGACCTAAATGTAAGGCCAGACACTATAAAACTCTTAGAGGAAAACACAGGAAGAACACTCTATGACATAAATCACAGCGAGATTCTTTTTGACCCACCTCCTAGAGAAAGGGAAATGAAAACAAAAATAAACAAATGGGACCTAATGAAACTTGAAAGCTTTTGCACAGCAAAGGAAACCATAAACAAGACGAAAAGACAACCCTCAGAATCGGAGAAAATATTTGCAAATGAAGCAACTGACAAAGGATTAATCTCCAAAATGTACAAGCAGCTCATGCAGCTCAATATCAAAAAAAACAAACAACAATCCAAAAATGGGCAGAAGACCTAAACAGACATTTCTCCAAAGAAGATATACAGATTGCCAACAAACACATGAAAGGATGCTCAACATCACTAATCATTAGAGAAATGCAAATCAAAACTACAATGAAGTTTCACCTCACACCAGTTAGAATGGCCATCATCAAAAAGTCTACAAACAATAAATGCTGGAGAGGGTGTGGAGAAAAGGGGACCCTCTTGCACTGTTGGTGGGAATGTAAATTGATACAGCCACTATGAAGAACATTATGGAGGTTCCTTAAAAAACTAAAAATAGAACTACCATATGACCCAGCAATCCCACTACTGGGCATATACCCTGAGAAAACCATAATTCAAAAAAAATCATGTACCACAGTATTCACTGCAGCACTATTTACAATAGCCAGGACATGGAAGCAACCTAAGTGTCCATCGACAGATTAATGGATAAAGAAGATATGGCACATATATACAATGGAATATTACTCAGCCATAAAAAGAAACGAAATTGAGTTATTTGTAGTGAGTTGGATGGATCTAGAGTCTGTCATACCGAGAAAGTCAGAAAGAGAAAAACAAATACCATATGCTAACACATATATATGGAATCTTAAAAAAAGAAAAAATGGTTCTGAAGAACCTACGGGCAGAACAGGAATAAAGACGTAGATGTGGAGAGTGGACTTGAGGACACAGGGATGTGGGGGTGAGCTGGGACAAGGTGAGAGAGTGGCATGGACATATATACACTACCAAATGTAGAATGGATGGCTGTGGGAAGCAGCTGCATAGAACAGCGAGATCAGCTTCGTGCTTTGTGACCACCTAGAGAGGTGGGATAGGGACGGTGGGAGGGTGACACAAGAGGAAGAGGATATGGGGTATGTGTATATATATGGCTGATTCACTTTGTTATACAGCAGAAGCTAACGCACCACTGTAGAGCAATTATATTCCAATAAAGATGTTGGGAAAAAAAAGCATCATTATGATGTGAGAGCCACCATCATCCATTTTAAAAGCACAAGACAAGCTCTTTAACAATCAGATATTTTACATCATTCCTTTTACTCCTTGAAATTATATTTCCATTTCACTTCCCCCACAGAATTTTATCCTGATGTAATACATTGATATTTTTATGCTTGACAGTCTTTTATTGATCAGTCTCTCATGTATCACAGCAACAAAACATGTATGCAAATTTGTTTAAAATGTTTCCTATAACTGCAAATAATAAATAATTATTAAATATAAAAAATAATATATTACAAAATCATTATTAGTGGCAAATAAGGACATTTATAGTGAAAAAATTACCAACTTATCAACACGATATAGTAATTATGAACATGTATGCACCTAACAACAGATTCTCAAAGTGCATGGGAAAAAAAAAAGATAGACTTGAAATAAACAATTCAAATATAACAGCTGGAGATTTCAATGCCTCATTTTCAATACTGGATAAAACAAGTAAACAGAAAATCAATGAAAAACGAAGACTTAAATAATGCTATAATATGCTATACAGATAAAATAATGCTATACAGATACAGAGCACTATATCTATAGAACACTCAACCCCCAAACAGAAAAATACACATTTTTCTCAAATACATGTACAACATTTTCCAGGACAGACCACTTGTTAGGCAATAAAACTGATCTCAGTAAGTATAAATAGATTTAAGAAATATGATGTATGCTCCCTGACAACAATGCAATGAAATGAGAAACTGATAATAGAAGGAAATTTGGGGAATTTACAAATATGTGAAAATTAAACAACACATTCCTGAAGAACCAATGGAACAAAAAAGAAGTCACATGGAAAATTAGAAAATGCTTTGAGAAGAATGAAAATAAAAACAAAACATACTGAAAATTACTGGATACACCTAAAGTACAACTTAAAGATAAATTTATAACTGTTGGGAACTCCCCGGCAGTCCAGTGGTTAGGACTCAACACTTTCACTGCTGTGGCCTGGGTTCAATCCCTGGTGGGGGAACTAAGATCTCGCAAGCCATGCAGCATGGCCCCCTCCAAAAAAAAGAGAGAGAGAGAGAAATTTGTAACTGTTAGTGTTTATATTAAAAAAAAAAGAAAGATCTCAAATCAATAAACTAAACTTCTACCTTAAAACACCAAAAAGAGACGAGCATGTTAAACCCAAAGCAAGTAGAAAGAAAGAAACAATAAGGATTAGAAGTGGAAACAAACCAAAAAAATAAAAACACAATCGAAATTTTTTGAATCAATGAAACAATGGTTCTTTGAAAAGATCAATAAAATTGACAAAACTTTAGCTAGATTAACCAAGGAAAAAAAGAGGGAAGATACAAATATCTAAATGCAGTAATTAAAGGAGAATTACTACCAACCTTACAGAAATAAAAAGGATAAGGGAATACTATGAAGAACTGTATATCAATGGATTAGATCACCTGGATGAAATAAAGAGATTGAATTAGAAATTTTAAAACTTTTCACAAATAAAAAGTCCTAACCCAGATAGATGGCTTCAAACATTTAAGAAAGAATTACCACCAATTATTTAAAAAAAAAAATACTGAACCTAGTATTACTCTGATAACCAAACCAGACAAAACACGTTACAAGAGAAAACTACAGATTGGTAACTTTGTGAATATAGAAAAATCCTCAACAAAATACTAGCAAACCTAATCCAGAACATTAAAAAAGGGGACTCTACACCATGAACATTTAGGATATGTCCCACAAAAGCAAGGTAGGTTCAGCATACAAAGATCAATGTAATAAACCACACTGATAGAATAAAAGACAGAAAGATACATGATCATCTCAACAGACAAAGAAAATGCAAGTGCCAAAATCCAACTGCCTACTCAAAAGACTAGGAAGAAAAGGAAATTTCCTCCAGCTGATAAAGGGGATCCATGAAAAACCCACAGCTAATATCATACTTAATGATGAAAAACTGCATATGTGCCCCCTAAGATCAGGGACAAGCAAGGATGTCCAGTCTTGCCGCTCATATTTAATACTGTACTGCAGGTCCTAGTCAGAATATGAGGCAAGAAAATGAAATCAAAGGAATCCAGACTGGATAAGAAGCAAAACTATCCCTATTTGCAGTTGACAATCTTGTATACAGAAAATCTAAGAAGTTCACATAAACAATATTAGAGCTAATGAATGAGTTCAGCACAGTTGCAGGATACAAGATCAACACTGAAAAATCAGTTGTATTTCTATACACTAGCACTGAACAATACGGAAATAAAATTTAGAAATAAATTCCATTTATAACAGCATCAAAAGAATAACAAAAAGTCTGTACACTGGAAACTATAAAACATTATTGAAAGAAACTGAAACAGATCTAAATATATGGAAAGACATCCCATGTTCATGGATTGGAACAAAATATTTTTAAGGTGACAAAACTCTCAAAGTGATCTACAGATTCATTATAAAGCAGAAACTAACACACCACTGTAAAGCAATTATACTCTAAAAAAAAAAAAAAGTGATCTACAGATTCAATGCAATCTCTATCAAAATCCTCTATCAAAATTCCAATGGCCTTTCTTTGCAGAAATGGAAAAGCTGATCTTTAAATTCATATGGAGCTACAAGAGACCCTGAAGAGCTAAAACAATATTGAAAAAGAAAAATAAAGTTGGAGGACTCACATTTCCTGATTTTAAAAATTACTACAAAATTATAGCAATCAAAACAGTGGGGGTACTGACATAAGGAGAGAGACTGGTGGAATAGAAATGAGAGTCCAGAAATAAACCCAAACATCTATAGTCAAATGATTTTTGACAAGGGTGACAAGACAATGGGGGAAAGAACATTCTTCAATAACAGGTGCTGGACAACTGGATATCCACATGCCAAAGCATGAAGTTGGACCCCTACTTCAAATGATATGTAAAAATTAATTCAAAATGGATCAAAGACTAAATGGAAAAGCTAAATCTATAAAACTCTTAGAAGGGAACAGAGGTATAAACATCATTTTCTACCAACCACCCTTAGTTTTTAAATGCAGAACTTACCTAAAGTGAACAAATTTTAAATATACATTTTACATATGCATTTACCCACATAACCACCAAACAGATAAAAATATAGACATTTCTGGGACCCATAAAGGCTCCTTTGTACCCATTCCCAGTCACCCTTTCCCCACAAGGGTAACCATCATCTTGACATTTATTGCCATAGATTAGTTTTGCCTTTTAAAATTTCATGTTAGTTGAATCATACAAGACAAACTCTTTGTATTTTTTTCCTTTTTTTTTTTTTTTGGCCACACTGTGCAGCTTGTAGGATCTTAGTTCCCCGACCAGCGACTGAACCCACGACCTTGGCAGTGAAAGCATGGAGTCCTAACCAATGGACCACCAGGGAATTCCCTGTATTTATTTTCACTTGATATGTCTCTGAAATTCTTCCACATTATCTGTATAAGTATTTTGTTCACTTTCATTGCTGTGTAATATTCCATTATAAGCCTATACCTCAACTAATTTACCCATTCTACTACTGATGGACATGAAGGTTGTTTCCAGTTACTGGCTATTACAAATAAAACTTCTATGAACCTCTTTGAACATGCCTTTTGGTAAACATAAATACATATTTCTGTTGGATATATACCCAAGGAGGGAACTGCTAGATCTCTAAGACATGCATATAGTTAGCTTTAGCAGTTATGGCCGAACATTTCTTCAAAGTGATTGTGTTAAATATATATACTCTCACCAGCAATGTAAGAGAGTTCCAGTTCTTCCACATCCTCAGCAACACTATTAGTCATTCTGGTGGTTGTGTAATATCTCACTATAGTTTTAATTTACATTTATCTGATGATTAATGATGTTGAGTACCATTTTCATTGGTTTACTGGCCACTTTGATATCCTCTTTTGTAAAATGACTGCTTACGTATTTTGCACATTTTAAAATTTTAGATACAAAAACTTTGTTGGATATGTTCATTATGGTCTGTGTCTTCTCCTTACACTCTGTTTATGATATCTTCACTCTAACAAATTTAATGGAGTCAGTAAGTATATAGTGGAGAATTTGGGCAAGTCCTTGATGAGGTGATCAAAATTAACATCACATATAAAGGACGGATGAACATCCTGTGTCTCTAGATGTGATACTCTGAGGACACAACATAAACTAAGCAGTTTTCTGATAATGTATAACCTAAATACAATTCATAAAGAAACTTTAGACAAATAAAAAATAAGAAACATTGTATTTAAACAAAAAGGGAGATTGCATTCCTCAAAAACGCCAGTGAAACAGAAGTCAAAGAAGGGCTATGGAAATGTTGCAGATTCAAGGAGAGTAAAGAGACATGGCAACTTAATCCATCCTGACCCTAGACTGGATCCTGTACTAGAGGGGAACAATGCTATAAAGACCATTATTAGGTCAACTGACAAAACTGGAATACGCACAGTTACTATTTATTCAGAAAGGCTACATTCCAGTTACTACTGTCTCTGCTATCCTTTTTCATTTTGTTCCCAACATCAGAGCCTTTATTATTTGCATAATAAATGATAAAAATGTGCATGTGTGTTCTGGTGGTGATTAACTGGCATGAAAGATATTAGAAATGAGTTTTCATTCATGAAACTGGTGGGGTTCAAATAAGTAGACTGGCTAAAATACCAAAGAAACACTCCTCTACTCTTGCATGAACAACATATTCTTTACTCTCTTTTTAAAATTTTTAGAATGTTTTTACTGAATTATAGTTGATTTACGCCGCTAGTTTCTGGTGTACAGCAAAGGGATTCAGTTACACATATATATATATACATATTCTTTTTCATATTCTTTTGGTTTATTACAGGATACTGATTATAGTTTATTATGGTTCCCTGTGCTATACAGAACCATTTTTAAAATCTATTTTATATAGATTAGCTTGAATCTGCTAATCCCAAACTCCTAATTTATCCCTCCCCACCCCCTTTCCCGTTTAGTAACCACAAGTTTGTTTTCTATGTCTGTGAGCCTGTTTCTGTTTCGTAAGTACGTTCGTTTGTGTCATATTTTAGATTCCACATATAAGTAATACCACATGATATTTGTCTTTCTCTGCCTAACTTACTTCACTTAATATGATAATCTCTAGGTCCATCCATGTTGCTGCAAATGGCATTATTTCACTCTTCTTTATGGCTGAGTAGTATTCCAGTGTGTATATATACCACATCTTCTTTATCCATTCATCTGTCAATGGACATTTAGGTTGTTTCCATGTCTTGGCTGTTGTAAATAGTGCTACTATGAACACTGGGGTGCATGCATCTTTTTGTCCCAATGTATGTCCAGGAATGGGATTGCTGGATCATATGGCAATTCTATTTTTAGTTTTTTAAGGAACTCCATACTGTTTTCCATAGTGGCTGCACCAATTTACATTCCCACCAACAGTGTAGGAGGGATCCCTTTTCTTCACACCCTCTCTAGCATTTGTTATTTGTAGACTTTTTTTTTTTTTTTTTTTTATGGCTGTGTTGGGTCTTCGTTTCTGTGTGAGGGCTTTCTCCAGTTGTGGTAAACGGGGGCCACTCTTCACCACGGTGCGCGGGCCTCTCACTATCACAGCCTCTCTTGTTGCAGAGCACAGGCTCCAGATGCGCAGGCTCAGTAGTTGTGGCTCACGGGCCTAGTTGCTCCGCGGCATGTGGGATCTTCCCAGACCAGGGCTCGAACCCGTGTCCCCTGCATTGGCAGGCAGACTCTCAACCACTGCGCCACCAGGGAAGCCCCTGTGGACTTTTTAACGATGGCCATTCTGACCAGTGTGAGGTGGTACCTCATTGTAGTTTTGATTTGCATTTCTCTAATAATTAGCAATTTGAGCATCTTTTTATGTGCCTGTTGGCCATCTGTACGTCTTCTTTGGAGAAATGTCTATTTAGGTCTTCTGCCCACTTTCTGACTGGGTTGTTGCTGTTTGTATATTTTGGAAATTAAGCACTGGTAGGTCGCATCATTTGCAAATATTTTCTCCCAGTCCATAGGTTGTCTTTTCATTCTGTTTATGGTTTCCTTTGCTGTGCAAAAGCTTATAAGTTTGATTACATCACATTTGTTTATTTTTGCTTTTATTTCTATTGCCTTGGGAGACTGACCTAAACATTGGTATGATTTATGTCAGACAATGTTTTGCCTGTGTTCTCTTATAGGAGTTTCATGGTGTTATATCTTATATTTAAGTCTTTAAGCCATCTTGAGTTTATTTTTGTGTGTGGTGTGAGGGTGTGTTCTAACTTCATTGATTTACATACGGCTGTCCAGTTTTCCCAACACCACTTGCTGAACAGACTGTCTTTTTCCCACTGTATATTCTTGCCTTCTTTGTCGAAGATTAACTGACCGTAGGTGTGTTGGTTTATTTCTGTAAAAGCCTATATTCTTAAAGATAGTGCCAAGGTCAGTCATTCATTTTGAGGATTCTGGTTATTTGATGCCACCAATAAGATTAACCAACTCCTGCCTCTACAGTTTTGTTGCATCTATATATCAAGTGAATCTTTCATGCAAGTATGGCTGAAGTAACTTAAGGAGAGAAAGTTGGGAAGTTAACATGTTTACAAAGCAAATGGCACTTACTATTTTTGAACTTGCTTGCTAATAAATGTTGGCGAAATAAAAGTCTATTATATTTGGCAGAATTTAGTCTAAGGTTTACTTTCATTATAAGCCAATAAAGTACAAGGAAGCAGCTGATCTTCACTTAACTTCACTGACTGGTAGCTACTTTTATTTACCTAAAAGAACACAATAATTGTGCATAACCAATTTGACTTTGTTCAATTCACAACACCCAACTTAGGGCCTCTGCACTTGCTTTTTCTACATCTAAGAGTCTTTCCCCAAGTCCTTAAATGGCTGCTCATGTCTACTGACCATCCAATGTAAAATACTTCTCCCACTCACTCAATTATTTTTTTTACATCATCCTATTTTTGCTTCTTGATAGAACTTATCATGACACAAAAATACTTCTAATTTAGTTAATTTACTTATTTATTGTATCTCCACCCCCAGTGGCACACAAGAGCCTTAAGAACAGAGACTTTATTGATATGGTTGATTACTGCATCTCCTATGCACAGGACAGTGCCTGGCTCATAGAAGGTGTTGAGTATTTTAGAATGAAAGACAGAAAGCAAAAAGGTGGGAGGTGGGGGATAAGAGAAGAGAGAAGTTAGCTTGCAAAGATAAAAAACTAAATCTAAAAGAACAGGGAAAAAAATAATAATAAAAGAACAGGGGAAAAAAGGTCTACACAAATACTCACACTATAAGAAAATGAGCAAGACATTAGTAAGACAGTTTTGCACTCCACACTGAAAAAGCCCATGGACCAATAAAGAAAAGAGGAAAAGACACTGCTGGAGTGTCATGCATGTTAACAGAGATATGTCACTAAAATATAGGTAAGAAATACCCAACTGTGTGACAGTATTTTGCCATACTGTACTATGACTAATTATTTAAAGTGCATTTCATTATAATTAAGCACACCCCCATCGCAAGCAGATCATGAATTCACTGAGATCAAACCAAATGTTATGTAACTCTTTATCCTCACCAACAAACAACAGTCAAAACTGGTACTCAATCTAAATTTGTTAAACTGTTCTAACAAGATTTTAATGATTTCACATTTATAGGAAACTAGCAATGATTAGAAGACTCTGTCCTGATATGAATAAATTACAAGTTAAATGAGATCTATGAAAGTGGTGTATGAGAAGCTGACAGTAAATTGAGAGCATCTCATGACATTTCAGCCTATAAAGATTCAGTCTAAGCAAAGATGACCTATATTCTATGTATCATGTAAAAAAGTTTTTTAAAATTTTTATTGTATGTGGCTTTATTTTCCAAAATACATCCTTTGTCCTGGAATCATTCTCATTCCAGGATCTAATCAAAATACACTTAAAACAAAGTAACCTATTTCTGAAACTCAATAATTCAAACAACTTTCTCAAACACTAAACCCACAAAAATATATGCTAAAAATGAAAACTATAATTTATATTAAAATATCATTACACTCTATAATCTTCTGAAGCTTTCCAAACAAAATAATTTACACTGACCACACATTTCATGTCACTCACAACCTATCTAAGGTCTTTATCTAAAATCATTTAGGCTTAGACTAGGGAAAAGCCTTTATATCACAGTGTTCCTCACTGTCCAAAATCTCACTTATAAGCATTCACTTCAACAAGGTGGCATACTGAAAACTTGTATTCATGTTCTTGTGTAATGTCCTCCTGTTAAGCACAACTGGACCTAGTGACTCTCTTTTTAACAAAAAGAACAGGAAAAAAATGATGAGATGTTGTCTCTGAAATTAGGTTACAAGAAGACTGACTTCTATCTTGCTCTCTGTCTCTCGGTAGCACCCTCTGAAGAAAGCCAGACAACATTCTGTAAGCTGCCCTATGGAACGGCTCACATGGCAAAGAAACAATATCTCGCCCAACATCCAACAGGGACTTAAGCCTGCCAATAGCCAACTGAATGAGGAAGCAGGTCACACCCCAAGTGAGCTTTAAAATGACTACAGCATGGCCAAAAAACTCACTGCAGCCTTGTAAGGAATCCAGAGCCAAAAGTACCCAGATAAGCTGTGCTCTGATTCCTGCTCCACATAAACTGTGAGATAACAAATGCTTGCTGTTTTAAACCCCTGAGTTTTGAGGAAACTTCTTATGCAGAATAGATAATTAACACAGAGGCAAAAATTAACTTTTTATATCTATGTAAATGTTGACTGATATTTCCAGACAAAAATAAAATACTAACTAAACAGAGATGTATGAGCTATAAAGTGATGCCATTCTAACAATACAAATGCCATTCTGCCTATACATATATACTTATATACTTTAATTCTTTAAAGTATATTTAAAATACTTACACTTTTATTTAATATGTTATTACTTAAGATTCATAAAATGGAGAGGACATTTTTGATGCATGGAGTGTCTTTCCGTCAAAACTAAATGGATTCACTGCAGCATTATTTATAGGAGTAAAAAGTGGAACCAACCCAAATATCCATCACCTGAGGAACTGATAAGAAAAATGTGGTATATCTATACAGTAGACTATTATTAGGCAATATAAAGAAATAAGATACTCAGGAGTGACATCAGCAACATGATGGACTATGAAGCTCCAAGCCCTTATTCCCCCACAGAACATTTGAAATCAGTCGAAAGCTGGTGAAATAGGAGCTCTGGAAAACAGTTAAACTAGGAGCTCTGGAAAACAGTTAAACAACTACAACAAACAAGTAAATATCTAATCAAGTAAAAGCTACATTCAAAATAGAAACAAATTTTGGGGCTTCCCTGGTGGCGCAGTGGTTGAGAATCTGCCTGCCAATGCAGGGGACACACAGGTTCGAGCCCTGGTCCGGGAAGATCCCACATGCTGTAGAGCAGCTGAGCCTGTGTGCCACAACTACTGAGCCTGCACTCTAGGGCCTGCAAGCCACAACTACTGAAGCCCGTGCACCTAGAGCCCGTGCTCCGCAGCAAGAGAAACTACCACAATGAGAAACCCGCGCACTGCAACGAAGAGTAGCCCCTGCTCACTGCAGCTAGAGAAAGCCCGTGCACAGCAACAAAGACCCAACACAGCCAAAAATAAATAAATAAAAAAAATTATTAAAAAAAAAATAATTTTTGTGGCATTTTTATTTGACCTTGCTCCACCCCCTCCCTACACAGTCTTGGTCTGGAGCAAACAGCCTGGTTCCCAAATCCCTCCCCCAAACTAGAGGGAACAAAGCAAATTTCTTTGCAGTGTTCTAAGCTGCTGGGAGCTGCCTGAAGGACTGACTGCTCTCTGTTGTACCTAACTCAGGACTCAGATGGAAAAGACGCCAGTACTATGTGGGTAAACTGCAGGGGGCCTACAGACCTGCAGATGCCTGGAACAAAAGATTATGATACATACAACAGATCATCTAGGGCCCTGAGGAGAAGATTCAAGGGGAAGATTCTTTGGAAATTTAAGACCTTTAAAAGCAGTTGTGGGGACTTCCTTGGCAGTCCAGTGGTTAAGAGTCTGCACTTCCACTGCAGCGGACGCAGGTTCAACCCCTGGTCAGGCAACTAAGACCGCACATGTGGTGTGGCCAAAATAAATAAATTTTTTTTAAAAAAGGAGTGTCAGATATAGCAGAAAGGTCAGAGTTTGGGGTACAAGATGCGGGACAGTGGGACCCCGTTAACCTCTGTTGGAGGTTAATAGTAGAGAGACTGGGATCAGCATTTAAAAAAAAAAAAAAAAAAGCAGTTGTGGATATGGGGGAACTGAAGACATCACATGGAGATTTAGCAAAAGGTATGCCCAGAAAAGGCCTGAGAAGACAAAAAGCCTTCACACTGGGCTGATCCTAAGCCCCAAAGCACACTCGGCTTATTAGTGAAAGACTGGTCTGACAGACACAGAACAAGTCTGCAAAGGCAGGGAGAAGTGATCATTTTTTCAAATGATTAATTTTCAACATAAAATGACAAAGCATACAAAAAACAGGAGAACATGGCCCATTCAAAGGAAGAAAAATAAAGTGGCAAAACCAGCCCTAGAGAAGCATAGGTGATGAACTTACTAGATAAAGACTTTTAAACAACTGTCCTAAATATGTTTAAAAAGCTAAAAGAAAACACAAAGAAAAAAAGAAACAAGGAAAACAATATATAAACAAAATTACATTATCAACAAAAAAAAAAATTACAAAAGGGAACCAAACAAATTCCAGAGCTGAAAAATAAAATAAAGGGGTTCAACAGTAGACTTGAGTAAAAAGACAAATCAGCAAACTTAAATATAGAACATTTGAAATTATCAAGGCTGAGGAATAGAAAAATATAATAAAGAAAAGTGAACAGAGCCTAAGGAACTTATGGGACACCATCAAGCAGACCAATATATCAATATAAACATTATAGGAGTCTGAGAAGAAAAGAGAGTGAAAGGGGCAGAGAGATTACCTGAAGAAGTAATGGCCAAAAACTTGCCAAATGTGATAGAAGACACGAATTTACAAATCCAAGGAGTTCAATAAATTCCAAGTAGGACAACCCAGGCAGATCTACACCAAGACACAATATAATCAAACTGTTGAAAGACAGACAGAATCTTGAAAGCAGCTAGAGAAAATTCACTCATCATGTAGATCCTCAAAAAGATTACCAGTAGAAACTGTGGAGGCCACAAGACAGTGGGATAATACATTAAAAGTGCTAAAAGAAAAAAAATGCCAACGAAGAATTCTGTATCTACCAAAAGCTAAGGAAGTTCATTACTATTAGTACTGCCCTACAAGAAATGCTATGGAATTTCTTCATATTCAAATGAAAAAACACCAGACAGTAACTCTAAGATATATGAAGATAAAGACCTCCCGTAAAGGTAAATACATGGGCAAATATAAAAACCGGCATTACTGCAATATTGGTCTGTAACTTCACTTTTTATTTTCTACAGGATATGAAAGACAAATGCACAAAAATAATTTTAAATCTACGTTAATGGGAACACAATGCATAAAAACGTAATTTGTGACACTGACAATAAACAGGGATGAACAGAGCTATATAGAAGTAGAGTTTTCATATGTGATTGAAGTTAAGTTGATTTCAATTCAAAACAAACTGTTATAACTTTAGGATGCTATATGCAACCTCATGGTAACCACACACACACACACACACAAACCCAACAGAACATAGATTAAAAACAAAAAAAAAGGTGAGAAAAATCAAACTGCATCACTACAGAAAAATCCACTAAACACAAAGATAGGCAGAGATGGAGGAAATGAGGGACAAAAAAATACAAAAATACAAAAAACAAAATGCCTTCTCTATCAGTAATTACTTTATCTGTAAAGTAATTAAGCATTCCAATCAACAGGCACAGATTGGCAGAACGAACTTAAAAAGCATGATGCTCCTGTATACTGTCTACAAGAGACTCACTTTAGATCTAACAACACAATAGGTTTAATGTGAAAGGACAGAAAAAGATATTCCATGCAAACAGAAAGAGAAGAAAACCAGAGTGGCTATACTAATATCAAACAGAACAGACTGTAAGTCAAAAATTGTTACAAGAGACAAAGAAGAACATTAAACACTAACAAAAGGGTCAATTCATGAAAAAGATATAACAATGATAAACATCAGCACTCCAAAATATATTAAGCAAACTGATAGAATTGAAGAAACAAATAGACATACTTAAACAATAACAACAGTTCACTCAATACCCCACTTTCAATAATGGATATAACAACCACACAGATCAATAAGCCAACAGAAGACTTAAACAACACTACGAGCAATTAGACCTAACAGACATATACAGAACACTCCACCCCAAAACAGAATATATATTCTTTTCAACTCCACATGGAATATTCTCTAGGATAGATCATATGTTAGTCCACAAAAAAAGTCTTAAAAATTTAGTAAGATTGAACTCAAAATATTTTTTCCAAGCACAATGAATGAAACTAGAAATCAATAGCAGAAGAAAAACTGGAAAAGTAACAAATATGTAGAAATTAAACAGCAAACTCTTAATCAGCCAAAGAAGTCAAAGGAGAAATCATAAGGGAAATTAGAAAATATCCAGAAACAAGTGAAAATGAAAACACAATATACCAACACTTTTGGGATGCAGTAAAAGCAATGCTAAGGGAGAAATTTATAGCTGTAAACGCACACATTAAAAAAAAAGATTTCAAGGGACTTCCCTGGTGGCACAGTGGTTAAGAATCTGCCTGCCAATGCAGGAGACACAGGTTCAAGCCCTGGTCCGGGAAGATCCCACATGCCACAGAGCAACTAAGCCCGTGCGCCACAACTACTGAGCCTGTGCCCTAGAGCCCATAAGCCACAACTACTGAGCCTGCGTGCTGCAACTACTGAAGCCCACGCGCCTAGAGCCTGTGCTCCGCAACAAGAGAAGCCACCACAGTGAGAAGCCTGCGTACCGCAACGAAGAGTAGCCCCCGCTCACCGAGCAACAAAGACCCAACAGAGCCAAAAATTAAATAAATAAATAAATAAATTTTTTAAAAAATAAAAAAGATTTCAAATCAATGACCTAACTCTACATCCTGAGGAACTAGAAAAAGAACAAACTAAACCCAAAGCTAGCAAAAGGAAAGAAATAATAAAGATCAGAGCAGAGAGAAGCAAAATAGAGAAGAGATAAACAAGAGAGAAAAATCAATAAAACCAAGAGTTGATTCTTCAAAAAGATCAACAAAATGGACAAATCTTTAGCTAGACAAAGAAAAAAGAAAAGATTCGAATAACTAGAATCAAAAATGAAAGAGGGAACATTACAGAAATAAAAAGGATCAGGGAATTCCCTGGCAGTCCAGTGGTTAGGACTCCATGCTTGCACTGCAGGTAGTGCAAGGGTCTGATCCCCGGTTGGGGAACTAAGATCCCACATGCCATGTAGCATTGCCAAAAAAAAAAAAAAAAACCCTCCAAACAAGAGAAGCCCAGGGACTTCCCTGGTGGCACAGTGGTTAAGAATCTGCCTGCCAACGCAGGGGACACGAGTTTGAGCCCTGGTCCAGGAAGATCCCACATACCGCGGAGCAACTAAGCCCATGCGCCACAACTACTGAGCCTGCGCTCTAGAGTCTGCGAGCCACAACTACTGAGCCCATGTGCTGCAGCTACTGAAGCCTGCATGCTGAGAGCCTGTGCTCCGCAACAAGAGAAGCCACCGCAATGAGAAGCCCGTGCACTGCAACGAAGAGTAGCCCCCACTCGCCACAACTAGAGAAAGCCCGCGCACAGCAATGAAGACCCAACGCAGCCAAAAATAAAATAAATAGATAAATTTATAAAAAAAAGAAAAGCCCAGATCCAGATGGAAGGAACACTTCCTAACTCACTGGATGAGGCCAATATTACCCTGATACCAAAACCAGACAAAGCCATTACAGAAAAACTATAGACCAATTATCTCTTATGAATACTGATGCAAAAATCCTCAACAAAGTACTAGGAAACCAAACTAAGCAACATATTAAAAGGAGTATTCATCACAACCAAGTGGGATGGATTATTAAAAGGCCGGATGGGGCTTCCCTGGTGGCACAGTGGTTGAGAGTCTGCTGCCAATGCAGGGGACACGGGTTCGAGCCCTGGTCTGGGAAGATCCCACATGCCGCGGAGCAACTGGGCCCATGAGCCACAACTACTGAGCCTGCGCGTCTGGAGCCTGTGCTCCGCAACAAGAGAGGCAGCGATAGTGAGAGGCCCACATACCGCGATGAAGAGTGGCCCCCGCTTGCCGCAACTAGAGAAAGCCCTCGCACAGAAACGAAGACCCAACACAGCCAAAAAGAAATTAATTAATTAATTAATTTAAAAGCCTTTAAAAAAAAAAAAAAAGGCAGGATGGTTCAACAAATGAAAAGTCAATGTAATATATCACACCAGTGGAAGGAAGGGGAAAAAAACACACAATCATCTCAACTGATGCAGAAAAAGCATTTAACAAAATTCAATACTCTTTCATGATAAAAACACTCAACAAACTAGCAACAGAAGGAAACTTCCTAAACATAATAAACATCATATAAGAAAAGCCTATACCCAACATCATACTCAATTGTGAAAGACTGAAAGCATTTCCCCTTAGCTTTTCCTGGTTGAGATTAGGAACAAGACACAGATGCCCATTTTGCCACTTTTATTCAACATAGCATTGGAAGTTGTAGTAAGAGCAATTAGGCATGAAAAGAAATAGGCCTCCAAATCGGAATGAAGTAAGTAAAATGATCTCTGTTTGAAGGTGACATGATCTTATATGTAGAAATACCTAAAGACTGTACACACACACACACAAACACACACACACAAACACACACAGAGTGCTGGAGCTAATAAACAAATTCAACAACACTGCAGGATACAAGATCAACACACAAAAATCAGTTACATTTCTATACACTATGAACAATCTGAAAACAAAATTAAGAAAATTCCATTTACAATAGCATCAAAAAGAATAAAATACTTAGAAATTAACTTAACCAAGGCAGTGAAAGACTTATACAATGAAAACTACCGAATGCTGCTGAAATAAATTAAAAAGACATAAATAAATGGAAACACATCCCATGTTCATGGATGAGAAAACTTAATACTAAGATGTCAATACTATCCAAAGTGATCTACATATTCAATGCAATCCTTATCAAAATCCCAATGATTTTTTTTTTTTGCGGAAATAGAAAACCCATTCAAAAGTTCATAAGAAATCTCAAAGGATGCCAAATAGCCAAAACAATCCTGAAAAAGAACAAAATAGGAGGACTCACACTTCCTGATTTCAAAACGCACTACAAAGTTACAGTAATCAAAACAACATGTGGTGCTGGCATAAAGACCAATGGAATAGAGTCCAGAATTAAACCCTTGTATATTTGGTCAAATAACTTTTGACAAGGGTGCCAAGACTATGTAACAGGGAAAGAACAGTTTTTTAAACATTTGGTGATGGGAAAACTAGACATTCACATGCAAAAAAAAAAAGTAGCCTTACTTTACACCAAATACAAAAATTACCTTAAAATGGATCATAAACCTAAATGTAAGAGCTAAAACTATAAAACTCTTAAAAGAAAATATAGAGGGAAAGCTTCATTTTTGCAACAATGTCTTGGATGTGACACCAAAAGCACAGTCAACAAAAGAAAAAATAGATAAACTGAAGTTCATCAAAATTTAAAACATCTCATGGATGAACCTGGAGGACACTATGTTAAGTGAAACAATCCAGTCATAGAAAGACAAATAACGCATGATTCCACTTATATGAGGTATCTAAAACAGTCAAATTCATAGAAGCAGAGAATAAAGTAGTTGTGGGGTTGGGGGGCCAGCAGGTGGTGAAAATGGGGCATTGTTATTCAATGTATATAAAGTTTCAGTTATGCTGATGATTAAGTTCTAGAGATCTGCTGTACAACACCTGAAGTTATTAATATGGTATTGTGCACTTGAAATTTTGTTAAAAAGGTAAATATGTTAAGTGCTCTTACCACCACCAAAAAAAGGGGGGGAGGGGGACACAAGGAACTTGGGGGAGGTGTGGGATATGTCTATTACTCTGATAGTGGTGATGGTATCATGGGTGTTCATATATGTCCAAACTCATAAAATTGTATACATTAAATACGTGCAGTTATATTTTATCAATTACACCTCAATATAACTGTTTAAAAAATTTTAAACTTCTGTGCCTCAAAGGACACAATCAGCAGGGTGAAAAGGAATGCGAGAAACTATTTGCAAACCATTTATCTGATAAGAGGTTAACGTCCAAATATATAAAGAACTCTTACAATTCAACAACAAAAAAACAAATAACATGATTAAAAAGTGGGCAAAGGACTTGAATAGACATTTCTCCAAAGAAGGTATACAAATGGCCAATAAGAATATGAAAAGATGCTCAATATCACTAATCATTAGGGAAACTAATGCAAATCAAAACCACAATGAAATACTATCTCACACCCATTACAATGGCTACTATCAAGAAAAAAGAAAATAATAAATGTTGGCAAAGATGTGGAGAAATTGGAACTCTTGTGTACTGTTGGTGGGAATGTAAAATGGTGCAGTCACTATGGAAAACAGTATGGTGGTTCCTCAAAAAATTAAAAACTAAGTTACCATATGATCCAGCAATTCCACTTCTGGGTATATACCCACAAGAATTGAAAGCAGGGACTCAAACAGGTTTTTATACTTCCATTTTCATAGGAGCATTATTTACAATAGCCAAAATGTTAAAAGCAACCCAAGCGCTCACTGACAGATGAATGCATAAACAAAACATGGTGTATATGTACACAATGAAGTATTATTCAGCCTTAAAAAGGAAGTAGATTTTGACATATGCTACAACATGGATAAACTTTAAGGACATTTTACTAAGTGAAATAAGCCAGCCAACAAAAATACAAATACTGTATGATTCTACTTATTTGAGGTACCTAGAGTAATCAAATTCATACAGACATAAATGAGAAAGGTGGTTGTCAGGGGCTGGGGTCAGAAGAAAAGGAGGAGTTTTTGTTTAATGGGTCTAGAGTTTCAGTTTTGCAAGATGAAAAGAGTTCTAGAAAAGGATGGAGGTGATGGTTGTACAACAATGCTAATATATTTAATGCCACTGCACTGTACACTTAAAAAAATAGTGAAGACGGTAAATTTATTTTTATTTTACTACAATTTTAAAAATACCAAAGAAACTCCCCAAAACACTTCCTTCTTGCAAAATCCCAACAAGACTCAAATCTAAACTTAATGATCCTACACTGTGCTTTCCTTCAAATGCAACCTTTTTTTTTTTTGGCCGCATTGGATCTTTGTTGCTGCGTGCGGGCTTTCTCTAGTTGTGGCGAGTGAGGACTACTCTTCATTGCAGTGCGTGGGCTTCTCATTGCGGTGGCTTCTCTTGTTGCAGAGCATGGGCTCTAGGCGCGCGGGCTTCAGTAGTTGTGGCACACGGGCTTAGTAGTTGTGGCGCATGGGCTTAGTTGCTCCGCGGCATGTGGGATCTTCCTGGACCAAGGCTCGAACCTGTGTCCCCTGCATTGGCAGGCAGATTCTTAACTACTGCACCACCAGGCAAGTCCCGCAACCATTTACTTTTAAAATGTAGGGTTTTATTTTTTATTTTAAGTGATCTACTAACATTGTAAATACCTCCATTTCGTATGCTTTGAGGACTACCATTCACTCATGTCTTAAAAAAAATTGTTAAGCGTCCACTCACTATGTGCCACATATACTGTAGTAAACAAAGTCCCTGTACTCTTGGGACTTTGTATACAAGTGAATACAAAGTGCCAATGAAGAAAACAAACTCAGTGAATGAGTAAATAGGTAAGCTCTCTAAAAACTGAGAAGGTATCAGTCTGAAGAAGAGTCAGTAGGAAAACTCTCAAGGCTAAAGAATAGCACACACAAATGCCCAAAAAGCTTAGCATGCTCCAGGAACTGTAGGAAGGACTGTGTGGTCAGTATTTTACAAAGCAAAGGGGGAGTGGCAAGAAATAAACTGAAAATGTAAGCTACAGCCACTACCAAGAAAGTTCATAAAGGAGTTTGACTATCATATATAATACAGTAGAAAGCCAATAAGTGGTTTTAAGCAAAGATATGATTTGATTTGGGGTTTTTTCTTTGTTTGGTTGCATTTGTTTTTGTTTTGATTTGTTTTTAAATATCACATTGGGGAACTTCCCTGGTGGTCCAGTGGTTAAGACTCCACGCTCCCGATGCAGGGGGCCCGGGTTCGATCCCTGGTCAGGGAACTAGATCCCACATGCCACAACTAAAGATCCCGCATGCCGCAACGAAGATCCCGCATGTAGCAACAAAATATCTCGTGTGCCACAACTAAAGACCCCGTGCAGCCAAATAAATATAAATAAATAAATAAATATTAAAAATAAATAAATATCATATTGGCTGCTGAATAAATGTAACAGCCAAAATGTGTATCACTCACAGAATGGACACACTATAAATTCAGGCACTGAATGTTATTTAGTTGGTTCATTTGCATTACTACAGATACATGTAACAAAACATGGATATTTATTCATATTGAGCAAACAATGCTTGAAGTTAAAAACATATGTTGAGCAAAAAAGCAAACAAAAAAGAATGCTTACAGTGTGTTTTCATTTGTAAAAGAGGGGAGGAATGACTTTACAGTGCAGATATATAACAAGTACTACCTCAGCCAGGTGACCAAGGTCAACATTACAGTGATAAATCAAGTTTATACTCAACCTTTAATATGATGTTATCAAATATGATGAAAATGGCACTTTACCTTTGTGGTGTTCCTCCAAGAACTCATAAACTAAGTAATATGAGAAAACATCAGTCAAAATGAAATTTGAGAGACATTCTATGAAACACCTGATCAATATTCTTCAAATCTGTCAAGGTCATTAAAAACAAGGAATGTTTGAGAAACTACCACAGTCCAGAGGAATTAAGGCATTATAAAAACCAAATGTAATCTGGCATCCTAGATGGGATCCTGGAATGGAGAAAGGACAACAAAATCTGAATATGAGATTAATAATGATGTATCAATATTGATTCCTTACTTGTGACAAATGTATCAATAATAACATAAGATGTTAACAATATGGAAACTGGGTGCAGAATACAAGAACCCTCTGAACTATCTAAAAGTTTCCTGTAAAACTAAAACATTCCCAAACTCAAAAAATTATTTAAAGAATGAACTGTAAGAGAAACAGAAGCAGCAAAAACAGTTATAAGGTTACTTAAGGTCCAGAAGGAGACGATAGTATATTAAAGTGTTTAGAATAATATGGCAGCAGGGAAGATGGAGGAAAAAAAAAGGATTCATGGTATATTTTGAGGACAAAATAAAAAGAGCTTGGACTTCCAGTTAATGTAGAATAAAAAGGTCAGCAAATCCTCTTCTCCAAAAATAAGAATAAAACTGGACAAATTGCCAAAAATAACTATTTCAGGGATTTGGAAATTGCCAAAAGATAAACAACAAATTGAGAAGTATTTATTCAGGGAAAACTACCAGAACTTCAGGTAAAGCAGTGGGAGTCAGCAGGTTCCCAACACTAGCCCAGTTTGGTCTACATAAGAACTTTCAACAGGGCAGAGCTGGCCCTGAAATTCAGCAACTCTTGCTAAAGGGCTTGACTTGATTTGGTGTGAAAGATGAAAAGTCACGCTGAGTGACACTGTCAATAAAAGGAAAAAACAGGGTAAAAATGAACAGGGAAAACCAGTAGCTCTGCTAGGAGGAGGAAGAAAGGCTCTCAGCTGGGGGCAAAGGCAGACCAGTCAAAAATGTAATGGGAAGATCTTGAAAATGAGAGAGCCACAGAAGTGCTGGACGAACTCTACAAATCCCTGGCTGACTAGGAAACTATGGGCATATGTAGACAGAGGAAACCCAAGAGGGCCAGGTACAAAGTAAAAAGTAAGGTCCACTTGGCTACTGCCTTAAATTTGCACTCTCCAATTCACACACATCCACCAGAAGATGGCTGAAGCCTTACAGGCTTGAGGTATTTGAGTGTAACCTCTGCCCAGTCACTGACTGACCACTAAGTTAGGCAGTCACAGGGCAACCCTTAGGAAGCCTGGCTTTAAAAATACAAACAGAAAAACAAACAAAAATAACTAAGCAAATACAATAACAGCCAAACAAGCATGGGCAACAATGTATTCCACGGATTAAGTAGAAGCAAGTTGGTTTAAAAAAAAAAAAATCCCAATCCAGATATCCTACAATGTATTATCTAATACGTCTAGTTCTCAAAAAAAAAAAAAAGTGAAGCAAGCAAAGAAAGAGAAAAGTGGGACCCATACTTAAGATTTAAAAAAAAAAAAAAAGCTATCAGTAGAAATGGACTCTGGGTAGGCTAAAATGTTGGAATTAGCAAAGACTTCAAGGCAGCTATTATAAATATATTTAAAAGAATTAAAGGAAAATCTGGTGAAAATTATTCCATAAATAGGAAACATCAATAAATAGAAACTATAAAAAAAGAACTAAAATGGAAATTCTAGAGGTGAAAAATACCATATCCAAACGTAAAGTGTATCAGATGGACTCAACGGTAAATCTGAGATGGCAGAAGAAAGAATTAAACTCCACAAAGAGACCAATAGTAGTCATCTAATCTGAAGAACAGAGAGAAAAAAGACTGAAGGAAAATTAACAAAGTCTCAGAGACCTGTGAGACATTAAGCAGACAAACACATTTTAATGCATGTCCCACAAGGAAAGAAGAAGAAAAAAGTGGACAGAAAAAAATATCTGAAGAAGCAATGGCTGAAAAGTTCCCAAATTTCTTGAAAAACAGGAATCTACAGATCCAAGAAGCTCAATAAACTCTAAACACAATAAATATCAAGAGATCAACACCTAAAATTTTTTTTAAAGTCATTTGAAAAATCTTAAAAAAAAAAGAGATTCACACCTAGACACACATTATAATTAAACTACAGAAAGCCAAACATAAAGAACATCTTAAAAGCTGAAAGAGAAAATAACTCATTTTGCTAGAGAGGAAAAATACAACTACTGACTTCTATCACAAATAACTGAGTCAGAAGAAGGTGGAATGGCATGTGTAACGACAAAAATAAAACAAGAACACAAATATCAAGCAAGAATCATATATTCAGCAAGACTATGCTTCAAAATGGAAGGTGAAATAAAGACATTCCTAGACAAACAAACACTGAGAGAATTCACTGCAAGAAGAATTGCTTTATAAGAGTAAGGGGGGACTTCCCTGGTGGTCCAGTGGTAAAGAATCCACCTTCCAATGCAGGGGATGCAGGTTTCATCCCTGGCTGGGGAACTAAGATCCCACATGCTGCAGGGCAACTAAGCCCACGCACCACAACTACTGAGCTCACACACCTCAACAAGAGAGCCTACGTGCCACAAACTACAGAGCCCACGCGCTCTGGAGCTTAAGCACCACAACTAGAGAGAGAAAATCTGCCCGCCACAACTAGAGAGAAGCCCACGCGCCACAACGAACAGCCCACACCACAACGAAAGATCCCACACACCTCAATGAAGATTCCGTATACTGCAACTAAGACCCGATGCAGCCAAAAAAAAAAAAGGCAATAAATTAAAAAAAAGAAAAGAAAGAAATACTAAGGTGAGTTCTTCAGACTGAGAAGTGACATCAGATGAGGTAACTCAAATCCAATAGACAAAATGAAGCACACTAGAAAGAAACATGAGAGTAAGTTTGAGGATTATTAAAATGTTTTCTTTTTTTCTTCTCTTAAGCTCCTTAAAAAACATATGATTGTATTACGCTAATTCACACATACATGTGTGCGTGCGTACGCGCACACACACACACACACACACACACACACAGACCATTCCACCCATTAATGGCAGATTACACATTCTTTTCAAGCACCCATGGAACATTCACCAAGGTAGACCTGGGCCATATCCTGGGCCACAGAATAAATTTCAACACACTTAAAAGAATTAAAATCATATAAACTATGTTCTCTGACCACAGTGGAAGCAATCCAGAAAGTAATAACAGAAAGACAACAAGAAAATCTTCAAACATTTGGAAGTGAAACAACATACTTGAAGAATAATCTGCAGCTAAAAGAGAACGTCTCAACAAATTTTTAAGTATATAGAACTAAACGGAAATACAACATGTAAAACTATGTAAAACACAGGCAAAGAAGTGGTGAGAGGAAAAATTACAGCACCATGCTGGGCTGCTATTACACCTGCCTCTGCCCACCCAACAACTGCTCCATCTAATGTCTTTGGGGGTCTTGCAAATATGGAAAGGGGTAAGGCAAGAATGAACCTTGTGGTGTGGAACTGGGATTGAAGGTATCATCATAAGTCACGGTTTTGAAATATGTCAAAAAACAGATATAGATGTACACAAACACACACATTTGTACCTATATATGTTTTAAAGCTTTGTCTATGGAGACCTGGAAGCAGTGACATCCTACTCACAATAAGTACACCTGCTAGATGTTGGTTTCTAAATACCAATCTCCACTAAGAGGAATGAAGCCTCCTTGAAAATACGGGTTATTTCCATGTATGAATCAGGTAACTGCAAAGGAAGCCTAGAACATCTTACTGTGCCAGGAAGAAAGTATGCAAAGAATCATGGGACATGTCAAAAGGACACAGGAACGACCTTGAAGGGGCTCCCACTAGCCAAATATGGGACAATTTGGGTTTCAAAATAAATAATGATCGATTACAACCCACTGAACAAAAAAGGAATCCATGAGTCCACAGACACGTCATTAAAAAATGAATCAATAAATGGGAGAAGAGGAAGAAGACTTTCCTTTTTCCTGACATTCAAAGCATGGGTTATTGAATGTAGACTTATAAATTATAATAATGAAATTACAAGATCATTATTTGGCAGTCATCAGTAGTAATAATTCAGCCAAGAAAAATCAATAAATGCTAAAACTAGTGGGTGAAGTGATGAGGAATGAGATACTTAGTCTCAAAATATCTTTCCCCCCAATGTTTATTAGTTATAAAGGAAAAAAGTACCTTTTTTAGTAGAAATCTGGCAGAAAGCTTAGTTAAGTAATCAATTAACATCACCAGTAATGGGCAAATTAAAATCATTTACACCTGATGGGATGCATTGAGAAGACTATCACATCACCTCTGTGATGTTCCTGCCAAAAATACATAACCTAAATTGAATCATAGGGGAAGCATCAGACAAACCTCAACTGAGGAATATTTTAAGAGTCAACTATTCTATAAATTTCAAAACTATCAAGATCATGAAAGTCAAGGAAACATGGAAGAATTGTTCCAGACAGAAAAACACTAAATACAAAATGTGATCCTCGATTGAATTGTGTTGCTAAAAAGGACGTTACTGAGACCACTGGCAAAACCTGAATGGGTTCTGTGGATTAGATGATACTATTCTATCAATGATAACTTCATGATTTTGATGGCTGTATTCCAGATATGTAAGAAAATGCCCTTGCTGATAGCAGTTACAAACTAAAGTGTTCTGGAGTGATGGAGCCTCATGCTGGCAACTTAGTCTCAAATGATTAGAAAAGAAACTTCTTTACAACCATTTCTGCAACTTTTGAAAATTTCTAAAGAAAAAATTTTAAACTAACAAAGTTGGGAAAATATAAACATTACTGTTCCTCCCCAGTCTTCACTATCTCATCAAAAAAGCATCTCTATTTTTCCAGCTGTTCAAGACAAAAATTTTGGGATAGCCCTGATTCCTTTCATTTTTTCATTCTACATTCCAACCCGTCAGCAAATCCTGTTAGCTCGTCCTTAAATATATATCTCCACAACTACCATTCCATTCCAAGGCATGATCATCTCTTGTGTGGGTTACTGCAATACCTTCCCATCTAACCAGCCTGTTTTCACTCCAAACCCTCATACAGCAATGAGAGTGATTTTTTTTTTAAGTCAGTGGATAAATAAACTATGACACATTCAAGCAACAGAATATTCAGTGCTAAAAGAAATGAGCTCTCAAGCCATGAAAAAGACATGGAGGAACCTTAAATGCATATTATAACTGAAAAAAGCCAATCTGAAAGGGCTATATACTGTATGACTCCAACCATATGACATTCTGGATAAGGCAAAACTATGGAGACAGTAAAAAGATCTGTGGCTGCCAGTGGCAGCCAGGGAGGGAGGGAGGAAGGGATGAATAGGTGGACCACAGAAGATTTTTAGACCACAGAAGATTCTGTAGGGTATTGTAATAATAGTAGATATATGTCATTATAAATTTGTCAGGACTCATTCAATAAATAACACAAAGAGTGAACCCCAATGTAAACTATGGACTTCAATGAATAAGAATGTATCGGGACTTCCCTGGTGGTCCAGTGGTTAAGACTCCACGATGCAGGGGGCCCGGGTTCGATCCCTGGTTAGGGAACTAGAACCCGCATGCCGCAACTAAAGATCCCGCACATACTGCAACTAAGACCCGGCGCAGCCAAATATAAACAAACAAATAAATAAATATTTTTTTAAAAAGAATGTATCAATACAGGCTCATCAAATGTAACAAATGTATCAATATCACACTAATGAAAACGTTAATAATAGGGAAAACTGGGAGGGGGTGAGGAGGTAAATGGGAACTCTGTACTTTATGATCAATTTTTCTGTAAACCTAAAACTGCTCAAAAAAAAAAAAAAGTAAAATTCCTTCCTTTTCACATTCGGAAAGGAGGGGGGTAAAAAATACAATGAGATTGAGATTCCAAAAGAATGGCCATATGAAGTATTGGCAAGGATGTTGTGCAACAAAAACATCCACATTGCTGGTAAGAATGTCAAACGGTACAACCACCTTATGAAACAGTTTGGCAAAATCTTACAACCCATCCATTCCACTCCTACGCACTTACTCAAGAAAAATGAAAGCGTATGTCCACACCAATACTAGTACACAAGTGCTCACAGAAGCGTTATGTGTAATAGCCCCAAACTGGAAACTCAAATGTCCATCACCAGGTGTATAGTTAATTTATGGTGACAAAAAACAGATCATTGGTTGCCTAAGGACAATGGAAAGAGGCAAGACAGTGATGGGACTACAAAAGGGCATGAAGAAGCTTCTGGGGGTGGTGGATATGTTCACTATCTTGATGGGGTGATGGTTTTACAGGTGTGTATGTCCAATTTTACCAAATCACATACTTTAAATGTGTAGTCTGTCAATTATCTCAATCCAGCTACAAATTTTTATTCTATAATGCTACTAGCACTGCAACTCTGACCACTGACTTTAAGCCAATTTATAAGTTACACAAGTCTCACTACCTTATAGACACCCCTTGCTTTTGATTTTTAAAAAATTACGCAGACTGGTGGCCCCTTTATTTGCCAGACTACAAATGAATTCTGACTCGAAAAAAATAAAATCTGCCATCATTTGTCAGACACATCCCAATTTCAGGTATTCAAAAATTCGGAAGACAATTTCAAAGGAGTACTTCCCCAGTAATATTGGTCACATCCAGTTAGGAAGAACTGGGTAGCTGGGTGGTGAGAGTTGCACTGTATATCTTTTCATAGTTTCTGAACTTTGTACCATATTATCTACTCAAAACCACATAAAGATCAAATTTAAAGAGAACTTTAATAGCGTTCCCAAAACATCTTAAGTACTGATATAATAACAATACGTAGCCTCCTAGAATGATTAAAGAAAGTACTTACCTAGATGCAATAAATGTGGTTAATTCTTAATAACTTAATAGCGCTAGCTCTAATGTAATTTCACACTGGTTGAATGATCACCCTCATGTGCAGGCAATCATTTGTAAACAGGCCTGCACATCCTCAGAAAGGCAGAGAAAAATCTAATGTCCATCTAGTGGTCCCTGTTGTCATGATAATCATCACATTTAGGATGTTTTTGCCTCCTTTCTGTTATCAAGTTCTAAAAGACTTTTTCGTTAATAAAATGTTTTATTATTTCTTGAACTGACATTTCAAAAGAACATGTAGTTTATCTGGCAAATCAAATTTGAGTTTTCACATTTCCTTGGGAAGCAGAGTATTGTAGTAGAATGTTTTAGAGTCACACAGGGACTTGCATTCATAACTCTGGCCATTCTGAATACAATCAGAGTATTCATGGTCTTGTTTATAAAATGAAGATATCAGAGGTCATATTCCAGGTTTGTTTTAAGCACTGAATAAGATGATACGTATAGCACCTAACACAAATACCTAACATAGAGATTCTAACTTAATAGATGTCAGTTGCCTTCTCTTCCACCAAACAACTCAGAGCTAAAGGCAGGTTAAATTCTAAAAAGCAAATTCTAATTTTTCTCCTTTTTTAAGTATAACACAGTAACAATATATTTGTGATCTGTAGCATTATGTCATACTCACCTGCATTTTAACATTCAACAGGTCATGCTCCCTATAAAAATAAAAATAGCAAGCATAGTGGTTAGGAGCTCAGACTGTGGAGCCAAACTGCCTGGGTTTGAAATCTGCATCTGCCACTCACTAGCTGTGTAATCTTAGGCAAATGACTCTATCTCTCTTTGCCTTCATTTTCTTATCTGTAACAGGAAGATTTATATAGGTATAATCATCACCAGACTGCCATGGAAATTAAACAAGTTAATGTTCGTAAAGTGCTAAGAATGGGCCTAGCATATAGTAATAATTATGTAAATGTTTGTTAAAATTAAGTTGATATAGTAAGGTTTTTTTTTCTCTTTCTTAGTTCTTAAATCATACTAAGAATGTTGGGGAATTTATTTTAAATGTCTAGAAAGCTTAAGTCTTTTCTACATTTTATTAAATGGATCTTAAAGGAGAATGGGGTAGCTCTTCAGTCAATACTCTAAGAAATTTGGGCCTTTTAAAAACTTTCGGGACTTCCCTGGTGGCGCAGTGGTTAAGAATCTGCCTGCAATGCAGGGGACACGGGTTCGAGCCCTGGTCCGGGAAGATCCCACATGCCACAGAGCAACTAAGCCCGGGAGCCACAACTACTGAGCCTGCTCTCTAGAGCCTGCGTGCCACAACTACTGAGCCTGCGTGCCACAACTACTGAAGCCCATGCACCTAGAACCTGTGCTCCGCAACAAGAGAAGCCACCTCAATGAGAAGCCCACGCATCGCAACAAAGAGTAGCCCCCGCTCGCGGCAACCAGAGAAAGCCCGCAGGCAGCAACGAAAACCCAACGCAGCCAAAAAAAAAATAACATCTCTCAAATCACTGTAGGCTGATGTAGATGTATCTGTACCCTGACTGGCATTCCCTGATATTTCTATCATGCACTAGAGAGGAAAAAACTCAACATTAGTTCACCAAAAATATCACAAAACTCCCTGACAATAATGATAATGATGGCTCTCAAAGCCCACTTCTTCATCTATGAAATGGGGACAGTAACTGTGCCTACTTCATGTGATTATTATAAGGCTTAAATGGAACATCTGTAAAGCACCCAGAACAATACCAAAGCATAGCGAACACTCAAAAAAATAAGTTTACTTATTAAGTTCAGCTTTGGAACCCACACAACCTTATTCAGAATCCACTCTTACATGCTACATTATATTGCCTCTCATTTGTCCACCAACACTTAGCCCCTGCCTACTGTGTACCAATATGCTCACCTCGCTAATCTCCTGGATTTTAAAAATGACAAAACACCAAATTCTAAAATACTGATGTCTTTTTAAAATTCTAAAATCTATCCAAAGCTTAAAAAATAAGCAAATACGTATACCTTATACTGGTATAATAAAATCACGGCCAGGGTTATATTCAAACTAGGATTATGCTGAGTACACTCATTTTGCTGGTAGCAGTCGGACACTTTCTATTGCTTATATAAAACAAAACTGCCAAATAATATGAAACGCAGTACTTCTCAGTCAGAACTCTGAATTCAATATATATTGCCAGAACCTCAAACTCCAACATAAAACCCCAAGGCTGGCCAATTTTCATCAAATCAATTCCCATAATCCCTTTCATTTCATGCTTTGTAAAAAAGTTTTGTGTACCGGGCTGTGTCCTCATGATACAGTAAGCTCCTGGAGGGCAAGAAACATTACTTACAAATCTTTATATCTCCTGAAGCACCTAAAAGCACTTTGTAAATAGCTAGGCCATTAACAAATACCTTAAACCTCAAATTTGAATCTCTTTACTACCACAACATAACACAGCACACACCTGTTTCAGTCAATCCAATCTACCTGCCTTCCCCAAAGGACTTGATAGATCCTAATTCCTGGGCCTTGGCTTCTGTTCATCCCCTGAACGCCCATTTCCTCCTCCTCTTTAGGAATTCTTACTCCTAACACTCATCTCAAAACAACTTATTCATGAAACCTTTTCCAATTAACTTAATTGCCACTTTGAGCACTTTGCCCCTTATTTCCCCGATTTCTGGGCATGATCTCCTACATATCCAATTTGAAAATTCTAAAATTTTTGTCCACTGTGGCTTTTGCCATGTTTTCATTAGGCTAAGCTGACATTTAGGTATCCTTCATTCCTGTAAGATCAAGAGTATTATGACTATCACTATTTAATTAAATACAGCTTCAGTATTTCAATATTATATTACTATCTATACTTTTGTACTTAATTTTATTTTTATATTTTATAATATATTATCTGTGATATTCCCATGGTACTTTGTATTTGCACATATGTATAGTAAACCGTTAAGTCTCAGGTTGCTAAGGACAGTCCCAGTTTATTTTTTAACATCTTTATTGGAGTATAATTGCTTTACAATAGTGTGTTAGTTTCTGCTTTATAACAAAGTGAATCAGATATACATATACATATATCCCCAAATCTCCTCCCTCTTGAGTCTCCCTCCCACTCTCCCCATCCCACCACTCTAGGTGGTCACAAAGCACCGAGCTGATCTCCCTGTGCTATGCGGCTGCTTCCCACTAGCTATCTATTTTACATTTGATAGTGCATATATGTCCATGCCACTCTCTTCATCCCAGCATACCCTTCCCCATCCCCATGCCCTCAAGTCCATTCTCTATGTCTGCGTCTTTATTCCTGTTCTTCCCCTAGGTCTTCAGTAGCTTTCTTTTCTTTTTTAAGATTTTATATATATGTGTTAGCATACAGTATTTGTTTTTCTTTCTGACTTACTTCACTCTGTACGACAGACTCTAGGTCCATTCACCTCACTACAAATAACTCAATTTTGTTTCCTTTTATGGGTAAGTAATATTCCACGGTATATATGTGCCACATCTTCTATATCCATTCATCTGTCGATGGACACTTAGGTTGCTTCCATGTCCTGGCTATTGTAAATAGAGCTGCAATGAACATTGTGGTACATGACTCGTTTTGAATTATGGCTTTCTCAGGGTATATGCCCAGTAGTGGGATTGCTGGGTCGTATGGTAGTTCTATTTTTAGTTTTTTAAGGAACCTCCATAATGTTCTCCATAGTGGCTGTATCAATTTACATTCCCACCAAGAGTGCAAAAGGGTTCCCTTTTCTCCACACCCTCTCCAGCATTTATTGTTTGTAGATTTTTTGACGATGGCCATTCTGACTGGTGTGAGGTGAAACCTCATTGTAGTTGTGATTTGCATTTCTCTAATGATTAGTGATGTTGAGCATCCTTTCATGTGTTTGTTGGCAATCTATACATCTTCTTTGGAGAAATGTCTATTTAGGTCTTCTGCCCATTTTAGGATTGGGTTGTTTGTTTTTTTGATATTGACTGCATGACCTGATTGTAAATTTTGGAGATTAATGCTTTGTCAGTTGCTTCATTTGCAAATATCTTCTCCCATTCTGAGGACTGTCTTTTTGTCTTGCTTATGTTATCCTTTGCTGTGCAAAAGCTTTTAAGTTTCATTAGGTCCCACTTGTTTATTTTTGGTTTTATTTCTATTTCTCTATGAGGTGGGTCAAAAAGGATCTTGCTGTGATTTCTGTCATAGAGTGTTCTGCCCATGTTTTCCTCTAAGAGTTTTATAGTGTCTGGCCTTACATTTAGGTCTTTAATCCATTTTGAGTTTATATTTATGTATGGTGTTAGGCAGTGTTCTAACTTCACTCTTTTACATGTAGCTGTCCAGTTTTCCCAGCACCACTTATTGAAGAGACTGTCTTTTCTCCAATGTATATTCTTGCCTCCTTTATCAAAAATAACATAACCATATGTGCGTGGGTTTATCTCTGGGCTTTCTATCCTGCTCCATTGATCTATATTTCTGTTTTTGTGCCAGTACCATACTGTCTTGATTACTGTAACTTTGTAGTATAGTCTGAAGTCAGGGAGCCTGATTCCTCCAGCTCCGTTTTTCTTTCTCAAGATTGCTTTGGCTATTCAGGGACTTTTGTGTTTCCATACAAACTGTGCAATTTTTTGTTCTAGTTCTGTGAGAAATGCCATCGGTAGTTTGATAGGGATTGCACTGAATGTGTAGATTGTTTTGAGAGATATAGTCATTTTCACAATGTTGATTCTTCCAATCCAAGAACATGGTGTATCTCTCCATCTGTTTGTATCATCTTTAATTTCTTTTATCAGTGTCTTATAGTTTTCTGCATACAGGTCTTTTGTCTCCTTAGGTAGGTTTATTCCTAGGTATCTTATTCTTTTTGTTGCAATGGTAAATGGGAGTGTTTCCTTAATTTCTCCTTCAGATTTTTCATCATTAGTGTATAGGAATGCAAGAGATTTCTGTGCATTAATTTTGTATCCTGCTACTTCACCAAATTCACTGATTAGCTCTAGTATTTTTCTGGTAGCATCTTTAGGATTCTCTATGTATAGTATCATGTCATCTGCAAACAGTGACAGCTTTACTTCTTGTTTTCCACCTTGGATTCCTTTTATTTCTTTTTCTTCTCTGATCGCCATGGGTAAAACTTCTAAAACTATGTTGAATAATAATGGTGAGAGTGGACAACCTTGTCTTGTTACTGATCTTAGAGAAAATGGTTTCAGTTTTTCACCACTGAGAACAATGCTGGCTGTGGGTTTGTCATATATGGCCTTTATCATGTTGAGGTAAGTTCCCTCTATGCCTACTTTCTGGAGGGTTTTATCATAAATGGGTGTTAAATTTTGTCAAAAGCTTTTTCTGCATCTATTGAAATGATCATACGGTTTTTCTCCTTCAATTTTTTAATATGGTGTATCACATTGATTGATTTGCATATATTGAAGAATCCTTGCACTCCTGGGATAAACCCCACTTGATCATGGTGTATGATCCTTTTAATGCGCTGTTGGATTCTGTTTGCTAGTATTTTCTTGCGGATTTTTTGCATCTATGTTCATCAGTGATATTGGCTTGTAATTTTCTTTCTTTGTGACATCTTTGTCTGGTTTTGGTATCAGGGTGATGGTGGCCTTGTCAAATGAGTTTGCGAGTGTTCCTCCCTCTGCTATATTGTGGAAGAGTTTGAGAAGGATAGGTGTTAGCTCGTCTCTAAATGTTTGATAGAATTCGCCTGTGAAGCCATCTGGTCCTGGGCTTTTGTTTGTTGGAAGATTTTTAATCACAGTTTCAATTTCAGTGCTTGTGATTGGTCTGTTTATATTTTCTATTTCTTCCTGGTTCAGTCTCGGAAGGTTGTGCTTTTCTAAGAATTTATCCAGTTCTTCCAGGTTGTCCATTTTATTGGCATATAGTCACTTGTAGTAATCTCTCATGATCCTTTGTATTTCTGCAGTGTCAGTTGTTACTTCTCCTTTTTCAGTTCTAATTCTATTGATTTGAGTGTTCTCCCTTTTTTTCTTGATGAGTCTGGCTAATGGTTTATCAATTTTGTTTATCTTTTCAAAGAACCAGCTTTTAGTTTTACTGATCTTTGCTATTGTTTCCTTCATTTCTTTCTCATTTATTTCTGATCTGACCTTTATGATTTCTTTCCTTCTGCTAACTTTGGGGGTTTTTTTGTTCTTCTTTCTCTAACTGCTTTAGGCGTAAGTTTAGGTTGTCTGAGATGTTTTTTGTTTCTTGAGGTAGGACTGTATTGCTATAAACTTCCCTCTTAGAACTGCCTTTGCTCCATCGCATAGGTTTTGGGTCATCGTGTTTTGTCATTTGTTTCTAGGTATTTTTTGATTTCCTCTTTGATTTCTTCAGTGATCTCTTGGTTATTTAGTAGTGTATTGTTTAGCCTCCATGTGTTTGTATTTTTTACATTTTCCTGTAATTGATATCTAGTCTCATAGCGTTGCGGTCAGAAAAGATACTTGATATGATTTCAATTTTCTTAAATTTACCAAGGCTTGATTTGTGTCCCAAGATATGATCTATCCTGGAGAATGTTCCATGAGCACTTGAGAAGAAAGTGTACTCTGTGGTTTTTGGATGGAATGTCCTATAAATATCAATTAAGTCCATCTTGTTTAATGCATCATTTAAAGCTTGTGTTTCCTTATTTATTTTCATTTTGGATGATCTGTCCATTGGTGAAAGTGGGGTGTTAAAGTCCCCTACTATGATTGTGTTGATTTCCCCTTTTATGGTCATTAGCATTTGCCTTATGTATTGAGGTGCTTCTATGTTGGGTGCATAAATATTTACAATTGTTATATCTTCTTCTTGGATTGATCCCTTGATCATTCTGTAGTGTCCTTCTTTGTCTCTTGTAATAGTCTTAATTTTAAAGTCTATTTTATCTGATATGAGAACTGCTACTCCAGCTTTCTTTTGATTTCCATTTGCAGGGAATATCTTTTTCCATCCCCTCACTTTCAGTCTATATGTGTCCCTTGGTCTGAAGTGGGTCTCTTGTAGACAGCATATATGTGGGTCTTTTTTTTGTATCCATTCAGCCACTCTGTGTCTTTTGGTTGGAGCATTTAATCCATTTACATTTAAGGTAGTTATCGATATGTATTACTATTTTCTTAATTGTTTTGGCTTTGTTATTATAGGTCTTTTCCTTCTCTTGTGCTTCCTGCCTAGAGAAGTTCCTTTAGCATTTGTTGTAAAGCTGGTTTGGTGGTACTGAATTCTCACAGCTTTTGCTTGTCTGTAAAGGTTTTAATTTCTCCATCAAATCTGAATGAGATCCTTGCTGGGTAGAGTAATCTTGGTTGTAGGTTTTTCCCTTTCATCACTTTAAATATGTCCTGCCACTCCCTTCTGGCTTGCAGAGTTTCTGCTGAAAGATCAGCTGTTAACCTCACGGGGATTCCCTTGTATGTTATTTTTTGTTTCTCCCTTGCTGCTTTTAATATTTTTTCTATTTAATTTTTGATAAGTTGATTAATATGTGTCTTGGAGTATTTCTCCTTGGATTTACCCTGTATGGGACTCTCTGCACTTTCTGGACTTGATTGACTATTTCCTTTCCCATATTAGGGAAGTTTTCAACTATAATCTCTTCAAATACTTTCTCAGTCCCTTTCTTTTCCTCTTCTTCTACTGGGCCCCGTATAATTTGAATGTTGGTCCGTTGAATGTTGTCCCAGAGGTCTCTGAGACTGCCCTCAATTCTTTTCATTCTTTTTTCTTTATTCTGCTCTGCAGTAGTTATTTCCACCATTTTATCTTCCAGGTCACTTATCCATTCTTCTCCCTCAGTTATTCTGCTATTGATTCCATCTAGAGAATTTTTAATTTCATTTCTTGTGTTGTTCATCATTGTTTGTTTGCTCTTTAGTTCTTCTAGCTCCTTGTTAAACGTTTCTTGTATTTTCTCCATTCTATTTCCAAGATTTGGAATCATCTTTACTATCACTACTCTGAAATCTTTTTCAGGTAGAGTGCCTATTTCCTCTTCATTTGTTTAGTCTGGTGGGTTTTCACCTTGCTCCTTCATCTGCTGTGTTTCTCTGTCTCCTCATTTTGCTTAACTTACTGTTTGGGGTCTCCTTTTCACAGGCTGCAGGTTTGTAGTTCCTGTTGTTTTTGGTGTCTGCCCCCAGTGGCTAAGGTTGGTTCAGTGGGTTGTGTAGGCTTCCTGGTGGAGGAGACTGGTGCCTGTGTTCTGGTGGGTAAGGCTGGATCTTGTCTTTATGGTGGGCAGGACCGCGTCCAGTGGTGTGTTTTGGGGAGTCTGTGACCTTATTATGATTTTAGGCAGCCTCTCTGCTAATGAGTGGGGTTGTGTTCCTGTCTTGCTAGTTGTTTGGCGTAAGGTGTCCAGCACTGTAGTTGCTCGTCGTTGAGTGGACCTGGGTCTTAGCGTTGTGATGGAGATCTCTGAAAGAGCTTTCGCTGTTTGATATTATGTGGAGCCGGGAGGCCTCTGGTGGACCAATGTCCTGAACTTGGCTCTCCCACCTCAGAGGCACAGGCCTGACACCCAGCCAGAGCACCAAGACTCTGTCAGCCACACGGCTCAGAGGAAAAGGGAGGGAGGGAGGGAGAGAGAAGAAAAAAAGAAAGAGGAGGAGAAAAGGAAGGAAGGAAGGGAGAGAGAGAGAGAAAGAAAAAAAGGAAGATTAGGAAGGAAGGAAGGAGAGAAAGGAAAAAAGGAAGGAAGGAAGAGAAAGAAAGAAGAGAAAGGAAAAAGGAAAGGAAGAAAGAAGGAAGAGAGAAAGGAAAAAGGAAGGAAGGAAGAAAGAAAGGAAGGAAGGAAGAGAGAGAGAAAGAAAAAAAGGAAGAGAAAGAAAGAAAAAGAAAGAAGGAGAGAAGGAAGGAAGGAAGGGAGAGAGCGAGAAAGAAAAAAAGGAAGATCAGGAAGGAAGGAAGGAAGGAAGGAGAGAACGGAAAAAAGGAAGGAAGGAAGAGAAAGATAGAAGAGAAAGGAAAAAAGGAAGGAAGAGAAAGAAACAAAGAAAAGAAAGAAGGAAGAGAGAGAAAGGAAAAAGGAAGGAAGGAAGAAAGAAAGGAAGGAAGAGCGAGAGAGAAAGAAAAAAGAAAGGAAGGAAGAGAAAGAAAGAAAAAGAACGAAAGAAAGAAAGGAAGGAAGAAAAAAAAGAAAAAGAAAAGTTATTAAAATAAAAAAATAAACAAAGTAATAAAAAAAAAAGTCAAGAAGAGAGCAACCAAACCAAAAAACAAATCCACCAATGATAACAATCGCTAAAAAACTATACTTAAAAAGAAAAAAAAAAAAAAAAAAAAACCAACATGGACAGACAGAACCCTAGGACAAATGGTAAAAGCAAAGCTACACAGATAAAATCACACAAAGTCCACCAACTCAATTTTCGGATGATCTGTTGTCTATTCAGGTATTCCAGACATGCAGAATTCATCAAGTTGATTGTGGAGATTTAATCCACTGCTCCTGAGGCTCCTGGAAGAGATTTCCCTTTCTCTTCTTTGTTCACACAGCTCCTGGGGTTCAGCTTTGGATTTGGCCCCGCCTCTGCATGTAGGTCGCCTGAAGGCATCTGTTCTTTGCTCAGACAGGACGGGGTTAAAGTGTGGCAGAGGCCGACGTGATGGTGCAACAGCCTGAGGCGCGCCGTGCGTCCTCCCGGGGAAGTTGTCCCTGGATCATGGGACCCTGGCAGTGGAGGGCTGCACAGGCTCCCGGGAGGGGAGGTGTGGATAGTGACCTGGGCTTGCACACAGGCTTCTTAGTGGCTGCAGCAGCAGCCTTAGCATTTCATGCCCGCCGCTGGTGTCCGCGCTGATAGCCGCAGCTCGCAACCATCTCTGGAGCTCGTTTAGGCGGTGCTCTGAATCCCCTCTCCTCACACACCCCAAAGCAATGGCCTCTTCTTGCCTCTTAGGCAGGTCCAGACTTTTTCCCGGACTCCCTCCCAGCTAGCTGTGGCGCACTAGTTCCCTTCAGGCTGTGTTCACGCAGCCAACCCCAGTCCTCTCCCTGCAATCTGACCGACTGAAGCCTGCGCCTCAGCTCCCAGCTCCCACCCGCCCCAGCGGGTGAGCAGACAAGCCTCTCGGGCTGGTGAGTGCTGGTTGGCACCGATCCTCTATGCGGGAATCTCTCCGCTTTGCCCTCTGCACGTCTGTTGCTGTGCTCTCCTCTGTGGCTCCGAAGCTTCCCCCCCGTCACCACCCATCTCCACCAGTGAAGGGGCTTCCTAGTGTGTCGAAACTTTTCCTCCTTCACAGCTCCCTCCCAGAGGTGCGGGTCCCATCCCTATTCTTTGGTCTCTGTTTTTTTCTTTTTTCTTTTGCCCTACCAAGGTACGTAGGGAGTTTCTTGCCTTTTGGGAAGTCTGAGGTCTTCTGCCAGCGTTCTCAGTAGGTGTTCTGTAGGAATTGTTCCACATGTAGATGTATTTCTGATGTATTTGTAGGGAGGAACGTGACCTCCACGTCTTACTCCTCTGTCATCTTGCAGGTCTTTCCCAGTTTATTTTTGTTGCTCCAAGATCATTTTTAAAATACCATCCTTTCACTCTTAAAAGTAGCCCAGTTTGGATAACTAATTATGAGGTCACCCTAATATGTCTGTCTCTCCCCAACCAGAATGGAGCCTATGACTACAGGAACAATGATCAATTTATTTATCTTCAGTGTTAACACAGAGAAGGTAGTCAAACATTTTAGTAATAACTGCGCACATGAACAACTAGATAACAAACTTATTAAAAGCTTATTTTACTGATTCCTAAGACATTCCTAAGATTTTTCAATAAACATTCAGTGAATTTAAAAATTAAAATAGAAAGAAAAAAAAATGTGAATACTTCCATTAAAAAATCACTTATATACTCCAACAACACAATGAAAAAATTATCATTAATAAAACATCCGTACAGCCTTTTAGGTCTGATTATACAAGAGAAAACAGACTGGAATACTATCTTCAAAATGCTGAGGGAAAAATAACTGCCAATCTAGACTTTCACTCACAACTAAAACGTCATTCAAGAACAAGAGTTAAAGATTTCCAACAAACAGAAATCGTAATTTATCACCAACAGACCCTTCGTAGTTGAGGAACTTCTAAAGGATATACTTTGTGAAGAAGGAAAGTGATTCCAGGAGAACAAAAGCTGGCAAAAAATTGGTAAACATGGTTAACTTACACAAATATTAATTGTATTAAAAGAATAAAATGCTTAATTCGAGGAACTGAAAAATAACAAGGTAGAATTATTGTACCAAATGACTATAACAAAAGGAGGGACTCATCCATAGTGGCCTTCTTCTGGAAGCTTGTCCCTTCTACCACCACCACCTCCAACCACCCACTTGATTACTAAGTGTCACCAAATTAGCTCAGTGTGGTCCCACACCATAACTGATGGTCCAGAGATGGGCAACTGGCCCAAGCAGAAGCAAACACGGACAATCTTTAGAAACTATAAACAGATTACCAAAAGCAAAGAGTGGAGTCAACAGGTCCCAAATTGAGTTAATGCAGTGCTACATGCCTTGTCCATGTCTCCTCCTATTTCTGCTGTCTGAAATGCTTCCTCCCTTTTTCTACTTGTCTAAACAAGGACCCAGCTTAAGCCTCCCCTACCCCCCTCATCTGGGCATCTTTCCTTCTATAAATAAGAAGTGGAAAATAATTAACCTCTGTGGACTGCCAGTGTACTAGGAATTTCACATACATTACCGCTGAACCTTAACTGCCCTGGAATGACAGCACTTGCTGTCTCTCCGCTCATCACAGCAGTCATTCTTCTTAAAGGATATTACCTTATTTAACAGCTTCCCAACCATGCTTTATGTTTACATGTGTTCTCTGCAGCTTGACTATAACATTCTCAAATACAGGAACCATGTCTTCTACTTCATTCTTATCTCCACTCATCTGCTCTACTTCTCCCCTTTCGAAATACACCCTTCCTATTTCTCAATCCCTTCTCATTACTACCGCAACTACTACTAATAACAAAAGCTACTATTTACAATATTTTACATTGTGCTGACACTGCTAAATGCTTTACAAACATTTCATTTAATCCTCACAATAATCCTGTAAAGTAGGTATTATCTCTCCATTTCACAGAGGAAGAAAAAGGCCTGGAGATTTTAAAGAACTTGCTCTCTCACAGGAGGATGAACCTAGATCTATAAAATATCACTGTGGACTCCCGCAACTACCACATTCCCGACTGTGGTTTCCCACCCCCCACTCTCACCTGCAGTGACAGTTTGTACCATGTCAACTTTTAAGTTCAAACTACCTTTCCCAGAATCCTCTTCCCACATGGTTCCAGGTTAGAGCTGGCCAAAGATGGAAATTACTCTCGGAAGATTATGGTTAGATGCAGAGTTGCCAGAAGATTGCACCGTGTCTCTGCTCTCCCCTGTACTGCATGCAGCTCTTCTTCCTGATTGCCAACCCTGCTGACCAAACAGCAACCTCAGCCCCACCACCAAAAGCCTGACAGAAGACCACAGAAGAGGTAGCTATGCAGAGGCAACAGCTTTCCATACTTTCCACCAGCTCTACTGTGCAGTCCCACTCCAGCAGCTGGGCATACCTAGCTTCTCAGATTCACCTGCAAACTCTGACTTGCCCACTGCACCACTGCTTCAGGAAGACTGATTAGTGACTTCTCTGATCTGCCGATTCCTCCTTACAGACTCTGGTTTCCAAGTTTCTCCCACAACTCCGTAAGGTCTTCCTCCTTTCATAAATCCCTTAATTCCATAATACCATAGCAGTTCTTCTTCTGTGATTGACTCCTAACCCATGCAACTACTCAAGCCTCCCCCCATCTACTGACCAAGATCTCTGCAACTTTCCCTTTTGAAATCTTCCTGCATAACCAAATCTAGGGCACTCAGTCCTTTCATAATCTCCAATCAAGCCTTCTTTTATAGGTTCTGAGCTGCCCATCTTTGAAAACAGGCTGAAGAGTCCCTCATTCTAAAGAAGCTGTATCTCCCTTACTTGATCCTCCCATTTGCAAAAGAGCAAGATTTACATGAGAGAAAACACTAGAGTTTAGTGTTAATCAGATTAACAAAAGCCAATACCAATTTATTAACTAAGGATAAAATAAGCCAAGCACTCTTAAGGTACTTCTGTGCTTTGGTTAGAGATGTGAAGATGGAGAAAGAAAGAATAAGGATACAGAAAGATTCTGAGGGAAAAAAAAAATTTGCTGAGGTATAATTTGTCCCAAATGTTTTTTCCATTGGGAAGTAGAAAGCTTCATTCTTTTACGTAATCGTTTTGGACTTATCCAAGTACATCCATAAATTATTTTAAAATTTCTAGTGGGCATAAAAGACTGCATGTACAAGTTTTCCAATACTTTTTTTTTTCCTTTTCCAGAAAGATCTTCCCTCCCTTTTGGCTGAAGTATTTCCAAAAATGTATTTCACTAGTCTTGGCTCCCCATTCATGAGAATAATGTAGTTCTTCTCTGTTATTTTCTAGGGTTCAATGCTTACTATCCTGGATTTTATCACTAAACTGATCTATGAGTGATTCTGATTTCTATCGCATCAGTCCTGAAGTTATTCATTCACTCTTTCAACAAGTATTTACTGAGAGCCTACTATAGGTTACCATAGTTCAACACAAGGTACTTGGCTATAAACTACCTTTAAGTAAAAAATCTCATTCTGACAAATTAATCACATTTAAAGAGAGCTATTTATCTTCCAAATGCTGCCCTATAACTAACCTTCCCTGGACTGTTGTCATCTTAACAACCTCCTAACCAAAAAAACTTAAATCTCTTTTGACTCTTTACTATTTTCTATTATGTTGTGGATCTCACAGAATCAGAGACTAGACAGGTCCTTAAGAAATTAACTAGGGCAACTTTTTCAAATTCAGAAATGTTGAAGTGGGTTTCCCTGGTGGCGCAGTGGTTAAGAATCCACCTGCCAATGCAGGGGACAGGGGTTCGAGCCCTGGCCGGAAGATCCTACATGCCACGGAGCAACTAAGCCCATGTGCCACAACTACTGAGCCTGCGCTCTAGAGCCCGTGAGCCACAACTACTGAGCCTGTGCACCACAACTACTGAAGCCCACGTGCCTAGAGCCCGTGCTCCGCAACGAGAAGCCACCGCAATGAGAAGCCTGCGCTCCGCAATGAAGAGTAGTCCCTGCTCGCCACGACTAGAGAAAGCCCGCACGCAGCAACGAAGACCCAATGCAGCCAAAAATAAACAAAAATTTAAAATAAGTTTTTTTTTAAAAAAAGAAATGTTGAAGTCACTTTATCACAGTCTATTTCTAATTAATGGCAGATTTAAGACTGAACTCAGGCTTCCTACCTACCATCAGTGTTCAACAAACAGCATGAAATACAGTTTGTAGTTTGTGGTACTCACTTCAGGAACACTAGGCAAGATACATCCCTGAGTAAACCTTCTAACCCTAAGGCAGTATGCAACAGTCCATGACTATGGGACATAACTTTGAGATGCTGATTAATATATATTACATGATCTTAAGAACACATAACTCATCTAACCTTTCTCATATCATGGGGCAAGATTTATATATGCAGGTACATGGTGGTTTGGGGGTGAAGTCAATAGAATGCAGGCAGGTACTGCTCACAGGTCAGACGGTTAATGTTGCACCATCTCTCAAAGTAGATCTTCATCAACACTAAGGTGAGCTACCTTCTACTTCTTTCATTTCCTTTTAATGTCTAAGCAAATCAGAAAGTTTGCAAATATAGTTTGACATTATTTCATACTATACAATAAAATATTACTAATTTTACAAAGCAGTCAACAGGCTACTTAAAAATGCCTAAACTGATTTAAAAATGCATTAAAGTCATCATATAAATCATGATATTAATTCTCCTTAAAGTTAGGCAGAGGACATTGGTCTCATTTCTTTCATATTAAAACAAAAGAACAAAATATTTTGGGTTAATTTAAAACTCCACAAATACGATTAAAATGTAGCCAAGTCAGTCAAACTTATCAAATAATGATAATGAAGCATCTTCAAGTCACAAATCTAAAATACAATATGAGTTGGAAGTATTTAACAATAGCACAGAAACAACTAAAAACTGGCTTCACCTTAGACTGCAGATCTGTTCTCAAAGACTTACAAAAATAATAAATATTATCTCATATTCTCCCACTAGCTCCTATTAACAATTTTCAAAAACTTTTCGAGGGACTTCCCCCGTGGCGCAAGTCTCTGTGCTCCCAATGCAGGGGGCCTGGGTTCAATCCCTGGTCAAGGAAATAGATCCCACATGCATGCCGCAACTAAGAGTTCACATACCACAACTAAGGAGCCCACGTGCCGCAACTAAGGATCCCGCCTGCCACAACTAAGACCTGGTGCAACCAAATAAATAAATAAAATTTTTTTAAAAAAACAACAACTTTGGGCTTCCCTGGTGGCACAGTGGTTGAGAATCTGCCTGCTAATGCAGGGGACACGGGTTCGAGCCCTGGTCTGGGAAGATCCCACATGCCACAGAGCAACTGGGTCCATGAGCCACAACTACTGAGCCTGTGAGTCTGGAGCCCGTGCTCCGCAACAACAGAGGCCATGATAGTGAGAGGCCCGCACACCGCGATGAAGAGTGGCTCCCGCTTGCCACAACTAGAGAAAGCCCTAGCACAGAAACGAAGACCCAACATAGCAATCAATCAATCAATCAATCAATAAATCTTTAATAAAGAAGGCTAAAATTTAAAAAAAAAAAAAAAAACAACTTTTCCACAGCCTTGCCTCTGTGGTAGAGCTGTTCACAAACACTTAATTTTCTCCTGGGCATATGGAAGTATTTTATTGAACTTCCCCACCCTGTTCAACTCAGGCAGGCACCACCTTTTAAGACTCCTATAACAGTGCAAAAGGAGGTCTCTTCTGTCAACTCACTATTCATTTAATAAACATTTGGCAACAGGCATTGTGCTCGGTGTTGGGGCACCAAAATCAACAAAACACTGCCTCTGTCCTTGAAGAGCCAACTTCCCAGTGGAAGGCACAGAGATGTGCACAGTGCAATGCGGTCAGTGGGTGGTCGAGGCAGGTGCAGAGTGCTCAGGGAGCATTCCGCCTGAGGTAGTAGCGCTGAGGGCACCCAATCTGGGAATTATCAGAAGAATACTGATAAAATCATATCTTAAACTATTCTTTTAATTGGTCATTATTAATAATTAAAGTCCACACTAAATGACTAACTGCATAACTGGGGGAAAAACTCTAGAAAAAACTTCTGAAGTTTATAAACCCCACAGCGCTTTTTAAATTTATGGTACTATGAATCTCAAGCGTAACACTCTTGAACACTTATAAGAAAGGTGGTGAGCTAGTTACCAGAGGAACTCCAAAGAGGATTCTACCCCTATCCTCCTGACAAAGTATGCATAACAAAAAAAGTAAGCAACAAGGGCTAAGTAACAATAAAGGCAACAACACAAGAGATGTTACAAAGCAAATATGTGATTAACCAGAATGAGAAGCAGTCAGCCAATGTTCCTAATAAATCCCAAGGATATCCTAGATAAAAGACGAAATTATACAGACGTTTCTTATAAATGTGTGTGTATAAAGAGGTATACCTCTGTACAACGCTTGAGAATAAGGGAGAAGTTTTTTAACTTCCATATATACAGTTCATCCTGTTTATAAAAGAGATGTGTGGAAAACCTTCATGTAAACTTGCTTCATGAATTAAATCATACTTTTAATGAGAAAATGTGTTACTTAAGTAAGTTCTATTACGAACCCTTCATTAAAACAATCACCTACTAAATGTCAGTTAATTCGTTGGGAAATAAATTCAATTTTATATTACACACAGTTGATTTATTTCTATGTGGCTTAATTGAAGTGAGGTTTGCCTCTAAATGTAACCAACATGTCTCATTATCAGAAATTCACAAATGTTTACTAACAATCATTATGATGTAAGAATACAGGGTGAAATTTAAAAACTTATAATCCTTGCACTTCACAGAATGGTAGAATTAGGCCTAGAGTTTAGATCTTCTGATTCTCAATCCAGTGCTCCTTTGTATTACACCAGAAAACAGACAGTTTTGTCAAAACGTTTTCTAGTAAAGCCATTCTCCCTTTATTGTATTTCTGGCTATTCCTGTGCAACAAATACTGGCTAAGAAAAACTGAAAAGAAACACTCTCCTTGAGGGAATTCCCTGGTGGTCCAGTGGTTAGGATTCCACGCTTCTACTGCCAAGGGCCTGGGTTCAATCCCTTGTCGAGGAGCTAAGATCTCACAAGCCACACAAGCTACGTGGCACAGCCAAAAACAAAAAAAAACAACACACACACACACTCACACACACACTCACACTCCTTGAGACAGACAAAAGAGTACAGGAAAGGACAGGCATTGAATTTTTCCCATTTTTCTCGGGCCAGGTTTCTTTTTATTCATAAGAGGAGATACCTTGAATTCATGATTAAAAATCTTTAAAATCCTAGAAATCAGAACCTAATATAGCAGCATAGATTTTTACAATTCCTGTGATGTTGTTACTATCTATAGACCAACAAAAGATTGTTAACATTGAAATTCAAAAGTTACCTTGACAAGGATCAGCAATAGATGCAGCAATACATAAAACTATTAGGTGAAAGATTACTGGAGAACAGGCCAGCACTAGAGTGCTAATTTATCATGCCAGCCTACTTGCCAACTGCAATGGGGAAAATACACCTCACCTTAACCCCCATAACCAAGTGATCAAACTCAGCATCACAAATAACAGGACTTGACAATATACATCCCCTGATGGGAAGCAATATAAAGTACACAGCAACACTCAGTAGTTATTCTTGCCCAAAATATTTAATTTGAAACTAATCAATCCTTTAAACCTAACTTACAGTTAGTGTAGGGGGAAAAGAGGAACATGCTAAATGACACGAGGGAAGAATATCAGACAAATCCAGAATGTGACTCATTTTATAAGGTAACTGGCTTGATCTCTGAAACAAAACAAAACAAACAAAAAAAACCCACCATTTTAAAAGGGAGAGGTAATGGGACTTCCCTGGCATTCCAGTGGTTAAGACTCCGCACTTCCACTGCAGGGGGCACGGGTTCGATCCCTGGCCAGGGAACTAAGATCCCACATACCATGTGGCACAGCCAAAAAACAGATCGACAGATAAATAAAAAATAAAAATAAATAAAAGGGGGAGGTGAGGCTGTTCTAGATTCAAAGAGATCAAAGAGACTTAACCAAATGCAGTGAATAAACCTTGATGGGATCCTGGTTTGGTGGGATTGAGTATAAAAAGCCGTAAAAGACCGTGCAGCACAAATGGGGAGATTTAAACATGGACAGATACTAGATTACATTAAAAAATGATCAATAAGAAACTATTAACTACCAATAAAAAGTATTAACTAAGAAAGTTAACAATAATGGTATTTTGGCTATGTAAGAAAATGTCCTTATCTTTGGAGATGCAAGCTGACATATTTAGGGGTAAAGTGTCATAATGTCTACAGCTTAGTTTTCAAATGGTATGGCCAAAAATAATATACGCGTATTTATACACAAATCAAATACGGCAAGATGTCAACAAATGAAACTAGAGAGTTATCAGACGGATGTTCAATATTACCAACTTCCTGTGTACTTGAAATTGTTTTATAATAAAAAGTTGGGGCTGGGTTTGGGGGTGGTGGTGGGAGGGAGCCTAGAGAGCTCCAATTCTACAGGGGGAAAAAAAAAAAAATCAACCTGACACCAAAGCTGTGGGCACTGCCTAGAACCAAACATGATTTCATTTTAATATAGCATCTATTAAATATAGTTTACCCCTTTGGTAGCAATAAGGTAAACTAGGAATGAAAGTTCCAACTAAAACACTGCTTAAAAGATTGAATCTATAATGTAATACAATTATTTAAGATAAATCTTTAATAGTTATTTCTTTCAAGAGAGACACATGGAGAGCATGACTGGATAAGCATTCTACAATGATATTATATTCAACAAGACTCACCATACATTTATATTTTAACCAAACAACAAATCAATCTGTGAACCATATAACTATAACTTAACTATATAATTCGACCTTTTCTCTACAGACATTACAAAGACATTCAACTACAAATTTTCTTAAACCTGATAATATACTAAAAGAAATTATAAAGTACTACAATTTTGGGCATCAATAGATTTCTTAAACATTTACAACTATGCATCAAGCTTTAACTACTCAAAGGGATTTATCAACACTTTCTTCTGTAAAGAGAAATGTAAAGAACTTTAGTTTTTCCCTAACCATAACCAAAGAAACAGTACAGGCCAATGTTAAAATGAGAATTTCAGTTAGTTTATAAACACTCATTAGTTGCTACATATAAAGGAAAGAAAAAAATCACACCGTTAAAAGATAACTTTTTACAATATTCTACACATTAAATTTTGACACTCCACTCAGAAATATTGCACAAATTAACGCACAAATTACTAAGCGTGTTGCCATTGCCACATAATCCAGTAACAAATTTTGCAATAAGGAAATCTCAAGGAAATCACCCAACTGCGAGTTCCCTGTACGCATCAAGAATTACACAAGTAAAATTGTAACTTTTCAAGAAACATGGAGTTTTACCAAATCTATTTCTTCCTTTTGATAAGACAGGAAATATTTTCTGCTCATTCAGTCCCACTGCAAAAAAACAAGGTAAAGGTGCATGGAGTCACCTTTTAAAAGTAATTTTTTAAAAAAGAGCCAAGAAAATCATCTGGCTAGGCTGCAGCAAAACACATCGAACAGCCTACATTACGGGCAAATGAACTCTACCTATGTATTTAGAATTTACTCCCAAGAAGAAACTTTCCAGCTATTCTCATTTTCCTCACAAATTTATTTTCGCAAGACCCAGAAATACGGTTCTACAGAAAAGACATAATATTCGAATCAAGACTTTCCCAGATTACCAAACTGCACGACCTTGGGCAAGTTCCTGAATCTGAGCCTCGATTTTTTCAACTGTAAAATGGGGAGACACGTACCCACCGCACTGGGCTTCGAAGGTGAAGTGAGACAACGCACGACAAATACCGGGCGCGCATTAAGTGGTAAGTGCTAGCTAAACGGTCCGTAAACAGAAAGGGGCCTCGACCCTAACCACTAGTGAACCACGCGGTAACAGGGCAAAGACAAGCACTTTCTCGCTCACTGCATATAACATTTCTGCTTCTGCCAAGGACTAGGGACAATCTTCCTTCCCAAAGCCCTGCAGAGTACGCGTCTGACAGCTCCACCGCCCAGCAGTCTAGTTCGCTCAGACCTGGACTTCAGGACAGGATGCAGGGGGCCCGAAGCCCGCCCACCCGGAGCGAGGCAACCACCTAGCGAAACCTCCGCCCCGGGAGCAGCGCACAGGCCGGCGGCGGCCCCCTCCCCACGTCCGGCCCGCACCCCCACCCCCGCCCCCGCCCCCACCCCCACCCCCACACACATGCGCGCCCCCGAGCACACGTACCGGCCGCTCCGCGGGGACATAGGGAGCCGCAGGCCCACCCCTCCGCCCCCGCGCGGCCTGTCACCGCGCCCCCCGGTCGGGGGAGGCTGCGGGCCCCCGGGAGCCGGAGGGGCGCACGAGGAGTCGGGCGCGGGCCGGGGGGCCAGGCCCGTCCCTCCTTCACATGGAGCCCGGGCCGGGCGCGTGGACCGTGGCGGCCGGCCGGAGCCTCTCGGAGCCCCTCGGTGCTTCTCGCCGCCGCGGCCCGGAGGCCCGCGGGAAGCTGGGTAGGAAAGGAGGAAGCCGCGGCCGGGCGCCGCCGAGGCCGGAGAAGGGGCGGGAGCGGCGACTCCGCGGCTGGGAGCGCCGGGCCTCCCGGTCGTGGTCGCCGCCGCCGCCGCCGCGGGCCGCAGGACCCCCGAACGCCGCACCCAGCGGCCGCACCGCCCTCGTCAGGAGCCGCTGCTGAGGGCAGCCCGGCCGCCACTACACACGGACCCGTGACGTCGGGCGTAGCGCGGCACACGTCACGGCCGGCTCGCTCGTGCGCGCGCAGCCCTCCGCCTGTCGGGAGCGGAACCCGCCGTGGGCGCGCGCCCGCCTGGAGCGCCGCGCGCAGACCGAGGAGAGCGTGTCCGCGCCTGCGCAGTGGCCGGTTGCGTCCACGCACGTCCCGCTGCCCACGCCCGCTCCGCCGTGCGGAGATGCCCGGCCCGGGCCCGGCTGCCGCGCCCCCTTGTACTTAGGTCGTAGCTACCGGTTCCCGGCCGGTGAGCCGCGCGCACATACACGCGCGCACGCATCTCGGTCCCCTCGCATCTGCGGGAGTCTTCGGCGCCGAGATTCCAAAGCAAACCTCGAAAAGGGTCTCCCGCGTGGCTTCGGGCAGAGCGGGGGCAGCAGAGCAAGAAGAGGCTGCGACCCACTTCGAGTCCATGGCAAGTCGTTTGCAGGCGAAAAGCCATCTGCCTCTTCATTTTTGGATCTGGTTTCAGAATTTTTTCCTAAAGGACTTACGAAATTCTTGTCGGCTTGTCACCTGACCGTAAACCACCCCCCTGGAGATCAGCCTTCTAAGTTTTATAGTTGTTTTCTGTTTAGTTATTACATGTATGTATTCGAGGTCGGCCTAGCAAGTATTACTTTTTCAGTTTAACAGATGTGGAAATCTCGGCCCAGAGAGATGAGTTGACACCCCACCCCCAGAACTCGTGGCAGGGTCTAAACCCCAATCTCTTTCACCGAATCCATTTTCACTCCCTCTCGCCCCGCGGGATAAAATACAAATTCATCGTGCTAGCGTTGGAGGCCTCTGTGATGTGACTAACGTACATTCCGATTGTTTTCAGCCCACACTACTCTGATCCGGAAAGTATCTGTCCCGCCCCATCTCTTCTTTCCTCAAATACCCCCTTAACAACTTCCTGTGCCATTTCTCCTCTCTCTCAGCATCTGCTTGGTTTCTCGGTACGTTGTGGGTCCCACCCGCTTCCTGACTTTTCCAGACCGAGAGTTGGGGGCGGCACCCACCCAGAGGTAAGCAACTACCCCAACTCAGGGCCCTAGAGGGCAGGGGAGCTGGCATCCGTGGGGCAGGGACTGAGGAGGAGGATGTTATGTAATAAAATATCTGGATCCCCTTCGTGGAATTTTTATTACAGACCCATTAGCGGTGTTGTCAAAGGAGCAGGAACAGAGATGTTCATTGGCAGGTTTTTGTAACAGTGAAAGCCTGGAAACCTAAATGACTATAAGACTGAGCTGACAGTGGTTCATCTGCTCTGCGGAGGATTAGGCAGCCAACACAAAGAAGGGCTAATGCTGAAGGACTTCAAAAATACACAGCTAAATAGAAAAGCAGACTGCTCCCACTAATTTAAGAAGTGGAGGAATTTTAAGCTTACATACGCATAAAATCAGTCTTTAAGATTGCTTTTGGTTCTAACATCTAAGCCTGGTAGACCACAGAAAAAAAGGATCTCAGTATGCTTGGGCAGGATTTAAATCTTAAACTTCTATATTGTTTTGAACAATTCCTGGCCTGACCACATAGCAGGCGCTCAATAAATACTTGTTTACTAAATAATCTAGAGATGGAGATGGATTTTTCTTCACACCTCTGCTCACTCCTTCCCTCCCTACCTGGGGACTTCATCCACCACTGGTTCCTTAGAAACACCCCACGTGTACATTAATAATAGCCTCTTTTTTCTTTTTCTCCAGTCTCTTTTTACATTGGTGAGACTCTTGCTTAGACGTTAAATTTCTGGCATCCTGGGTTACTGTAGTATATATGATTACAAATTAGTGATCTCAGGCTTTCTTCTCCTGGATGAAACCTTCATCGCACAAATATTTGTTGCTTTTGCCTCCCTGCTGTGTGCCTGGGATTACAATGATAAAGTGGTAGTCCCCATCCTCTCCCAGGAACTCAGAATCTTGTGAGGAGAGCAGACTGGTAAACAAATCATTATAATACCGAGTGACATGCTCTATAGCGGGATGTTTATGAGGTGCCACAGCAGTGGAGAGGAAGATGGCACAGGGGTACCCAAGAAGTGAAGGAAAACTTGCGAGAGGAGGCATGATGTGTTTGTTTTCTGTTGCTGCATAACAAACGACCAGAGACTTAGTGGCTTCAAACAACACCTGTTTATTCGCTCACGGTTCTGTAGGTCAGAAGTTTGCACAGCATCCTGGCTGGGTTCTCTGGTCAGCATCACAGGCTGAAAGCAAGATGTCAGCTGGGCTGAGTGCTCATCTGAAGCCCCTGGGAAAGATCTGCTTCCAACCTCATTCTTGTTGGCAGAATTTGGTTCCTGGTGGTTGTAGAGTCGAGGTCCCCATTTCCTTGCAGGCAGTCAGCCAGAGCTTGCTGTGGGCTCCTAGAGCCCACTGGCATTCCTTGCCGTGTGATCCCCTCCATCCTGAAAGCCAACAGCAGAGGATGTCTTGCACACCAGATCCCCCTATACATGTTGAATATCTGACTTTCTCTTTTGCTACCAGCCAGAGGAAACTGTCTGCCTTTAAAGAGTTCATGTGATTAGATCAGGCCCACCCAGACCCACTGTCCTACAACATAACTTAACCATAGGAGTACAGCTCATTGTATTCACAGTAGCCGGGGGTTATGCAGGCCACGTCCACCAATGGGCAGGAATTTTCAGGGACACAGGAGAATCCTGCGCACCACACATGGTGAGCTAAAACTTGGTTCAGGGTAGTTATTTGCTGGGAGAAATAAGGATGGAGGAGTGGGCATTCACAAGCAGAGGGAATCAAGTCTGCACAAACTTGGAGGTGTAAAAGAACATGCCCTGTCCAGGGAATGGCAAGAGTTGCTGGCCTTGGGGTGTTGGAAGAGATGCAGGCAGGGGGTAAGGCAGAGAAGGAAGAGAGCAAAGGCAAGGGTGTTGGAGCGGGCTAAAGATCTTAAGTAAGGAAGTGAAGGTGTAAACCACAGCAGTGACTGTGAAAGTGATTTGAAGAATGTCGGTTGAGATGCATTCAGCTGCAAGGAACAAAACACCCGGACCAAAAACAGCTTAAACAGTGAAGTTTATGTTCTCACCTAACAGAAATCCAATAGATGGGTCCAAAGTTGGTTAGGGCTGTGAATTGTTATCTCTGCAGTCAGAAGATGGCTGCCTCAGCTTCAAACATTATGACCTCCCACTCGGGAAAGAGGGTAAAGCGTCTTTCTCTCGTCTCTCTCTCTCTGTCTTCATTTTTTGTTTTTGTTTTGTTTTGGCCACACTGTGCAGCTTGCGGGATCTTAGTTCCCTGACCAGGGATTGAACCCGGCACCATGGTAGTGAAAGTGCCAAGTCCTAACCACTGGACCGCCAGGGAAGTCCCTCTCTCTCTTTTTAATGAACATTTAATTTTAGAATAGTTTTAGATTTACAGAAAAATTAAGAAGATAGTACAGAGAGTTCCCATATACCCCACACCCAGTTTCCTCTATTATTCATATCTTACATTAAAATGGTACATTTGTCACAATTAGGGAACCAATATTGATACATTATCATTAACTAAAGTCCGTACTTTATTCAGATTTCCTTAGTTTTTACTTAATGTCCCTTTTCTGTTTCAGAATCCCATCCGGGACACCACATTACTCTTAGTCATCATGCCACCTTAGGCTCTCTTGGCCATGACTTCCCTTGTTTTGGATGACCTTGACAGTTCTGCAGAGTACTAGTCAGGTGTTTTGTAGAATATCCCTTCACTGTGGTATGTCTGCTGTTTTTCTAGTGATTAGACCAGGGTTATGGGTTTGGGGGATGCAGAGCACAGAGGTAACGTGCCATTCTCACCACAGCCTGTCAAGGACACATCCTATCCACATGATTTATGACTGTTGAGCTTGACCTTGATTGCCTGTTTGAGGTCTGGTTTGTCAGGTTTCTACAGTCTTTTTGCCCCCCTTTCCATACTGTACTCTCTGCAGAGGAGTCACCGTGCTCACACCTGAGGAGTGGGGAAATATGCTCCACTCCCTGGAATGCAGAGTATCGGACATGAGTTCCATAGAATTCTTCTGCGTGGGAGATGTGTCCCTTCTACCTCAGTTACTTACTTATACAGTCATTTATTTACATTACTATGAACTCACGGGTATTTATGTTTTACTCTGGTTTATAACCCAGTACCACATTATTTTGTTCAAGTAGCTCCAGGTTTGGGCATTAGGAGATCTTTCCATCAACTCCTGTGACCCTTTGACATACCCCCATCACTGTGCAGGTTTTGTTTTGTTTTTGTTTTTGTTTTACTTTTTTGAGCACTCCCTTACTTTCTTGCCTTAACAGATGTGCCAGATTCATCTTGATTATTTCCTGCCCCAGTCCTAGATTCAGCCATTTCTCCAAGGAGCCCTGTTTCCTTTTATTGGGGGATGACATTAGAAACAAAGATCTGAGGCTGGGTATGCTTGGGACTCTCTTTTCATTAAGGATGATCTCACATCAGCCCCCCTCCCCCCCAGAAGACTGCCTCTTTTGTTTTTGCAGCAAGGTCAGCTAATGGTGGCCCCAAATTCATCCTTTTCTTTCCCAAGTCATCAGATTTTAGCTGAGTACATAGGCCCCCCATAATAAAGAGTTCATTTCCCAGTCTCCCTTGCAGCTAAATGTGGCTGTGTGACTAAGTAAGTACTGGCTAAAGGGAAATCAGTGGAAGTGTCTATTCCAAGTACTTGCCTTGAGAGACCCTTCCTCGGCAGACCACCGCTTTTGCCCCTCCGTCTTCATCCTCTCCTCCATTCTGGAATACCTCCTGGCCATCTTGGAGAGTGAGGACAAGGGGCCACACACAGGAATGGTGGAGCTGGAAGCAGAGCCCCCTTCCCAGTCTGTACTTTCTCATGAGAGAGGAGTAAATACCTGTCACCAGTAGAGAACCTACTCCTAATAGCATCTCATTGGCAGGAGCTGGGCCACGTGCCTGTGCCTGCAAAGGACTCGGCTTTGCTAGGATGGCTTCAGCCCACATGAGGCCCACACTGGGGCTGGGCACACTGCCAGGCCACATCTGGACAGAAAGCCAGGTTAGGTTACAGGGGAGCCAAGGGATGGATGGCTGTTGTGTAGCGGCCGACAGTGTCTGCCTGAGAAGCGCGTGGAGAGTCAGGACTCGGGGAGCCAGGGCAGGACCCCTGAGCATATCTCGTACTCTGTAAATGATCTGTGGCATGTCTATTATTCTCATCATCCTCAGGGCAGTCGTGGTGGAAACTCACTTTGCTGTTTCAAAAAGTAAAACATTAGTAAGGTAAATCTCCTGATCGAAGTGCACAGTGCTTCCACAACCAAAGAAAAGTCATTTCTGGGATTTCTGCTTCTTGGAACTGCCCGAGAAGTTTTCTGAGTTTGGTAAAAGGCCATATGAAGGATTTCTAACAGAGGATTATCTTGAATTTTCTGTGATCTTGATCATCTCCAATTCTTTTGTTTATCTGTTGCTAATACATACATTTCTTTAAAATTATATTTGTTACATATTTTCTGCTACACATAGTAATAGAAAAAGTGGAAAGCACAAGAGAAAAAACCCTCTAATTCCTTCTGTAGCTGTATTTCCATCCAATCTTTTCTCTTTGCGCAGATCTTTGTTGAGGGGGTGTTTTTTATTTTTAGATACATTTTTAGATAGTTTTCAGGTAGTTGTGCATGTAATTTTATATCCTGCTTTTTTCACTTAAACACAGCGTTAAGTAGTTTGACTTTATTTTCCTTATACTTGCAAACAGAAATTTGAATCGCTGGTATATATACTTAAAACTCTGCCTTTATTCTCATCTTTTTAATGAAAAATGTTCATAAAATGGATATATGTGGAGCCAATGACAGCTTCTTGGCTGCTGTGGAACACATTAGAGAGAGATTTCTTTTTGCCCTTAGTGTTTGAGGCCAAGAGAGAGCGACCACGGGAGATCCCCAATGCTAACCTAAGCCTGAGAAGTGAACCTCACACTACAGGGAATGACTGTCCCTTTCGCATCCCCTTAGCCCTTGTCCCAGCCTGAGCTAATTTTGCTTACGGTGCCAAAGGAATATTACGGATTACCGTTGGGGGAGAACTTCCTATTTTGGAAAAGGACCCATAGGTATTTAAATCATATGGTTTATCCGCATTAGTGCATTCTAAGACTTTGTAGTAAAAGATATGCTTTTAAGACATCAAACTGTGAACAATAATAACCAGATTTTTTAGCAGGTGGCTGTTTGCTTAGGGCTTCCTGGTGGCCCCGCCACTGCGGCAGCCACTGCCCCCCGTCACACACACACACCACGGGCTCCTCGCTTCTGACTTCTGTCAGCACGAGGACTGGCTGCTCTTTCCCTTCCTCCTGTTTGTACCGTCTCCTTATTCTCTTCCTGTTCCTCTTTCTCCTTCTCTTTCTGCCTCTTCCCCACTCCCTTTAATTCACCAAGTATTATTAGTTATTTTTCACAAACATCCTGAGTAGCTCAGCAGAATTATTATTCTCATTTGCCTCTGAGGAAAAAGTGGCAGAGAAAGGTTGGGGTTACTGTCACCACACCCCTGGGACACCTCATGAAGCAGCCCTGAACTGGACTCCACCTGTCCGGCCCTCCCTCGTGCCTGATGTCTCACGAGGCTCCCTGATGCCAGGTCCCTCCCTGATTGCCTAACGCCCGGGGGTTCCTCCCAGCACCGGGGCTCTGCTCTCCAGATTCAGCCTCGTCATCCCTGAAACCACTGGTCCTTCACTCCAAGCCTTCCCAGCCCCCTCTCAGAGCTGCTCTGCAGGACTCAAAGCCCCCGCGGTGCACCATCAAGGGGGCTGGCACCAGCGTAGGTGAGTTAAGGGTCAGTCATCTTCATCCTTAGGGCTCATCACACCCCTCAACCCAGTGTGACGTAGCTCCTTCGGCAGATGGTTTCCACAAGTCAAATCACAAGGGTTGGGGTCCTTTCTTCCACTGGTTCTTCATCAGAGGCCAGCCTAGCTGAAGCTGAGCGGGGCAGGGTTCAGTGTCCCAAGAGACAGCAGTGCCACTGAACCTTCAGGCCCTCCAGACTGCTCAGACCAGTCTCAGAGAGCGGGGCTCCCTGGGCCCTCAAACAGTGGCCACCCTGCCGTGGCCAGGCCTGGTGGCTCTGGCCAGGCTGAGCCACACAGAACCCTAGAGCTAGCAGACACCGGTGCCCGCTCTTCGGAGCCCACCTTGCTCAGCGTCCTCATCTGAAGACGGAAGAAGGCATCCTGCCCCAGGACTGTGGTGGACACCGCGGGGTAAGGCATGTGGAAGCCACTGGAAACGGACAGCACTTGTCCCCACCTGCTGCCCACAGAAAGCCCAGCACTGCCCCCTCCCCACTAGACTAAGAGCTGGCGAGCCCTTCAGAATGGAGGGCTTCCAGCACGACCGGCACGCACGGCCATTTTCAGGGAGACCAACTCTGAGATTGTGTCCCCACGAGATGAGTCACCACCTCTCATTCCTGGAGTCACGCGGATAATCAGGCTCTCATGAGCCAGCTGACAGTCAGCCTTAAGCACAGCACAGGGTCCGTGCCAGGAGAAATCTGGGCAGCTTTCTGTCGCCATGGGAGACACAACCTACCACCTGGAGTCCCTGAGACGACCCTTCCCCCGCTGGGCCTGCCCCCGCTCTCCCTGACCCTCTACCACCGTCCTTGAGAACCAACCTCTCAGGTCCTCTGCCCTGGAAGTAATTCACGCCAAAGCAAGAAGACCTGAAAGATGTTATCCCTGGAGGTTTATAAAATTATGAAGCTGTAGAGAGATTGCTGAGCAGACAGACTGCACTGTGATTGGTCTGGCTTGGATTCCCGCAGCCAGCGAACCTGGCTCTTCCTACAGATTCTCTTACAGGCCGATGCCTGACTTCGCTGAGCCCTCACTTGCAAGTCCAATCTCTGGTCCACACCTTTCACCTAACCCTGCTGCCTTAAGATCCCTTAGCTTGGGGGGGCCTAGAAGTCAGATATCCCAGTGATGATGAATATGTCTAATGCCCTGGTCTTGGTTTCTGTTTGCCATTCTCCACTAAGGGGACCAGGGCTGGTGCAGAAGTGTGAGAGCCTGGACCATCGTATACCAGAGAGTAAGGAAGCGCTCAGAAAACCCTGAGGGTGTGTTAAAAGGACTCAGGAGTCAGCTTAAAGGGACTGCTTCTGGCCAAATGTGGGACATGGTGAACATTAAAACAGTGATAGTAATGAATTCTATCCCATATCATAAGATAACCCATGGGGCATACTGACACATGAAGGACCAGCAGAAGAATGTCAACCAACAAATGTAAAACGAATGGTGGAGTCAGGAAATTCACGTTGGATATTCAGACTGGTGGGTGAAAGCTTGATGAGGGACAGGATACTTATTTCAAAGTCTCTCCTCTCAAACTATTAATTACAAAGGGGAAATGGTCACTTTACAGTGGAGAAATCCGGCAAACACCACCTTTACCAAACAAACACCCTGCAGCCCTGCCGTTTAAGCTTCCAGAAGTCACCTGCTGAAGTGCCCTCCAGGAGTGACCTTTGTCCCTGTGCATATGGTGTGCTCAGCAACTTGTGCTCAGTGTCAGGCTATGACTTGAATGCAGCTGAATTCAGCCCACGTACACGTCACTACAGTGATTACTAACCAAAGAGGTACTTTCAACTCAAAAAATACCTGTTTTCTATGGGTGGCCACTTGGCATACAGGTCAGACTTGACTTTGAATTTCTGCCAAACTGTGGGAGCGCAGGCAAGCTGCTTCACCTCTCTGAGCTTCACTCCTCCATCTATATAATGGAGATGATAATAATAATATTCCACTCCTAGTATTTCCTCAAGAGAAATGAAATCGTATGTCCACACAAAGGCTTGGACACGTTATGTTCATAGCTGCTTTTTTCATGATAGCCCCAAACCAGAAACAATCCAACTATTCATCAACTGGTTAGCAAAGAAAGGAACAAACCAAGGCTCGTATGAATGAATTTCAAATGCGGTATGCTAAGTGAAAGAAGCCAGACAGAAGACTTCAGAGTACGGGATTCCATTTATATGAAAGTCTAGAGGTAAAGCTATAGTGGTCAGTGGTTGCCAGGGGCCAAGAGGGAAGGATTGTCTACAGAGGGGTGATGGGAATGCTCTATGTCATGAACATTGTGGTGGCGGTGATTAAAAGCTTGTATACTTTTGTCAAAACTCAGCAAATTGTACACATAAAATTGCTGAATTTTGTTGTATGTCAATTAAGCCTAATAAAACTGATTTTAAAATACCTGCATTACAATGTCGCTGTGAGGGTTAATGGAATGATATCTATGCAGCCCCAAGTTCAGTGCCTGAGTAGGACAGGAGTCCTAAAATAATAGCTGCTAACTGCGCGCGCAGTCTTCGGCCAAGCAGGCAAGTGTGCAGACAAGAGGCCGCCCAGGGAGCCACCCTCTCAAGACGTTCGCAGCTAAACTGAGTAACCGTGTGATGCGAGGTGGAGTAAGGAAAGCGCGGGTGCGCAGGTCCGAGGAGAGGAGCCGCGGAGTCCTGCAGACCCACGCTGGGCACTGTCACCGCCCTCGGGGCACCAAGAGCAGCAGAAGCCCCTCGTGCCCCTGGGAAATGGGCACGCGCTCTCATCGTGGAGCCGTCCTGTGTCCACCGATTCGGCCTCAGGGAGCCCTGCCCGGGCACCACCTCACCCAGCCGAAATGGTGAAAGTCCACGCTGCCTGCCGCCGCCCACGCCTTGGGCCGCCCGCCCCTCCCTCCACCCTGCCCCTCGTAGCCTCGTCCCATTCGTCGCCCGGGCAGAGCCCCGCATCCACCCCGGGAAGTCCGCATCACTCCAGTCTGGAAGCTCTTAGCCCGAGGGTCAAACCTTCTGCCCCAGGAAAAGCCGGAGGGAAGGCTGCGGGGCCGCGGCTGGAGGGGAGGGGCAGGGGAAAGACAGCAGCGCCATAGACAGCCTCACTGTTAACAGCGAGGGATCCCAGAGTGTTTATGTGTGTTGTGTCTTGTTGCTCGGCAACCAGGTCTGGGCCCGAGCAGGCTGGGGAGGAGGGGGTCTCCTTGCTGGAGTGGGTTGCTGTGACTCATGCCTGCACGCTGTGGCCCCTGGGACTAGGTTGCCAGGTACACGTCGTTTCAGGCCGGGTGCAGCCAGCCAGGGCTCTTCCTGTGGAACCGAGTCTGGAGCAGCACCAGCTCCTGGGAGGAACGTGGGCCGCATAGTCAGACCACCACTGGGCCCCGGGTTCTGCCAGCTGTGTAGCCTTGGGCAAGTCCCTTAACCTCTCTGACCTCAGCCTGCTCATCTGTAAATGAAGAGTATGAGATCACATTTAGAGTGACTCCTAACTGGGGGCTTACAACAGACTTTAAATACATGACCTCATTCACACTTACCCCTCCCCCCACTTGACAATGAGGAAACTGTAGTCCAGGGCAAAGTTGACTAACTTTCCTAAAGTCACCTAATTTGTAGGTGGAAGAAGCAGGATTCCAATTGGATCTGTGTGGTTCAGCACCCTGCCTTTTCACTGTGACACCCCACCTCAAGTGCTCAGATACCTGGCCCCTCCAAGGGGTTCAGGGACTGAGTTCCTGGGCTCAGCCTGAAGCGATTCTCCAGGGCAGACCCTCAGAGGATGGAGGGCTGGAGAATTCCCTCTGACGTCAGGGCCAGGTCTCAGACGAGCACGGATGGTCCCTGCACTTGGCCGGGAGAGGCTGCAGCTGCCTTCAGGCCTCAGCCTGCCTCCTCTCACTGGAAAGCTGGCTTCTCATTGCAGTGGCTTCTCTTGTTGCGGCACCAGGGATCGAACCCATGTCCCCTGCACTGGCAGGTGGATTCCCAACCACTGTGCCACCAGGGAAGTCTCCCCTTTTCTATTCTTGAGTCACCTTACTGGGTGTCTTCCAAGTGCTGCACGGTGTCAGATTTTGACCAGTTTCCTTAGAGCTGCAGGAATCTCTTGAGTCAGGGTAAATGATACAGATCTGGCCATGTCACTCTGTTACAGACCAGGGTTCTTGGCCTCCTTAATAAATAGAAATTGATAAGAGGCCAGGCAAGGCTTTACTGGAGCCCCTGCTAGAGCAGGAGGGAACGAGAACAAGTAACAGGTTCCCTTGCTTGCTCGCTCCCCAAGGTGAGGGGGGGCGAGCTGGTTCCTTATATGGGGTGAGGGTAGGGGTGTGCCCAGGGGTCGGGCTGGAGGGGTGGCTGAGGTGGTCTGCCCACCCCTTTGGTGGTGGTGTGTGCAGGGGGCATGCGCAGTACCCTACTTTTACTCCCAGCTCTTCAGAAGTGGCAGCTGGGATTTTGGTCTTTTTGTATCGTATTGTCCATAATTTGCCCCAGCTGCCCATGCACACAGTTATTTTTAGTTTCTTTGTATTTAGTTTCTCATAGTTTCTTTGTATCTGTTGCAAACATCACTGAGGAGATGTTTGTCCAGGTGCAAGCACTGCAGCAAAGTGTCCCAGGTCCCAGGTCCCAGGTCCCAGCCTGTTTCAATTCCCCTTCACAGAGCACCTCGGTGGCCTCCTTGCCCACAGGATGAAGTTTAAACTCCATTGTGTGGCAGGCGGACAAGGCTTCCATCCTGGGCTTCTGCATCTCCAGCCCGTCTTGTCATTCTCATCACACCCTGCTCTCCAGACCCCAAATCCTCAACCAGTCCCACCTCTCAGGCCTGCATGTCCCCCACAGACTGTCTCCTCTCCTCCCTCTCCCTCGGCAGGCCTCCCCGCCATGCTCTCCTGAAGCCCTCCCCAGCCTCACTAGGACTCAGGCAGGTAGGTCTTAGCTGCCCCATTTTACAGGGGAGGAAACTGAGGCTCAGGAAGATGACTTTCCAATGGTCACACTCCCGTCCTGCCAGGCTGACAGCCCTCACTCCCACCCCGTTCATCTCTGTCACTGCAAGGTCCTCTGTGGCTGCTTCTACGGCTGCCTCCCGATGAGACCGAAAGCACCCCAATGGCAAAGTACCCCACCTCCATCGTGCATGCCTGCTTCTGCCTAGGACCAGCTGTGCGTATTTGCTGAGTAAGTGGATGCATGGGTAGGTGAAGGACAAAATGTTTATTTTATCTTAAAGAGCCTAAAGCCTCCAACATTAGGAATTTGAGGCTATCGATATAAGGGCAGGAAATCTCTGGTTCATGACCCTTAGGCTAATTTCATCCAGCTCTGGACACTTTTTAAAAATATACTCTTATTATTCAGACCTATTTCTCCCCAGTAGCTGTAAAAATGTAGCATTGTTTTAAAGGCCATAAGCAAATGTATCCTGAAAAGGTGCAGCAGTTTGGGCCCTCACTCCCCTTCTTAGGGCCTCAGTTTCCCTGTTTGCACAACAAGAAGCTGGCCTAGAGGGGTGTTTTTCAAACTGCAGGTCCTGATCCATTCATTGGTATGTTGTGAAATCAAAGTAGGGGGAAATAACCTGCATGGGGTAGAAAGTATCACACATGACAAGAGTGACTATTGTCTTGTGAAATTTTAAGTTGAATGTGTGTCTCTATGGTAGGACATCTTGTAAAATATATTTTTTATTTTTTACTGTGGGTGACAATCAGAAGAGTTTGAAAGCCCCTCTCCCTCTGAGACCCGAGGCTTTCATCATTCGGAACTGGAGTGCAGGTGGACCGCTCCCCCCCACACACACACACACAAACACTTTTTGTGGTGGGTGAACCCCATTGTAACAATCCAGCCACATCCCCTCCGCTGTTCTTCAGTTTGAGAAAAAGGAAACAATATAGACATTGTTAAAGAAAAAAACAGAATAGATCTTTTCTGTTCTGTTTTAAAAATAATAGATGCTGTGGTTTAAAAAAACAAAAACAATTCAAGCAGTACTGATGCAAGGGAAAAAAGAAAAATCATCCTCTCCCTTTCAACTCCCGGCCCCAGGTGCACCCCAGAGGCAAGCTCTGCCGCGTGGAGCCCAATGGAGGGGCACTGCCGCTCTGAATCCACCCTTTTATCTGAACGGAGGCCAGGTCCCCACAGGTGCTCCCAGCCAAGGACTGAGGGACCAAGCTGCCCTCCCTCGCTCTGGTTCGCTCTCAGTCTCACGGTCTGTGTGCCCCCTGCCTCTCTTCTCGGCCCTGCACAGTTTGCCCCTCGCCTTCCCAAGCTGCCCCAATGGCAGCCCAGTTCTGCATTTTCATTTAACCAAGTTAAATCTGACTCATGCTTAGATCTTACTTTCTAAATACGTTCTCCAGTGAAACAAACCAGGGCTCCCAGAGAAAGGGTTGATCGCAGCGCTGGAGCAGGGAAAGTACAAGATGAGCCTGCAACATCTTGTGTCAGACAATAAGGAAGTGCTCCAAGGAATGATGGGGGCACATCATAGACACAGGGACCAACTCAAAGGAGCTCCCAATAGCCAAATGTGGTGCAATCTGAGCAAAAATAAAAAGGTAATAGTAATGGACTATAAGCTGTAGAATGAAATAAACATCCACAAGTCCATACAGATATACAAATAATGGAATAAATACATAAATGGGGGAAGGAGACAGCTCTTTTCTACAGCAGAATTCCAAAGAACAAATGTAGAAAGAACAGTGGTAATAGGAAAATCATCATTTGGTAAAAAAAAAAAAACAAAACACAGTAATAACTCTTGCAAACCAAAATCACTGATGGAGGACTTCCCTGGTGGCGCAGTGGTTAAGAATCCGCCTGCCAATGCAGGGGACACGGGTTCAATCCCTGGTCCGGGAAGATCCTACATGCCGTGGGGCAACTAAGCCCGTGCGCCACAACTACTGCGCCTGCACTCTAGAGACCGCGAGCCACAACTACTGAGCCCACGTGCCACAACTACTGAAGCCCATGCGCCTAGAGCCCATGCTCCGCAACAAGAGAAGCCACCGCAATGAGAAGCCCGCGCACCGCAACGAAGAGTAGCCCCCACTCACCGCGCCGCAACTAGAGAAAGCCTGCGCACAGCAATGAAGACCCAATGCAGCTATAAATAAATAAATTAAAAAAAAAATCACTGATGGATGCTAAAATTAGAAGGAAAATGTAAGAGGAGAAACAGGATATTTACATAGTCATAAAGCTTCTCCCCACAGGATGTTTATTAATTACAAAGGAAAACAGTAACTTTACAGTGAAGAAACCTCAGGAAGACATCACTTTAACTAAGTGATCAAAGTTACCATGACTAGTACAGGTGTACCTGGGAGATATTTTGGTTTGGGTTGCAGACTGCTGCAACAAAGCGAATATTGCTATAAAGCGAGTCACACTTTATTTTCCCAGTGCATACAAACGTTATGTTCACACTATACCTTAGTCAATTAAGTGTGCAATAGCATTATGTCTAAAAAAAACAATGTACATACCTTAATTTAAACATATTTCATTGCTAAAAAAGTGCTACCTTCTGGGCTTTCAGCGAGTGGTAGTAGGAACATGAAAGGTCAATGACCACAGACAACCACAACAAATATAATAGTAAGGAAAAGTCTGAATTATTGTGAGAATTGCCAAAACGTGACACAGAGACACAAAGTGAGCAAATGCTGTTGGAAAAATGGTGCCACAAGACTTACTTGATGCTGGGTTGCCACAAACTTTCAGTTTGTGAAAAATGCAATAAAGGGCCATACAGCAAAGAGCAATAAAACGAGGTATTCCTGTAATTAGACACATCAGCAAGACCTGATGTGGTGTCCTGAGACAGGCACAACATTGCCTGCTTCCATGGCAATGCATATTGCCCAAAATGCATAACCTCAATCTATGAATGAAAAACATCAGACAAACCCAAAGTGAGGAATGTCTTACAAAACAACTGGCCAAAGTGCCACAGTGACAAGGACTGTGGAACTGTCCCAGATGGGAGGAGACCCAGGAGACATGACATGTGGGATTTTCAAAATAAAAAGACTGGGTGCTGGTAGCCAGCATCAGAAGGGTACAGCCTACAGGATGGCGAATCACTCAACTCAGGGCTGCCCCGAATGCTAGTTCTTTGGCTTCATCCCAGGGGCAGAGCTGAGGGTGGTCGAGTTGTCCATGGGGAGGGGGAGGGAAGGGGGTGTGGGAGGAAGGCCAAGTACGTGAACTTGGTGGTGGGTACAGGACTGTTACATTTGTTCCTGACACCTCGGTGTAGGTTTGAAATGTTTTTAAGTAAAAATTTTGAAGTAACAACAGAATTCAAACACCACAGTGAAAAGTCTTCTTCCCATCCCCAAGTTCCTCCCCTCCCCCACCCCACCTCCCTTCCCCCCTCCTAGGTTATCACAGTTACAGAGGATTCAATGCACATCAGATAATAACAAACAGGTATGTGTATTTATTGCCCGTAGAGGTTGGGGGCTCTGTCTTCGGTCACAGGAAGTCAAGGAGGGTCATGACGGGTGAGAGCCAGGAAGCTTCTGCCAACAGGTGAAGAAGGTCCTTTCCTGCTGCTGTGTTTTGTATTGCAGACAGAAAAGACAGATATGTCTGGATACCATCAAACACATTGGTGTTGCACTAATAGGTAGGTCAAAACATCAACTGAGTGTTTCATGATCATCAATCTTTAAAAATAGGAAAGATATTCTAAGTAAAAAGGGGAATACAGTAGATGAAACAAGATGGACAAAACGTTCATTGTGAAGCTGAGGGACGGGTACATGGAAGCTGATTACATTATTCTACTTTTCTGTGTTTGAGACTTCCCACAATAGTTTCTGTATATCTCCTAGGCAGCTTTTCTTTCCATTAAAAAAAAATAAAAAGTGAGAGAGAGAGAGAAAGGAATAGACAATGGCAAGAGTGCATCACTGTATTAAGGGTCGTTTTTGTGAAACTTTGTTACCATGTAAAACGTATTTCTTACTGAGGGTTGAGGGCTTGTCGTTATTTTTTTAAAGTTTGAGAAAGACTGCCTTAAGCCACAACTGTCAGAAGGCTAGAACCTGGATCACCAGACAGTTTGCCCCAGGCTGCAAGCCATAGGGCATGTCACGTTCCTGGGATCCACCAGGCAATACATGCGCAGGCCTGACTTCCTTGAAACTTGATTCGAAGACTAGTTGTTTAATGGGTAACCAGGGACGACAACCACTCAGCTTGGGGGTGTGTGGTCCCATGGGGGACCCTGCCACACCGCAGGGTACAGGGCTCCCAGGGGTGGTGTGGGACTGCCCCAGGGCCTAGCAAGTTCAACCACAGAGGAGGCTAAGGGCGCCTGTGCCGAGGGCTCTCCCGCCAGCTGACAAACCCTGGGGTAGCTTAGCTGGGCTGGAACGGTTCCCAGCGTGGGCATCCCCCTCAGGCCGGAGCCGCCCACCCCAGCCCAGGACGTGCTCTCTGCAGACCAAGCTGCCTTCTTAACAGCCGGGCGGGGCGCGCCTTCTGTGAAAGGTGCGGAGTCTAGGCTCTGGGGGGCACACAGCCCCTCACAACTGCTCCGTCCTGCAGCTGTCGTGCAAAGCAGTCATGGAAAATACATAAACAAATAAGCACTGCTGTTCCAATAAAAATTTTCATGGACGCTGAGGCTTGAATTTTATATAATTTTGTTTCTTACAAAATAAATCATTTTGGGGGACTTAACCATGAAAATATGTAAAAATCAATTTAGCTCCTGGGCTGAACAGAAACATAAGATGCTGGATTTGGCCCGCAGGCCACAGGTTGCAAACCCTTGCTTTGGAAGTGGCCCTCCTTTCCTCCCTCTCCCCCGTCCCTCCCTCCCTCCTCCCCCGCTCTCCGCTCCGGGTCCCCGACTGCAGCCCAGACGCGGCGGCCGGCGGTCAGGGGGCGCTGACTCACAGGCTGACTCAGCGGCAGGCGCGTAGCCAGCACACGCCCGGACTGGGCGGCGGGGCGCCGGGCGGGCTGGCGGCCGGCCGGCCGGCGGCGCTGCCCTCGGAGGTAGGGGCGTGGCGGCGGCCGCGCAGGGGACGGAGCGGCGCGGGCCCGGGCGCACGCCTCGCCGCAGGAGCAGCCTTGCGGGGCCGGGCAACCCGCGCTGCCGGGCGCGGTGGCCTCGCCAGAGCCTGCGCCCCGAAGGACGACGGCCCCCGGAGCAGGACAGGCCCGGAAGACGCCGGGCGCACGGGGGCGGTGACCGGGAGCGAGGCCCTGGCTGCGCAGGTCCCTTGGGGCCAGTCCCCGGCCGGGAGAGGCTGGGGCGCCGGCCCCGCCCACCTCTTCACACGCCCCCTCCCGGAATTCCAGCCACGCCCCCGCCCCCGTCCTCCACCCCGCCCCGGTCCTTCGCCCCCGCGGTCCAGCCGGGGCTGGCCTCCTCCAGGCAACCTTACCACGGGGCCTCCTCGGGGCTAGGTAGGGCCCGCTCCAGGGTTGCCTGGGGAACCTCCCTCCTGGCACCTTCGACGTCGCTGTCCGCCTGCCTGTTTTGTGACAGGCTTCATCAGCAGACTGTGAGCCCCTGGAGGGCAGCGACCGGGTCTCAGTTGACTCTGCATCCCTGGGGCTTAAACAGAGCCCAGGCAGAGGAGGAGGTGGACTTCTATTCAAGTGACCAACTTTAGAGATCCCACCTGAGACACATCCATACCAGATCCCCCAAACCGATAATAATATAATAGGTAAAAAATAAGACACTTATTTGTTATACCCAGAGTAATATAATATGTAAGAAAATCCTACAAGTACATATCTGTATTACTTTAACATAGAAATATGAACAAAGCGTTTATTTGAAATGATATCTATTAGAATTACACATTTTATATGTGTAATATGAAAAATAGGTGTCTATTTGAAATGATATATTCTGTATTTACTTCTCTGTTACATAACTGCTATTGTTTAAACAAAACAATAGGATTAGTAACAATTAATAATTAAGAGTAGGACAAATTAAGCAAATAATATGTATGAGAAAGAAATAGGAAAATAGTTTTATAATGTTTCTTTCCTCTGACAGGGCAATTTATTTTAACCCATTATAGATTACTTAAATTTTGTATTAAGATACATATATATGAAAGGCTATGTACTATATGATTGCAACCATATGACATTCTGGAAAAGGCAGAACTATGAGCAAAATGAAAAGATCAGTAGCTTCCAGGGGTTGGGGAGAGGGGGTTAGTGCCAGGGATGAATAGGTGAAGCACAATATCAAGAGTGAATCCTAATGTAAGCTATGGGTTTTGGCTGATGATGTTATGTCAATGCAGGTTCATAGTTGTAACAGATGCACCACTGCTGTGGGGATGTTGATAATGGGAGGGGCTGCACATGTGTAGGGACAGGGGGTGTATGAGAAATCTCTGTAATTTCCCCCTTGATTTTGCTGTGAACCTAAAACTGCTCTACAAAATAAATTTTTAAAAAATACATGTAAGACTTTTAAAAGGGAGAATGTAAATATAATAGGACTAATTAAACAGATATTACCAGTATTTAATTTTTAAAAATAACGACATTTCTGTTCTATGATACAAAGGCTCTTTTTACCTCTATTTCCTTGCCTGCAGCCTTTAGGAAACGCTTCTTTTGTGTAGTGATCAAACTGAATGTGGTCAAACATAAAATTCTTTGACTTGCAACCCTGCTGTTATTAAGCGCACTTTGCACTGATTCCAGCTGTCAGTCCAATGTGATGGCACCAAGCTAACGATTCTCTCAACAAAATCATTTGAGCTTGGAATACTTAGGGTCTTACTAACAGCAGCAAGTTTTTAGACTGTAGGGATTAGTTTCCAGATCTCCAAAAATGTCCATCCGCTTCGTACCTACAGGCTGGTTTTGGTAGATACGTTGTTTGTCGGCTCCTTTGCATCTATAAATTCATTATGTAGGATATTCGTGTCTAAAATGTCCTTTTTAGACATTTTGAAGCACTCTGGATGTCGTAAGTTAAACCTCTCAGGGAAAATGATTTTAAAGCACAGTGGTATTTGAACTTAGGAAATTAAAGTTGAACGACAAATAATTTCCAGTTTTAGTAAAGAAATGATAAAATCCTGTGTAAATTCGTTGTCCTTTTCTGGTGACATTTTGTTTTATTTCCCCCAAGGTGAGTCACTTTTCATTATATGAGTTTTTGTCACTACCTACACATCACATTGAACAACTCAGGGGCAGTCATCTCACGCATTTTTAGGGTCCACATGGCCTCTTCAAACATCATCAGTTTTAGAGGAACAGTTTTTTAAATTAATTAACTTATTTATTTATTTATTTATTTATTTATTTTTGGCTGTGTTGGGTCTTCGTTGCTGTGTGCAGGCTTCCTCTAATTGCGGTGAGCGGGGGCTACTCTTCGTTGCAGTGCACAGGCTTCTCATGGGCTCTTGGTGTGCGGGCTTCAATAGTTGTGGCATGTGGTCTCAGTAGTTGTGGCATGGCCAGCTGCAGAAAGTGTGATTGTTGGTAGTGTCTGATAGATTCAGCTCTACATCATAAAGAGCCAACACATCTGTTATCAAAATTTTTCTCCTTTTTCTCACTCACAGGATATTTCAGTTACAGCCTCTGAATGAGGAAATGTAACTTTACTCAGTTTCATTGAACAGTGAAAGGAGCAATACGTTCATTCTTGTGGCAGGCCCAAGCTAATTAAATGGCCACTGTTTTTCTTTTTTTTCTATTGAGGTATAGTTTTGTTTTGTTTTTGTTTTTTGGTCGTGTGGCATGCGGGATCTTAGTTCCCTGACCAGGGATAGAACCTGTGCGCCCTGCAGTGGAAGTGCGGAGTCTTAACCACTGGACCGCCAGGGAAGTCCTATTGAGGTATAGTTGATATACAATATTTATAAGTTTCAGATGTACAACATAATAATTCACAATTTTAAAGGTTATATTCCATTTATAGTTATCATAAAATACTGGCTGTATTCTGTGTGTTGTACAATATATTCTTTTTTTTTAATGGTATTAATTTTTTTTTTTTTTACAAATTTATTTATTGATTGATTTTTGGCTGTGTTGGTCTTCGTTGCTGCACGCAGGCTTTCTCTAGTTGTGGTGAGCGGGGGCTACTCTTTGTTGCGGTGCACGGGCTTCTCATTGTGTTGGCTTCTCTTGTTGCAGAGCACGGGCTCTAGGCGCGTGGGCTTCAGTAGTTGTAGCACGCGGGCTCAGTTGTTGTGGCTCACAGGCTCCAGAGCGCAGGCTCAGTAGTTGTGGCGCACAGGCTTAGTTGCTCTGCGGCATGTGGGATCTTCCCGGACCAGGGCTCGAACCCATGTCCCCTGCATTGGCAGGCGGATTCTTAACCACTGCGCCACCAGGGAAGCCCTGTACAATATATTCTTGAAGCTTATTTATTTTATACATAGTGGTTTGTGCTTCTTAATCCCCTATCCCTAGCATGCCCCTTCCCCATTCCCTCTCCCCACTGGTAACCACTAGTTTATTCTCTACATCTGAGTCTGTTTCTTTTTTGTTATATTCACTAGTTTATTGTATTTCTTAGATTCCACATATAATTGATATATACAGTATTTGTCTTTTTCTGTCTGACTTGTTTCACTTAGCATAATGCCCTCCAAGTCCATCCATGTTGTTTCAAATGGCATTATTTCATTCTTTTTTATAGCTGAGTGATATTCCATTGTATATATATGTATATATATATATATACCACATCTTCTTTATTCATTCATCTGTCGATGGACACTTAGGTTACTTCCATGTCTTGGCTATTGTAAATCATGCTGCTATGAACATAATGGTGCATGTATTTTTTCAAAGTGTGGTTTCCTTTGGATATATGCCCAGGAGTGGGATTGCTGAGTCATACGGTAGCTCTATTTTTAGTTTTTTGAGAAACTGCCATACTGTTTTCCATAATGGCTTCACCAGTTTACATTCCCACCAACAAGTGTACAAAGGTTCCCTTTTCTTCATATCCTCACCAACATTTGTTATTTGTGTTCTTGTTGATGATAGCCATTCTGACAAGTGTGAGGTAACATCTCACTGTGGTTTTAATTTGGGTTTCTCTGATGATTAATGATGTTGAACATTTTTTCATGTGCCTGTTGGCCATCTGTTTGTCTTCTTTGGAAAAATGTCTATTTAGGTCTCCTGCCCATTTTTTTAATCAGGTTTTTTTTTTTTTGATGTTGAGTTGTATAAGCTGTTTATATATTTTGGATATTAACCCCTTATCTGTCATATCACTTTCAAATATTTTCTCCATTCAGGTTCTCTTTTTATTTTGTTGATGGTTTCCTTTGCTGCACAAAAGCTTCTAAGTTTAATTAGGTCCCATTTGTTTATTTTTACCTTTATTTCCTTTGCTTTAGGAGACAGATTCAAAAAAATATTGCTATGATTTATGTCAAAGAGTGTTCTGCCTATGTTTTCTTCTAGGAGTTGTATGGTTTCTGGTCTTACATTTAGGTCTTTGAGCTTATTTTTGTATATGGTGTTAGAGAATGTTCTAATTTCATACTCTTACGTGTAGCTGTCCAATTTTCCCAGCACCTCTTATTTTTTAAATTAATTAATTAATTAGGTTGTGCTGGGTCTTAGTTGCAGCAGGTGGGCTCGTTAGTTGCAGCTCGCAGGTTCCTTAGTTGCGGCTTGCAGGCTTCTTAGTTGCAGCACATGGGCTCCTTAGTTGTGGCATGCAAACTCTTAGTTGCAGCATGCATGTGGGATCTAGTTCCCTGACCAGGGATCAAACCTGGGTCCCCCTCATTGGGAGCGCGGAGTCTTAACCACTGCACCACCAGGGATGTCCTTTCCCAGTACCTCTTATTGAAGAGACTGTCTTTTCTCCATTGTATATTCTTGCCTCCTTTGTCATAGATTAATTGAAAATAAGTGAATGGGTTTATTTTTGAGCTCTCCATTCTGTTTCATTGATCTATGTGCCTGTTTTTGTGCCAGTACCATGCTGTTTTGATTACTGTAGCTTTGTAGTATAGTCTGAAGTCAGGGAGCGTGATTCCTCCAGCAGCCACTATTTTCAACTGCGAATTGTTGTTTTGGGGGGAGGCCAAAAAACCCTTTTGATTAATTCAGAAGCACTTGCCTGTCTCATTGGGGACTTGTGAGAATCAGTTTCTACATGTGCTTTCCCATTCCTTTTTCCATCATGCCCATCCCAAATTCTTTTCTGCATACTGTGCAGTATGCTCTTTTTGATTTTTTACCTCCCTAACCCAGTTGTATGTGTTATGCCAGCTGTCATTAAAGTAACATAGTCATTTAGCCTTCTAAATGACCATCATGTCTGGTTCCTGCTGGCATTGACTGGTATTGTCATCGTTTTCATTTTCATTATTCAAACTCTTAAAAAACATGGCCACAATATTCACCATGTTAAAAATTAAACTAGCACTGTCTCGACACAAATCATAACAGTCAGTCCACAGGCAAAGTGGATGTTCATGCTTTAGATTACAGTGCACTTAAGTTGAATCACTAGGCAGCGGGGGTGGTGGTGGTTTATAATGGATGATCCGCTATCAGGAACTGCAAATCGTGGTTGCCATCATCAGCAACAGAGACTAGGGAAAGTGCTATGTCCATTTGGCACTAAAACCATTGTGGCTTTCAGCCTCTCTTTTGGGGGTCACCTTTGGGTTTTGTACCTTTCCCCTAACCTTCTGTGCCCATCACTGAAAACTGGGAGTTTTCTCATCCCAGGGAAGAGTTTACCCAATGTAGGACTTTTAGTGCTAAAATCAGGACAGTCCCAGACAAACCAGGTTGGTTGGTCACTCTAGCAAATGCTTGCAGGATCAAGAGCTCAGTCTCAAGATAAATACTGTATGACATCACTAATGAGTGAAAAAAAAAACAACAACCAACTCATAGACTAAGGAAACAGACTGGTGGTTGCCAGAAGGTGGGGGCTGGGCGGGGGAGATGGGTGAAGGTGGTCAGTTATAAGATAAATAAGTTCTGGGGATGTAATGTACAGCATGATAACTATAGTTAACAATGCTGTATTGCATATATGAAAGTTGCAATGAGAGTAGATCTTAAAAGTTCACATCACAAGAAAAAAATTGTAACTAGGTGAGGTGACAGATATTAACTAAACTTATTGTGGTGATCGTTTTGCAATATATACATATCTCAAATCATTATGTTGTATACCTTATATTAATATGTTATATGTTAATTGCATCTCAATAAAACTGCAAAAAGAGAAATGTCTCCATATTAAAAAATCAATTGTATTTCTATATACTAGCAACAAACAATTGTAAATTGTAATCTGTAAAATGCCATTTACAATAGCATTTTAAAAACATGAGTTAAGTAGGGATAAATTTAACAGAATATATTCAAGACTGACGCACTGAAAGCTATCAAACTTTGGTGAGAGAAATTAACAAAGACCTAAAAAAAAAATGGAGAGAAATACCATGTTAATAGATCAGAAGACTCAATACTGAGATGTCTTTTCTCCCCAGATTGTTCTATAGCATCAACTCAACCCCAATCAAAATTCCAGCAAGCATTTTTTTTGGTAGAAATTGACAAGCTGATCCTAAAATGTGTGTAGAAATGCAAAGGACCTAGAATAGCCAAAACAATTTTGAAAAAGAACAAAGAGGATTTACACTGCCTGATTTCATGACTCACTGGAATCTTGTAACCGTGGTCAAGCAATTAAGACAGTATGATGCAGGCATAAGGAGGAACAGATAGATCAGTAGAATAAAATAAAGTGCAGACGTAGACACGTGCATATATGGTCAATTGATTTTTGACAAAGTACTGAGGCAATTCAATGGGGAAATGATAGTGTTTGCCACAAATGGTGCTGGAACAACTAGATATCCATAGGGGGAAAAAAAAAAAGAACCAATCCCTGCCTCACACCATATATAAAAATTAATAAATTCAAAATGGGTTGGAGATCCAAATGTAAAAGCTAAAACCATAAAGCTTCTAGAAGAAAACGTAAGAGAAAACCTTTGTGACCTATGTGATCTAAGGCAAAGATTTCTTAGGTAGGACACAAAAACACAAACTATAAAAAATATTGATAATTGGACTTCATCAAAATTAAAAATATTTGCTCATGAAAAGACACTGTTAAGTAATAAAAGACAAACCATCAACTGAAAGAAAATTTTATTTATGTGACAAAGGACTTGTTGCCAGAATATATAAAAATTCTCAAAACTCAGTTTAAAAAATAGGTCAAAGATTTAAACAGTAACATAACCAAAGAAGATATATGAATGGCAAGTAAGCACATGAAAAGATGCTTAACATCATTAGTGATTAGGGAAATAAAAATTCAAGCTACAATGCGATACTACAATTCACCTATTAGAATAGCTAACAGTTAATAAACAAAACCCAAAGAACTGACCACACCAAATGCTGGGCAGGATGCAGAGCAGTTAGAACCTTTGTATGTTGCTGGTGGGAATGCAAAATAATATAAGCCACTTTTGATAACAGTTTTGCTCTCTTTCTTTTTTTTTTAACAAAAGTAAACATGTACTTACCACATGACTCAGCAATCCCATTCCTAGATATTTGCCCACAAGAAATGAAAACATATACCCACACAAAGACCTGTGCGTGAATGTTCTAGCAGTTTTATTTAATAATAGCCAAGAAGTGGCAAATGGATAACAAATTGTGGTACCTCCGTATAATGGAAACTACTCAGCAATAAAAAGAAACTGCTGATACACACATCAACATGGGTAAATCTGAAAAGCTTCATGTTGAATGAAAGAAGCCAGTTTTAAAAAGGCTACATACTGTAAGGATTCCATTTATATGCCATTCTACAAAAAACAACAGAAATCAGATCAGTGGTTGCCAGGGGCTGTGGGTGTTAGAAATGTCCCATTTAATTATTGTGCTGGTGGTTACACTATTACAGACATCTGTCAAAACAAACAGAACTGTTCATTCAAGAAGAGTGAAAAATGGTACAGATGAGCCAGTTTGCAGGGCAGAAGTTGAGACACAGATGTAGAGAATGGACATATGGACACCAAGGGGGGAAAACTGCAGTGAGGTGGGGATGGTGGTGTGCTGAATTGGGCGATTGGGATTGACATGTATACACTGATGTGTATAAAATTGATGCCTAATAAGAACCTGCAGTATAAAAAAACAAAACAACTAATACTAAACTTTCATTGGGTTATTTGTATGGAAATATGTTAATATAAATGTTTCAGACATTACATGAAATTTCTAAAAATCTTATATTTGTATTTGTATGGAAATATGTATGGAAATATGTTAATATAAATGTTTCAGACGTTACATGAAATTTCTAAAAATCTTATATTTGTATTTGTATGGAAATATGTATGGAAATATGTTAATATAAATGTTTCAGACATTACATGAAATTTCTAAAAATCTTATATGTTCTGGTATAATGTTATAAGTCATAATCCTAGTTATTACTTTAAAATGTATATCTCAGAAATAACTAATTTTCTTGTCAACTGCATTATTATGAACTTTCATCAAATCTTTTACCGTGGTCATTTTTAAGTCTTTTGTCATTTACAGACAGTTCTGGGTGTACTCTGATGATTTTGCAAATATGTTCCTATAAGAGGGTTTCATCTTCAAGAAATTCATGGAAAAGACTCTGACAAGTACAGGTTTCTGGTAACTGACTGTACTGCTGAACTGAATGAATAAGCATTTTCAGAACTCTGATGAAAAACTGATGAACTCATAAAAGTGCTAACAAAAGATCAAGATGAAAAAAAAAACAACAATTAATTACATGGGACTGAGTGAACTGATGAGGATGAGTATAATTTTTGTGACTTTCTGTCTGAATTAAAAAAAAAAAAAAATCCCACAAGGACTCAGAGGCAGGGAATATACAAATCAATTTTCACTGCAAAGTAAAGGAGCTGTTACAGTGGAGGATTACTGGACTGAATGTCAATATTATGACATAGTATGAGTGTGTTTCATGTTTGGTAATTGCAATCATTGTTGCTTTTGTTGTGGTCATCCATGTACAATGCTTGGTGTCAGTCTATTTATCTCTTGTAAAAATAAAATACAGTGTGTGTGTGTGTGTGTGGAAAAAAAAAAAAAAAAAAAGAAGAGTGAATTTTACTGCATGTAAATTATACCTCAAACCTATTTTTTAAAAAAAGAATGAAAAAAAAAAGAAGAATGAAATAATGCCATTTGCAGCAACATGGATGGACCTTAGTGAGTCCGTGGATGGACTCACTAAGTGGAGTGAGTCAGCCAGAGAAAGACAAATATCATATGATATCACTTATATGTGGAATCTAAAGAAATGATGCAGATGAACTTGTTTATAGAACAGAAACCGACTCACAGACTTAGAGGGCAGGCTTGTGGTTGCCAAGGGGGAGAGGCGGGGGAGGGATGAAGTGGGAGGTTAAGACTGGCATATGCACGCTACCATATGTAAAACAGATAATCAACAAGGGCCTACTGTATAGCACAGGGAACTATACTCAAGACTCTGTAGTAACCTATTTGGGAAAAAAATCTGAAAAAGAATAGATATATGAATATGTATAACTAAATCACTTTGCTGTGCACCTGAAACTAACACAACATTGTGAATCAACTATACTCCAATATAAAATTTTTAAAAAAAGAATCAATGTGTCCTTATGCTGTTGACATCATTTCCCCTGGAGGGTTTGATCCTCACCTTCTCTCTGGGATATTTGGGGAGCCACAAGAGAAAATTGTTGTCGATTAATCGATCACCTGTTAAGTCTCAGGCCCACCTTGTAGAAACTATTTGATCCTCATAACAACCACCTGAGGTGGATGCTATTCTTGGCCTCGTTTACAGAGTAGAAATTGGGGCCCAGGGAAGTTAAACAGCCCAGCCAGGAAGGAGCCAAGATGAGGCTTAAACCCGCGTAAGCCTGACCCCGAAGATGAGCTTTTGAACACCCCACTGCTGGATGCCGTCTGATAATTGTGACTTTCTGTTTCCCCACACACACACCTTTGCTTCTTGTTCCTTCACCTGGGTCCTCACAAATTCAGGGAATTCCCTGCACACAGACGTCCTTCCTGTCTCTCAGTCACCTCTGGCTGGGATGCCTAAATTCTGCTCTAGCATCTGGAGTCGACCTGACAGAATTCGGGCCCATGTGGGGTGACTCACACCTGGGAAGAGAAACCCCAGAGTCAGACAAGGTCAGTCATCCGCGCCCACCAAGCCCGGTGAAGCTGCACCTTGGAGCAGCGGTCTGGACCCTTCTGTGGGACCAGAGCAGCGCCCCCTGCTGGAAGCCTGTTGCAGGTGAGCAGAGACGCCGGATTCCAGGCTGCACCTGGACTCTCCAGGTGATGCCAGGCTTTCAGAGCCAGCAGAACTCGGCAATGGCTTGTGGCGTGGCCCTTCCCTGCTTCAGGGAGGTGAGCCGGGCCTCCTGCGCCGGCAGCCAATGCGGAGGCGGTGATGCAGGCACCCGCACTGCAGCACCCCAGGAGGCCAACAGCAGAAAGGGCAAGAGGAGCCCTCCTGACCTCCAGACGGCCTTCCAGGCCTTTGCGGACCCCAGCACTGGCCACTCCTCCCACTGCAGGCGCTCTGGCTCTTCTGGGTGCCAGTGGGCATCTGGGCTGGTTTGGAAGGGGGTGCCTCGGGCAGAGTCCCTTATTCTTGGTCAGGGTCTGTGGTGGACCCTACATAGACGTCACATGGAGCTGATCTCCTGGGCTAGGCTGGGGAGCTGGTGGGAGGCGAGGAGGTGGTGGGGAAGGGAAGATGCGCAGGAGTCCCTGTGAACAACACACACAGCGCCTGGCACTTGGCAGGCGGGGTGACGGGTGGCAGGCGGTGGAGTGGAGGCGATGCCGCAGACCCATGGGGGAGGACCCTGGAGCAAGCACAGGGGTGCAGGAGGCATTTTCACACATTCCTCAGCTTGCAAGCCTCCCCTCTTGCGTGGTCAGGCACATCGTCTCCATGCTTCCTACCCGAGTCAACAGGACCGTGACTTCCCTTCTCCAAGCAGTGGCCCCAGACCCTACAAACAGCCGCTGGCTCCCCACTTCCTAGAGGCTCCATCCCAAACTCTGTCCCCTCCCCCTCCCCACCTGAGGGCCCTTCCTCTTTTACCTGGGTCCTGCCTGCCCTCTGATGTCCAGCTGAAGCTCTGCGTCCTCCAGGCAGCCTTCCCTGACCATCCCACTTGTGCTGATTTCCCTCTCCTCGGAATTCCACAAGCTTCTCCATCCGCACCTGTCACCTGGCCTCTGCCCAGTGGGTCTGCCTTGTTAGACGTTCACCCTGTTCCTCTGGTCTTCTCCAGTGGGCCGTGTGGGCAGCACAAGGGCCTTGTACTCCACAGCCGGGCACGGTGCTGTACCCCAGTAGGAGGTGTCTGGTTGCAAAGAGACTTAAGGAAAGAGGGGGTTTCCCAGGAGCGCAGGGGGACCACCATGAAGCCAGAGGCAGGATACGCCCCAGTCATGACGAGGTAGGCTGCTACCGCCCGCCCGCAGCCCGCCCGAGACTCTCAGCCTCTGTCTGCACGTTCTACATCTTCCCTCTCATCAGCCTCGTCCGCTTTAGTCTGAAACGTCAGTGCCCAGCCTCTGGCTCCAAAATCTGAGTCCAGGGACTTGCCTGGTGGTCCAGTGGTTAAGACTCCGTGCTTCCACTGCAGGGGGCGCAGGTTTGATCCCTGGTCGGGGAACTAAGATCCCGCATGCCGCACGGTGTGGCCAAAAAATTAAAAAATTAAAAAATCTGTGAGTCCAGTGCTCACAGTGAAATAAGGCTCTAATGCCCTACGCCTGGGGGCTGAGGGGGAGAATCTGATGGACTCCCGGGTCAGGGGACTTCCTGGTGCCGTCACCAGAGGCCAGCAGGGCAGGGTCACATGAGCCGTTCAGGGGCTGGGACTTTGAGGAGTTTGGTCAAGTCCTCCAAGGAGGGAGTGGGGTTTGCAAGAAGTGGGGACATCCCCAGTACAGGAAGGAAGATACGGAATAAACTCTGACGGACCGCAGGGCCAGGGCAGAGGCTCTAGGTCGACCCCTTTACTTCTGCTCCTGCCCTTTCTGGCAAACCGGTCAAGAACTGACTGCAGCCTTTTCGGAATCCTGTTTATTTTTCTCACTTGCTCACAGAAGTGGCCAAGAGGTGCTGGGAAGACCTGAGTCCTAATCCAGGCCCGCCGCTTACCAGCTCCGTGAATTTGGGCAAGTGACAAAAGATTCCTGAGCGTCCTCATCTGCAAAATCGAGGTTATGGGAATAGTCATGTGCAGTCGTGTGTGCGTGTGTGTGGGCTTGGGGGGCAGTTACCGGTGCGGCTGGAGCTGAGAGTTTAGCCGAGTGCTTGGCACCCATGTGGTAGGGACCCTGAGAGGCATATCTTTTCATGTTTTTTTTTTTTATAAATTTATTTATTTATTTTTGGCTGCATTGGGTCTTCATTGCTGAGAGGGCTTTCTCTAGTTGCGGCGAGCGGGGGCTACTCTTCATTGTGTTGCGTGGGCTTCTCGTTGCAGTGGCTTCTCTTGTTGCGGAGCATGGGCTCTAGGCACGCGGGCTCAGTAGTTGTGGCTCGCGGGCTCTAGAGCACAGGCTCAGTAGGTGTGGCACACGGGCTTAGTTGCTCCGCGGCATGTGGGATCTTCCCGGACCAGGGCTCGAACCTGTGTCCCCTGCATCGGCAGGCAGATTCTTAACCACTGCACCACTAAGGAAGTCCCTCTTTTCATGTTTTACATCAAACCTTCATGATGTAATCAGGATGGCCGGCCATTGAGTAATTAACAATGTTTCTTTTCTTTTACGCTGACACATAAAATAGATGCATCTTATAACTAATGGCATCCTAGATTTGGTGAAATATCATTACCGGTTGTGCTGATCTGAGGCAAACCGCAGTATCTCCGGGTAAAAATGTCCCCATCAGCTAAAGGGGGACAATGTCCCTCCTTCAGCCAGCCGCTATGAGGCTAAAATGAGGCCACGTCCGTAGACAGTTTTGACGTTGCCCGGCCCTACCCTCCTTCCCTCCTGCAGGCACCACTGATGGGCACAGGTGGGCTTGGGGCAGACAGAGCGGTCCCGAGCTGGGAACTTGTTTGTTTATCTGTGGAGAGGGAGGCCTCAGCACCGAGGGCCAAGCAAATATTTGCAGTTATGGATTAACTCGAGGTCCAGGCTGTCATGGCGGCAGGAGGGCGACCTTGCAGTTTCTCGGCGGTCCACCCCAGTAAGTCCCCTTCGAGGCAGGTCTGTGAGGGGGGCTGCAGGAGGGTGAGCAGGGCTGAAGGTGGACTCTTCTAGCCAGGGTCTGAGAGGCTGGCTGGAGCTTGGGGTAAAGGAAATCTGGGCTCTGCCACCGGCCAGGCCAAGGCTCTGGCTGGCATTCCTCAGGCTGGGGTGCCATGGTTCCCAGGGGCCTTCCTCCCAGACTTTGAGGGAAGTGGAAGTCGGCTGAGGGCCTCCAGACCCCAGAGCCATCGCCAGAGGCAGCTTGGAGCCCGGGGCCCTCCAGGCTCCCCACCACAGCCTCACCTCTGCTTCTAAACCCTTTAAACAAATGTCAGAATCAGCCTCAGAGGGAGTCGGCAAAGTGGAAAATGAGGTTAGACGGGGAGGGGGGTGCCGGTGGGGAACCCACTCAGCCTGGGGGGCAGCAGGGGCTCCTAGGTTTCCGGCCAGCAGGGCTACCTCTGTGGCCTTGTGGTGCGCCTGGTGGTTTGCGGCAGGGGTTAAGGTTCCAGGCCTGGAGCCACACAGGCCTGAGCTCAAGCACTAGCTCTTCCGCTTCCTGGCTGCGGGTGTTTAATAAGCGATTTCTCTCCTGTGAGCCTCAATCCCCCACTCTGTGAAATGGGGTGACTTCATTAATACCTACCTCTCGGGTGGTGGTGAGCGTTCGCTGAGATAATAGTAGCTCATGCTTACTGAGCATTTGCTATGTGCAAACCTATTCAACAGCTTTATGTAGATTAACTCATTTAATTCTCGCAATAACCCTCTGAGGCAGCAATACAGTTTTCCCATCCATTTTACAAATGAGGCAACTGAGGAGCAGTTAGGGGTCTTGCCCGACAATCCTGTCCTGGCGCTGGGATTTGCACCAGGCGCTCTGACTTGGTGGCCTGTCCTCTGAACCATGTACAAATTTCTTGAAAGACACCGGGACTGTCCAATAAATGTCAGTTATTATTCTTAACCTGGCCTTTAGATCAGCAGAGGCGTCACCCCCCGAATCCTCACCGAGGGAGGGCAGGAACATTGTGGGTGCACCTGCCCATCACCCTTCTGTGCCGAGTCCCCTTTGATCTTCACCAGGTCACTGCCCCTTCCACTTCCTCTCTTCACCCTGCAGGCTCAGGTCGTGTGACCTTAGCCCCATATAGACAAGGGGACTGAGGTGCCACGTGGGTGCCTGAATAGTGAACAGGGACCCCCCCACCCCAGCTTTTGCCCTGGCGATCAGCACACACAGGAGGCCGGTTCATTCAGCTCCCACCCGGGGCCGGGGGAGGGGGCAGAGCGGGGGGCTGGCGGGGCTGCCGGAAGCTCAGAAGTCCTCCTCAGACAGGTGGCAGCAACTTCAGAATGTGGCAGCTTACAAGCCTCTTATTGTTCGTGACCATCTGGGGAATTTCCAGCACACCAGTTCCTCCCGGTAAGGCCACTCTCCCACCCCCCTCCTCGGGGACCCTCAGGCTCTTCACACCTTTCACCATCTCCCCTGAGCCTCAGGGCGAGAGGAGATGAGAGGCGGACCTGAGGGCACAGGGATAAATTAACTGAGGGGAACACAGCAGCAGGCTGCAGCTCAGGGGCTGAGTCCTGTGGTGATGGCAGGGAGCCCCCGGGGTCATGTCCTTCCTCCTACCTGGGGGGTGGGTCACAGAGTCCCCTGGGGTCTTCCCACTCCACCGCTCCCTCCCTCAACCGTGAGAGCGCCAGGCCCCGTGGCCACGCAAACTGCCCCAGAGCAGCCCGTCCTCCTAAAATGCTCACCTGCTGGCCGCTACCCTGCCCCAACCCCTCCCCTGGTCCCCACGGCCAGGGGACCAGGATGTGGAGAGGAGGAGGCCAGGATGCTGGGGGAGGGGGCCTGCAGGACAGATGTGCTACCTGGTTTCTTAGGCGGCCCTCCCCCCACACCGCCTGCAGCCACCATGGGCTGTTCCTTCCATGTATGCCTCTTCCTGAGCTGCTCATCCACCTGGCGGCCCTTCCTCCCCACCCCCAGCCCCGGTTCCCACCTGCGGTCCTCTTGGCTCCTATGTCCAGACTCAGTCAGGCACATCTTCCCTTCCTGAGGATGCCCTTCCTGGCCTTGGCATCCTCGAGCCTCTCTTGCTCACTCCCCTGCCTTGGTCCCTCCACCCCAGCTGTCCCCCTGCCCCCAAGGCAGACACCTCTCAGAGCCCAGGAGACATTCGGTGATGCTCCCTGGGTGGCAGGTCTGCCGTTGTCCAGGTGTGCCTGCCCTAGGGGAAGAGCATGGGAAATGCTCCATGAGGGGGAGGGGGAGGAGGAGAGGGCAGGGAGGATGGAGGGACGGCGTCAAGATGGGCTTGCACAAGGTGTATTTGGAGAACAACGAGACCCATTTACCTTTGCAGTATAATGATAACAACAGCAGCAGCACATGGCATTTGTCACTGGCTGCTCATTTCCGCGCCAGGCACTGTACTAAGTGTTTTACATGATTATCTCATCCTCATTTTTTGATGAATAAACTAAAGTTTAGAGAGGTAAAGACATGGGCTCAAGGCCACATGGAGGTCGGGCTGGGTTCGGAGGGAGGGAGGTCTGTCGGTCTCAGTGCACGCACTGTGAATGGTCAAGTGTCCTGTCCTCCGATGGCCGGCCACCTGCTTCGGGAGGAGGAGGAGAGCAGGGGAGGAGGAGAGGGTATCGGTACCTGGAATTATAATCCCGAGGGACCCAAGACGAAAACCTCCCCAGGGACTCCCCAGCCGGACCCCCTCACTGCGGGCCCCCCACCAACGCGAGCTCCCTGTGACCCTCCCAGACTCAGTGTTCTCCAGCCACCAGCGTGCCCACCAGGTGCTGCGGATCCGCAAACGCGCCAACACCTTCCTGGAGGAGCTGCGGCCCGGCAGCCTGGAGCGCGAGTGCAGAGAGGAGACCTGTGAATTTGAGGAGGCTCGGGAGATTTTCCAAAACATGGAAGACACAGTACGGCCGCCCGACTGGGTGCAGAGCATGAGGCTCAGGGGTGGGACCTGGAAGAGCAGCCGGGGGCCCCTTGGGGGTCCTGGGAAGCAGTGGGCACCAGCCCCTTACCCTCGCAGCTTGCCAGGGGTGCAGCAGTGGAGTGAACGGCCCTATGGTCTTGGTCAGGGCACATGGGACTCCAAGAAACAGAACTCTGCAATGAGCGTGAGAAGCCTCTGGGGAAGCCTTAGGCTGGGATTCCCACCCAATCCCACTGGAGGTAGTTCAGTCCCCCTCTCCACCTGCAACTGGCCACCACGGCCTCCCCTCTTCTCTCTCCCTCTGATCAGAAGGCCACCACCCCTGCTTCCAACCTGCACCTGCTGACCAGGTGACCCAAGACTCCCTGATGTCTGGGCACACACACTCACTCTGTGCCTTAGATACTGCAGGGGTGAAATCTGACTGCTCAGCGGATCCAAGGAAAGGGTCTGTGTCCTCTCTGGCCCCCAGGGCCCTGTAGCGGTGGCCCTGAGGTGGTAGGATGCACTCGGTAAGGGAGGTGGCTTCCTGATACGAGGCTCAGACCCCCTCCAGCACCCAGCGCTCACTTTAGCGACCAGGACCTGGGGTTGTGCCACCACCTGGATCCCCTTCAAGCTGTCTGTAGGCATGCCCTTCCCACTCAGCTCTCACGGCTGAAGAGGGAGCTCTGGGTGGCCTCCTCTCTTGCCCTCAGCCACCATCTCCACTGCCTCTTTCCCCAAATGGCCTCCTCAGCAGATGCCAAGATGATTTTCTGCAGGCACAGCCTGGGCACATCACACCCCTCCCGGGCCTCCCCCCCCACCCTGCCCAGGGTCTCCCAGGCCAGCAGGGAGCTTTCAGCCTGGGCATCAAGCAGTGGATCTCAGGGACTGGTGGTCCCAGCCCAGTAGCAGAAGTGCCACCAGAGAGCTGGTTAGAAAAGCAGACTTTCTGAACCGGCAAGCTGTGCCTCACGCACGACGTCCTGCTCCACACTCAGCTCTGAGGACACGGGCTCAGGGAAAGACCAGACGCCCAGCGCCTGGAGGGATGGAGCTGGAAGCAGGCAGAGCACCCTGGCGGGGGTGGGGGGGGGGATTGGGGTCCCTTCCTTTGCAGAGGCTGCTGTGGTAGCAGCCAGCGCCCAGAGGACGCTTCCAGCTGCACGGGCGGGGGACGGGGGTCGCGTATGGGATGTGGGGTGGAGATGGGCAGAGGGGCGAGGAGCCTGGCCTTTCTCAGGGTGCAGCTGCCCAGAGGCTGGGGTTGACCCCTCTTTGTGTGGAAGCCCTTCCCTTCCCTGCCCGCTTAGATGCTGCCTGCCGGACCTGGGCCAGCCCGGGGAGGGGCCCCGGGGGCTCCCCATCTACATAGGTGGGCTGACGGCCCCTGACGCCGCCCCTTCTCTCCGCAGATGGCCTTCTGGTCCAAGTACCACGGTGAGTGCGCTCCAGACCCCTGGCCGCGGTGCCCGTGCCCCTCGAGGTCTCTGGGCCGCTGGGGGGACGGGGACGGGGCCGGCGGACCCCCGTGATCCCCTCCTTACCCCTCGTCGCAGACGGGGACCAGTGCGCGGCCCCGCCGCCGGCGCACCCGTGCGACAGCCCGTGTTGCGGGCGCGGCACGTGCATCGACGGCCTGGGCGGCTTCCGCTGCGACTGCGCGCAGGGCTGGGAGGGCCGCTTCTGCCTTCAAGGTGAGGGGCGGCGGGCGGCGGGCCGGGGAGCTCCCCGGGGCCGGGGGCGGGGCCGGGCGCGCAGAGCGCCGCGCTCTCTCGGCGCCCTCCTGCCGGTCCCCCGCAGAGGCTCGCTTCTCCAACTGCTCGGCGGAGAACGGCGGCTGCGCGCACTATTGCTTGGAGGAGGAGGACAGGCGCCACTGCCGCTGCGCGCCCGGCTACCGCCTGGGGGACGACCACCTGCTCTGCGAGCCCAAGGGTGAGCCGCAGATGGGGGACAGCGCGGGGCGCCCGGGCGGTGAGCAAGCCACAGTGCCAAGTCCCAGGCGAAGGAGACGGGCCGCCCCGACGGAGAGGGAGGGTGCCCTCGGCCGGTGTCCTGCCCGCTCTTGCCCTCGCTTGCCCGCCTTCCTCCATGGGGCCGCTGCTCACGTTGGGGGCGTCGCCTGGAGCAGGAGCCCAGAGGTAGCGCATCTCCCCAGGCCGGAGCGGATGGGGAGGGCACGCCTCCAGCATCCTCCTCATCTCTCTTGCCGGCTTATTTCCGCCTTCACCCCTGGCTTCTGCAAGGAGAGACAGGAACGGTGATTCTGCCTTCTTTTCTACTTTCCTTTTTATACGTTTAAATTTCTATCAGATTTATATACTTACACAACAGTCGGAGTTTCACAACTCTTACCATGATTTCAGCAGGTTGTTCCTCCGTGTGGATCTTCTTGCATTCACTGTGCAGCGCCCTTTTCATGGAAATGCGTGTCTTCTATCTCTAGGAACATTTCTTTAGTTATTTCCTTGATGGCCTGCCCTGTGCTTTCTCTGTTCTCTCTTTCTGCACCTCCTAATCAGATCTCTTTCCCCGGATTGATCTTCTAGTTTTATTATCTCATTATCTCTTCTATTTTCCATATCTTTGACTTTGTGTTCTTCTTTCAGGGAACTTTCCACAACTTTATATTCCAGTCCTTTTACTGAAAAAAAAACCAACTTACTATTCCTTTTAAAGTAATTAGACATTCACAGGAAGTTGCAAAGAAATGCCTGGTGGACCTGTTGGCTGGTGGGCTTTCCTGAGACCATCTGAAGGCCCAGGTCACTGGCAGAACCCCTATTGCCCAGATTCTTAGGTCTTTAGGCCATTTTCTGAGAGGAATCCTCCAAGCTCATGCTTGGGTGGTCCCAGCCTGGCTTCCAGCCCCCTGGGGAGAGTAGGGGGAAGAGGAACTGGCATCTGCCCCGTCTGCAGATGTCTGCGTGACTCCCTCTGGTCAGCCTTGCGTGTCACTCTTTCCTGTGGCGGTGCCTGGAGTCCCCAGGCCTCTGGTTCACCCTCTGCGGAGAATACACCTAGGGTCTTCTGCAGGGGTCAGAGAGGAGAGTCAAGCCACCGATGAGGGGTCGAGACAGAAGCCTAGGGCTCTAGCAGTTTCTTTGACAAGCTCTCAACATTCCTGCTGTAGCCCCACCTGCACAGCTTCTTCAGAGACACATGGAGGCTTCCTGGGCGTTTGCGTTGCCAAGCAGCCTGCTCCCAGCGTCTCCTACTACTGGCTGAGGTTTCGGCTTTCTCAGTCGGCCAAGTCAGTTACCGTGTCCCTCTGCTGTCCAGCTTCTGGAATCTTGTCACTGATGTTTCATCTCCATTTTCTGTCACTATGCAATCCCCCTGCTGATGGTTTCCCACTGCTTCTTGCGAGTCTAAATCTCCCAACCCAGCCTGAATGGCCCTGGCCCACCTCCCAGCCCTCAGTTCTGCTCAGTGCTCTCTCCTCTGGGCTCAGGAGCCACTCGGAGGCTCTCTGGGCATGCCCACCTCCTCCTCCCCATAAGTCCTTACCTCTGTTAGGAGCTCGGCAGTGTCCCAGCACGAGACCTTACTTGTGCATCACAGGGATTACTCCCAACAGCCCTGGGGTGTCCCAACTCTGAGAACTTTAACGACCTGCCCAAGGGCACACCGCTAGGTAGAGATGCTGCTTGGTCTGACTCTTGCCATTAAGTGGCGCTGTTCGTTACCCGACTGACCAACCTGAGGGGCTTTGCAAGTTGATAGAATTGAGTGTCTGGGCATCATTTATCCTACAAGGCAGCAAAGGAGGCTGCTGGCAGGAGGGGGACAGAGATGGGAGGGCAGTCTCGGGAACAGTGCCCAGCGGGCACTCAGCAGCCTCCCCCTGCCTTCAGTGACGTTCCCTTGTGGGAGGCCAGGGAAGCGAATGGAGAAGAAACGCAAGAACTTGAAACGTGACACAGACCAAGTAGACCAAGAAGGCCAACTAGATCCACGGCTCATCAGTGGGCAGGAGGCCGGATGGGGAGAGAGCCCCTGGCAGGTGAGAGGAGAGAGAGGCAGCAGCTCACCAGCTGGGTCAGGAGTCACTGCACCCAGTTCCCGCTCAGGAGGCACCAGTGGGAAGGGAAGTGCAGCCTTTGCTTGGGGGGTGGGGGGTGGCAGTGCTAAGGGTAGAGGGTTCCAGGGAAAGATGGTTCTAACCCGATGGGAGAGGGCAGGGTGGGGTGGGCACCGGGGGCCGAGGGGGAATATGCAGGAAGGAGAGGTATAGCTTTTAAAAAGAGCTGGAAAGATAATGCTTTGTGGTGGTATTGGAGGCAGAGACCTGGCTGAGGGGAGCAGTGTTTTGCGTGGGAAAGGGCTGGGAGGCAGGGTTGACCTCTGAGTACCTCTCCAGCCCCCCCATGGGAACTAACACTTATTTGGTCCCCATCTCTGCCAGGCACTGGGGTGGGGGGATTGCCCAGAGATCAATAAGCAGGAGACTGGCAGGTCTTGGGGAGCTCACAGCCCCCAGGAGGTTCAGGCTCCTGAACACTCGGCAACCCAATGGGACCAGAGCCGGCCGGCAGGACAGGGACAGAGGGAACCCAGAGAGGACTCCCAAGGCAGCCTGGGGGCCCCAAAGGCTTCTCAAAGGACTCCAGGACCAGCCTGAGCCCCCGAGGGTGAGAAGAGCTCTCTGGAGGCTGCTGAGGATGATTATAGGAACAGCACAGGCAAAGGCGGGGAGATACCCTGGAACAGGCAAACTCCATCAAACATGCAGGAAAGAAAATGCCAAAAAAGTCCACGCGCGTGTGACCAGGGAACCCAGGGAAGACCTATTTATGCAGCTAGTGCCCGGGGCTGTGCTGAGACCGGGGGCCCTGACACGGAGCTGCCCGAAGGCCGCGTGGTGCCGTCACTGCCCACCCCCCATCACAGGTGGTCCTGCTGGACTCGAAGAAGAAGCTGGCCTGCGGGGCGGTGCTCGTCCACGTCTCCTGGGTGCTGACAGCGGCCCACTGCTTGGAAGACCGCAAGAAGCTCATCGTCAGGCTTGGTGCGGGCTGGAACCAGGCCGGAGGGGTGGCCCAGAGGGCTGGCCGGGTTTGGGGAGCCTGGTCTCCGGGGTCCTTGAGCAACAAGACACCAGAGCCGCACAGAAGGCATCTGGGGGGAAGAGGCCCGTGTGCTCCCTCCCCGCCGCTCCTGTGGCGGCATTTTAGATACAGTGACACCAGGTAGTTTGCACGTAAGGGCTTCTCTTCGAATCTGGTGCCCAGGTGCTTACACACGTGTGTTTGCCAGTGAGGAGGTTGCACACATACTTGTGTCTTTGCTCTCACTATGTGGAGTGGCTGTGTGTGTGGATCTGCGGCACCCTGGGGTGCAGAGACCCAGAAGGCATCCTCAGGGCCACGCTTCCCACAGATGGACAGGGATGGACTGCGCGGGGGGCCCTGGCATCTGGCACAGCAGCCAGCTGGTCCCCTGCAACAGCCCGGGGCTCCCCGAGCCTAGACCCCACTCTCTACCAATTTCTGGGGGGCGGGATTCTCTCACTCCAATCTTTATGCAAAAAAAAGAAGGCAAAGATATGTACTGAGAGTGAATGACCAGATTCACACACCCTGCCTTCACGCCCAGCACAACCAGAGGCCAGTGGCCTCCAGCGGGGCTGGGCTTGGAGGCAGAGCCCTCACCCCCCCTTTCCAGGAACCAACAGCCTCGCCTAAGAAGACCTCGTGTCTTGTATGTGGTCCAGATCTTTCCTCCCTGGTGGAGCCTGTGTCCGGCTGGCTCTCCTCTCTGGGTCCTGCTATTCCTGCCCCGCCCCCATCTCGGCAGGTGTCCCATGTTCTCTTTGCGGCTCTGGTCTGTGTCCCAGGTCTCCAGGGAGCTTCAGCCTTCCCTGCTGACTGCCCACCGCTGGTCACTTCCCAGGCCTCACTGCTCCGTCTATGAGCCAGTCCTGAATTCAGACCAGCGTTGTACCCCTTAGGACTGACATTCACGGGCTGTTACCCTTGATAGGGACCAGAGGCACAGCCCCGTGGCCCAGGACAGTGCCGGGCATACGCGGCGACCACTCCTGCGATCCCTCCACGAGGGCCTGCAGGAGCATGGCAGCCACGTTGGCTTCAGGGGGCCCCAGGGGAGCCCACTGTGACAGCCCCTCTGCCCTGCAGGGGAGTATGACCTGCGGCGCTGGGAGAAGTGGGAGGTGGACCTGGACATCAAGGAGGTCTTTGTCCACCCCAACTACACCAAGAGCACCAGCGACAATGACATCGCCCTGCTCCACCTGGCCCGGCCCGCCACTCTCTCGCAGACCATTGTGCCCATCTGCCTCCCAGACAGTGGCCTGTCGGAGCGCGAGCTCACCCAGGTCGGCCAGGAGACGGTGGTGACAGGCTGGGGCTACCGCAGCGAGGCCAAGAGAAACCGCACCTTCGTCCTCAACTTCGTCAAGGTCCCCCTGGTCCCGCACAACGTGTGCGTCCTGGCCATGCAAAACAAGATCTCCGAGAACATGCTGTGCGCCGGCATCCTGGGGGACCCGCGGGATGCCTGTGAGGGCGACAGCGGGGGGCCTATGGTCGTCTCCTTCCGCGGCACCTGGTTCCTGGTGGGCCTGGTGAGCTGGGGTGAGGGCTGCGGGCGCCTCAACAACTACGGTGTTTACACCAAAGTCAGCCGTTACCTCGACTGGATCCACGGCTACATCAACCCTAAGGAGGCCCCCCTCGAGAGCCAGGTGCCTTAGCATCTCCCCCACTTGTGTCTGGACCCCAGAGGACACCCTTGGACGGGGGCTGGGTTGTTGAATGGCCAAGATGTTGGACATTAAAAAGGGCATGCCTCAAGCACAGCAGCTATGGCTCTGTCTGTCTTTCCGACCCTTTTCTGGGCTGTTCTGGAGGGAAGTATTTTTGGAGCATCTACTGCACGCCCCACACTTTATGAACTGAATCTTATAGCAACTACTCTGTGGGGTAGGGAGGAGAAGACCCAAGGTTTGTGGCATCTAAAGCTGGTAAAATTTGGGGGAGCTCGCTTTATGAAAAAGAATAAAAAATGGGACTACAAAACTGAGAGAGCCCCTCCCAGGGCTTTGGAAGGGGCCTGTGTGAGTCAGGGGTCCTGACAGTAAAGCCAGCTCTGAAGGTAGAGACTGCAGCTCATATTATGGGGGAAGAAACTGAGCTTCAGGAAGGTTTGCATTGTGGAGCCAAAACTCAAACTAGGTTTGACTCCCAAGCCAGGGCCCTTCAGGCCATCCCCCACTCTTCCTGCTGGCTCTGGAGGCCAGCATCGGCCTGTGCGGGGAGGAGCCAGAGACCCAGAGGGGTAGGTTCAGCCCAGAATGAACTCATGCTGTAGGTGGGGAAGCTGTTTAAGAACAATGCCACACAATCGTGAATAGCGGTAAGCTATTGACTCTGTCTTGACCCGGCCTTATAGGCATAACTGGATGAGCGAGAGAAATCAGTTAGGATGCACCCGACAAAAGGGGAGAGTGGTGAGACAGAGCCGAGGCAATTAGTCTAAAGTCATTAAATTAGTCTAACCCTCCGTGTGCCTCGGCCAGTCACTTCTGTTCTCTGGGCGTCAGTAAAATGAAAAGATTAGATTGAGAGCAGTGGTTCTCAACCTTCACTGTACTTTAGAATCTCCTGGGGGCTGGGGGTGTGGGTGAGGGCTTTCAAAGACATCTACATCCAGTTTCACCCACAGAGATTCTGGCTTAGATGATTTAGGGTGGGGAACCAAAACACTGATATTTTTTAAACTCCCCAGGTCATTTTAATGTGTGACTAGGGGTTGAAAGCCACTGGACAAAAGGAACTTTAAGGACCTTTTCTGCTTGTGGTGCCAAGATGCTCAGGGCCAATGAGGATAAAGAAAGTACAGCACAAATCAGTCAATGGTACAGGAGGCCTTGACTTATGATTACATCCTGCTTGTTGGAACCACAGCTGCTGCTTATAGACCGGGGGGGACACCAGGACCCACTGAGTTCTATACGTGCAACACAAGGAAAGAGGCATGGCTGAGAAGGAGGCTGCAGGATCTGTCTCCTTAGGGCCTGGGAAAGGGTAGGTGGGACTGCTTGGAGGTGGAAGGAAGCCAGGTCTGGGGCTGGAACCATCTGCTGATCAGTGCCTAAGGCCAGTGTCCCCAACACTTGCAGTGGGACATGATGGATTGAAAGAGTGACAGCATGCTGAGGTCTTTGCCCTTGTTAAAGATTCCCCAGGTGAGTCTCCTGTCAAGGTGGTAAACTAGCGTGGGAGAGAGAACTTCCGGCATCCCAGCCTGAAGAGATCTGCTGACCTGCTCTCCGGTGAAACTAGTGAAAATTATTAAAACAAACAAACAAATAAACAAAGTCTCTGGAAACGGTCCTAAGAGCAAACAAAACAAGAACAAAAATACAACTTTTAAACCAACATAAGAAAACTTGATCTGTCCGCAGAAAGCAAAGAAGGAGAATAAAAGTAAATGAGCAGCACGTAAAAATCAATGGTATTTCTACATGTTAACGATGAACATGTGGAAACCAAAATTAAAACCACAATACCACTTCCAATCACTCTAAAGAAAATGAAGTACTTAGATATAAACATAACAAACATGTACCAGATATGTGTGATGACACAAAATGCTAATGAAAGAAGTTAAAGAAGACCTAAATACATAGAGAAACAATGGAAGCCTCAACACAGTAAAGATGTCAATTTTCCCAAAATTGAGCTATAGGTTTAACACAATTCATAGAAAAATCTCAACATGATTTTTTTGTAAACAAGCTTACTATTTTATATATATATATATATGTTATATATATGGAAAGGCAAATGACCTTGAGTAGCTAAAACACTTTAGAAAAAGAACAAATTAGGAGAAATCATTGTACCCAGTGTCATGGATTATAATCTAACTACAGTGAACAAGATTGTGTGGTATTGGGGGAGGGAGAGACACATAGCTGAATGGAATGGAATAGAGAATCCGGAAATAGACTCACACAGCCATGGCCATCTGATTTTTTTACAAAGATGCAAAAGCAATTCGATGGAGGAAGGAGACCCTTGTCAACACATGGTGCTGGTACAATGGGGCATTGACAGGCCAAAAAATGAACACAAAAATTATACAAAAATTAACTCAATATGGACTTACATATAAAAACTATAAAATGAAACAAGAAGAAAGTACAGTTAATGGAAACTATGGAGTAAGATGGAAATAATAAGGATAAATGTAACTGGGTTAAACTTATCAATAAAAAGAAAGAACTTTCAGAATAAAAAATAAACCTGACAATATATTATTTACAGACAGCATAAAAACAAAAAACACTGAAAGACTGAAAATGATATTAGAAATTCCACATTGATTTGAATGAAAAGAAAGCTAAGATAGTGATTTTAATAACTGATAATATGGCAATCAAGGAAAAAATATCACAAACAACAAGGATGGACATTAAATACTGATAAAAGAATCAATCAGGTATAAAGGTATAATCATGATAAAATAATATATGCCTCTAACAATATAATCTCAAAATATTTATAAGCCAACAATTGACAGAAGTGCAGGGAGAAATAAGCAATTGTATTTGGAAATTTAAAAGAACTCTCTCTCAACCAATAAACAGATTAAAAAATAAATGGATATATAGAAGATTTTGGACAATAAAATTAACATGCTTTTTTTTAGCCTGCTAGGAGCATTTACAAAAATATACTGGACCATGAAGGAAGCCTCAATAAATTCCAGGGGCTCAATGTGATATAAAACATATCCTCTAGTAAAAAGGCAATGAAAATAGAAATTAATAACAAAAAGTAGTTTTAATTTATTTGGACCCTCCCCTTTTTTTCTTGATGAGTCTGGCTAAAGGTTCATCAATTTTGTTTATCTTTTCAAAGAATTAGCTTTTAGTTTCATTGATCTTTCTATTGTGTTTTTTAAAAAGTCTCTCATTTATTTCTGCTCTGATTTTTATGATTTATTTACTTTTACTAACTTCGGGTTTTTTCATTCTTCTTTTCCTAATTCCTTTAGGTGTAAGGTTAGATTGTTTATTTGAGATTTTTCTTTTTCCCTGAGGTATGCTTGTATCTCTATAAACTTCCCTTTTAGAACTGCTTTTGCTGTATCCCATAGATTTTGGATCATTTGGCTTCAGGTATTTTTTTATTTCTTCTTTGATTTTTTCAGTGATCCATTGGTGAGCATATTGTTTAGTCTCCACATGTGTGTGTTTGTGTGTGTGTGTGTTTGTAATTGATTTCTAGTCTCATAGTGTTGTGGTTGGAAAATATACTTGGTATGATTTCAGTTTTCTTAAATTTACTGAGACTTGTTTTGTGGCCTAGCATGTGATCTATCCTGGAGAATGTTCTATGTGCACTTGAAAAGAATGTGTATTCTGCTGCTTTTGGATGGAATATTCTGTATATGACTGTTAAGTTCATCTAATCTAATGTATTGTTTAAGGCCAATGTTTTCATATTGATTTTCTGTCCAGATGATCTGTCCATTGATGTAAGTGGGGTGTGCAAGTCCCCCACTATGACTGTGTTACTGCCAGTTTCTCCTTTTATGTCTGTTAACATTTGCCTTATATATTGAGGTGCTCCTATGCTGGGTGCATATATATTTACGATTGTTATATCTTCTTGGATTGATCCCTTGAGCATTACATAATATCCTTCTTTGTCTCATGTTACAGTCTTTTAAAGTCTATTTTGTCTGATGTAAGTATTGCTGAATGGATGAAAACTCAAGCCTCATCTATATGCTGTCTACAAGAGACACTTCAGCTTTAAGGACACAGCATAGATTGAAAGCGAAGGGATGGAAAAAGATATTCCATGCAAATGGAAACCCCCCCCCAAAAAATTATAAGCTGGGGTAACTTTACCTATATTAGACAAAATGGACTTTTTTCTTTTTTGGCTGCACTGCATAGCTTGCAGAATCTTAGTTCCCTGACCAAGGATCGAACCCATGCCCTCTGCAGTGACAGCAGGGAGTCCTAACCACTGGACTGCCAGGGAATTCCCAGCAAAATAGACTTTTTAAGACAAAAACTGTAAAAAGGTCATTACATAATGATAAAGGGGCCAATCCAACAAGAGGATATAATGTTTGTAAGTATTTCTGCACCAACATTGGAGGTCCTAAATATATAAAGCAAATATTAACAGACCTAAAGGGAGAAAGAGACAGCAATAAAATAATAGTAGGGGACTTTAATACCACACTTTCATTAAAGTAATAGATCCTCTAGACAGAAAATCAATAAGAAAACATTGACCTTAAACAACACATTAGACAAGATGAACTTAACAGATGTATACAGAGTATTCCAACCAAAAGCAACAGAATACACATTTTTCTCAAGCGTACAAGTGACCATTCTCCAGGATAGGTTACACATTAGGCCACAAAACAAGTCCTAATAAATTCAAGAAGATTGAAATCATACCAAGCAGATTTTCCAACTATAATTGTATGACACTAGAAATCAATTCCAAGAGGAAACCTGAAAAATTCACAAATATGTGGAGATTAAACAACATGCCAATCAACAACCAAGGGGTTAAAGAAGAAATCTAAAGAGAAAGCAAAAAATACCTTGAGACAAATGAAAATGGAGATACAAGACACCAAAACTTGTGGATGCAGCTTTTAAGAGGGAAGTTCATAACTAACTGTACACCTTAAGGAACAAGAAAAAGAAAACCAAACAAAGCCCAAATTTAGTAGAAGGAAGGAAATAACAAAGAATGGAAATAAATGAAACAGATACTTAAAAAATAATAGAAAAGATCAATGAAAATTAAAGCTGGTTTTTTTAAAACATAAATTTGACAAACCTTTAACTAGACTGCCCAAGAAGAGAGAGGACTCAAATAGATAAAATCAGAAATGGAAGAAAAGACATTACAACTGATACTATAGAAATACAAAGGAGTATAAGACACTACTATGAACAGTTATTCAACCACAAATTGGACAACCCATAAGAAGTGGATAAATTCCTAGAAACATATAAACTACCAAGACTGAATCATGAAGAAATAGAAAATCTGAACAGATCAATTACTAGTAAGGAGATTGAATCAGTAATCAAAACCCCCCCAACAAAGAAAAGTTCAAGGCCAGATGAGTTCACAGGTATCTCTACCAAACATTCAAAGGAGAATTAATACCAATCCTTCTCAAACCCATCCAAAAAACTGAAGAGAGCACTTTCAAATTCATTGCATGAGGTCAGCATTACCTAATACCAAAACCAGACGACACCACAAGAAAAGACCATTACAGACCAATATCTCTGATGAACACAGATGCAAAAACTTCAACAAAATATTAGCAAACTGAATTAAATAATACATTAAAAGGAGCATACACCATTATCAAGTGGGATTTTTTTTTTTTTTTTTTGGCCATGCCATGCGGCATGTTGGATCTTAATTCCCCGACCAAGGATTGAATCCACACCCCCTACATTGGAAGTGCAGAGTCTTAACCACTGCACTGCCAGGTTAAGTCCCTCAAGTGGGATTTAATTCCAGGTTGTAAGAATGGTTCCATCTGCAATTCAATCAATGTGTTACACCACACTAACAAAACGAAGGATAAATGATTATCTCAATAGATGCAGAAAAAAGCATTTGACAAAATTCAATATCCATTTATGATAAAAACTCTCAACAAAGTGGATATAGAGGGAATGTGCCTCAACATAATAAAGGCCACATATGACAAGCCCACAGCTAACATCATACTCAGGGGTGAAAATCTGAAAGCTTTTTGTTTAGATTTGGACTAAGACAAGGATGCCCACTCTCACCACTTTTATTCAACATAGTATTGGAAGTCCTAGCCACAGCAATTAGGCAAGAAAAAGACACAAAAGGCATCCAAATTGGAAAGGAAGAATTAAAACTGTTACTATTTGCAGATGACATGATATTATATATAGAAAACCTTAAAGACGTCACCAAAAAAAAAAAAAACTGTTAAAACTAATCAACAAATTCAATAAAGTTGCAGAATAGAAAATGAACATACAAAAACCTGTTGCTGGGGCTTCCCTGGTGGCACAGTGGTTGAGAATCCGCCTGCCAATGCAGGGGACACAGGTTCGAGCCCTGGTCTGGGACGATCCCACGTGCCGCGGAGCAACTGGGCCCATGAGCCACAACTACTGAGCCTGCGCGTCTGGAGCCTGTGCTCCGCAACAAGAGAGGCCACGACAGTGAGAGGCCCGCGCACCGCGATGAAGAGTGGCCCCCGCTTGCCACAACTAGAGAAAGCCCTAGCACAGAAACGAAGACCCAACACAGCCATAAATAAATAAATAATTAATTAATTAAAAAAAAAAAAAACCTGTTGCTATTATATATACTATCAGAAATGAACTATCAGAAAGAGAAATTAAGAAAACGGTCCCATTTATAATGTATCAAAAAGAATATTTCTTAGGAATAAATTTAACCCAGGAGGTGAAAGACCTGTACACTGAAAACTATAAGACATTGATGAAAAAAACTGAAGACACAAATAAATGAAAAGATATTCTGTGCTCATGGATTGGAAAAATTAATATTGTTAAAATGCTCATACTACCCAAAGCAATCTACAGATTCCTATCAAAAATGAAATTCCCTTGGAAATTCCAAAGACATTTTTCACAGAAATAGAAAAAAAAACCCCAAAAACTTCCTAAAGTTTGTATGGAACAACAAAAGAAACCGAATAGCCAAAGCAATCTTGAGAAAGAAGAACAAAGCTGAAGGCATCATACTTCCTGATTTCGAACAGTATGGTATTGGCATAAATACAGACACAAAGATCAATGGAATAGAATAGAAAGCCCAGAAATGAACCCACAAATACATAGTCCATTAATTTATGACAAGGAGCCAAGAATACACAATGGGGAAAGACAGTTTCTTCAATAAATGGTGTTGGAAAAATTGGGCAGCCACATGAAAAGAATGAAACTGGACCACTGTCTTATACCTTACACAATATAAATTCAAAATGGATTAAAGACTTTAATGTAAGACCTGAAACCATAAAACTCATAGAAGAAAATATAGGCAGTAAGCTCCTTCACATGAGTCTTGGTGATGATTTTTTTGGATTTGATACCAAAAACAAAGGCAAGAAAAGCAAAAATAGGTGGAACTACATCAAACTAAAAAGCATCTGCACAGCAAAGGAAACAATCAACAAAATGAAAAGACAACTTACTGAATAGGAGAAAATATTTGCAAATCATATATCTGATAAGAGGTTAATATCCAAAATATGTAAAGAGCCCATACAACCCAATATCAAAAAACCAAACAATCTGATGTAAAAATGAGCAGAGGATCTGAATAGACATTTTTCCAAAGAAGACATACAGATCGCCAACAGGTACATGAAAATGTGCTCAACATTACTAAGCATCAGGGAAATGCAAATCAAAACCATAATGAGGTGTCACCTCATATCTGTTAGAATGGTTATTATCAAAAAGACAAGAAATAACATATGTTGGCAAGGAGGTAAAGAAAAGGGAACACTTGTGCACTGTTGGTGGGAATGTAAATTGGTGCAGCCACCATGGCAAAACAGTATTGAGGATGTTCAAAAAATTAAAAATAGAACTACCATATGAGCCAGGAATCCCATTTCTGGGGATTTATCCAAAGGAAATGAAAACACTAACCCGAAAAGATACACACACCCCCAGGTTCATTGCAGCATTATTTACAATAGCCAAGACATGGAAACAACTTAATTTCCATCAGTGGATGAATAGATAGAGAAAATATGAGACAGGTAGGTAGATAGATAGATAGATATGAGATAGAAATATAAAATGTGAGATACACACACACACACACACACACACACACACACACACACACACCATGGGGATGTAATGTACAGCATGGTGACTATAGTTAATAATATGTATTGTGTATTTGAAAGTTGCTAAGAGAATAGATCTTAAATGTTCTCATCACAAGGAAAAAAAATTGTAACTGTGTGGTGATGGATGTTAACTAGATTTATATATACTGCAAATATATACAAATATTGAATCATTTTGTACACCTGAAACTAATATAATGTTATACGTCAATTATATCTCAATAAAAAAATAAAGACAAAAAGAAAAGGGAGGGAATTAGGAAGTATTTTATTTTAAGCTAATAAATTTGAAAACATACATGAAATAGATACAATACTGAAAAAATACAAAGTACGAATGCTGATGCAAGAAGAAAATTGAAGTGGTGAAAGCCATTCCCACTTCCCCTCAAAAGCTTCAGCCACATGTTGTTTTGTGTGTGTGAGTTCTACCAAACTTTTTTTAAAATATTTATTTATTTATTTATTTGGTTGCATTGGGTCTTAGTTGCGGCAGGCGGGCTCCTTAGTTGCGGCAGGCGGGCTCCTTAGTTGCAGCTCACTGGCTCCTTAGTTGCGGCATGCAAACTCTTAGTTGAGGCATGCATGCGGGATCTAGTTCCTGGACCAGGGACCAAACCCGAGCCCCCTGCATTGGGAGCGTGGAGTCTTTACCACTGCACCACCAGGGAAGTCCCTAAGAAACTCTTAAAGAACAGAAAGTTCCCATCTTAAACAAGTTTGCTCCCCAAAAGGAGCAAAAGGAGCAAAACAGTACAACAGGTGCGCAGCTCATTTTACATTTAGTGCCTTAGTCATTTCCCAGTTGATGGCCTAGGACTCGCTGAGGTAAGCTCCTCCCTCCCCTCCTTTCCTTCATGCAAATCCAGGACTGATGGTCACAGTAACTAAAACCTTTTCAGAGAAGGGAAAGGTCAGCCAAGGCTGAAGTCAGCTGTGAAAGTGGAAGAGTTCAGTTTTCCAGTGGAAGCTGGCCAGGCAGAGAACCCCACGCTGGGGATGCTGGAGCGAGGGGCTGGGGGTTCTGCCTCCTAGGAGCCCTCCAACCCAGCTTCACCTGGAAGGACAGATGGGAAACTGCTGACAAAAGTGAGGCCAAAGGACCACAGTGAGCTGGGGGGAGACCGCAGGGCGCTGGCAGGAGCTGGGAGGCAACGGTCCAGGAACAGGTGGGCCAAGTCTCAGGGGAGGCCAGGGGAGCCTGGGTGGCAAGACGGGCCCCAAGAGCTGTCCCGGGAGAGGTCACAGGTCAGGGTGACGGTGGCCGTATTGAATACTTTCACTGCAGCTGACCGTGTGATGGAAATCTCACGGCAACCAGAGGGGCGAACTGCTGACTGTCCCCGTTTTGATGAGGAGGAAAGAGGCTAGAGGGGATGCCTAAGTTGTCCCTATCGGGGGAGTCCGGCTGGGGGTGTGGCTGGCTCCAAAGTCCCTGCTCTGTCCTCTGTGACACGGAGCCAGGTCGCAGGTGAAAGAGGAGTCGTGTACGGTTGGGCAGTGGCAGGACCTGGGCTCTGTCAATATTTGGGATGGTTCAATCATTATCCAACTTCAGCCTTGTCCCTTGGCAGACTCTCCAGGGCAGGTGCTGGGCCAGGCCTGGCCCTGGCTGCAGCCCTTGGAGACTGGTGCCCTGAGCCCACGCTGCCAGCCCGCTGTGGGGCTCCATGGGGCTTCTCCAGGGTTGGACGTGGAGGAGCAGGCAGGTGGCAGTGCCCGCCCTCCGCTCTGGAAATTTCCCCCGTGGTTGGTGGTATCCCCACCTGTCCCCACCCACAGGGCTAGAGTCCTGTCTCGGGGGCCAAGTGAGCACACACTTAGGATGCTAAAACAACTGGGAAATTGAGTTTGAAAGTAATCTGTCAAGAGAAAAAAAAAAGGCATTGAAAGTAGTCATCATGGGAAAGGCAGAATTTTGATGGACTTGAGTGCACTTATTTTGTGGTTTAGGATGATTTTTATTTTCAATTATGTACGTGGGGAAAGAAAGCACACCATAAGCTTTCTAGCGCTCTGCTCACCTTGACCTGTGCTAAGTGCCAAGGACTGTTCTAGGCCCTTCCTACGCACTGTTGGATTTAATCCTCTAGGCCATCCTAAGAGACACATGCTCTCCCATTTTACCCATCTTAGGCAACTGAGGCTCAGAGAGGCGAAAATACTTTCCAAATGCACACTGAGTATGGAGAGGATGAGGACCTGCCCCCACGTTTGTCTGACTCCAAGCGAGGACCCTTTAGTTAACGTTGGTCCTGGAGAGATCTCAGCAGAGTAAGGAACTGGGGAGGGGTGCAGGCCAGCAGGTGAGGGTGTCCTCCAAGTTCTGGCAGAGGCTGGAGCTGAATGGGACCAGCCCTGGGAATGCAGGGTCCCAGTGGCTGACACGTCCCTGCTATGTGCTCTCCACAGACAGAGTTCTGATTCTATTACAAAGTGACATGCAGGAACAAGATCTCGCCTGAGATAAGGCATGTGAGCTGGAGCTGGGTGGTGGCAAGTGGGTGGAAAAGCCTCAATTGGTCCCAGAGAATTGATGTTGTTTGGGGGCCAGTCACCTCACCCCACTGGGCCACAGCACTCATCACTTGACCCTCATTTGGAAGGCAAGAAAACCCAGATCTCACTGCAAGTCGGTGGTAGAGCTAGGCCTGAAATCCAGGACCCCTGGTTCTAGCCCGTGTTCTTTCCCCTGCACCCACTCATCATCTTGTGCTGTGAGCATAAGGGCCAGAGTGTGGGCACAGAGGTCCCACAGGACCTTTCATCAGGCAGGACCAGGTTGCACGTGCTTAAAAGAAATCAAAATTATACATGCACGTGGTTAAACAACCAACTAGTACAGAGGACTTAATATGAGCGGTCATTATCTGCCATCCAATCCCTCCTCGTTTACTCCTTGACTTCTCTCTGTGCTGATTTGAGTAGTTTTTATTGTTCTGTCTTCAAGTTCACTAATTCTGTCTTCTCCTGTGTCCAACCCCTGTGAAATCTGTCCAGTGAGTTATTAATGTTGGATACCAAAGTTTTCCACTCTAGAATGTCCATATGATTTTCTTTGCATATTCCATCTCTCTCAAAAAAGTTCTCCATCTTTTCACTCATGTTTTTCTCTATCTTACATTGTTATAGTCATTTTAAATCATTGTCATCTATTCCAACATCTGGATCATCTGTGGGTATACATGTATTGGCTTTTTTTCTCTTGGTTACATTTTCCTGTTTCTTTGCCCATCTTGGAATTTTTACAGTATGCTAAAAACTGTTTATAAAGGAACCAGAGACTGAAGAATATATATTTTTTCTTATCAGAAAATGTTTCCCTTTCTGGTTCAATCAAGAACTAAGCTGGAGACACAAACTATTATATATAGAATGGATAAACAAGGTCCTACTGTATAGCACAGGGAGCTATATTCAATATCCTGTGATAATAATGGAAAAGAATATGCAAAATAATGTATATATGTATAACTGAATCATTTTGCTATACAGCAGAAATTAACACAACATTGTAAATCAACTATACTTCAATTAAAAAAAAAAAAAAGAACTAAGCTGGGATGAAGCTGGATGGCAACTTTAGTTAGATTCAGAGCCTTTCAAATGCTTCCTGGGGAGGCGCTCTCAGCTTTGGACTGAGAGCCTGACAGGTCTGTCTTGTCCACCCCAAAGATGCAGGAGGTTGTTCTTCCCTTTAGCAGTTTTAAGCTTTGCTCTTTAGTCCTCCCTCTCCCCGCCAAACCCCCACCAATGCTCCTTCCAAATTTGGCAAATATCTTTTTTTTTTAATTTATTTTATTTATTATCATTTTTTTTTTTGGCTGCGTTGGGTCTTCATTGTTGCGTGCAGGATTTCTCTAGTTGTGGCAAGCAGGGGTTACTCTTCGTTGTGGTGTGAGGGCTTCTCATTGCAGTGGCTTCTCTTTTTGTGGAGCATGGGTTCTAGGTGCGCGGGCTTCAGTAGTTGTGGCACACAGGCTCAGTAGTTGTGGCTCGCGGGCTCTAGAGCGCAGGCTCGGTATTGTGGCGCACGGGCTTAGTTGCTCCACAGCATGTGGGATCTTCCCGGACCAGGGCTCGAACCCGTGTCCCCTGCATTGGCAGGCGGATTCTCAACCACTGTGCCACCAGGGAAGCCTGGCAAATATCTTAAGAAGGAGACTGGCAGGTCGCTTGAGGCAGGCCCTTTTTCTGGATAGGACTTTGTCTCCCAGATACCTGAGACTAAGGGAGACTAGGCTCTACCATTGAGAAACCCCTAGTCTCCTTAATCAGCAAATTAACTGGGATGGGAGTGGGGGTAGGTACACTTAAAATTTTTAATATTTTAATTTTTAAGCAAGAGTTTTAGTTTTGCAGAAAAATTGAATGGAATGTAGAGAGAGTGCCCATATATCCCCACCTTCACCACCACCACATTTTCCCCTATTATTAACAACTTGCATTGCTGTGGTGTGTGTGTTACAACTGATGAGTCAAATTATTTTTTATTTATTTATTTATTTTGGCTGCACCACTCCGCATGTGGGATCTTAGTTCCGCGACCAGGAATTGAACCCGCGCCCCCTGCAGTGGAAGCACAGAATCTTAACCACTGGACCATCAGGGAAGTCCCTAAATATTGATACACTATTATTAACTGAAGTCCATAGTTTACATTAGGGCTCAGTCTTTGTGTTGTACATTGTATGGGTCCTGACAAACCTGTAATGAGATGTATCCAACATTACAGTATCATACAAAATGTTTTCACTGTCCTAAAAATCCTGTCTTTCACATACTCATCCTTCCCTCCCTTCCTCTAAGCCCCTGGCAACCGCTGATCTTTTTTACCATCTCCATAGTTTTGCCTTTCCCAGAATGTCCCAGAATACTTGGAATCCTACAGTATGTAGCCTTTTGAGATTGTTCCCTTTCACTAAACAATATTCATTTAAGTTTCCTCCATGTCTTTTCATGGCTTGAGAACTCATTTCTTTTCATCGCTGAATAATATTCCATTGTCTGGATGTTCCATGGTTTGTTTATCTATTCCCCTATTGAATGACTACTTGGTTGCTGCCAGGTTTTGGAAATTATGAATAAAGCTGCTAAAAATATCTGTGTGCAGGTTTTGTATGAACATATTGTAAGTTTTCAAATTATGTAACATAAGTTAACATTTGGAAAAATACCAAAGAACATGACTGCTGGATTGTATGGTATGATTATGTTTGGTTTGTAAGAAACTGCCAAACTACCTTCCAAAGTGGCTGTACCAGTTTGCATTCACACCAACAATGAATGAGAGTTCCTGTTCCTCCACATCCTCACCAGCATTTGGTGTTGCCAGTGTTTTAGATTTTTGCCAGTCTAATAGGTATGTAATGCTACCTCACTGTTGTTTTAATTAGTAATTCCCTAGTGACATTTAATCTTGAGTATCTTTCATATGCTTTTCTGCCATCTGCATATCTTCTTTAGTGAGATGCCTGTTCAGATCTTTTGCCCATTTTAAAATTTGAATCATTTGTTTTATTATTGCTGAGGGTTTTAAAAATATATTTTGGATACCTGTCCTTTATTAGATGTGCATTTTTCAAAGATTTTCTCTCAGTCTGTGGCTTGTATTTTTATTTTCTTAACAGTGTCTTTTGCAAAGCAGTTTTTAATTTTAATGAAGGCTAAGTTGTCAGGTTTTTTTCAAGAATGGCATTGTATTTAAAAAGTCATCACCGGGTTTCCCTGGTGGCGTAGTGGTTAAGAATCCGCCTGCCAATGCAGGGGACACAGGTTCAAGACCTGGTCCGGAAAGATCCCACATGCCGCAGAGCAACTAAGCCCATGAGCCACAACTACTGAGCCTGTGCTCTAGATCCCTCAAGCCACAACTACTGAGTCCACGTGCCACAACTACGGAAGACCACGCGCCTAGAGCCTGTGCTCCGCAACAAGAGAAACCACTACAATGAGAAGCCCACACACTACAATGAAGAGTAGCCCCCGCTCGACGCAACTAGAAAAAGCCCACGTGCAGCAACGAAGACCCAATGCAGCAAAAAATAAATAAATAAATAAATAATAAAAAGTCATCACTAACCCCAAGGTCACCTAGATTTTCTCCTAAATTATCTTTTAGAAGTTGCATATTATTGAGATTTTCATTTAGGTCTATGATACATTTTGAGTTAATTTTTATGAAAGATGTATGGTCTGTGTCTAAATTTATTTTTTTACAGGTAGATGTCCAGTTGTTCCAGAACCATTTGTTGAAAAAAACTATTCTTTCTCCACTGAATTGTCTTTGCTCCCTTGACAAAGATCAGTAGACTGTATTTGTGTGGGTCTATTTCTGGGCTCTTTTCTCTGTTCCATTGATCTCTGTGTCTTTGTGTGTGTGTGTGCACGCCAGTACCATGTTGTTATTGTTGTTGTTTGACTGTGTTGGGTCTTAGTTGCAACACTCGGGATCTTCGTTGCAGCATGCAGGCTCTTCGTTGTGGCACGCAGGCTTCTCTCTAGTTGTGACGCCCGGGCTCCAGAGCACATGGGCTCTGTAGTTTGCGGCACGTGGGCTCTCTAGTTGAGCCTCTGGGCTTAGTTGCCCTGAGGCACGTGGGATCTTAGTTCCCCGACCAGGGATGGAACCTGCGTCCTCTGCATTAGGAGGCAGATTCCTTACCACTGGACCACCAGGGAAGTCCCCCATGCTGTTTTGATTCCTGTAGATTTGTGGTGTTGTCTGAAGTCAGGGAGGTACCTCCAGCTCTGTTCTTTATCCTCAAGATTGCTTTGGCTATTTGGGGTCTTTTGTGGTTCCATATAAATTTAGGATTATTTATTCTAGTCCTGATGTTCTGCCTCCTTAAGTGCCAGTAAGGGTTGCCCTTGCCCCTTTCAGGAGCTGTTTTGGGTCTGAGCTGGCTCTGTCCCACACCACTGAGCTCTTCCGCAGCCACAGCAGTCCTCGCCCTAGTGTGGAGCTGTGCTGGGGAGCAAGCAGGGTAGGGCAGGTGCTAGGCTTAGGCTGGGGCACACCCAGAGTCCTGTGCAGTTTCAATCCACTTCCTCTGCCTTGTTCCCAGGAGTAACCAGGTACTTGTGCGCTCTTCAGAGTGGAATCTCGGTTTCTCACAACCCTCCTGTTAGTCCCACTGGTTTTCAAACCAGCTAATGGAACTCGTCTTCTCAGTGTTGGACCCCAGGGCTGGGGTGTCTAATATGTGGACTGAACTACTCACTCCCCTACGGAGTGCCACCACCTGTGTAATCCCCTCCTCTTCCATGTCCCCTCCCGGGGGAACAGGTCCAACTTGATCACTTCTCTTCCCTTCCTGCCTGATTCCATGTGGTTCTTTCTTACAGACTTGGTTGTACAAGAGCCTTTCTGCCAGTCTCCAGTTAGTTTTCAGTGCGAACTATTACACGTAGATGTATTTTGTATTTTGTTCATGGGGAGGAGGTGAGCTCCGTGTCCTCCTACTCTGCCATCTTGATCTTCTCTTCTTGATTTGCTCTTGTTTTTCTAGTTTCCTAAAGTAGAACCTTAGATTATTGATTTTAGATCTTTCTTCTAATTATACACATTCAATGCTCTAAATTTCCCTCTACTATTGTTTTTGCTGCATCCCACAAATTTTGATAAGTTGTGCTTTCATTTTCATTTAGTTGAACATATTTTTCAATTTCTCTTGAGATTTCTTCTTGGACCCATGTGTTATTTAGAAATGGGTTGTTAATCTCCAAATATTTTGGGGTTTTCCAGTTACCTTTCTGTTGATTTCTAGTTTAGTTCCATCGTGGTCTGAGAGCAGACATTGTACAATTTCTATCTATTCTTATAAGCTTAAGGTGTGTTTTACAGCTGAGAATGTGGTCGGTCTTGGTCAGTGTTCCATGTGAACTTGAGAAGAATGTGTATTCTATTGTCATTGGATGAAGTATTCTATAGATGTCAATTAGGTCCAGTTAATGACTGGTACTGTTCAACTATGTCCTTACTAATTTTGTGCCTGTTGGATCAATTACTGATAGAAGGTATTGAAATCTCCAATTATTAAAGTGGATTCATCTATTTCTCCTTGCATTTCTATTAGTTTTTGCCTCACATATTTTGACACTCTGTTGTTAGGTGCATACATGTTAAGTATCTTTTTTATTTTTTTAAAGAATTGACCCCTTTATCATTAAGTAATAACTCTCTTTATCCCTGATAATTTTTCTTGTCTGAAATCAATATAGCTACTCCAGCTTTCTTTTGATTAGTTTTAGCATGGTGTATCTTCCTCCATCCCTTTACATTTTTTTAGTATTTATTTTTTTATTTATTTTTTATTTATTTGGCTGCATTGGGTCTTATTTGTGGCATGTAGGATCTTCATTGCGGCATGTGGGATCTTTCGTTGCAGCACGCAGGCTTCTCTCTAGTTGTGGCGCATGGGCTCTAGAGCACGTGGGCTCAGTAGTCGTGGAGTGCAGGCTCTCTAGTTGCGGTGTGTGGTCTTCAGAGCACACGGGCTCAGTAGTTGCAGTGCACAGGCTCTCTAGTTGTGGCATGTGGGTTCCAGAGCGTGCAGGCTCAGTAGCTGTGGCATGTGGGCTCTCTAGGTGTGGCACATGAGCTCTCTAGATGTGGCATGCAGGTTTATTTGTCCTGTGGCATGTGGGATCTTAGTTCCCCAACCAGGGATCGAAACTGTGTCCCCTGCATTGGAAGGCAGATTCTTAACCACTGGACCACTAGGGATGTCCCCTCCTCTGGTTTTAATTGAGCATTTTGTATTATTTTTTTCTCCTCTCTTAGCATATCAATTATACTTTTTAAAAAACTTAAAGTTTTTGGGACTTACCTGGTGGTGCAGTGGTTAAGAATCCTCCTGCCAATGCAGGGGACACAGGTTCGAGCCCTGGTCCAGGAAGATCCCACATGCTGCGGAGCAACTAAGCCCATGCGCCACAACTACTGAGCCTGAGCTCTAGACCCCTCGAGCCACAACTACTGAGCCTGCATGCCACAACTACTGAAGCCCACGCACTTAGAGCTCATGCTCCACAACAAAAGTCACCGCAATGAGAAGCCCACACACTGCAATGAAGAGTAGCCCCCACTTGCCGTAACTAGAGAAATCACATGTGCAGCAAGAAAGACCCAGTGCAGCCAAAAATTAAATAAATAAATAAATAAATTTTTAAAAAAAACTTAAAATTTTTGTTTCCCTTGAGTTTGCAATATATACTTACATCCAATATAAGTTTTCTTTCAAATAACACTATACCAGTTCATGAATAGTGCAAATACCTTATTACAGAGTGTTCCAACTTCTCTCTCCCATCTTTTATAATATTGCAGTCATTCATTTCACCTATTCATAACCTATAATCACTATTATTATTTGGAACAAAATGTTACCTGTTAGATCAATTAAGAATAAGAAAATTAAAATAATTTAATTTACCTTCATTTATTTCTTCTCTTCCTTTCTTTATGTAAATCTGAGTTTTTGACCTGTATACTTTTCCTTCTCTTTGAAGAATTTCTTGCAAGGCAAGTTTACTGGTGACAACTTCCCTCAATTTTTTTTTTTTTTTCTGAGAAAGTCTTTATTTCTCCTTCAGTTTTCAAGGATAATTTTCTGGATACAGAATTCTAGGTGTGGGTTTTTTCTTTCAATACTTTAACTATTTCATATCACTCCCTTCCTGCTTGCATAATCTCTGAAGGGAACTTTGATATAATTCTTATCCGTTTTCCTCTATGGGTAAGGTGTTTTCCCCTCTTGGCTTCTTTCACGTTTTCTCTTTGCCTTTGATTTCTGCAGTTTGAATATAATATGCATAGATGTAGATTTTTTAGTATTTATCATTCTTGATGTTCTCTAGGCTTCCTGTATCTGTGATTTGGTGTCTGAAATTGATTTTGAAAATTCTCAGTCGTTGTTATCAAATATTTCTTCTCTTTCTTCTTTGGGTATTTCCATTATGCATGTTACACCTTTTGAAATTGTCCCATAGTTCTTGGATATTCTGTCCCATTCTTTTTCATTATTTTTTCTTTTTGCATTTCAGTTTTGGAAATATCTATTGACATATCTTTAAGTTCATGGATTCTTTCCTGGGCTAGTGTACAGTCTATTGATGAGTCCATCAAAGGCATTCTTCATTTCTGTTACAGCATTTTTTGATTCCTAGTATTTCCACTTGATTCTTTCTTAGAGTTTCCATCTCTCTGCTTATATTGCATACCTGTTCTTGCATGTTGTCCACTTTTTTCATTAGAGTCCATAGCATATTAATCATATTTTTAAAAAATGATCAGTCTGGTAATTTCAATATCTCTGCTGTATCCAATTCTTGTTCTGACTTGGATTGCTTGCTCTGTCTCTTCAAAATGTGTTTTTTTTTTTTCTTTTAGTATGATTTGTAATTTTTTGTTAAAAGCCAGTGTGAGGTACTGGGTTAAAATGAACTGAGGTAAATAGGCTTTTATGTGAGGTTTTATATTTATCTGGCTATGGGTTAGGCTATGTTTATTGTTTGCTACAGATGTAGATGTCAGAGGATAAAATATATTCTGGAGTCTTTGCTTTGTCTCCCCTACTGTCTTTGGGTTTCCCTAGAGCCTTCTTCTTAAATTACATCTGAGACATGCAGTTCTTTTAGTTGTATTCCTTGTTATTAAACAGGATCTCTATTGATGTGGTTGTGAAGTGTGGAGAGAGGGGAATGTTCTATAGTCCTATGATTAAGTTTCAGTCTCTTAATGAGCTTGTGATCCTGGGCTGTGATGTTCACAAGTGCTTTTCAGTTGTTTTTTCTCTCTCTTAGAGAGACAGGAAGGCTAGAGGGGGCTGGAGTTGGGTACTTTTCACCCTCATAGAAGGTTAGAGGAGGCTCGAGTTAGGTATTTCCCCTCCCCCAGGTCAGTTAAGCTCTGGTAAACCACTTTCTCTTGAGGGCAGGCCTTATTAAGACAAACAGAGTATTCTGGGCATATTTCAAAATGGCCATTTTCCCCTCCCCCCTCCCAGAAGCATAAGGGGATTTTTTTTCTGATTCTGAGAATGTGGTAGGGCTTCTGGAGATAAAACTCAGAAAAGTGGGGTTGGGGGTATAAGACTGTCCTTCTTGGAGTTTTTAACTCTCAAACTTGTCCTCACTGAGCCTCCAGCAAATCATCAATTACAGTTTAGGTTTTCCTGCGCTGGTATTGGTTCCTTGGAGTTTCTGCTCCTGTAAGTTGTGATTCTCTGTATATGCCTGTTTCTCTAATTTTGTGGGCAGAAGTTGTGATCTTGAAACTCTGATGGATCTAAGAATAGTTGTTGATTTTCCGTTTGTTCACTTTTTTTCTTGTTGTGAGATCAGCAGTGATGACTGTCAAACTCCTTACATGACAGATTGAAAACTAACAATGTTTTCTAAAGATCAAAAGTTGTTTATTTTGAAGAAGTCTAATTTATTAATTTTTTCCCCTTTATTGTATGTGCTTTTTGTGTTGTTTAACAATCTTTGCCAAGCTCAAGGTCACTAAAATTTTCTCCTAGAAGCTCTGTAGTTTTAGCTCTTACATTTAGGTCTACAATCCATTTTGGGTTATTTTTTGAATGTGGTGTGAGGTAAGGTCAGAGGCTTAATTTTTTGCACATCCAGTTGTTGAAAAGATTTCTTGCAAATATTTCTTTCTTGTAAAGATTATCCTTCCTCACTGAATTGCCTAAGCATCTTTGGCAAAAGTCATATGTGTGTGAGTCTATATAGACTCTCTATTTTGCTTCATTGATCTAATTGTCTCTCTTTATGCCAATACCAAAATTTTGATTACTGGGGCTTTATAGTAAGTCTTTAAACCAAGTAATTAACAGAAAGAAAAAATAATTCAATATTAATTATTTTTCAAAGTATTTTGGCTATTGTAGGTCCTTTTCATTTTCATATAAATTTTAGAATCAGCTTGTCAGATTTTACAAAAAAGTCTGCTAGTATTTTTATTGGTAGTGCAATAAATTTATAGATCAATTTTCAGGAGAATTGATACCTTTCTTTCCATGATAACTGTTTACTAAACTTCTATCATATCCCAGGCACTGTGCTAAGTGTTTCATGCTTATTATTATTATATTTTATTTTTTACTGAAGTATAGTTGATTTACAATGTTGTATTAATTTCTGCTGTGCAGCAAAGTGACTCAGTTATAGACATATATACATTCTTTTTTATATTCTTTTCCATTATGGTTTATCCCAGGACATTGAATATAGTTCCCTGTGCTACACAGTAGGACCTTGCTGTTTATCCATCCTATATATAATAGTTTGCATCTGCAAATCCCAAACTCCCAATCCATCCTCCATCCTTCCCCTACCCCCCTTCCCCTTGGTAACCACAAGTCTGTTCTCTATGTCTGTGAGTCTGTTTCTGTTTTGTAGATAGGTTCATTTGTGCCATATTTTAGATTCCACATATAAGTGATATCATATGGTATTTGTCTTTCTCTGTCTTACTCCACTTAGTATGATAGAGAATTGATATCTTAAAAATAGTGAGACTTCTGAAACATGAACATAGTATATCTCTCGATTTATTTAGATCTTCTTTAGTTTCTAACAGCAATTGTAGCTTTCAGGGTACAAGACTTACATATCTTTTGTCAAAGTTATTCATAAACAATCAATAGTTTTCATGCTACTTTAAAATGCATTTTAAAAAATTCAATTTCCAATTCTTTGTTCCTAGTATAAAGACATATGATTGAATTTCCATTTTCATCTTGTATCCTGCCACTCTGCTAAACTCACTCATTAGCTCTAAGAACTCTTCCATAGAGTCAATGAAACTATCTACATAGATAATCACATCGTTTGTGAATAAAGACCTGTTTTATTGTTCTTTTCTAAACCATATAAATGACTTAAAAAAAAACCTACCTTATTGTACTGGTAAGAATCTCTAACACAATGTTGAAATAAAAGTGGTAAGAACAGCCTTGCCCTGTTGCTAATCTTAGGGAAAAGCATTCAGCTTTTCACCTTAAATAGGGTGTGAGCTGTAGGGTTTTTTATAGATACTCTTTATCAGGTTGAGGAGTTTCCTTCTTTTTCCTAATTTTCTGAGGGTTTCTATTTGGAATGGATGGTGGATTTTGTCAAAATTTTTTTTCTTGCATATATGAGAGGTGGTTCTATTTTAGTCTGTTAATATGGTGGTTTACACTGATTTTGAAATGTTAACCATTCTTGCATTCTTGGGATAAAATCCACTTGGTCATGATCTACTACCTTCTTACACTTGTTAGATTCAATTTGCTAAAATTTTGATATGGATTTTTCATGAGGGGCAACTTCCTGTTTTCTTTTCATGTCTTTTTTTTTTCTGGTTTTGATATGAGTATAATGCTGTCTCAAATAATGAATTTACAAGTGTCCGTTCCTCTTCAATTTCCTGGAAGAATTTGTGTAGAATTATTTCTTCCTTAAAAGTTTACTAGAATTCACCAGTAAAGACTTCTTGGCTTGGAGTTTTGCTCATGGGAAGGCTTTTATTTATTTATTTTATTTTTTAATTAAAAAAAAATTTTTTTAAACATCTTTATTGGAGTATAATTGCTTTACAATCGTGTGTTAGTTTCTGCTTTATAACAAAGTGAACCAGTTATTTTTTTGTAATTGTATTTATTTTTTAAATTGAAGTGTAGTTGATTTACAACATCCTATTAATTTCAGGTGTACAACATAGTGACTCAACATTTTTATAGATTATACTCCATTTAAAGTGCCCAGAACATAATGGTTATATTTCCCTGTGATGTACAATACATCCCTGTAGCCTATCCACTTTATACACAGTAGTTTGTACCTCTCAATCTCCTCCTCCCATCGTGCCCCCCATTCCCCAACACTGGTAGGCACCAGTCTGTTCTCTATACCTGTGAGTCTGTTTCTGTTTTGCTATGTTCATTCATTTAGTTTTTTAGATTCCACATATAAGTGATAACACACAGTATTTGTCTTTCTCTGTCTGACATATTTCACTAGGCACAATACCCTCTGGGTCTATCCATATTGTTACAAATGGCAGAATTTCATTCTTTTTTATGGCTGAGTAGTAGTTGTGTGTGTGTGTTTGTGTGTGTATATACATTTATTTATTTATTTATTTATTTTTGGCTGTGTTGGGTCTTCATTGCTGCACAGGGGCTCTAGAGCACAGGCTCAGTAGTTGTGGTGCACAGGCTTAGCTACTCTGTGGCATGTGGGATCTTCCTGGACCAGGGCTCAAACCTGTGTCCCCTACATTGGCAGGCAGTTTCTTAATCACTGTGCCACCAGGGAAGTCCTATGTATACATCTTCTTTATCCATTCATCTGTTGATGGACACTTAGGTTGCTTCCATATCTTAGCTATTGTAAATAGTGCTGCTATGAACATTGGGGTGCACATATCTTTTGAATTAGCGCTTTTGTTTTCTTCAGATATATGTCCAGGAGTGGGATTGCTGGATCATACGGTAGTTCTATTTTTAGTTTTTTGAGGAAACTCCATAATGTTTTCCATAGTGGCTTCACCAATTTAAATCCCAACAGTGTATGAGGGTTCCCTTTTCTCCATATCCTCATTAACATTTGTTATTTGTATACTTTTTGATAGCCATGCTGACAGGTGTAAGGTGATATCTCATTGTGGTTTTGATTTGCATTTCTCTAATGATTAGTGATGTTGAGCATCTTTTCATGCGTCTGTTGACCATATGTATGTTTTCTTTGGAAAAATGTCTATTCAGGTTTTCTGTCCATTTTAAAATTTTATTGGTTGTTTTTTTTTTTTGATATTGAGTTGTATGGGCTCTTTATATATTTGGATGTTAGCCCCTATTTGTCATATCATTTGCAAATATTTTCTCCCATTCAGTAGGTTGTCTTTCTGTTTTGTCAAAGGTTTCCTTTGCTGTGCAAAAGCTTTAAAATTTAATTAGGTCCCATCTGTTTATTTTTGCTTTTGTTTCCTTTGCTTTAGGAGACAGATCCAAAAAATATTGCTATGATTTATGTCAGAGTGTTCTGCCTATGTTTTCTCCTAGGAGTTGTATGGTTTCCAGTCTTACATTTAGGTCATTTAATCCATTTTGAGTTTATTTTTGTATATGGTGTGAGAATATGTCCTAATTTCTGTTCTGTAGCTGTCCAGTTTTCCCAGCACCATTTGTTGAAGAGGCTGTCATTTCTCCCTTGTATATTTCTCCCTTGTATATTCTCCCTTGCCTTCTTTGTCATAGATTAATTGACCATAAGTGCATGGGATTATTTCTGGGTTCTCTATTCTGTTACATTGATCTATGAGTCTGTTTTTGTGCCAGTACCATGCTGTTTTGATTACTGTAGCTTTGTAGTATAGTCTGAAGTCAGGGACTGTGATACTTCCAGGTTTGTTCTTTTTTTTCCTCAAGATTGCTTTGCCTATTTGGGGTTTCTTGTGGTTCCATATACATTTTAGGATTATTTGTTCTATTCTGTGAAAAATGTCATGGGTATTTTGATCAGGATTGCATTAAATCTGTAGATTGCTTTGGGTAGTATGGACATTTTAACAACATTAATTCTTCTATTCCATGAACTTGGGAAGATTTTTAACTACAAATTCAATTTAAAAAATAGATATAGGGCTATTCAGGTTATCTATTTCTTCTTGAGTTAGTTTTGGTAGTTTGTGTTTTACAAGAAATTTGTCTAAGTTGTCAAATTTATTGGTATAAAGTTGTTTATAATATTTTGTCTATCTTTTTAATATATATAAAACAGTGCTGTTTCTTCTCTCATTCCTGACATTGTTGATTTGTGTCTTTTCTCTGTTTCCTGATCAGGCTGTTCTATATAAATGAGCCAAAGATAGGTTCTGTATATTGATCCTATGCTGTTATTCATAGCAGGCTGGGATTCGTAAGCTCAAAGGCTGGTGTCAAACTCAAACTTCACACATCCAGTTGTTTTAAACATATCCCTAATAAACAAATTTTTAGCTCTTTAGAGCCTCTCTGCTTTGCATACCCCAGGAAACTGCACCCAACATCTGCTAGCCACAGATAAGATAAACCCAGAAATCTCTGATCCAGATGCTCTCCATTGCACGGCTGAGCGACACTGTCTAGAAGCATAAGTCCCCCCACCATGATAGTCATGAGAAGGGTTCTTCTGCTGTAAAGAAGCTGAATAAATTACCTGTGGAGGGTTAGGGCAGTTAGATGTTGGAATCGCAGCCTCTTTAATTCTTCTCCTCCTTTAGCATTCTCTTGCCCTCTTCCCCTCCTGGGAGGTGGTCCCTGTGTGGTAGCCTCTGTAGCATGTAGATGGTCTCAGGCTGTGAGAGACTTCCCACATGTCACATGTCAGTGTTGCCCAAATAAAGCTTGCTGTGTGCTACTGCTACTTCAGGATCATATCTTTTTTCTTGATCAGCCCCCCAGATGCTTGAACTCACTACAAGGGTGATGAGGAAAGGTAGGATTTTGGAAATGATGAAGAAATTGATATGGGGTCTACTGAGTCAGTAGGACAATCAATTGGCAAAATGATCCTGGAGAGCCTTAAGCGGTTGGGACTCAAAATTTGGAACATCTCCACTTCAGTTTGATGTGGCATTGCTCTGTGCCATATTGTACTCTATTTTCTGTAGTCTTTCCAGTGCCTCATTAGCTTGGACAAATGGTTCCACCAGGATTGAGTGAACCCCTGCCACTGGAATTGACTTTTGGGGCTAGAGGTCCTGAGCTGCCCTGAGTGGGAGGTCAGTCCACATTCCTGGTCTTCTACTAGGCAGGTGTTGGACAATATAAAGCTTTGGGGGCTGGGTGGTGAAGGGGAAGGAGGGCACACCTCTGCACAAAGGGTGGGTTACTTCCGACTCTGTAACAGGCTATAGCATGAGGAGCTCCCCACAGCCAGGCTGGTAATTTAGGGAACTCTCGAGATGAGAGGCAGGTAGAGGAGCAGATGGGGCAGAGATGACAGGCTGACGCTGGCCTCCTTGACAGTTGGGGGAGATGCCTTTTAAAGAACTAGCATGCCTCTGCTGCTTGGGTCTGCGGTGCCCAACCCTTGGGCTAAACCTGCTAAAGCATTATTCAAAGTGACTAAATACAAGGAAGTTTATATTCCTGCCCCTCTCAGGACTCTGAAGGAGGTGGTTATCCTATTGAACACGTGCTCCAAACCTTGAGAAGATGAGATGCCTGTTGGGCTCTGCTTGCCACTTCTCACCAGGAACTGTCTCTTCAGGATGTCATTGCAGAGGAGGCAGGAGGTCCAACTCCCAGGGGATGAGACCTAGGGAAGGATTCTGGGCAAGAGGCCTGGCGCTGCCCTCCAGAGAAGAAGGCAGCAAATACCACCACGACAGTCATGAGGAGGGTTCTTCTACTGTAAAGAAGCTGAATAAATTACCTGGGGAGGGTTAGGGCAGTTAGATGTTGGAATCTCAGCCTCAAGTTCTCCTCATTCTGGCATTCCCAGTGCGAAGCCTGGCCCTTGCCTCATGACCCTAAAGCAAAGCCTGCCAATCAGTGGGCTCTGCCAATTCCTATAGCTTTTCCTGTTTTTTGTTTGTTTGCTTGTTTGTTTTTTAAATATTTATTTATTGTATTTTATTTTTGGCTGTGTGGAGTCTTAGTTGTGGCACATGGGATCTTCATTGTGGCATGCAGATCCTCTGCTGTGGCATGCGGGCTCCTCGTTGTGGTGCGTGGGCTTCTGTTTAGTTGTGGCGTGTGGGCTCCAGAGTGTGTGGGCTCTGTAGTTGTGGTGCATGGGCTCTGTAGTTGCAGCATGCAGGCTCTCTAGTTGTGGCCCGTGTGCTCAGTAGTTGTGGCGCGCAGGCTTAGTTGCCCCGCGGCAAGTGGGCTCTTAGTTCCGTGACCAGGGATCAAACCCACGTCCCCTGCATTGGAAGGCAGGTTCTTAACCACTGGACCACCAGGGAAGTCCCTCTTGTATTTTAAAACATTACCTTATTCTCACATTTTAAAAGATGACTGAATACTCAACAACGGTATTTATAGGTGCATATCTACCTGGTGTAAAAACTACTTTTTTAAAAAAGGAGATGATTACGATGAGTCAGAATAGTGATAAGCTGGTTGGGGAGGGAGCCAGGAAGTTAGAGAATTCTGATAGACAGAGGCATACAGAAGGCTTCTTGCGTAATACTGGCAATGTTCGGTTTCTTCATCTGGATAAAAATTCATTCAGCTTAACATTTCTGTTTCATATTTTCTTTTTTGGTATGTGTTATTTATTTTCCACAAAAGAATATTTAAAGGAAAAAATACAAACTAAGACTCACTGGATATTTGAAGAAAACCCTTGATGTGAAAGTAAAAAACCTCAAATAAAGAAATAGAAAAACTGACTCCAGAGGAAAGAGAGAAATTCAGGAAACAAAAGAAAAGTTTAAAAGAAAAATTTAATTTCCTTAAAGAGATTTTTTTTTTGAAAATTATATCCTTAAACAAGAAAAAATGTAATAAAAAAATCAGAGACCCAATTTTAAAATGGGCAAAAGATCTAAACAGACAACTCACCAAAGAGGATGTACAGGTGGCAGATAAGCATATGAAAAGATGCTCAACATCATATGCCACTAGGGAATTTCAAATTAAAACAAGGGGACACCACTACAAGCCTGTTAGAGTAGCTGGAATCCAAAGCACTGACCACACTAAATGTTGTCAAGATTGTGGAGCAACGGGAAATTTTAGTCATTGCTGGTGGGAAAGCAAAATACTACAGCCACTTTGGAAGACAGATTGGCAGTTCTTACACCGCTAAACATAGCCTCAACACATGATCCAGCAATTGTGTGCCTAGATATTTAGCCGACTAATTTGAAAACTTATTTCCAAACAAAACCTACACAGATATGTTTATAGCAGCCTTTTTGGTAATTGCCAAAAAGCATAAATAGCAAAGATGTCCTTCAATAGCTGAACAGATAAACAAATTGTGCTATGTGCATAAATGGAATATTATTATTTTTCAAACGAGCTATTAAGCCATCAAAAGACAAGGATGAACCTTAAATGCATAGTGCTAATTGAAATAAGCCTGTCTGAAAATGGTACTTACTGTATGAGTCCAACTGTATGATATTCTGGAAAAGGTAAACCTGTAGAGACAGTAAAAAGTCAGTGGTTGCCAAGGGTTTAGGGGGAAAAAAGAGGTTGAATGGGTGAAACAGAAGGTTTTTTGGGGGGGGCGGGGCTGTGAAACTACTCTATATACTGTAATGATGGATACATGATATTATTCATTTGTCAAGACCCATAGAATTTCAGTATAAAAAGTGAACCTTAATATATGCAAATTTAAAAAATCATTTAGAAGTTTGGGGAAATCCTACAATGAAATTCAGACTGTGACAAAAAAAAAAATCTCATGCATCACAAAACAATCTCACTTAAGGGGGTTGGGGTAAAGGTGCTGACCTAAGTAACCCTGGAAATGAGTGGAGTTTGTAAGACTAAAGGGAAAAATAACTGCATATAACAACTGAACTTGAGTTGATAAGGTTGCTTCTCTTAGGTGTATGGGTCAGCAATTCTGATGGCAGAGGGTGGAAGCCAGGATTCTCACTGTGCAAGTGGCAGCTTCCAGATAAGGAAGGGAAGGAGGCTAGAGTAATCCATCAGGTAATAGATTCGAGCTGAAAACATCAGTACGAATTCACGTTTAGCTTAACACAGATACAGGTGGTTACACAGAGAAATATTTAGAGGTATGGTTATATACATGCGGTGGTATACACACATTTATATCCTTGCTCTGTCTCAGCTCTTGCTGGGAGGGCCTAGATGCAGCAACACCCCAGAAGCAACAAGCATGACTAGTGCCCAGATCGTGGTTTCCAATACCATTCTCCAATAAAAGGAACCAGGGATCCCCAGAGAAATGTCTGATTCTAGGACTGAGGCAGAAAATATACAAGATGAGCCTGGAGTATTTTATAGTGCCAGAAAGGAAGGAATCGCTCAAAACACACACACACACACACACACACACACACACACACACACACACACACAGATGGGGCTATGTCAAAGAGACATAGGAGCCAACTGAAAGAGCTCCCAATGGCCAAAGCTGGATCCATCTGAACAACAAAATAAAGAAGTATTGGATTACAACTCAAAATACAAAATAAATATTCATACATAAATAACACAAGGAGAAAAAACACATAAATATAGGTGTCCAGCATCTGATTAAACGGCATACCCGAAAAAGAGAATAGAAAAAAATGAAAAAGTACAAATTATTGAAGAAATAATAGAAAAAAATATCCCAGAACTGAGGAGATAAGTCTTCAAATTAAAAGAACCCATCAAATGCCAAGAAAGTGAGTAGAAAAAGACCCACGCCTATACACACTCTTGTGAACGTTCAGATCAAAGATAGACACTGGAAAGCTTCTAGAGAGATTTTTTTTTTTAAAGGTCATCTTCAAAGGCATAAGCAAGTTTCTCTTTAGCAACATTAAATGCTAGAAGAGATAGAGGAACGTCTTCAAAAGTCCGTCGTGAAGCATTTACCTGTCCGTTTGGCACAGAGGCTCCAGGAAGCAAACTTTGAGGTGGCTGCAACTTCTAATTTTAAGTCTTGCCCTCAGGGCGCTAGTGGGAGAGCCCAAGTGACAGCCTCCTTTAGTTTATCTGGCTCTTGTTACTGCGTAGGTCCCCACTGAAAAGTGGAAGATTTATGGGGGGGTTCAGTAGACAGGGCCGGCAAACACTGGACGTGAGGAGCATGCTGGCACCAGAATCCAAACTTTCCTCCTCACTGTTGGGCTTCCTTGACTGATGTGGGAGGTTGGAGTGCCAACAGCTTGCCTTTGACTGGAGCATTAGTTGGCTAGGGCTGCCCTAACAAAGGACCGCAGACTGAGTGACTTAAACAACAGACATTTATTCTCTCACAGTCCTGGAGGCCAGAAGTCCAAAATCAAGGTGTCAGCAGGGCTGGTTCTATTCACGCCCCTCACCTGGTTTTTGATGCTTTGCTGGCAATCTCTGGCACTCCTTGGCTTGTAGAAGCATCGCCCTGATTTCTGTCTTCCTCTTGACATGGTGTTCTCCCCGTGTGTCTGTTTCCAAATTTCCCTTTTTATAAGGATACCAGTCAGACTGGATTAGGGACCCACCTACTTCCATAGGGCCTCATCCTAACTTAACTAATTACATCTACAATGACCCTATTTCCAAATAAGGTCACATTCTGAGGTACTGGGGGTTAGACCTTCAACATATGAATTTGAAGGGGGCACAGTTCAACTCATAACAACCCGATAGCCATGAGTAAAGGTCCTGACCCCCCCTTCCCCTCTCCTCTTTCTGCCCCCCCCATTTTTCTTCTCTCTCATCTCTCTCCCCCTCCTTTCCTCCCTCTGTCTCTCCCTTCTTCCAAAAGAAGTCCAACTATTAGTGCTGGCTGTAGACGTGAACAGAAAATGATCTGATGTGAGAGAGCTGGAGAAGAAAAATTTCAGGGTACAGAGCAGTGGCAATTCCCTGCTATGGTGGTGTTTAAGAATCTGGGGAGTCCCAAAGGCCTGCCTTGGGCGTTTCTTGATTATCTGTGCCTCTCTGTGGAGCGAAGTGCTAACAGTCTTACCTGCAGGAGAGCTCCATTAGGAGCGTGCTGAGTGGGAGAGAAAGGTGACAACAGTGTGGATGCCGGGCCCTCATTTCCTCTCTTAGAAGGGACCATTTAGAACCACATATGCTCACATAAGAGAGTGGAAACGTGATTGCCTGTGTGTGGTAGGGAGATTTGCACTCGCATCCTTTGCACTGTTAACTGTTTCTTTTTTAACCATGGGCAGCTTTTACTTTCCAATTAAACAAATAATAATGTAAAAAACATACAGGGGTGAGTGGGTAGAGAATGAAGCTCTGCCACCGGAGGCTGCGATGACTCCTGCAGCATGGCAGAAAGGCCTCTTCCAGGTGCACCCTCATGGGTACAAGAACACATGGTTTTTGACCCCAAAGATAATTATCTTGATTCAGCTGCCTCAATTAGCAGACTTGGCTCTGAATAACTTATCATTCTTGTTCCAAGCCTGCTTTTCTTGAAAGAACAGTTTCTTACCATTATGGACACTCAGGGGACTCTGAAGATGACACTGCGGTTTGTTAAATATTTTGAGCAATGGCAAGTGCTCAATTTTGGAATAAGTATACGCCTTCTCAGGGTGGTGTATCTCCAGATTGACTGGGTCAGGACATACATACCTGGAACTACACTTTCCCTCCAACATTCCATCTTCTTGGGAAAGACGGGCTTGCTCTGTCACCTGATCCTTCTCTTATGGTGAATCCTTTTCTCTCAGGGTTCCCATAATCCCTGCAAGTGGGCCTCTGTCTGGGCCACTCCAGCCCATTAATCCAATCAATAATCAAACCCAGTAGTGGACAAAGTTCAAAACTTTCCCCCCAGATCCTTAGCCCTAACGAAAATCAATGAATATGATGTCTGAAGAAGGTTGTCATCAAACCATTTACCAGTTTGGCTGAATCTCAGCTCCTACGTGGCTGTGACCCACTGAGGCTCTTCATTAGGATTTAGTTTTCTCAGTGTCCTGAGGTCTCCATTTATTATTCAAGGTGTGATTGCACTGAGCAGTAACAGCAAGACCTGGGAGAGAATGGACACAGGTGTTCATTTCAGATGGCATAAGTTTAACAAGGTCCAAGAGCAACTACAGGCTCAGCACAAAAACTCCAAGCATATATTTAAATCCTAGCATTTCCTCCAGAAAAAACCAGAGCATAACCAAAAGCTTTGGAGGCAGAATTGACTTCAGATCCTTGGATGGCTTGCTATTTACTGTGTGACTTTGGGCTGTCATTTCATTGTGAACACATTTTCTTACTTATATAAAAGGTAATGATAGATGGTGATCACTCTGTAGTGTATACAGATGTTGAACAATAATGCTGTACACCTGGAACTAATATAATTTAAAAAATAAAAGGTAATGATGACTTCTTATAGTTAATTAAAAAATTAACCCAACACATAGTAGGCACAAGGCTGGTTTTAGTTCCTCTCCCTTTCAGTAGAGAAATGTACAGGATGGTCCTTATAAGACCACCTATGCTATGGGATTGACTTACAAAGTTTTGCTTTTCTGCTTTAAAAGGTTTTAGAAAAGAAAATTGGTTGATATGAGAGCAAATTTATTCTGAATTCACCTCTAAGTTTAATATGATTATGCTGAAACTCTACTGTATTTGATTCATTTTAAAATTTCATATTGAACAATATTATTTCTCAAGAAACACTTAAATGGCTTTATCCACCTCATGGTTTTCTCTCTGACTTCATCAGTAAAAACAGAATAGCAATCATTAGGAATGATCAGAAAATAAAAGCCAAGGAATGAAAAGTCTGAACAATAAAAGCTATCATATACTCCATGTGGAAAAGATCCAATTGATCAGGTGGCCAGGAAAGCACATAGGATCTGGAATCAGAAGGCCTGAGTTTGAATTCTGGCTCTGCCACTCACCAGGTAGGTGGCATCTTGTTCCCTTGGCATCATTTTCTTCATAAAACAGGGACAACACCATCTCATAGAAGTAAGTACAATAAATGTCAAAATGTGAAGTGCTGTGTGTTGGTTTGGCTCAGCAAACTGGAGACAACCACATGGACCTGGTCCATGACCCCTGGGAACTCACAGACTCTTTGACTTGGTCCTACTTCTTCCTGACATGGGTTTCAGAAGAGGCCAGCTTGGAATGGCTACACATAACTACACTGGTCAACTACCATGTAAGCTCCTCAAAAGACCAGTGCTTACTGACCTCTGCCAGTCTCACACAGAACTGGTCCGGGGGAACCCTCTCTATTTCTAGACTATGTCTAGCCAAACATTATAACTTTTTGCTCAAAGAGCATACAACAAAGACAAGAACTACAAATAAATCACTCTTCCTCCAAACTCAAAGGACACTCTAGAATCTACCTCTGCCCACCAGTGGACCAGCACTAGCCCTAGGAACCCCAGGGGCCCTGTATTCAGCAGCATCATGACCCAGCCCTGCCCACCAGTGGCCAGCAGCAACTGCACAAGGCAGGGCCTGGAGACCAACCGGATGGTGGCTAACCACACCTACCAGACCACCCACCGTAGTCAGCCTGCCACAACAAAAGGACGCACGCTGCCCAAACGGGGGCACCCCGACAGCATATAGCCCTGGTGACCAGAGAGGAGTGTGCTGCTGGGACTCATAGGACATCTCCTACAAAAGGCCACTTCTCCAAGGTCAGAAAATGTAACCAACCTACCAAATACATAGAGATAAAATCAGCAAAGTAGACAAAATGAGGCAACAGAGGAATATATTCCAAATGAAGGAACAGGATAAAACCCCAGAAGAACTAAGTGAAGTGGAGACAGCCAACTTACCTGGGAAAGGAAAGAGACATCCAGACTTCCAAACAGGATCAACCCAGAGAGGAGCACTCAAAGACACATTGCCATTAAAATGGGAAAAATTAAAGATAGAGAGAGAATATTAAATGTAGCAAGGGAAAAGCAATAAGTTACATATAAGGGAACTCCCATAAGGCTATCAGCTGACATTTCAGCAGAAACTCTGCAGGTCAGAAGGGAGTGGCATGATAGTTAAAGTGATGAAAAGGGAAGACCTACAACTAAGAATAATGTACCAGCAAGGCTTTCATTCAGATTTGATGGAGACACCAAAAGCTTTAAAGACAAGCAAAAACTAAGAGTTCAGCACCACCAAACCAGCTTTACAAAAAATGTTAAAGGGACTTCTCTAAGTGAAAAAGAAAAGGCCGCAAATAGAAACATGAAAATTATGAAAGGAGAAAGTTCATTGATAAAGGCAAATATACAGTAAATGCAGTAAATCAACCATGTATAAGGCTAATAAGAAGGTTCAAATACAAAAGGAGTAAAAGCATTTATATCCACAATAAGTAGTTAAGGGATACACAGACAAAGCATGATGTAAAATATGATGTCAAAAACAGTAAACATGGTAGGGAGTAAAAATGCAGGGTTGTTAAAATGCATTTGAACTTAAGAGATCAGCAACTTAATCACATATATATATAGAGATTGCTATATATAAACCTCCCAGTAACCACAAACCAAAAATCTATAATAGATACACATACAGGAAGAAGAAAGGAATTCAAACATAACACTAAAGATAGTCATCAAATCACAAGGGAAGAGAACAAAAGAAGAAAAGAACAAAAAAGAACTACAAAAATAACCTCAAAACAATTTACAAAATGGCAATATGTACATACCTATCAATAATTACTTTAAATGTAAATGGACTAAATGCTCCAATCAAAAGATATAGAGTGGCTGAATGAATACAAAAACAAAAGCTACATGTATGCTGCCTATAAGAGACTCACTTCAGAGCTAAAGACACACACAGATTGAAAGTAGGAGGATGGAAAAAGGTATTCCATGTAAATGAAAACAAAAAGAAAGTTGGGGTAGCGATACTTATATCAGACAAAATAGACTTTAAGACAAAAACTGTAACAAGAGGAAAAGAAGGACATTATGTAATGCTCAATGGATCAACCCAAGAAGAAGATAGAACAATTGCAAATATATATGCACCCAACATAGGAGCATCTGAACACATAAAGCAAATATTAACACCAAGGGAGAAATTGACAGTAACACAATAACATAAGGGGACTTTAAAACTCCACTTACGGGAGTTCCCTGGTAGGGAACTAGTGGTTAGGATTCTGGGCTTTCATTGCCGTGGCCTGTGTTCAATCCCTAGTCAGGGAACTGACATCCTGCAAACTGCATGGCACGACCAAAAAAAAAAAAAAAAGCCACACTTACATCAATGGACAGATCATCCAGACAGAGAATCAATAAGGAAACATTGGCCTTAAATAACACATTATTCCAGATGGAAAAAAAAAAGAAATATATATATATAAAACATTCCATCTAAAAGCAGCAGAATATATTCTTTTCAAGTACACATAGAACATTCTCCAGGATGGGTCACATGCCAGGCCATTAAACAATTCTCAGTAAATTTAAGAACACTGAAATCATACAAAGCATCTTCTCCAACCACAATGCTATTAGACTAGAAATCAGCTATAAGAAAAAAAACTGCAAAAATCACATACATGTGGAGGCTAAACAGTATGCTACTAAACAACCAATGGGAGCACTAAAGAAATCAATGAGGGAGTCAAAAAATACCTGGAGACAAATGAAAATGAAAACAAAATGACCCAACATTTATAGGATACAGTAAAAGTGGTTCTAAGAGGGAAGTTTATAGCTGTACAAGCCTTGTCCTCAAGAAACAAAAATATCTCAAATAAACAACCTAACCTTACACCTAAAGGAACTAGAAAAAGAACAAACAAAACCCAAAGTTAGTAGAAAGAAAGAAATCATAAAAATCAGAGCAGATATATAAAATAGAGACTAAAAAAATACTAGAAAATATTAATGAAACTAAGAGCTGGTTTTTTGAAAAAAATAACAATATTGAGAAGTCTTTAGCTGGACTCATTAAGAATAAAAAGGAGAGAGAGCCAAAATCAATAAAATCAGAAATGAAAAAGAAGTTACAACTGTCACCACAGAAATACAAAAGAACATAAGAAATTACTATGAACAATTATATGCCAGTGATGAACATAGGTGTAAAATTCCTCAACAAAATATTAGCAAACCAAATTCAACAATACATTAAAAGGATCATACACCATAATCAAGCGGGATATATCCCAGGGATGTGAGGATGGTTCAATATCTGCAAATCAATGCAATACACCACATTAACAAATTGAAGAATAAAAATAGGATCATCTCAATGCAGAAAAAACTTCTGACAAAATTCAATATCCATTTATGATAAAGTCTCCAAAAGTGGGTATAGAGGGAATATACCTCAACATAATAAAGGCTGTATGATGAGCCCACAGCTAACATCATATTCAATAGTGAAAAGCTGAAATCATTTCCTCTAAGATCAGGAACAAAACAAGGATGCCCAGTCTCACCACTTTTATTTAACATGGTATTGGAAGTCCTAGCCACAGCGGTTAGACAAGAAAAAGAAATAAAAAGAATCCAAATTGGAAAGGAAGAAGTAAAACTGTCAATGTTTGCAGATGACACGATACTATACAGAGAAAACCCTCAAGACGCCACCAAAAAACTACTAAAGCTCATCAATGAATTTGGTAAAGTTGCAGGATACAAAGTTAATATACAAAAATCTGTTGCACTTCTATACACTAACAACAATCAGAAAGAGAAATTAAGAAAACACCCATTTACAATCACATCGAAAAGAATAAAATACATAGGAATAAATCTAACTAAGGAAGTAAAAGACCTGTACTCAGAAAACTATAAGACAGTGATGAAAGAAATTGAAGAGGACACAGATGGAAAGATGTATCATGTTCATTAATCAGAAGAATTAATGTTATTAAAATGACCATATTGCCCAAGGCAATCTACAGAGTCAATGCACACCTTATTAAAATACCCATGATGTTTTTCACAGAACCAGAATAATTCTAGAATTCATATGGAAACACAAAAGACCCCAAATAGCCAAAACAATCTTGAGAAAGAACAAAGCTGGAGGTATTACACTCCCTGATTTCAAACTACAATACGAAGCTACAGTAATTGAAACAGAATGGTACTGGCATAAAACCAGACACACAGATCAACGGAACTGAATAGAAAGCTCAAAGTGAACTCACACGTATATGGGCAATTAATCTACGGCAGAGGAGGCAAGAATGTACAATGAGGAAATGACAGCTTCTTTAGTAAATGGTGTTGGGAAAAATGGACAGCTACATGCAAAAGAATCAAACTGGACTACTCTTTCACACCATGCATAAAAGTAATTCAAAATGGATTAAAGACTTAAATGTAAGACCCAAAACCATAAAACTCCTAGATGAAAACATAGGCAGTACACTCTTTGACATAGGCCTTAGAAATATTTTTTTGGATATGTCTCCTCAGGCAAGGGAAACAAAAGCTAAAATAAACAAATGAAACTATATCAAACTAAAAAGCTTTTGAGCAGAAAAGGAAACAATCAACAAAGTGAGAAGACAACTTACTGATTAGGAGAAAATATTTTCAAATCATATATCTGATAAGAGGTTAATATCTAAAATAAGTAAAGAGCTCATACAACTCAACAGAAAAAAATGTGATTAAAAAATAGGCAGAAGACGTGAATAGACATTTTTCCAAAGAAA